>NW_027526233.1:98677532-99322032 GCF_048455015.1 Haemaphysalis longicornis | reverse complement strand
TCCAAGATTTTGCACATACAAATTGGCACAAGATTTTATCGGCACATACAGTTTAACCACATCTTTAAAAAGTGGAGTCTAAGATGAGTTTAGCTGGTAAGTTCGCATTTTAAAAAATTAAAGCTGCTAAAAGAAGAGCAAACTATACTGACTCAAAACTAAAGTTTTATTATACAGGTGGTCCAAGGAAGCACACAAGCAGAAAGAAAGATAAAACACTAAATAAAAATTATGCAGCCATGCAAGTGAGAGGCAGCATAAGACAAATGCTGAAGTCCATCGCTCACATGAGCAAGAAATGTCAAATGTCACAAAGTTTAGAGCAATGCTGGTTTGTTAAGAAACAAAGTTCATTGGAGCATTCTTGGGCTCTCCTAAGAAGTGAAAAAATACACGGGTTGCCAAGGAACACTCAAGAAAGTGACATGCACTGTCGAGTGTCCGCAAATCCAATACTGCAGTGCCTTCTTTTTCACCATCAACCTTTCCGCGTAGTGCTTTCTAGAACCGTTGACATAAATCGGAAACACTGGCTATGAAAGAAAGTTATAGTGTATTGGTGACAGGGTGAAACACTCCTACAAAATCGGATAGCTTGTGTGGCATACGAAAGAAAGATTGAACACTCGCTTTATTTAGAAAACGGATAAGACAGGCGATGCAGCCAAATGCAGCACAAACCACAAGTAAACAAAACAAAGCGTGGTTCACGGAATTACGCCTCTTTTTAGAGTGCATCGATGCGACCTAAAATGCAACGGTTTTCCACAAAACACAGTCTGTTTTCAGGTCTTTTATTGCTTGAGGGGAACCTTCTGGATGCTGCATGCAACTTTGGGATATGCTGGTGCCACCATTCGGGACAACCTCGTAGATAAACGTGTCGTTGAATCCTGTAGGGTCCAAAATACCATCACAGGAGCGTCTGACTGTGTGCACACCATCAATTTGCAGTGTAAACCAACACCAAACCCGGGTGTACTCAACGTGTTGATGTTGAAGGTTGTAGCATTCGGCATTGAAAAGCTGGCCTATTATATGCCTTCGAGCATGCTGGTGGGCCTCCTTTGCTCGTTGCACGTACCCGCAGAAGTTGCTGCCGAGATTGTGGACGTTGCAACTGAGTTGACAAAACGATGTCAAGGAGGTGATTCCAAAGTTCAATTGCAAGGGGGAAAAGGAGTCATGCATTGCGGATGTACGGCCGTAGGTTCGCGCAGGGGGGTTAGACTGGTTAATTTGGAAAGAAGTTCTGACTGGGGCCTTTAAAAGTTTGTGTCTGTGTAGTGGACAGAAAAAACTGTACAGGAGGCATATATGTGAGATGATCAGCAGGTGAATTGACTGTTTTAGGGCAGTGCCACTGCTTTCTCTAGAGAAGTGTGAAGTTATAAAGTGAGCTAGCTGCGTGGTTTTGGTCTAATTCTGTTTCATTAGCTCGATATGCCTGAGGTTCATTTAAACCGCTCGGCAGTAAATTGTGAACGGGGTTACGCTGACAGGCTTAGTCTTCCACGTGTTTGTTGTGATTGTGTGTGCCATGGTTTGCACTGGGAAATGGGAATTGCCGCAGTGGACTGTAGTTCAAGTTTTCTTGTAATACTCTGTGATTGGCACCTGCACTGAATTATTCTTTATGCATTTACTTTTGTAGTGATTTGGGTTTCTGAACCCTGCAGAGCATTCGTTTGTAGATTACCTTGAAAGCTTTTGCAAATCCATCATGCAAAACTGTATTTATAGCCGTATTTGCTGTTCAGATTTTACGACGCCCGCATTATAATATGGTTTTTCGGGGTCCCAAATAAGTCGTATAATTGGGCTTCTACTCTAAGGAAGCATTAGAGTACTTCTTTTATTTTGGTTTAGTGTTGTAAATCATAAACGATCTGGAATGATTACTTGCTGAGTGGTATAATAACACCGCATAACGATTTAAGTTCGTATTTTATTGCTTGGTTCGTGGGCTGATGTGTTTGCAGTGAAGACTGTGGTAGTCATTGTACAAAATTTAATCGGTTCATGAACTAAGACAAACTGAAAGGTTGCTGAGTAAACAAAAAAATAAGATAGTTCGAACAGTTCAGCCTTGCAAGAATATGATGTGTTAGAACTTATGCCTGACGCACTTTCTTTTAATTAAGTTTCACTTAAAGGGGCACTGACACAAAAATTTTCATCTTGTTTTTTTTTGTTGCAATAAGTAGCTAGTTACCTACTTATAACCTGTAGAAACCTCATTTGCTTCAGCGTGCGACGGTTGTTTAATTAGAGGCATTTTCAATGCGGCCTGTCGCAGTTTCGGTTTCAGCGAGTGCCGCGAAACGATGGATTTTGTGGATTTTGTGTGAACAAAGCTGACCACGCGACCGTCGGAGGGATATCACAGAGCAGAGCCGCCGTAGCACTGTCGAATCCGCATCGACGGCAGTTTCTGCGAATGCCCCCATGTACTGATCTCGTGAGGCGCTTAATTAAAAAGCGACCGTGGATGTGACGCAGGCGCTGCGAGTGCAAATGCTACCGCGGCTAAAGAACAACGCGCGACGCTCGAGATGGTGGGTGGCAAGACGCGCGCTGGGAACAGCCGGCCGGTCTGCCTACAGGTCCGCCTACAGATGTGTTCGGCTTAGCACTGCGGCGGATATTCGAGTGCCGCTCTCGTAAGCGGTGCAGATGACAATTTTTAATGCAACCCGCCATCGCATCATTAATTCCTTTCTCATGTAAGCCACCATGGTCGGGACTTGGGGACAATTTCGTGCAGCGGTAACAAGCTATCACTCGAGCTACCTGCGCCGGCCTGGGCCACTTCGCGGCCGTGTCCGCCGCCTGCACAGCGACCGTGCGGCTAGCTCAGTAGGCTTTTCGTCCCGCCGGCGCGTTTTCGCATCCAGTGGTAATAAACAGTAATAGAAACAGAGTGCCTGGAATCGCTGTAGAACTTTGGTCACGGCCAGCTGCCCGATGAGCTGACGAAATCACGGCGCCTCCGCCGCCAACGATCGGGTCGTTCGTTCTCGAGAGCAGATGCTCCGCCCTCCGGCCCTCCGATTGGAGCGGCGAGCCGGCGAAAAACGCCGGCAGTGCGGAAGGGGCAAACACAAACTCGTGACGTGTTTGGATGTTGTTTATTTACACAATATCCTCGGGATGTCGATTGCGCGTGGTCCTCTGCTGGCTGCTCGGTTGCGTTTCGCACACTTTAAAATTGATTTTAAATATGTTCTAGGCTGTATTCGCCGCTGATATTTTGCAGATGATGTATATGTGTTCCCACCAATCTATCTGAAGTTATCTCGTCTTCAAAATTTTGTGTCAGTGCAACTTTAAATAGCTTTGGATTAACATTTAAGCTGGTTTTACAATACTATATTAAGCAAGTGATCTAAATAAAAAAGTGTTATTACAGGCGAATGATTTTTTTAAAATCAATAAACACATCCTGCATATTCTCTTATCAGTTTTCAAATTTACCATTGGAGTGATAGGGCAATGAGTGTGGAATACGTGTGACAAAAACAGTCTTGGAGTCGTTATATAAATTTTATAAAATATTGAGAAAGGGGCTTTTCAATTTTTTTGTCCGCCAGTTTACTGAAAATGATAAGATTCACATTGTTTCGTAGACGCCTAATTTTATTCCGCTACGCTTCTTAAAAACAAGCCTCATTTTCCCGCTTTTCAGTTCCCAAAGAAAGTCCCCATTTCACATGATATGGTTGACAGTGAAAGAAAGTATATCAGATATTGTTTGAGCGCTTTCTTTCATGCAACTGGCACAACTGTTACCATCACTGGAACTAGTAGTTATGACTTAAAATCATTGTACTTCATCAGGGGTTGTTTGGAAAGGAAAAAAAAGATTGCGACGCGTGTCACTGGTAATTTGTGTGCTGTGTGGCAGATGTGGTAGATATAGCTCTTAATTGAGAAAACTAAGAACTGAGTGTTGGGTATGTTCATCAGGTCATTGAAATTAGGGTCCTCTTCAAGTATTTGAGGAGGGCTGTAATGGTTGCTATTTCTTTTAGAAAATAACTGATCCAAGTTCATTGTTTATCAGTGTTGCACCCGGCTGGCTTTTGGCACTGACAGAATGGGCATGCTAGAATATCTTTTCTAGCCCTGTGTTACTGCAATATTAAAATGCTGTTTAGTTTTTTAGTAGGCTTTGTGTAGCGTTCCGTCCAAACGGGACGGCAACTGCCACTAAAGTTCTGTCCAGAGGAAACACAACTCTCGTTGAGAGCAGTCTCTCTTGATTTTTACCCAAACGGCCTTACTGCTACCGCTCACTGACTAGCCAGAATCACTGATAATTATTAATCATTATTAATAATTACAGCCGATCGGACTAACTCTAGCTCAATCCAGACGGATCTCCAAGCCGCCACCCGACGCCCGCTTCACAATATTTCAGCGAGAGCAGTCGGTCTTGATTTTTACCCAACCGATCAAACCGCTTCCGCTCACTGACTAGCCAGAGTCACTGATAATTATTAACCATTATTAATAATTACAGATGATCGGACTAAGTCCAGCTCAATCTGGACGGATCTCCAAGCCGTCACCCGACGCCTGCTTCACATTATCTCAGCGAGACCAGTCGTTCTTGATTTTTACCCTACCAGCCAAACCGCTTCCACTCACTGACTAGCCAGAGTCCCTGATAAATATCAACCATTATTAATAATTACAGATGATCGGACTAAGTCTAGCTCAATCCGGACGGATCTCGATGCCGTCACCCGCCGCCCGCTTCACATTATCTCAGGGAGAGCAGTCGTTCTTGATTTTTACCCAACCGGCCAAACTGCTTCCGCTCACTGACTAGCCAGAGTCACTGATAATTATTAATCACTTGTAATAATTATAGGAGATCGGGCGTAACTGGCGATGGCTACGTCGGCCTTGGCACCAGGGAGCGGTTCGGCCGCTTGAGTAAAAAACCAAGACCGACTGCTCTCACCGCGTGAATTGTAAAGCGGGCCTGAAGTATAGCTATTACAAAACGCTAACCACGGCCCCACACACACACACGCACGCACAAAAAAACGTTGCGAGAATTGAATCACGGACTACAACGTCCGTAGCCAGCGGCGGAACTGCTACACCAAATCCCACGACGAGAAATGGCTGCTAAAGGTCGATCCACACGGTGGACCAAAACGATTATTTGGACCGCGGTCCGCACATCACGTAATAGGACGTCACCAGTTCACGCGGACCGCCGTTGGACCACGCACTACCGTGGCCGTCGCGGTCCGAATATTCGTTGTGGCTTTCCTGTCCGCAGTCTCGACGGCAGACCGTGACATCATTAACGTGGTCTGGCAGCGGCCGCGTCGCGGGGGCGGAGCCGGATCCAGTTGCGCCAATAGAGAACGGCACGGGCAGCACGGCTGTTTCGAAGCACTCGAAGGAGCCTGTCAATCACCCCCAGTGTGATAGGCAGCGGGCTAGGCTTACAGTCGCAACGCATACTTCATCCGCGCTTTTACTAGTGAATCTAATGGCTCTTACTAGAGCGGTGCTAGCCATCATTATCACATTGTTTCACGCGTGTGGACCCCAATTTACGGGAAGAGTTCGGCTCCAGCGAGCGGTGACGAGCCGTGTGCAACCCGGGTCGTCCCGCCATCGCCGCTCGTCATGTCGCCTTTGTGTGAACGACGCCGGCGGCTGCGTGAGCGCGCGCGCCCGGCTTGCATGCAGGCGGTTGTTATTGTGTGGATGAAACATTTCGTGCGAGCTTGTGCATTGCAACATTTTGTCGCGGCCAAACGGCGCCTGTGTTCTACCTTCTAGCTTGCGAGTACAGGCGGTCGGCCATTCGCGGTCCGCTCAGCCGGCCTGCCGTGGGGATGCACTCTGCTTTGGATCGGACCGCAGTGGACCGTGACATCTCATCACGTGACGGATTGGACCGTGGACTCGGTCCGTCATGTGGATTGGCCTTCATCGGCTGGTTTTGATTTGGCGTTCAGTCTGGGCGGAACTTTGGCAGTTTTTAGCGTTCCGTTTGGACGGAATGCTAGACACTCCCTTTTCGGTACACGTTGTCCTTTTTCGTAAGCATTTAAGTAGACTTTTCATTAGCCAAGAGCATTGAGGTGAAGTGGATGTTTTTTGCAGAATACTATTATTGCATATTCCAAGCATTGTCTTAATTGTAGAAAACGTAGCGTGATAATTCTGAGCACCTGTCTAGCATAAATCGAAGGCTATTTTGCATTAACAATTTGTTCAGACAATTTATTGTAAGTTGAAAAAAACAATGGAAAGAAAAGCTATTAGAAGGGGAACGGTGATGTTAGAATGTATGATGAACGAGTCTGGGGGGTTAAAGAGATTGATATATGCATGACCAATCATTGGGGGTCCCTGACCCATCAAGCATGCAAATAGGGAGTTGTCTTACAGCTGAAAGCCGTACCCTTTTACGCAGTATGAAAATTCATTCTGGACTGAGCAATTTTTGTCTAGAATATTTAGGTTTTTCATTTCAACGAAATTTTTGTTCTCAGATGTGGCAGAATTTAATATATTATCAGCTAGAGTTAAGGAAAAATCATGTCTTCTTTTGTAGTTGGTTTCAGAAAAAAATGCATGTACCCGAACCACAATCACTTGATGTTGCGTGGTGACACTATTCTTCAAGATATAATAGTAGATTCTGGTCAGTCATTTTGCCAACCTTAGGAAATGCAAATTATGGAAAAAGGCTTATCACACGACAAAGCAAAATCAAATTGATTAGAATGTTTTATCAGACTGCATGCATTGAAATGTGTAGTGGTGTCGCAATTAAAAAAACAAGTGCGGTAGTTTCTAGGTGTTAATAGTAGGACATTGCTGCGTGTGACAGCTAATTTTTTAGCCTGGACTAGTGAAGATGACAAAGTCTCTCTCGTTCCAATCCTCAAGACCTTGCTATCAGTCGGCGTAAAGACTTTTATTATGAAACCTTCAGTGCAAAGAAACTGCCAGTTCTTTTCTTTTTTGTAGTGAGAGTTCTTTTGCGAATTGCCTTTTCTTTCCCTGGGTGAGATAGTCCTTAATCTACACAGGAGGTGGGTCATTTTGTCAGGAAGCCAATGTGCTGTGCATTGATTCGGGCTTCTCTGGCTTTGGAAAAGAAGTCTGCCTCCTTCACACATTAGCAAAACTTGGCAAGAGTATGTTTTATGTCTGAAGATGAAGGCACGTGATGAGCAGTGTCAAAGTTGCTCTCGTTGATGGGGCACTCAATTTTGTTCCCGATTTCTTCAAATATTACAATTATCGAATTGGGCGAGTTGGTTCAATAGGACTTAAAATTTCAGCTTAAAAAACCATGCATGGCACAAAAGAAACATGGACACAATGCTGTACTATCAAGTGAATTTACTATTAATAAAGAGCACATACATGCAGGAAACATTGCATATTGCCCAGAAGGCACCATACTCCCTTATCGTGCAACATCAGTTTTGAGAAGTATCTTGGAAATGGTTTGTTTCTTTTTGTCAATGTCACGTAAGCGGTGCTGATGTAGGTATTGCCTGTCTTGTTAATATCTGCTGCCTGATCAAGTTCACGTGTGGGGTAGTTGTTTTTACAAAAGAATGTTGATTATTCGTTGCATCAGGAATCGCAGCAATAAAATGAAGGCGACCTGACGGCGTTGTCTGGAGTGAGGTGGCCCATTCCCGTCCCTCGTCGTTCATGCACCTCAGGTTTGTTCACATTCAAGGGACAAACCTGCAGGTCTCTTCTACGACCAGGGCATACATAGAGGTCTTGCAATCTTGCATCGTCATGTCCAAGGGCTTTTTGCAGCGTTTTCGAGGCCAGTATCTGCAGAGGTTACTACTTTGAGTGCAACACTTGACAACCCTTTTCTTGGTAGGCCCCCTGCAAGGTATCTACCTCCAACAACACCACTCTTTTTAGTGTTTGGCTTTTGGTTAGGCTCCAAGGACGGATTTTGGCACATCCTACAATTTTACGAATCTTGCCTAAAATTTTACGACCGTGTGTACGAGATTTCGGCACACGTTAAAGATCCCCAGGTGGTCAAAATTAATCCAGACCCCTCTACTATAGTACGCCTCATCGCCTGCATTGCATCGGCGCATTAAACCCTACAATCAATGAATCAAAATTTTATGGATTCTCAAAAAAAAAAAAAAGGGAAATCTATTAAAGTGCCAGTGTGGTACCTTGCGCCGCCTGCAGGAGAGGGCAATACGTATTGTTGTCATTATCAGGCTCCTCGGGGTGGGCTCATGGCCACCTAGGCAAACCTGTTTATAGCACGTTGTTCGCAGGCCGCTTCCGACTCCGTGTTCGCGTCACTGTTTGTATGACTGCCGCATCCGATGCAGTAAAACGTGGTACGACCGTGGAAGTTGCTTTGCAGTGCAATGGAGAGCTTGAAGCCGCCACAGTACTACCATGTGTTTTTGAAATTGAACACGTCAAAATTTGCTCCTCCCGCTCGGTGGAGTTGTTGCTCATTACTCTCCAAGACTGACAGTCTTCAGTTATGGTTGTGAAAATGTTAGGACGCTTGTCACAGAAAGTCAATCCTTGTAAACTTTAAGAAATTGATGTGTGCTGCTGCCCCCCCCTCCTCCCCCCACTCCGTTCCGCAGGTTTTACGAATTTCCAAGTCGCCAGGTTCGCGGGTATGGGAGCAGTACAGCTAGAAACATTTGAAAGGACAGACTAGTAGAACTTACTATGGTAAGATGCAATATACGAACAGTAGGTTATGATTTCATCGTTAACAACAATGGCCTTATGTTTTGGAGCAGTTTGCGACAAGTCATGCCAAAACATTTGCGTAGAAGATGCCATGAAGTTCATAAATGCTTGCTAGTAATATTTTTGTTTTTCTTGCCCAAGCTTTATTTGTAGCTGTGCAAAAACGTTAGATATCTTTTCACGACTTTTGGCTTTCTTGCACCTTCCTGTTTATCACTTTAAACGTAGAATCTCGCGTTATCTAAGGGTTGCGCTTATCTCTTGTTTCTTAATGGTGTGATATAGAGGTTACACAGTGCAAGGTAAGGGTTTTGAATGTTGTCCACTAAAAATTGACATCGCCAGAGCTCAGACTGTCTAGATGTAACAAGTAATCAGTGATGCTCGGGTCATCAGCTTTACGAGAATTTGGAACGTGCACAATTCGTTCTTTTCAATAGTTGCAGGAACATTGGTTTTGATTTGTACACATACAAGTTGGTGGTTTGATATGCTACCAACTCTATTTTTTATTTTTCGAACTGTCCATCAAGAAATACTAAGTCCAATATGAACTGCACGGTTCCCGTTTTGCAAGTGCTTTCTTGGACCACCTGTATTAAATCATTAGTGAAAGCTATATCGAGCAGCACTTTGAATTCCGCTCATTCCCGTGACTGGTAAGTGAATTCCACTAAACCCCTGGAAATTTGAAATCTCTGGCAATTATAACCGCTGGCTCTGCACCTTCTGTTGCTCTATGTAGCATTGAATGGCCTCTTAAGTATTCAATAGATGCATTTGGGGATCCATATATTGCTCCTATAACAAATGGCTTGGTTCCTAGTTTCACTTCGCACCAAGCGCTCTCGTGATTAGGGGTGCCGTTCATCTTTGCGCATTCAATATTTTGTCTTATTATGATTGCAATTCTTCCTAACGTGGTGGCAGTAACTTACAATCTTGCATTTCTCGTCGCAGCCACGTTTCACGAACAATAACTACATAGGGTCATAACTGGTTGCGACATATTCTATATCATTGACTTTATTCGTGAGACTTCAAGCATGAAGGTTTATAATTCGAAAGCCTGTTTCCTGGGAGATGGTATCAGTTCAATCGTCACTATTTGTCGGTGTTGTCCTAGGTGGTGTCAATTTGGTTTTCGGCAGTTGCTGTATTTTGACATGGCTAGAATCCCACATACAGCTAAACCTCGATGTAACGAACTTCAATGTAACGAAACCCGTGATGTAACGAACCACGGCATTTTCTGCAACTTCAAGTGTATGCACACCATGGTTTTTCACCCCTTTGGGTAAAGAATTCCTGTTTGCCGGAATTTCAATGTAACGAAGTTTCATGGAGAACTTGGCACGAAATTTGAATTGTAGGGATAGATTTTGGGAGATGCAAGCACTGAAATGGGGTCTAAATAAAATGCGAACGGCGACACGGGCCGCCTAATGCTGTGGATTCAGCGAGCCACGGAGTCTGTGATCGAGCCCCTTGCTACAAACTGCATGGTGTGCATGCACCGCTGGCACACTGTTTCTGTATCTGTCGGAGCTTAATTGTTTACGCGGGCATCAGCGTGAACTGAATGGATCCTAATGGAAAGGGTGCTTCGTAAGCAGCACGTGTGATGTTTTACAGGGAAAATTTCTCCCATGTTATCCGCTTTTTTTCTCGCATACCCCTCTCGTTTGCCCCTCGAGTTGTGTTTCAGCGAGCGGTTAGAAGCGGTCACTGTATCTACCTGCATCGCGCGCGGGTGGTCTCCGTGACTGCGTCAGTGCGCCTGTGGCTTGCGGGGCACGTTTTTGCTGGGAGATAAAGATCCATTCAGTTCGCGCTGATGCCCGCGTAGACGATTAAGCTCCGACAGTAAGAGAAACAGATCGCCACGTTTTCTTTTGCAGGAAATGGTTCACGCGATGAACACTTTATTATCACCACGAATTTCAGTGTAGCGAAATTTCAATGTAACGAAGTAAATTAATAATTTTTCCGACTTCGTTACATCGAGGTTTAACTGTATTGACATTATCTACTTGAAGCTTGTCTCGGTTCAAGCACACGCAGAAGCCTTCTTTTAAAGTGAAGCTTTTTACGTCTACCCCCAAAGGTTTCTGTTGCGACTGTTGGTGTCAACCGAAAACTCCTGCAAACAAATAAAAGGAGCTACTGGCACTGCCAGGAATTGAACCTAGAACGAATATGGAAACGGAGCGAAAGCCTATTGTCTTACCGATTGAGCTAGGAGCCCACGCGGAGACAAGGAAGACAGACGGGGCACTCACCGAGCACATCTGCGGGTTTACCCCCTTCGTTCTTGCTGAATGCCATGTGATAGTGTCACGCAACCTTTAGTGCCGTTGTGCACTCCACCCATGGCACATGTAGCAGCCGTGTGCAAACCTTGCCCATATGGTAGGAGTTATAAAAATTAAAGGAAGTCCACATCAACGAACGCATGGGATCTCACTTCTGCGTCTCAGCTGCCAATCTCGCCGCCTTCATTGCCAGCGGCACAGATGCAGGAGAAGTGAGATTGTCTAACACCAAGTTTGAGCTTCCTTCCATTTTATAAAAAAAACAGTTTCCACTCATGATTTACCAATACAACTCAACGAACCACCATTCATGCATCATGCATTGATTTTGCCTTAACAATGAATGTTTTGAAGTAATGAAGGGTGTGGTTAAGTGCTTTTTACTTGTCTCTGATTTCACTCTTCGTAGAACCACATTTGTGAATTCAAGTGACGTCACATGGGTAATCGTCGTGGGTGTCGTTTACAGCTTAACTTTCCAACACCCTTCACTGTGGATTGGTGCGCATTTTTTGTTTCTTTCAACGCAGACTTCCAAAGTAGCTTGTGCCTATTCAGAGTTTCTGTTAAATAGTCGTTTCGTACATAAATACTGCTTCCTTTCAGTTTTCCACAGTTTTGATATACCTATAAAATAAGAGGAAAGTCCAGGGGCCGCGACATCCAGGGGTCACGGTGGTGGTTCTATTTTACTAAGATGGCGATTAGAAGATGAAGCAGCTCGAGTGTGAGCGGCTCCTGCGAGAAGAGAGGCACCGATGATGATAATCTCATCGGTGCAGCGATGATGATGATAGTTTCAACAAAACCTTTTCAATTTCCTTATAGTCACAAAACTTCAGTATTACTGGACGTCGCCTGAAGGGTTCTTCTGCGGCTTTCTGATTCTGCGCATCCACTCTATTTTTTTTCTAACACCGAGCTTTTCTTCAATACTTCTAAAACAACATTGTTTTTGAAGTTTTTCATAAGTTTCATTGTCATTTAATATTCCAAACACCATTACATTGTTTCGCCACATTCTATCTTTAAACCAACAAGTTTTTTCCGTTGTTTTTCCAAAGTTGAATTCACCCTTTCGGTTGTCTCTTTTAGTTCAGCAAGACTTTTTGCTTGGTCCCTGCAAAGCTGTACAATGTGTCATAGAGCCTAAAGCCTTGCATAGGCTTCTTAGGATGGCCTAAATGCCTTCTGGCCATCACACAACCCTTGCATTAGTGTTTTTGTATCAGGTATAGGATTCATCTGAATGTCACCCGACAACAGCACAGATAGGGCTGCAAAAGTAGAAAACAACACCCGTGGGCACGGCAGCACTAGCAGGGAGCGATTGTCTCTCTTATAACGCAAGTATGAACTAATCTGTTGAAAGAGCAGAAAGAGTCTTGAGAACATCACTCATGCAATGCTGCCATGCCCACTGATGTGCCCAGTGAGGTTGCTTGCTGTATACGGTCTTGCAATGTTGTTGTTCCAGCTTGGTTCATGGAGTCAAGGTTTTCGATGATTCATGGTGAAGAGCCTATCAGATGCATGCTTTGTGGGTTCCTATGGAAGGACGTGCAGATGAGAAGCTCCTGTTAAGACAGCAGAAAGTTGTTCAAGTGTTGCCGCCACTCCCACTGGAAATTCAGATCCTAGGCTTCTCCTGCATAACATATTGGCATCTAGGTGTCTTGCAGAAGAGATATTGAGGGACTTCGCCCAAGTTCTCTTCTGTAACATCCTGCATACATCGGTATTCCATATTTTGGCTCACAATAGATGTGCAGATGCTGATGTGCTTGCAACCACTAGAAGATGGAGAGAAGTTTGCCATATTATGTTGATGAGCAAAACCTGACATGTTGTCCCACTCCTGATAACATATTTCTAGTTGGCCATGCATTATATGAGTGTTTTATTTAAAAAAGATGCATGCTTTTTATGCGTGCTTGTTGCAGTTTAATTTGAGCTTACTTTTTCTTGACGGAAATGCAAACAATCCACTTGGAATTAGACCCATGCGTGTGGGACCTACTGCAAGGCTTTTTTAGCTTCTTGTTCAGTCTGTAAATTTGGGTAGTGCTTGTCATCCAAATTTTTGGACACCTTTCGCTTTCTCCACCTGTGTACTCTGCGAGTTGTCATGTGCGGACTATGCATTTTTTGGAAACAAAACTGGTTTGCTAAGCGATGATGCTGGTGTTTTTCTTTTGTTGCATTTTTCTTGAACACTTCTTCTAATCTCGTGTCTCATTTTGCCCACATAGGAATTCTCCCACTGACAGCAAGGGTACCCATTTGGGGGCGAAGCTCTACTCCAGCCCATCCTGTGACCAATGTAACCACCGGGTTCCTTCTGAAGTAGTGCATTCTACTGAGGCGCCCTACATCTGCACTGTTTGCAAAAAATCTTTCCGTAAACAATGCAACCTTAACAGGCACTTGAGAGTGCACACAAGCAACAAGTCGCACATGTGTAGAATTTGTAATAAGAGCTTTCGCCGAAGAATCCACCTGAATACCCATGAAAGAGTGCACTGTGGCGAAAGTCGCTATGTGTGTAGATTCTGTCAGAAGAGCTTTGATCGAAAAGATAGATTGGTTGCTCATGAAAGATTGCACTCTGACGAAAGAGCTTTCGTGTGTAGCATATGTCAAAAGAGCTTTACTCGAAAAGATAGCTTGGTTAAGCATGCAAAACTGCACTCTGGGGAGAGGACTTACGTGTGTAACATTTGTCAGAAAGGCTTTATGAGAAAAAGCGACCTGACAAATCATGAAATATTGCACTCTGGGGAGAGGCCCTATGTGTGTAGCATCTGTCGCAAGAGCTTTACTCGAAAAAGTTACTTGGTTGTTCATGAAAGATCGCACTCTGACAAAAGGCCTTTCATGTGTGGAATCTGTAAAAAAGGCTTTATTACAAGTAGCAGACTCGTTGCTCATGAAAGACTGCACTCTGCTGAGAGGCCTTACCTGTGTGACATTTGTCAAAAACGCTTTAGGTATAAAAAAGACCTGGCAAATCATGAAAAATTGCACTCTGGGGAGAGGCCTTATGGGTGCAGCATCTGTCAGAAGAGCTTTACTCATAAAAATAGCTTGGTTGCTCATGAAAGACTGCACTCTGATGAAAGGCCTTTCGTGTGTGGAATCTGTAAGAAGGGCTTTACTACAAGTAGCAGTCTGGTTCGACATAAAAGGCTGCACTGTGGTGAGAGGCCTTTTATGTGTAACATTTGTCAGAAAAGCTTTATGGAAAAAAGAGACCTGGCAAATCATGAAAGATTGCACTCTGGTGAGAGGCCCTATGTGTGTACTATTTGTCCGAAGAGATTTGCCTATCGTAACAGCCTGGATTGTCATATAAGAGTGCACTCTCCTGCAAGGCCTCACGTGTGTTACATCTGCCAGAAGAGCTTTAAAGAAAAACGCCACCTGATTGTTCATGAAAGGTTGCACTCCGGCGAAAGGCCTCATATATGTAGCATTTGTCAGAAGGGCTTTACTCGAAAAAGCCATCTGGTTATCCACGAAAGATTGCACTCTGGCAAAAAGCCGTACGCGTGTAACATCTGCCAGAAGAGCTTTAATGAGAAACACAGCCTCGTGTATCATAAAACATTGCACTCTGGCGAAACTTTACATGTGCAGCATCTGTCAGAAGGGCTTCAATGATAAACGCAACCTGGTCACGCATGAAAGAGTGCACTCTGGTGAGAGGGTATACATGTGTAGCTGCTGTCCAAATACATTTTCTCAAAAAGCCAGCCTGAACAGGCATGAAAGACTGCACTCTGGCAAGAGGCTTCATACATGTAGTGCATGTCTGAAAATGGTTCCTGATGAAGGGTCACTTGCAAAATACCAGAAAATACATATCAGCAAAAAGCCCTCTTTGTAATGTGTTAGCGAAGTGGTTTCGAAAAAAACTTTGGAAAGTCACAATGACAGCAGTCATGAAAAAGGTTGCTGAAAATTTGCACTTGCACACATATTGTACTGTGACCGATTGCACATTTGTGTAGAGAAAGTGGGTTGTATGCACTGCTGCTTATCTCAGAAGCTTACCTTTGCCATGCATAAGGTGGAACAATTACTAGGGGCCCATTTCTCCAGTGTCTCTTCCGAGGCCTTCTGGAACTGACAGATCTATCATGAGTGACTGCACTCCACGGTAATCATTGTATCAGTGTTATCAATTTCAACACTGATGCTTCAGAAAAGTTGGCTGAGGAAAAATGTTGGCAAATACAAAAAAGGCCCTCTAAGCAGAACCTATACAAAAAATAAATGCATAAATGAATCTTCTTTTTAGAAAAAAGGTGGGCCCTTGTGGAAAGCCGCCGGGACTACCCGTTGGGAAAGGTTTGTGAAGGCCAACCTAATATCCATGAAAATATGAAATGCAGTGGCAAGTCGAATGTATACAACCAAAAAATAGGTTCACTAAACATACCCTGTTCTACCATGTTAACTACAAGGACCACCTGCTGGGTGTTTGGACACAAAAAGCTCTTCATAAAGGCAATAAATGAGCAGTGTGCAAGTTTCAATTTTAGCTTTCAGAGCGAAGCTTTGCTCTAAATAACTTTGTAAATAGTCTGAACGTGGAGATAAAATTCTCTTTTTAACTTTGTGAAAATGAAAGCCACGAAAACTGCATTTCTTTGTGGCGTTTTCCTTGAGTGATTTATATATTGTTATTAACTCGAAGTTTGTGTTGCTATGTACTCGGTTTTTGTGGCTCCTAGGTCTGTATCTGTGTCTACATAAATGCTGAACGGAGTTGTCTGAAGAAACGAGGACTGTAAAGCTACCTTTTTATTAAACACTCAATCTCTAGTGTAAGACTCGAATGTGTAGAAGTGTATAATTTGTTTTCACTGGTATTCTGCAGTTGCAGCTTACGAGTGCCTTTGCATCATGCACTTGCACATTGTGCATGCACTAATTATTGTACTTTTTTTACTGACTTGTTTTAAGTTCATGTTTTCCCTGCTGTCTATTTTTATTTGTGTCTCAACTAGCTTCGGTTATTGGCCCAACATCTTGTTGCATATTTTTAATGCGCAAAGTTTTCTAATAAATATGAAATGAAACTCACATCACTGTCAAAAGCAGGCAAGTTGCTCTTTCTTTGGGAGAGATTAGGCAGCTTTTTGACGGGGTGGAACCTGAGGTGGATGCATCAGCTGCATGTTTTGTGGCAGCATATTTGTTTTCGCACACATTCACATTTCTGTGAGCACTGACACACCTTCAATCCTGCTCTTCTGAGCATGTGACACATCTGTCCCACGGTGAGTTAAAAGTGAAACAGTTGCTAATTGTGCTACCACCATTACCAACTTTTTAAGGAGGCATTCATGGAAAAAGATATGGTGAGGAAATGGTGCCAAGTAAATCCCCTCCAAAAGGGAAACCCATTACTGTAGCCATACGCAGCTTAGTTGTAAAGGTGTGCCCAGCAGCAGACATTAAGAGTGCATTAACCATTGTGGCCACTTTTATTCCACCCCACAACAGTTCTAGGACTTCATTGACAAGTTTAAAGCAACTCAAGACCCCAGTTGGAGTGGTGCAAATTGGTTTGCATTTGACACACTGGAGTAAATTTTAGCTGTTGCACCCTATTAGTTGTGCTGCATGGCATCGTCAGTGTCATCACCAAGAGCTTCTGCCCCTGATATGCCAAAAATCAGCTTTACCACGCTGCTGTACTCGGCACATGTACAGAAGGCAATCAATATTTCCTGCAGGGTTGTTTTGCTCTTAAACGTAGCAGCCGCAATTTGATTTTCTACATGTTAGGCTAAGTGGCTGTTGCGAGAAAATAGCACAGCAATTTGTGGAAAAAGAGCTGGCATAAACACTATTCTAGCCCTCCCAGCCTCTCTCCTTTTTTGGAGCTGGCTTCTGCCTCGTCTGCCGAAGATATAAACCTATTCATTTTGATGAGCATGTAGAGTATTTGCTCACATGCGAAAATGTTCCAATGTGGGCTTGTAATTAATGCATGCCCTGTAGGCCATGGCTGCCATGAGTAGAGTGCTCTCTGTGGCATTGCCTCTATCACGCCATTATAATCATGGTCCATTGTCATGATGTGTCGTGGCCTTCTCCCGCCTGCTTTCACATGTATATTTTTGACGGAAATTGTTATGGCCACACAGGCGTAAGAAAGTTTTGCAGCATTAAAAAATTGTAATCTTGTGGGATGCTGCAAACAAAAACTCTACGGTTGCATGTTTTTTGGCCAAACATACAAAGGTGTGGCCATAGCAGATTGCCAGTGTGCAGTGTGAATCGTGAGTGTTGCGTATTGTCGCCTTATTTAGATTTAATAATAGGATTTTTGGGCCATTGTATACTGGTGGAGTTGGCTCAGTGATACCAATTTGGTCCAGGGCCAGGCATGCGGCCTTATTTAGGAGGTAACAAAATGTAAAGATGTATTGCTTGTGCTGACATGTCACTATCTGAATGTTAATTGTGCGTTTAAAATGAACTTGTAAACTTAGTTAAAACATTGCATGTGATTGTTGACGAGTCCTTGTCAATAATAACTATATAAACTCATGCAGGTAATCTGTAAATATGAGGAATGATGTGCTGGGTAAAATATGTTCCTTAGAAAGTAAAAATAACGCTTTTATTTTTAAGTCACATCATCTATGGCAGTCTTGCTAAGGGCATCAGATATAAATAATTTGTGTCTGTATTTTACAGAAAAAAATTCCCATAACCTGTAATGTCCCATGCGACTTTGTTACTGCACCGTTAAGGCACATTCCCACTGGCGATGCGCCTCGTCGCGCGACGAAAAGCGACGTCGCAAAGCGACGAGCCGGCCGTCGCTTTTCGGAGTTTTGCGACGGCGGAGCAGATCGCTCTGGGTCCGAATTCCCTCGTCGCGCGACGGCCCCGCAAAACCGGTAAGCCAATCATGGCCGCGGAGTAGGCTGACGTACCCGGAAACGAAACGTTTCTTTACATCCGGTATGCAAACGCTGCGGGCGGGCGGGCGAGCGCCGCCACCGCTGCTGGCTCCCTGTTCTGTGGCTCGGCCAGGCGCTTGGCTGGCTTGGCCCGCTATCGCTGTACCCGCCCGGGTCGGGCCGGCAAGCAACTTCCCGTGTGCATCGGTTCTTTGGTCAGTGGCTTCAGCGTACGCGTGCACTAATCAACGAATAGCGTGGAACTCATCAGTGTGGAGAAGCGTGTGTGGATTGTAAATAGAGCTAGGTGGACAGCGAGACGGTAGGTTGACTTGCAGCCTCTTCGTCTATCGGCGACTGGTAAACACGCGTAGAGTTCGGAGGCGTCAGAACGTTGCGCCTGTGAAAAGAAGCGACATTTGTGGGCCGTGATGCGGGTGTTGTGGCGTGAAAGCAAGCGTGTGCATTTCTTAGTGCAATAATATGTTGAAAAGAGCCTTCGTGAGTTTGTTATTTTCTGCTCCTCCCGCAACCCGCAAATGCTTTCGGCATTGCTCCAGGTTAGTAGCATGTGTTTTAGTTTGATTTGTACCTGCTTTTGTCGCGTATTCTTTGACTTCGAATGGTTGACGCACCAACGAGGTCGTATGTACAAGTCGGGAAGCAGCTGCGCTGAACGCAGTCGCATCATCGCTCATCGCAAGTGCGAACACCACCTCAAGGCCTCATCGCGCGACTCGCGCCATCGCGCGACGAGACAAATCGCCAGTGGGAATGTGCCTTTATTCTGGCAAATGCATGTGCTTTAACTTTATCACTTATTTCACGGTTTATTGTGCTAGCGTAATGGAAGGAGCGAATATCTGGCCGAAACTGCACCAGTTCCATAGTCGCCCAAAATCAACGTGTGGCATCTTGCAGTACCAAGCCACTTGAATACTGGTTAATACCACAATCAAGAAAAAATTACATTACACAAATGCTTTTGCATACAGTGTGCATTTTCTTGAATAGGCTCACTGCAGATTGATAGCATTTCATGCGTAGCCCAAAAGATTACTTAGTTTACATTGTGTATTTTCTTTAATAGGCTCACTGCAGATTGATGGCATTTCATGCATCACCCAAAAGATTGCTTCGTTTACAATGCGGTATCTCGCTTTCTCTGTTTCCCTGTACTGTTTTTATTGATTTCTTCTGCTTCTGCACCAGTGCCTTTTAGCACACCACCTTTTCCTTCGAGACCTGCATTTCGTCTTTTATTTTTACTTTTTAGGCTTGCCTATAGCCTTAACTCCGATTGTCTCCACGTTGTTTCCTTATTCTTGTTTTCTTTGTTTTTGATCACCTACATTTTTGTTAATTGTTGTTTTATTCATTGTCTTGCCTCATAGCCCTGCTGTGCCTGTATGTAATTTGAGATGTAGCTTGTATCCTAATTTGCTGCATTTTTCTTTTTTCTTTCAATTGTTTTATTTTTTGCCCATTATCCTGCTGCTGTATGGGTTCCCGGGCCACTCAATTGGTTTTATGCAATTTTTCGTCGATTTCTCCCACAGTTTTCTCCATAAATTACAGGAAATAGTCATTCACTTTATTCTTCTGAGGAGCATTAGGGCGTTATGCAGCAGGACATTTCTATAATCTAGCCGATTCTAATGCCGCCAATGAAATATATGTATTGGGGCTATCATAACATAAGAATAGGTGCAACAGGTGTTATAAAAACTGATGAAATAAATAAAATCAGGTCTGTTCGAATGCTGAATTCACCTCACCTCAGGGTCTTGCGGATCTCTTGAATTTAATACGACTTGGCCATGCAAGGTATTGCACAAGTAGGGAAGTGGCAACCACATGACGCGACGCAGCCAACACAGCCAGGTGAATTAGGTAGACTGGCCCCGCTGTTTATTGCACTGTTTATATAAACACTTGTTGCCAGATGCCTAGTGTTAAAAGCATTGAATTATTGTCCATTATATCTTCCCTTCCATGGAGAAAAACAAAAGCAAGCAAAGAAAAAATTCACTCTTGCATAAAGAAAACGTCGTAGCTGAGTTTGTAGGGGGGAAGGAGCTGCGTAATTTTGAGGTACGTGTGGTCACAGGCGACAGCACTGGGCACTGCAGGTGGTGGGCTAGGTGGGTCATTGCCATATTGAGCAACACTACTTCCCAGTGGCTCTTTACAGGACCCCCTACTGGCCGAAGGCAATGCTCGACGCCTCAGGCACGGCGCTAAGGCTTGGGTTCACTAAAACCAGTCGTGGGGGTGTACCGGGACTGAGTCTGCAGAGAAACCTTTAGAAGCTGGCAGATCCTGTCGGTGTCTCCCGATAATTGTTGTGGGGCGTACTTCCACAAGCACGTGCCCGACTAACCACGAACACAGGATGCCGGGTAACGGCCAACTGACTCCAAGGCTTTATTTCCCTTGAAATATATACCTGAGCAATCATGGCAGTAGCGCCCTCTCTCGGTAGCACACTAGTACATCAATTGTCGCTGTGGTGCCCTCTGTCTCTACAACACACTACATCCCCCCTTGTTTAGTGATGAACACCACTGAATGCACATCACATCACTACACTTCACACAGTCACAAGTCCAGTCTTGCGGGCCTCCGGATCACTCTCCCATACCTAGACACACGAATAGGTGAACTTGGAGACTGGGACTGGGGTGAAGTCAGAAGACTGCATAGGAGGAACTAACCCTGGCCCTCCTCCATTAGTGTCTCTGACGGATGGCTCACTCTTGGGATGTTCTTCGGTGGCAGGCTCGACTGCACCCTTCGGCACTAGGATGCTGTAACTGGGACTAGGTGTAGCCGATTACGTTGGATAACTCCCTTCGTGGTCTCCACGACGCAAGAACGGGTATGTTGCACTGGCCCCAGAACCAACACAGGGCTATTTATGTCTCGTACCCAGACTTGAGAGCGAGTTGTGGGTAAGCCGCATGCATTTCGTTGAAGTCCAGGACCTGCTTCCTTCGATTGGCTTGACCACCCAGGTTGAAGGACCGAGATGAAGCCACTGTGGCTCGAGCTGCTGCGAAGTCTTGGGAACTCTTGTTTGCAGGCGTATGCCCATTGGGAGTTGTGCATAGCTTACTTCATTAACACCTGGTGTGTCCCTGTAGGCGAGCAGTACCAAGTAAGGATCATCTGCCTTGAGCAGCAGGTCCTTGACGGTCTGCACCATTCTCTCCACTGGGCCATTAGACT
This sequence comes from Haemaphysalis longicornis, assembly GCF_048455015.1. Lineage (NCBI taxonomy): Eukaryota > Metazoa > Arthropoda > Arachnida > Ixodida > Ixodidae > Haemaphysalis > Haemaphysalis longicornis. Next base: position 99,300,806 of record NW_027526233.1, on the reverse strand, counting down.
GCGGGAAGCGGAGGCTCCTGGTGTCATGCTCGAAGTCGTAAGCCTGTGCAAATTCCGAATGCAGAAAAGCCTTTGGATGAGAACTGTGGCCCGTTGTCGCTGCGGGAACACCCGTGGGATGCCGTGGCGTACAAACACGCTCTTGACTGCTTCAATGACAGCCGGTGCTGTGGTCGAGCACAGACTGATGACTTCAGGAAAGTGTGACCTGTAGTTGACCAGCAAAACTTAATCTTGACCTTTCAAGTGGAAAAGGTCTGCTCCAACTTCCTCCCAGGAAAGACTTGGAGTCTGAGAAGGCATCATTGTCTCTGCGTGTTGAACGCGGATTTTAGTACATTTTGCACTGTTAGCCACTATGGTCTCGATGTGGCTGTTGACTCCCGGCCCCTATACAAGACTCCCAAGCAATGGCTTTGCATCGGTTGATACCCTGGTGCCCGTCATGAATGATTGATTTGATTGTATGATTGATTGTAGGGTTTAACGCGCCGACGCAACGCAGGCGATGAGGCGCGCCGTAGTGGAGGGCTCCGGATTAATTTTGACCACCTGGGGATCTTTAACGTGCGCCGAAATCTCGTACACACGGGCGTTTTTGCTTTTCGCCTCCATCAGAAAAGCGGCCGCCGCGGCCGGGAATCGAACCCGCGACCTCGTGCTCAGCAGCGCAACGCCTTAGCCACTGAGCCGTCATGAATGAGATAAATCATAGAACGCTGAAGAGCCGACGTCACCACAATGCAGACTGCTTTCTAAATTGGCCCCTCACAGACACTGAAGGCTCCCCGATACTGCTGGTACTTCTTGACGTGAAGCGGCAGCTTTGACTGCAGAGGCCAGCCTTTGGTGCAGTACTCAAGCAGGAGATTGCACTCACCATCACTGGCTTGGACATGGCGCAGCTCGCCTTTCCGTGAGGAGACGAAGTCTGAGAAGGAGCGAAGCTTTACAACAAAGAGCTCCACATGATTAGCGTGCCGTGTCGGATGACCATCCAGTGGTGCATGTGAGTGTGCCCGCCATTCCGCCATGGCTAGAAGCTTGCTGGGTACGTGCAGGACCTGGTATGTAAAGTGCATCTGTTTCAGCCGGAACCGTTAAGTCCGAGGAGGCAGCAAGTCGACATCCATGGCCCTCATAAGGGCTAGGAGTGGGTGGTGATCTGTTTCAATCAAGTTCAGACCACGGATGTACTCCTAAAAATGAAGCACAGCCCAGCATACAGCCAAAGCCTCCTCCTCAGTATAATAGTAATGACTTTCCGTTGGCGTGAGCGACCGCGATGCAAAGGCGACTGCTCGACACTCACCGGAAGGTTGCTCCTGTAGCAGGACGGCACCAAGATCGAAGGAGCTGGCATTCGCTGATAACTGTCGCCTTGTGCTTTATTTTTACCGAGCCGTGCATGTCAGAGCAGAGCATTTCCTTGAGTTTGGCGAAGGCAGACTTGAGCATGACCCCAACTCCACTCAGACTCCTTCCTTGGCAGTGCTCGTATCGGTGCCGTGGTTTCTGGTACATGAGGCAGAAAGCATGCGATGTGGTTGACAAGGCCAAAGAGGCATCGAACACCTGAGACGTCTTGCGGTGCTGGCATGTCTTTTATGGCTGCTACCTTGTCTGGATCCAAAGAGATGCCCTCTGTACCTACAATGACACCGAGGAACTTGACGCTGCTGGCTCCGAAGGTGCACTTGTCGTGGTTGAGCGTGACCCCTGTGTTCGTTAGCCGAGTAAGAACTTGCAGGCGACGGTCATGCTAAGCGCGTCTTGATGAAGACGAGAATGTTGTCTATCATGTTCACCACCCCTGCTTGGCCTTCCAGGATCCTGGACATCTGTCGCTGGAAGTACTCTGGAGCTGTTGCGATCCCAAATGGAAGCCTAAAGAAACAGTAATGAGCAAATGGGGTTATGATCGTGGTTAATTCCTGTGATTCGGGTGACAGCGTGACCTGGTGAAAGCTTCACGTGGCATCCAACTAGGAGAAAACTGTGGCCTCCCCCAACAGACCAAAGCATTGCTCAACTGTGGGTAACTTGTTGCGTTCCCACAGAATAGCCTTGTTGAGGCAGGTTAGATCCACGCAAAGCCTGTAGCCACCTGAAGCCTTGAGGAGCGCTACCATTCCTATGCAGAAGGGTGTTTGTGTGTCAACGCGACGAATCACACCGTCCTGTTCTAGCTTCTCCAACTTCGCTTAATCGGATTCCGTAGGGGCAGCGGCAGGCGTCTGGGTACACTTAACGAGATAGGAGTCGCATCTGATATGAAGCAGATAGTGTAGGCTGCGGGAAGAGCTCCAAGTCGTTGAAAAAGGGCTGGGTCGAGGCAAAACTGACCGCAGCTAGGTTCTGGAGCCTCAGAAACATGGTCTAAAAACTTGCAGACGCACAGGGCTTGAATGGCCGGAAAGCCAAGCAGAGGAACCGTATCTGCAGCCAGGACACACAGCTGCTGCTTGACCGACTTGCCATGCCACGTCAAAGTAACAATATACGTGCCTTGAACTGGCAGGACGTTATTGCCCTGCCCCTTCAACTCACCCTTGGGATTATGAAGCTTCGCCGGAATGGCGATGCGCGCCCACAGAACGAGCAGAGACGGGTTGGCCTATCGCCCGACACTAGGTTTCTTTCCTGCACTCGCGTAGCGTCGACGGCGAGCAAAGGCTATTCTTCCGAGCTCCGAATTTTATTTTACGTTCGTTATGTGCATCTTCGTGCTGACGCGCCTGAGTCAAGGCCTCTTGCAAAGTTAAATCTGGGCTCCAGCGTAGCGGATCTGATAGCTTGCGGTCGAGCAACCCAACTATGAAGCGATCCCGCACAAGCCTATCTTCAACAGAAGGCAATACGTAGTTGCAGTGCTTTACCACGGTACGAAGCACGGTGCAAACAAAATCGGTGGTCTCACCCGGTTGCTGTGTCCGCCAGTGGGAGTGAGCAGACTCGTACTACTCGACGGGATGGACGAAAAGGTTGGTGAAGGCCTTCTTGACAGCCGACAAGTCCTTGGTGTCGGCTTCTGACAGCGTTGTCGACGCAAGAACCATTCTTCCCTGCGGCCCCATGCAGTCAAGCATGGACTGCGTTTGCACTTCTCGCTCCGCTGTATGAAGTCCCATTGCATAGCTGAAGCTGGCCAAGTACTTGGATTGTCAAAGTCGAACGGCGGCAGTGGGCGTGCCGCAGCCCCGAGTGAGAAATGAGCGGCGATGGCGGCGGTGTTCGTGGCAAAGGGTAACGGTCAGTCACATCGTGATCCCACTCCTGACAACATGTTGTAGGGCGTACTTCCACAAGCACGTGCCCGACTAACCACGAACACACGAGTCTGGGTAACGGGCAACTGACCCCAAAGCTTTATTTCCCTTGGAATATATACATGAGCAATCTTGGCAGTGGTGCCCTCTACAGGCAGCACACACTACATCAGTAGTCGCCGTGGTGCCCTCTGTCTGCACAAGCACACAACAATAATGTTCTGTCATGAGTTGGTAGGAGCACAGTGGAACCATGCATTGCACCTGTACTTTGGTGTCGCAGGCACGGTCGATCCTGGCACGTACACAGTCTCCGGGAGCAAGTGACAACCTGGTTCAGGTGGCTTGCTTTCGGACATGCGTTGGACCGGGATTGTGAAGTCTGGAAGACAAGTGCGAAGAGTTTGTCCCACCAGTAGCTCGGCTGGTGTTATCCTATAATTCAAAAGGCCATCAAAAAAGTTTCTATTAGAACATGCATTCATTTTTGGCCAGGACACTACCCGTCTGGCTTTTTCCTTGCACTACTACGTGGCCAGGTGCCCGTGGGATTCGCGGGATCCCCACTTTACACCCTCCCAAGGGCAATCCTCTTAAAGGAGCACTGACACGAAAATTTTATGTTACACTTTTATTGCTTTTATCGATGCTTAATGGCCTGGCTAACTTGAAACAGCACTTCAAATATTGCAGCGCGCGATAGTTAATTGCAGTGAACGGCCTGAAAATCGTTTGTTTCAAATTCCCGCGCTTTCATCCCAAACGGCGCATATGACAGAATCCCTGACTGACCACACCGCTTTGTGCGGACGTCACCGGCGCCCGCTCGCCGCTCGTGGGGCCGCGCGCATGAAGTGACGTCACGAGTTTTAAATGCAGAGCATTTCTTTAACTTACGATGTCACCCGTTCTTGTCGTCCGTAGTTGTCCGCATCGCTCGCAGGTGCGCCCTGTCGGCGCGATCGTGGCGTGATAAAGGCGGTTGTCGGCGAGGCTGGAACGCGCTCATCGCCGCGCTATCTCGTCAGCCCTGCTCCTCCTCGCCTACTCTCCGCTCGCATCGCGCGCTCTCTCCGCGGTCGGTTCGCGCCCAACAGGCGGGGGCGCGCGCGTCGCGGGATCAACAACATCTGTGGCGTGATCGTGACGTCAGCATCGCGCGCGCGTGGCGCGATTGTGGCGTGATAAAGGCGGCTGTCGGCGAGGCTGGAACGCACTCATCGCCGCGCTCTCTCGTCAGCAGTTGCCACAAGTGCAACAACATTAACGTAACGCAAACTACTTAACGTCGTGCGCCCCCGGAAATGCTCTGCATTTGATCGTGCCCCTCGTGAGGGGGATGTTTCTTCCATCAGGAAAACTGCTACCGCTGGCGGGAATCGAACCCGCGTCCTCGGGCACAGCATTTCTTCAACCCGTCGTCTTGTCATCATTCACTCAGGACGGTGACGCTGCTGAGCCCAGAAACGGCCGCCAAAGGGCTGCGCCCTAAAATTTTTGACGAGCGCTGCCGCGTCACTTCTTTTGGCTTTCACTGGATGATGTCACGCTGATGTCCATTTGCTGAGAGCCGCTCCGCGCGCTGCTCCGTCGGCGCGATAAACGAGATCCAATTAAACTATGTTCTTCGCGTCGCAGGCCGCTCATATTTCAGCCAGGGTATTCTGTTGAGTGAAGGAAGCGAACTGTGCAATAATATTAACGCCGAAAATTGGTATCAGTGCTCCTTTAAGCAGTTTAGTTCAAGAGCATGCCTCAACTCTCCTTCTGCCAGTGCGTTAACTTTTATGCTTTGTATAAAGCATAAAAGATAAAGATAAAGGGGATGGTGATCGCATCACATACCTGCTGTAATCTCATGGCCTGTCTGATAATTTCTGTACAGAAGCGGAGATAAAAGTAGTCAACGATTTCTGTTTCCCCCGGTTGGTGTTCTGATATTCATTCTTCAATTTTGGCCCTCTCTACCATTATTTGTGGTAATGACTACATTGAAGTCAAGCTTGTATATATGCTCTTACCTACACGTCTTCGACGGCCAGCCATTGGCATTCTATGTACGACATCAGCTTCCTGTTCCAGCAATGTTGGAATCATTGAAGGTCTCCGAAAGATAAACTTGCGATTTCAGTTCTCAGACAAATAAGTACAGCATCCTTTAACTGCACATAGCAGTCCGTCTTTTTAAGCCATTGGTGTGAAGGTTGCTCCCTGTAGAAGTCGCATAGGACAACTTTGCGTTCCGGAAAGCGCTCGTTCAAAGCATTGTTTGATCTTGACTGTAGTCACCATTGAATATTCAGCACAGAAGTCAGTATTCCATTTTCCGAACACTTTAAGGGCTTAAGGTTCGCAGGTTCTTGTCTCGAACTGTGACAAAAGTACCAATGGTCAAGTATCCAAGTGACGTGTTCACAATGAAAAAAAGAAGCGGCAATGTATATATGACGTCACCGCAGCGCAAAAGTATTCTGGCAACCCGTGCCGTGCAGGCGGCGGCCATAACGGTGGCGGCGATCAAACTTGCTTGGGCGAAGTTGGAGGCGGTGTCGTTGCGGTGCTGTTGTGATCGTGCACGGCGTTGACAGTGACCAGACCAATGGTGGTTGTTTGGTTGTGTTTGAGCACTTCTGCTTCAATTTGGGTGCAGGCGCTTAAAAGGTCAATGAAGAAAAAGCAGTGGTGGTGGTACGTCGATCCGTCGCTGCTCGGGAACCGACTCTGTGCTTCTGGCTACAGTGGAAGGCTCGGATTCACACGATTAGTTCCGTGACGCCTCAACTCTTTAAAGCCATTGAGTCACTAGGTGACCACAACCGTTTGACTAGTGGCTGATCGTTCAGCGGCCACAGCTGAAGCAAGTTATTGGCGGCGGCGTCATTGTGCGCCGAAATGTAAGCACTTTTCGCAACGTTTTAAAAAGACCTTGCCCGTATCACTTTGGATCAGCGGCCGTGACCGTGTTTATAATTTCGTACGACAGAAACAATGGTGCTGGAAACTAGCGATCACACTTGCAGCAACTTCCGAGACTGCGCAAGGGCGGGGCGGGGCGAGGCGAGGAAGCGAGAAACAACGGCGCGCTAGTGTTGTCTCGTTTGTTTCGCTACGTTTTGGCGCTCTTTGATACGTTATGTTATGTACTTATAAGCTCACACTCGGGCGCTCTCCAGCTAGCAGGTAAAAGTGATCGAATTAGCGCTATCGCGAAGCCGGTGTTCGCACGGCGCATTTCGTGCTCGGCAGATAGCGGCAGCGCTCGAGCGCAGCAATGAAACATTCCATGTCATAACGAGTGACTGCAGTTACCTTTACACAAGCTTTGTTATTGATGGCTACAAGTAGTGTTGACATTTGTTTGCTCTGTGCCCAATACATACTTCATCACCCTTTAACCACGCTGTTTACATTCGCAGGTGAACAACTCCTAGGCCCTGTCGACAGAGTCACTGGGGGCTGCTGCTGAATGGATGTAGAGGCTCGATGTGTCCGACTCACCTCGATGCTTATTCTTTGTTGACGTCTGTGTGTAACGATGTATCAATTAGTAGTTGCTTAGTGGAAGCACCATGTTGTGTGCACATTGCTTAGGATCTTTTCTTGTATGGAGGCAGTCGCAGCATTTCTCCCGGAGTTGCCGCTGGTGAGGTAAAAATGAAAGTTGCACTCCAAATGCGTCTCGTTGTTCTTTGTTCGCTATCATCGCTTACTGTTTGCAAATGCGGGTAGGCAAGCGTGCATTTAGTTTTTAATCTCAATTGCCATCTTGTTTTGCACACTAAACCAGCCCGTTCAGTGTGTCGTTCACTTGTGCAAAATTTGATAGTTTTAATATTTATGAGAACAACGTAGCCACAAAATGGTCTATGAGAAAGGGGAGACGTTTATTACATACGTGAATTTCTATGTACAGAAGAGCAAATGTATGCACACGTCTCAGAGAGACAAGATTGTCAGTCTCTTATTCCTAAAGCAGTCGAGCTCATGTTACTGAACCACCCACAATTGCCAATAATACGCTCTACCACCTGGTGGCAAGCTGTCGAGCATGCTGTACTCTGTCACCTTCCTGTTGCTTGCCCTACCTTTCCAGCCTTCACAAATTAGTCACGACTCGCTCGGGCGATCCCAAATAGAAACGTGGCAGTATTGTGATTCTTGTAGCTAGACCACGTCTTTGCGCCAAAAATGGCCTGTAACACATCGAAACCCATGCTACAACTGCCACCAAAGTTCCAAATGCCTGTATGAAGCACGTGGGCACGCCGCACGGCGCGCCATATATATCCTTGTTCTGGCCCCTTTGCAATGTAAGAAGGTGCACATACACAACATTGAGCCCCCGGCGTTCCACAATCCTTGTCTGAGTCGCTTGACATACCTGTAGAGAAGGGGAGGGGTTGTGTAAATAGTGGCATAGTTGCATGTCTTAACTTCAAATGCAACTACAAGCTACACAATTTTGTTTTGAACGTCCTGTTGTGTGTGTACATCTTCCACAAACATTGTAGTTCTGACTCGTGGCCGTATAAACAAAAGGGCAGCCAGTAAAAAAAGAAACATGAAAACTTGGGTGTAATAAATTACTACAACAAATCCACTCACACTGTCTATATTTGGACAATTGTGCTGGAAGGTTGCAGTACTGAGCTAGGGCCTTTTTGTCGGCTCTGATGGACTGTCATTTATGCCTGCAACAATTGTACGAGAATTCCTCACCCTGCATCTTATGCGATGGCAATAAAAATATTCATGGCACAACAGCATACATTTTCATGCACATAAACATAACAGGGCAGCATTCAGAAACATGCCCCAGTTCAATTAGGGCACAACATCGGCTTTCTGCTGTCAGTACTGCTGTTGCAAATAAACTGGTGGGTGTATAAAACACGAGGTAGAAGATCCACCTCACTAAGTACTGCACTTGTCTCATAACCGCTAGGCAGACAATCAGGGCACCATGTGTCAAGCTTGTGCTGCAAAGAGTGAGCTAATACCTCAATCGAAGCAGCTTTGACGTAGCGTAGTAGCCCAGCGTTGAGTTAGTGTAATCTGTCAGGCAGCCTAGTTTCCCTGCAAAATGCAAGCAGACGCAGAATTGTTAGCGGCGATAACAGAAAACAGGACATCGAGGGGTTTTATGTAATGAGCGCCCAACCGTACGGTGCATATGGGAACATAACAGCTTACGTTTCGAGCTTTTTCGTAGAACATTCAAGCTGCCATCGCTTCGCATTTGCCCTGTGGAAAAAAACCCGGGTGATAAGGCAGATGATTACGGTCAGGGGGACACGTACTGTCAGATGAACTTGCTGTTGATTACACGACTGCGAGCACCTAAGCTCGACGATTGTCGCTGCGCATTGTTTGTGCGCGTCGTGGGCAGTAACGATTACGCGGAGGCGCTTTCTACCCTTCTGACACGCAACTGAAACCTATTAGCGTGCACACGCAACAATAGGACCGGACGGCATTGTTCATTGCATTTTTATGTTGTTTTCAGTCCCAGCGAGATCGCGCTTGAGAAGTGTTTCATGCGCGGCATGCGCGCTGAAATAGAGCGACCACACCCTTGGTTTGCAAGTGGGAAACCGCGCGCGCTCGTCTCCCCCGCCCAGGGTTTCCAGGAGGGGCAGATCGCCGCGCTGTGTCTGGTGGATCCCCGGGTGGTACATCCTCCATTCTCTTTAGGTCATGTGACAAGTGTGTGGCGCCCCCCAACTCTGATATTCGTTGGCCGCTAAGTTCAGTGGCCCCACCAGGCTCGGTGGGCAACTTTGTGTGTGGCCGGGCAATAAACACCGCCGAGCACGGCTGCTCGGGGTCAGTCACCGTCACCACCAGCACGCTGCATGTCGTCTCTCGGCTGGAGGGTACCCCTACCCTCCCAGGTTCACGAACGCGGGTCTAGATCGTGACACTGCGACAAGGGAAGAAGCCCGCGGAGCGGCCGAAGCCACCGTGAACGCCGCCACCGAGAACGCCGAGACACCGCCCCCTCAAGCCAGCCGCCATTACGCCATGCCGCTGTACGGGAGGCTCGAGCCGTTCGAGGGTGAAGGGTCCGCCTGGCCGGTCTACGAGGAGCAAGTCGGCGTGTTTTTCCGGGCAAACGACACACCCGAGGCGAAACAGCGCGACATCTTCCTGGCCAGCTGCGGGACCCGCGTCTTCGCTCTCCTGCTCCACCTGCTCAAGCCGGCCACGCCGCACGAGAAGTCGCTGGGTGAGCTGCTCGCGACGCTACGCTCGCACTACAGCCCGGCTCCGTCGACGCTAATGGAGCGTTTTCGCTTAAACAACCAGAGCCGCCGAGACGGAGAGACGCTCGGGCAGTTCGTCGCAGCGCTGCGAGGGTTGGCCAGCGGCTGCGCCTTCGGGGAGCAGCTCGACTCGCTGCTCCGGGACCGTTTCGTCTGCGGCATCAACGACCCCGCCATGGAGACGCGACTCCTGGAGCTTCCCGACCCCTCGCTGGACGACGCCGTGAAGGCAGCGCTGGCGATGGAGGCTGCGGTCAAGGACGCGGGCGAGCTAGCGCGTGTGGCCGGCTCACCGTCGGCGGAGGCGGCGGTGAACAAGATGGCGGCACGGCATGGCAGGTGCGTTCGCTGCGGTGGTGACCACCCCCCTTCACAGTGCCAGTTCGCGCAAGCGGAGTGCTTTGCGTGCTGAAGAATTGGGCACATTGCTCGGGCGTGCCGAAGGGGGACGACGGCGGACGGATGGAAGCAGCAGCCGGCGTCGAGCACAGGTTCCGCGCCAGCCCACGGCCGAGGGAGTCGGCGCAAGGGTAGGCGGCGGCGGCGTGCGGCAGCAGCTTCGGGTGCAGTGGCTAGGCTTCACGTCGTGGCCGAAGACCCGCAGATTTTCGACATGTGGCACGCGGCCACTGTGCAGCCGCCGGTGCCACCATACTGGCTGACCGTCGAAGTCTGCGGGCGCCCCATCTCCATGGAGCTGGACACAGGGGCCAGTGTGTCGGTCATGGCCGGGAAAGCCTTCAAGCGCACCTTTCCTGGCGTGTCCATCGAGGCGTCGGGCGTCATGCTGCGCAGCTACTCCGGACAGCTCGCCCAGGTCGAGGGTCAAGCCCAGGTCAGCGTGCGCCTTGGCGACGGTGAGGCAACCCTGCCCCTGTACCTGACAAAGGGGCCGTCACCAACGCTGCTGGGCCGGAACTGGATCTAGGCGTTGGGCGTGAGGCTGCCGGAGTACCAGGAAGCAGTGCATGCAGTGGCAGACGTCCCCGGCCTCCTGACCAAGTTCGAGGCCCTGTTACAGCCCGAGGTGGGGACATTCACCGGCACGGCGGCAAGCATTCAGGTGCCAGAGGGAGCACTGCCCCGTCCAGCCCGACTGCATGGATGGCGTCATCGAGCAGCTGCTGCACCGGCGAGAGGCCGGCATCAACGGCGGCGGGGTGGTGGGCACCAACGGCCGCCTGCTGCACCTGGTGGTGCTGGGCGCCAGGGGCAGCGCCCAGCAGGTGGCGCAGGCTATGCGGCAGGCGCTCCCGCAGGGTTTCCGGCTCGACGACAAGGCCCAGTACGCGCTGGATTTCAGGATCATCGACGGCAACGTGGGCCTGCCGCACAACTCGTTCCACACGGAGCCCCTGCCCCACAGCTGCCTGTGTGTGTACGCCAGCCAGCCAGGGCTGGAGTACATCCGCGAGAGCCTCGAGAAGACCCTGCTGGACAACCTGGAGCAGGAGGACCGGCTGCCCTTCCACGGCCTGCCCCTGGTCATGGTGTTTGCGGGCCAGGGGGACTTCCTGCGCGAGGAGGTCATCAACCGGGCCAAGAGCCTGCAGTGCCCCTTCGTGGACGACGGCGGCGGCCTGGACCCCGTGCGGCTGGAGCAGGCGCTGTGCGCGCTGGTGGAGAGCATCGAGCGGCTGCACATCTACCAGGCGCTGCCCGCGGTCGCGGGGCCCCGGCCGGACCTGCGTTTGATGCTGTGCATGCTGTGCGGGGACCCGTACGCGCCCGAGCAGGTGCTGGCGCCCCTGCTGGCGCAGCCAGGCTACCTGGCCACGGGGCCCGCTGCACTGCCTCAGCCTGGACTCCTTCAAGGGGAGCCAGCTTCACCGACCGCTGCCAGCACAGCACCAGGGGCTGGTGCTACTCGCGCCACTGTGGCGCCACGCGCAAGTCTTTCGACACCGGGAAGGCTGACAGCTGGTGCGAGTGTGACACAGGCAGCACCTAATGCTGCCACAACGGCCTCGACACCTGTGCTCCGGCGGAGTGAGAGACTGCGGAGACCTCCGGACCGGTACTCGCCGGGGGGAGAGGTGTTGTTTTGTGTTTGTGTAGGACAAACAAACTTGGGGGTGAGGGGTGTGACAAGTGTGTGGCGCCCCCATCCCTGATATTCGTTGGCCGCTAAGTTCAGTGGCCCCACCAGGCTCGGTGGGCAACTTTGTGTGTGGCCGGGCAATAAACACCGCCGAGCACGGCTGCTCGGGGTCAGTCACCGTCACCACCAGCACGCTGCATGTCGTCTCTCGGCTGGAGGGTACCCCTACCCTCCCAGGTTCACGAACGCGGGTCTAGATCGTGACAGGTCACGTAATCTGCAAAGCGTGCCGGTGCACTGCGTGTCCTCGTGGTTCTTCGAGGAAGTGGGTCGGCTTCTTGTGGCGCATGGTGTGGCGATACCTGCGGCTGGTCAGTCACCACACACGGGTCCTTCGGTGGGCGATGCACCATAGGTGACACTGGTGCAGCTGGACTGCCTGGTGCTGCGTCTCGTGCAGGGTGCGGACTCGCTGATGTACGTCCTGTAGGTGGCAGAATTGTTGGTGGGGCTTCGTAGCCCTCTTTCGCTGTGAAGGCACATGGCTCGAAGGGTTCGGAAGTCTTCAGGAGATGCTGGCGGTTCCTTCGGTAGCGCTGACCTTCTTCGGTGTAGACGATGTATGACCGAGGGCCAATGCAGCGCGCAACGCTGGCCTTAGGGTCCCATACTTTGTCGTTTCGTATTCTAACAATGTCTCCTTGGGCGAGTGGTGTGAGGGACTGTACTTGCCCAGGCTTTGTGTGTGCTTCTTGACCAACTGTGTTGGATTTGCTGAGAAGTCTGGGAGCCTTCCCCTGAGGGACCATCCCATGAGGAGTTGGCTAGGGGAGCGTCCATCCACCAGGGGCGACACTCGGTAATTTAGGAGAGCCACCCAAAAGTCCTCGCCAGCGTGCTCCGTTTTTTTCCGCAAGCGTTTCACGACTTGAACGCCTTTTTCCGCTAGCCCAGTTTCCCTGGGGAATTTCGGGCTAGAGATGGTATGAGGGAAGCCACATTTAGCGCCAAACTGTTTGAATTCGCGAGATGTGAACTGGGGCCCTCCATCTGTGCAGACCTCCATGGGTATTCCGTGGCGGGAAAACATCATTGCTAACTTGTCCACTACCACTTGACTGGTCGTCTGGGGCAAACGTTCCACTTATGGGTAGTTAGAGTATGCGCAGTAGGCGACCAAGTAACACTTGCCCCCATACTCAAATAGGTCGACTCCAATTCGCTGCCACGGCTGAGCTGGCACCTGCCTCGGCAACAAAGGCTCCGGAGGTTGACGATAGGCGAACTGATGGCATGTAGCACATTGGCCAACAAGTGACGTTATATCAGAGTTCATTCCAGGCCAATACATTAGGAGGCGTGCTCTAGCCTTACATTTGTTGAGTCCTAAATGACCTTCATGGAGGCGCCGTAGCATGTCTTTTCGAAGACTCTTTGGGATGACCACCCTGCTGCCTCGTAGAAGCACACCATCAACATATGACAGTTCCGATGAGAAGGGTGCAAGTTCTCCCGAGACCGGTCGCCCTTCCTGGAGGGACTCCGCTACTTGGCTGAGGTAGGATCATCTAAGCTGGCGGAAGCCAGTTCAGTCTTCGTGTTCTCACTTACTATGCTGGCCAGCACGCTGGTCGCATGGATGGACACGTCTTGTTCACACTCTAGGCTGCACGGTTGAGTCCCCTGAATCCTTGACAGTGTGTCTGCCAAGAGCACCTGCCTCCCAGAAACATACTGTAACGTAATATCAAAGGGCATTAGTCTCAAAAAGTATCGTTGCAAGCGTGGGGGCATTTCACTCAAGTTCTTCTGCGAAATGGCAAGCAAAGGTCGGTGGTCCGTTTCGACAATCACAGGGAACCCGACAACGAATTCTCTAAAGCGATCACATGCAAAAGTCACAGCGAGAACTACCTTTTCCATTTGTGCATACCTTGTTTCAGCACTAGAGAGCACCCTTGATGTATAAGCCACTGGGCGCCAATCTTGACCGTGAAGCTGAAACAGTGCAGCACCTACAGCAAAGCTTGACGTATCAGCTGACAGTTTCGTTTGCCTCGACGGGTCGAAAATTGCAAGCAATGGAGCTGACGTCAAAGCCCGAATAAGCTCCTTCCATTCCTTGTCATGATTAGCCTGCCATACAAACGCAACATCATTCTTTATTAACTACCTTAGAGCCTCAGTTCTCCTTGAAAGATGGGGTATGAATTTGCCAAAGTAGTTCGCGACACCCAAGAACTTTTGGACTTCCTGCTTGCACGATGGCCGTGGCATGTCAGCTACACATTTGATTAGACCTTAATCGGGCTTTATCCTGTCTTTGCTGATTCGGTCCCCCAAAAATTTCACTTCAGTTGTGGCGAAAATGCATTTTTCTTTGTTTAGTGTCAGTCCTGCTTTTCTCGCTGCAATCAACGCTGCGCGTAGGCGTTCATCGTGCTCTTCCTTCGATGAGCCCCAGACAAGAATGTCGTCCACGTATACACGCGTGCCTGGCAGACCTTCGAAGACCTCATTCATCGCCATCTGAAAGACTGACGCTGACGCGATCCCGAATGGAAGGTGCAAAAATCGGTACCTCCCGAACGGTGTGCTCAATTCTCAAGGTGCACATCTTGGATGTTTTCTCGTCTAGCGGGATCTGGTAAAAACCACAATTTGCGTCAAGCTTGCTGAACACCGCAGCCCCTGCAAGTTCTGCGTCTATTTCTTCACGACACGGTAGTTGGTAGTCCTCTCGTTTGAGGCTTCGGTTAATGTACCGAGGGTCCATGCATATTCGCAGACGACCATCTTGGGCTCACCCAACCTGAAGCCTCTTCCATCCTGCATATGATTCCTTCGGTGTCCATCCGGGCCAGCTCCTCCCGAAGTGGGCGCCGAAGTGCATGCGGCACTTTTCTCGGTGGCATAACGGTGGGCGGGGCGTCGTCCTTCATTGCAAGACTGTACGGTTTCCGAATGCAACCTAGTCCCTTGAACAGTTCTGGGAACTATGCCACAAAGTCAGTGTCGCCAGTTGAGGCCGCCGACGAGACCACGTCGTGTACTCGTGCAATCAACCCGAAGCGCTCGGACGACTCCAACCCGAGCAAGGCTTGCTTGCCTTTCTTCACTGCAAAAACTGTAGGTCGTGTTGCCTTTCTCCTATTCGCAGTGGCAAGGTAATGGTGCCGAGATGGAATATCTTACTCCCTTCGTAGCTCGTGAGTACTGTACTCGACGGCTGCAAGCGGCTTTGGATGCGCATCCTGCGAAAATACGAGTACGACAGGACATTCGCCTGTGCCCCTGTGTCGACTTTCATTTCTGTTGCGTGCCCGGCTAGAACGCAGCTCACGGTCCAGTCCTGCCCTCTTGAAACGTTGCCGATTTGCACGGCTAGGATTTGGAAATCCTCATCCGAAGCGTCCGAGGTCTGGTCCGATGCCTCTGCCTTTGTAGCGGCGCCTACCTCATGTACGCCCCTGCTCCTGCAGCAAGACGCAAGTGGTTCCTCTTATTGCAGAGCGTGCATGTTTTCCCCCTAGCTGGGCACTGTCTCGGTTCATGACTCCTGCCACAGTAGCCGCAGCGTCGACGGTGACCTCTCGCGTGAGATTGTCCAGCAGCGCTTGTCGTTTTTTCAACCCTCTGCACCTTAGCTTCGCTTTCTAGGGAGCGTTTCTGTGCGGCCGCCACTTCCGCTGCTTTGCAGAACTCGACTGCCGTTTCCAAATTTAAGTCCTTCTCACGCAGTAGTCGTGCGCGTAACTTTTTGTCGGCAATTCCACACACTATTTGATCTCTGACCATAGAGTAGCTTAGTTCGCCGAAATTACACGACTGTGCTTTCAATTGTATGTCGCGCAAAAACTGTTTGAATGGTCCGCCATCTTGTTGTTGCCTAGAGCGCTGTACGTACCGCTCGAAGGTCTCGTTGCACCGTGGCGTGCAGTACTCTTCGAAAGCCTTGACGATAGCATAGTAGTCCTCTCGTTGCTCTGCCGTTAATGGGAATGTGTTAAAAACGTCAATTGCTTCTTGCCCGGCGACGTGAAGAAAACTGGCAGCCTTCTGTGCTGACGTTCGTTCTTTGTCTGGCGCGGTAGCTCTGAAGTAGAGTTCAATACGCTGGCGGAACTTCTTCCAGTTCTCCGCTGCTCCTTCCGACAATACAAGCCGCTCCGGGGGAGGCAGAAGGTCCATCTTGTACGCTTAGTCCGACAGGCTATGTACTTCTGACACCATAATTCATGCGCGGCATGCGCGCTGAAATAGAGCGACCACACCCTTGGTTTGCAAGTGGGAAACTGTTTATTTGCCGCTACCGCGTGCGCTCGTCTCCCCCGCCCAGGGTTGCCAGGAGGGGCAGATCACCGTGCTGTGTCTGGTGGATCCCCAGGTGGTACAAGAAGCAAACAGAGAAGTTCGATATAGTGCCAGCACGCTACTCTCGCCAGCGCGCTCGCTCGGTACGCACGAAAACAGTGCATGCACATGCGGAGCTGTAAATGTACTTACCAGAAACGAAATGATCGCAGTAAACTTTGGTGTGTATCGTGTATGTTGATTCCACCACCGTTGACAGGCCGAAATCACCCCGAGTGCACTCGGCGCGACGCTTTGTCGACATCTCTTTCGTCTTGTGCACGGCGTCAGGCGCCAAAATGAAGCTCACCTGCTGATCGTTTTCACATCCACCTCGATTGCATCGACGTGTTGCAGCAGTGTACGTAGTACTGAAGTACTATTAACCGCCACCCACAGGCTGCTAAACAACAAGCACAGCAGAAAACTACCGCCAACGTTATGGCGGATCGCCCAGTCGCTCTTCTCAACGTTTTTAGATTAGGTCAGTTTGCCAACTGCGCCTCGAGAGGCGGCACCATTTTGTCGCCATTCCGAGAGGTGGCGCTGGCGTTGCATTGAGATCTAGTTTGGGGAGCGAGGCTCGCCCCTGCAATGTGTTTTCGCTGTGCTGTTGGCGCTCGCCTGTTCGTCACGTCTGTATTAACGTATTAGCTCTGTGTTGTCATCGTGCATACATATTTTAGTGGATCTCTGAAGTGTCGGTGCGGTTTGTTGACGTGCTGCGCGCCGGGCTGCCGTTCGGGGTATGCTTCGGAAGCGGCCAAGTCCGTGCAGCGGCATTTCTTCAAAGCGCCGAAGGGTCCTGACGGACTGAAGGCGTGGGAAAGCGTGATTCCGCTGAAAAACTTGAAGGTTACGCCATAAACATGCGTTTGTGACATTCATTGTGAGTCTTCAGACATTAACTGTTACGAAGACGCCGTGAACGGTCAAACTGTAAGGATACCGTAAGGCAGGTGGGCTCTGAGGGACGGCGCGGCGCCCCGTATTTTCCCTGACATACCTGAGCCTCTGTCGCCACCAAAGACGTCAAAGTCATGCGGAAAACCACCCAAATGGATGACAGTGGTTCCCACCTATGTTGCGTCCTGCCAAAATGATGGGTCTTTGCGCGAGGAGACTGGCGCGAGTGGTGTAGAAAGCGCCGATGTCAGCACGTACGTTGGGAACTAAGCTGTGGTTCGCAGTTGTGCAGGAATTCAGCAAATGTCCGACATTTCAATCGTAGAATGTGAAGGCTTCGCCTAGGTTATCTTCTACAAGCTCGAAGACTCTGGGTGCAATTGGGCTGATTGAGAAGGGTGCAGTAGTTGGGTAAAACTTGTCGGTTGAAGTTAATTCAAGAGGTTTGCTTGTCCCGCCGTGTAGCTACAGCGATAAAAATGGGAATATTCACCCTCAGCTGACAAGGCAGAAGAATGTAGCAACATTTCTTCGCTACATTGTTGCCTTAAAGATCACCCCTTGGAACAAATGTTACCTGTTTCCAGACGTTTCATCCGCAACAACTTACGTGAAAGGGCATGCAGTGTGTGTGGCACAAAATATTCACGGTGCTGTCAGGTCATATCCCTACCCGGCGCGGTGGCCAAGGCGCCGTGCTGCTGTGCGCAAGAACCGGGGTTCGATTCCAGGCCATGGCGGCCGCTATTCCGATAGAGGCGGAAAGCGAAAACACCCGTGTTTTCGAGATTTCAGCGCATGTCAAATCTCCCCTACGTGGTCAAAATTAATCCGGAGCCCTCCACTACGGCACGCCTCATCGCCTGTGAAGCGTCGGCGCGTTAACCTCGTATAAATCAATCTGACTAGTCAAAACTGAGAAGTGTTGCCTATCTGTAGATTGCCAAAAGAAACTAGCAGGAAAAATCAACGCAGAAGACAGCATAAGCGATGGCTCAGCGGAAAAACTACCAGGCTAAACGCTTTAAAAAATCGGCATATCAGGGCTACAAGAAGATAAACTAATGAAGGCTAAACGCTTTAAAAAATTGGCATATCAGGGCTACAAGAAGATAAATGAAGGCTAAACGCTTTACAAAATTGGCATATCAGGACTACAAGAAGACAAATGAAAGTTTCTGTGACCCTAACAGATAGTCCATCAGATTTACGAACCAACAAAAAAGAATAGCAGTACGACAAACATTCTCATCCAAGAAAAAAACGTTTATTTCGTTTAAGAAACCACATTTATACCTGTCAGAGAAATAAAAAAGCATTGGTTTAATAATTGGTTCAATTTTCTTTGTTAATAGCGAAGCTGTTTAACAAATCGTAATTTTTCGTGTCCGCAGTTAAAATACCAAGAATTTGCTGAGCGCGGGAACGTTAGCGCGTGAACGTGAGCGCGCACGTCCGCACTTGGTTTCCAATCGGCTCACTGGATCAGTTTTGTTGGGGTTGTAAATATGTTCTTGTGAAAACGTACCTACTGCATTTGCTTCCACAGCATAAATAAAAATGTCGAGGCGTCTTTTCTTGATTCCAAGTAGATGGCTGACTATTGTAGGCTTTCGCGCAGTTTCAGAAGTGTAAGACGTGTTCGGGTATGCTTTAAACATTATTGAGTTATAAGGGATCCCGTATTGGGGAAAAATAAATGGAAAAATAAATAAATGGAACGGGAAGCAGCGGAAGACAAGCGGACTGTGCAGTGTTTGCCTTGCCTTTTTTTTTCTCAAGTACAGCTTGTTTCTCGTTATAATGTCGATAAAAATGTAAAGCTCTTGTCACTAAAGCGTAAGAGTAGAGCGAAGTTGGATTTCGCATGTCAAAGAAGAACATTAATGGTGTGCGGTGGTTGTTCACCGGCGCCTTTCCAAGCAAGGAGTAGCAGACGACGTGCCGAAACCGATCTCAACGCTACCTCAGCGCCACCGCCTGGTCGGCGGCAGCACCGGCCCGCGCCGTGGTGCTTGGAAGGCCCCGCTCTTTGCCAACTGACCTAATATAAAAAACATTGGCTCTTCCCAATTAGTAGCCTTTGAGTCATGAAGCTGGTTTTAGTATTTGGTATTCCTCATGAAAAATATTCTTGATTTAATTTGGTTTGTCTATTTATTTCATTCATTTATTAGCAGGAAAAAATACAGGGAACCGTGCCTCAAAGGTAATGACGGAGTTTAGTTGGCGAGAACTTTGGAAATTAGAGGAGCACAACATACTGGTGTGTGGTGTTTTCTCAAGCCGTCCACTTCAGAATTGTTGAATGCTTATGCACTCCACCTGATAAATGGCTGTGGTGAGAATTTAATTTCGCGTGATTTCATCTCTGTTGTATAAATAATTAGTGCTGTGGCATTTGGTAAAGTTCTCCAGATTTGTGATTTTTTCACAAGTCAGTATCAAACTGTGTGCACTTTCCAGTCTTGAATCACTCCTGAAGATCCTTATTGAAAGCTAGAAATTAGGTTATCGCCATCTTTCATAATATCTTGTAAATTTAGTCTCCCGTGGATCGTTATCCACATCGGGATCCATGATTATTAGGTAGTGTACTTGAGTGAGTGAGAGAAAAAACGTAGTTGAGCAAAATAATAAAAAAAACCGTGTGTGGCATTTTCCTGTTTCAGAAAGCCGTGAGTTGTCGCTGCTCGGCTCGTGCGGCCAAATTTTCTTGAATTTCAGGCCGCGAGCTGATCAGCCCGCACTCACATTGCTTCGTGAAAGGGGAAGGGTGGGTGGTATGCGCATTTTCATTAACGTTAGGCGTTCCTACACGAGGTGGTACAAGAGTTGCAGTTGTAGGAGTATACTATAGCTGAGATAGATGGGGGGTGTCGTTATTGATTGCTTCAGAAATCAATAAAATTATGAGCAGCATGCCAACAATACTATCTAAGGGCTATGCAATTGTACTTATTTCACTTCGACGTTCCACTTATAGGTGAAGTGGATATGACGAATTTGAATTGTGATCTGTACCCAACAGTAAATATCAGCTGGTACGATCTCGTTGATGGTTAAATTCGCTGCTGTTCCAAGCGAACACCGTACCAGCGGAGAACAGCTGAGCTCAGCTGTGAATTTAACCATAAAGTAGCTGGTGCTGCACACTTTTTCTCTCGGGTATGCATTTCTTAACGATGTCATTACTGCACCAAATGAACCTAAAGTTGTAGATCGAACTGGTTCTAGGTCATAAGGGATCGTGTTTCCTTTTAGGATAACATAGTTGCATTCTCGCCGGTTGCTAACAGCGGGTATGACGACATTTACCGCGCAAACGAAACTCTAGTGTAACGATTTTGTCTTTTCCTTTAGCCTACTGACGATATTGTACGTAAACAACCACCGCGCACAGTTTTTATCAAACCTACAGCCATAGGTCGGCGTACTCACTCGTGAGTACACTCATTTGTACTCATTTGTACTCAAACTCACGAGTGAGTACGATGATGAGTGATCACACACCCAGAAAAAAACAGTGAGTACGATGACGAGTGAGTACAGGGGTAAGTCCACTACTCGTGAGTACAGTACTCATGAGTACACTACTCATGAGTATGAGTACTCATGAGTACAGTATTCATGAGTATGAGTACTAATGAGTATGAGTACTCATGAGTACACAGTACTCATGAGTACACAGTACTCATGAATACACAGTACTCATGAGTACACTATACTCATGAGTATACAGTACTCATGAGTACACAGCACTCATGAGTACAATACTCATGAATACGGTGTACTCATGAGTGCTGTGTATTCATGAGTATATGCACTCCTGAGTACAGTAGTGCAAACAAGTTTTATCACGAGTTCGAGTCCGGACGCGCGTGTACGAGTCGCAAACATTTAGCGGTGCCGCTGTGCAGCTTAACTGTCAAGGATGGTAAAATTAGACAACGAAAACTGCACCTCCCTCCTTTCCCGGTCCCTGTTTGGCGCTGTAAGCGCTTTTCGGCGGTCGCTCGCAAAGGGGTCACGGTGAAGAGGGAAAAAGGAGGGTGTGAGGGCCCTGCGGGAAACGCGGCCGCAGGTGCTCTTCCCTGGTGGGACTTGTTGACTGCGGCAGTTATTTTTGTTGACGCGGCCTGTGAACGCGTGGCGGCTTCATTGCGCTTGCTCCCGTCCAATTGTTTTAGGGGAGAGGCGGTGGAGGCTGCTAACAACGCACGAACTGTATAGGTGTACTGAAGTCCCTCTTTTTCGGTCTTCAGAAGTTTCCGTAGACTCATGTCACGCTGTGTAGTCGTTTCGTGAGCCGAACCGCTCATTTCAGTCGCAGTTAATTTACGTAACTCGTGTCAAACCGACTGCGTGGTTTGTAACGTTCGCTGTGCTTATTCAAGCGACACTTTGGTTGATGTACGTGCGCCCATATGGTTTTATTAGGTTCCCGTTTTGAAACATTTTGCTCAGGTTCGCTAGTAATATGGTCTCGTGTAGTGCCATTTACAAGTGAGCATATAGCCCCACCGTGCACTACGGCACGCAGGCGCGGCGGTGGAATTTGCCCCAGCAATGGAAATAAAATATCTGAGTACACCTAAGCACGTTTGTGAGTTGTGAATCGGACATCATAATATCCAGTTCAACGCGTGCGGCGCCTTGTTTAGCCTCGCATATTTTGTCGAAGAGCTCTGTCATCTTGCCGCTGGAGGAGCGTTTTGCTTTTGAATGGCTTTACTTTCGAGTGGCAATCCGATTCGCCGCTTCTCGTTTATGCCACCGTGTAATGAGGGCGCTGACGATGATGGTGAATTTCTTTGGTTGTTATTCTCCTACCTTCACTACTGTTTACAGGCGGGGCGACCACCCCTCGCTAGCAACTATACCGCCGAGTTTAAGCTCGCATTGTGAGAGGCCTCGTGAAGGTATTGTTTTGAATTGATGAACGCCAACGCCAGACGCCGGGATTGTCGCTTAATCTCGCATCTTGGAACGTCTCGTAAAACATGTGGATTGCACATAACGACGTCACCGCACTTTTTGATCGATCGCTGTCAGCTTCATCCGCGTTGCTCGAGATTAGAGCTGCAGATTTCCACTGTGCAGCCAATCCACCAACACGGCAATACAGTGACGTCAGTGCAAGCTATCACGCCTCCGAAAAACGCGTCTACAAACTTTGCTCTCGAGTACACAAAGCACGGCAGAGCAGTTCTGCTTCTGCCGAGCAGCAGAACGGCTGCCAAGTACCAGCAGCAACTGGGGGCCCTGCGGCCCTCGACTGCGACCGATACCCTCTCCATGCCCCCCCTCCCCCCCCCCGAACACACACACATACTGTTGGGACTGGGCCATTCTAGCTCAGTCACCACTGTTCGACCCCACAGGGGGGGGGGTTACATAAGGGGGCGCGTTGTACAACATAGATACAAAAGCCACAGGTTAACAATACAGATGCATAGATGTTGCGACGTTGCCCTGCTCAGTCCGCCATCGGCGCAGCGCAGAGGAGAGCTATGAAGTTGTCGAGCCGACGGTGATTTAAGCTGCATTCATATACAATATATACAAAGGTAGCAAGAGCGTTACATGGCTCGCACAAAGGCACTTCTCAACTCAGTGCCTCCGATGAAATGCCGCTGCACAGCCGCTGCTTCAGGGCTGGTTTTATACCCCCGGGGTTCCGCCGCAGCCGCGTGCAGTTCGGATCTTTCCAATCAGGACTATCACTGGCCGCAGTTTGAATCCGGCGAATGCAGGCGAAGTGATTGCGTCAGCCGAGCCACGAATGGGAAAGGGAAGGCGACCAAGCGGCGCCGTCTCCAGAGTCTACTCGTCGCTGCGTGCCTTTTGCGGGCCGGTCGTCCCAAGCATGATTTGGTGCGGCCGTCTCGATGGGAAAAGGAGAGTAGACTCGGCGGCGCCGTGTGCCGCAATGGGCTGGCTGACCGAGGCGCGAATTGGGCCCACTGTCGGCGCGTCACCAGGTGCAGCAAATTTGTGTCGGGCGCTCTGGTTAACCGCACACACACGCATAGAAAAATTAGTGAGTAAGATCAGACCCGTGTGGGTTTTGGCCTAGCTGTTAACGGAAATAGACACAACGACGCGTAGCGCTCGTCCTGTCCCTTTTTCGCGGCGGGACCTCCCTCTTTGGCTTTTCGCGCGCTAGCCGGTTTTCGTCTTTCTGTTTATCTCTTACTTTGCGGGCTGGCGGCGGTTGTGAGGGGTACGGTTGCGCAATGTTCGCAGAATTCGGAACAGCGGCGGCAGCGTCTCTTTCCAGATGGTTTTAAAGACGATACTCTTTCTTTGGCCACTTGAGCGCGACAATGTTGGCCTGTCAGTCTGTCTGTCTGTGTCCGTCATAAAGATAATTCATTATTGCAACTTAATATCACGCCCCGCTGTACACATGGAAGCTACTGGGGTCGCCGTTAAGTAGCTTCATGTACATAATGCGCCCTTTCTACAACTGGCCAACTGCCCCGCAATTTAGCCGCGATTCAGCCCGCGATTCAAAACGCGAGTGTGTACGTCCCGTTTCGCTCTCTCCCGTGTACGTGCCTTCGCGCAGTGGGAAGCCCTACGACAATGCACCGTGTAAGACGTTTTCTTCTCGGGCTCCTCTGTCCTGATGTATATGTAATCTCAGTATTTCTAATTCGTTAAATATTTTATTTTTTTCTGTTTAGCCTTTAATTCTAGCCACGACCTAGCTAAGATGTTGCAGTCGACAGGATCATGATTTAAGGCCGAACGGAGGACGAACGGACGAACAACCTGGACGGACCGCACCACGACTATACGAGAGTGCAGCACGCAGAAATGGGGCACCGACGCACTCCACGCCAGCGGTGGTCGACACAGTGCTGACTTCAACGGAACGCTACGTCCTATGCTCTACGAAGAAACAGCAGTTCGTGAGCGCACTACGATTACGAGGGCTATCCTGCTCGGGCCGTAAGGACGACATCCTCTTGCGTCTTCTAGAGGACAACGAAGAACGTTGCCATCTCTCCAAACGAACGAATGTGCCAACGCTACTTCAGGCTGCCTCCGACAACAAACGGCAGAGGTCCCTGCAAGCGGCGCTGTTTGAGAGCAGAAGGCTGCGCGATGAACGAGAAAGTTTTCTGAGACAACTGGCGAGAGTCGGTCGCACGTTTTCCACGGTGCCTAGACTGCACGAGATCCGGGCACAGGCAGAATGCACGACGGCACGCACATGAACGAGACGACGCATGCAAAATTGTGATTGCGTAATCACCGGACCTTTCCCAGGTAATCGCCACGATTACGGAGACGCATCGAAGATCAGTGCATTTCTGGCGAGATCACAAACACACGTTGCTCTGCTACATCGCCCACGAGCTACATCGCGCACACGCAAGTCATTCCAGCAACGAGCAACGAGACGCGCAACGTACGCAGCGCGCACGAGCCAGAAGGCACCACGTTCCTCGCACCCGCTCTTCCGGTACAGACGTACACGAACGGAGCACTGAGAGCACGGAACGCAACGGAGCCGGTACGTACATTTTCCGCACGTGCTGTCCCGGCGCGTGTCCACGCAACCAACGACATCGCATCCGGATTGGTGGATATGGCCACGACAAGCGAGCAAGACGCACGGCGCCCGAAATGCACCATACGTGGCGAACGACCGAACCCCAATTATAGGGGAGTTTCCTAGATAAAACGAGACGCACAGCGCACGAAACGCACCAGAAGTGACGAATGACATCCAACTTGAACCAGTGGAGCTGACCACGGAGAACGAAATGCACAACGCACGGAATGCCACCAAGCCAGCACACACGGAGGAAACTGCTGTTCGCGACATCCTCCGCTCCCACTGCAGATGCTATCCGGACTTGGCCAGCGAATGTTACAACCGCAGAAATCACCTGGCCACAAGCAACAAAAGACCCACCGCACGCGGTTCAACCCTACCGGAAAGTACGAGCTCTCCGACATCCGCTGCTCCCTGCCGAGTCCAGCGGACGAACGACATGACACTCGTGCAAGTAGGTCCGTCAACGAGCAACGACACGGCCAGCGCATGCGGCATGTCCGAGCCAGAATTAACAAGATCACCCGCACCCGCGCTCCGATCGAGACTCACACGACAAACACCATTTCGTACAAGAGGACGCAACCGCGAGCAAGCGGACTCGCGATACACGGAGCCTGCTTGTATGGGAGAGATAGCGATTATAGCATTCTCGAAACAACGGGCAAAAGACGAGGTCTTGAGCGACGACATGGACACGGCAAGAACGGCAACGAATGAACCCGATCCGGACAAAGCATCGAATGCCCTGACGATGAAGTCACGCTTGCGACGCCGAGGAATGTGGGACCGAACGGTCGGCACGAACCACGCCCGCTTCCGCACCACAACGGTTTCACTTCCGAAACAACCACGGCGACTGCGAGCACGGAGCCGCAACGACTTTGACCGATCAGCCATGCCACCCTACGAAAACGCCCCACTACCACACACTAAACGAAAAGCCAAACGGCTCCCGCACCATACGCAACGCACGCGTCAATTCAAGCCACGTCCTCAACGCGCCGAACTATATATGCCATCCCTACGCAGCGCAGCTCGCCACCGGACAAACCAGACGTCTACGCCCCCACATGCATTAAGCACGCGACGAGCTACACGAACACAATCGCCGACGGAAGCGGCGCAACTAACGCAACGCCGTAAACACTGTCAAGTTCAGGTCTGACGAAGTGAATCCCACGGCACACACACAATAAAATCAAGCAGATTTGAAATTCACCGAAACTCAACGAGACGAACACCCTCTTAACGAAGTTTATAGTATCTGGAACAACAAAAAACAAACGCCAGCATCGAGCATCTGTGAACAAGCGGACAGTGATCTGGATACGAACGGACGTCAATCTACGCGAACGCTTCATTGTGCCTGGGGGCAGGCGCATTTCGGATTCAGAGCACGATTAGGATACGTATCAGCGCGCCCGGAAACGAAAACGGACGACAAAAGCTGCCACCCGAAGACACGCAGAAAAACGCCGTTTACGGCCACGGCCGCACCGACAAGCCCCGAGCTCCCCTGAGCCCGACCCGGCCTGAGAACAAGACGAGACGCCAGGCGCAACGCGAGTGCTTACGGCACAGTAAGTCGCCCAACGACAGCGCACCGCGTCAGACGTTTTCTTCCTCAGTACTGATTTATATGTAACCTGTGTTTTTCTAATCGATTAAACAATTTATTTTTTCTACTTAGTCTTTCATTCGAGCTACGACCTAGCTAACAGTGCATTAGTTGATTATTCGTGAGTAATACAAATTGAGTACTCATGAGTGCAGAATGAGTAGTACTCATGAGTGCAGAATGAGTAGTACTCGTGAGTGCAGAACAAGTAGTACTCGTGAGTGGAGAATGAGTAGTACTCATGAGTAGTACTCATGAGTAGTACTCATGAGCAGTAGTACTCATGAGCAGTAGTACTCATGAGTATAGAGTGAGTACTCATGAGTACAGATTCAGTACTCATGAGTACAGATTGAGTACGAATACTCGTGAGGACAAATGAGTTTGAGTACAAGTGAGTACGATTACAAATGAGTGTTTGATGAGTGAGTACGAGTGATTTTGTGAACAGACGAACTTTTTGAGTCTGAGTTTGATTGAGTACAGCGTAAATAAAAAAAATGTGATTGAGTTTGAGTGAGTTCTTTCTGTTTTGCCGACGTATGCCTACAGCGCCCGTACGTAGTCCTTCATGGGACAAAGGGTAGTAATCATAATCGCACACTGCTGGAGCAAGCTTCGCATCACTTCGCAAGGGAGTTAAAAAAATTGAAGCGGTGCCTTAGCGCGTCACTCAGTTTGAAAGCACCAATTTGATGAGCTGAAACGGGACAGACGTAGAAACTCACGTCATAGCTGCGGCAGAACACCGCAGAACTTCCACAGAAAGAAAAAAATCAAAAAGTTCAGCGCAGGTGCCCTGGCGCACCACCCATGTGCACTCCAAGCACGCACCAACTGATCAAATAACAAAACGGACACGCACAAAAACGCACCATCGAACACAAGTGCTGTCCACCGGTCCCTAACGCATCACCCACTTCACGCACGTATGTTGACGTCGACGGAAATCCACAACTGATCAGCTGGCACAAGGCGGACACACAAACACATTTTGGAACTTAGTGGTGCCCGCAGTGCATCGAGCCATCATCTCGAGATTCCGCCATGATAACGCCGCGCACCCAGCCTGGGGCTACACTTATCAAACCAAAGGAGGCAGTGAACTTTCAGATATCCTACGCGAAGAGAATCTCACCCTTATTAATGACCCATTCACGCCTACTAGGATCGGCACAAGCACAACGAGAGATACCTGCCCGGATCTCACGTTAACAGCAAACCTCTCCAATGTCAGTTGGAGGAGCCATGAAGAAAATTTGGGCAGTGATCATATGATCATGGAGACCAAAGTGTATGGGCCGTACTACAGAAGAAAAATAGGAGAAGCGAAATTAACAGACTGGGATGCGATAAGGAAAAAGAGAAATCAGGCACAGACCAACACGATAGAAGACATACGCGCATGGACCGAAGAATTATGCAACGACATTATGAACCATACAAAGAAAATTAAAATGTCTAATCAAACACCGGCGGTAGACAATCACTTGCTTCATATCTGGGAAGCCCGGCGCAGCCTACTCCGGAGATGGAGAAAGCAAAGGCATAACAGGAAGCTTCGCTTAAGAATCGCCAAACCAAACAAGGAAGCGGCCCAGTACGCGGCGGACCTCAGCCGCCAGAATTGACTAAACATGTGTGAGAGCTTCAACGGAAGACTCACCACTTCCAAGACCTGGAGCATTCTTAGATGCCTTATAGATCCCACCAAGAGCAGGGGAGAAAGTAAAAAGAGGATGCGGACTATCATACATCAATGCCCAGGCTCTGAAAAAGACCTCATGTGTACCCTGAAGGATAAATATTTCCCAGCCACCCCCAAAGGATCCTGCTCCGCCATACACTGGATCTCCGAACTCCACTCTTGATCAGCCAATAACAACGGCTGAGGTGCGGGCGGCCCTGGCTGAGATCCGGCGGAACACCTCACCGGGTATGGACAAAATAACGAACAAGGCTCTGGAAAACCTAGACGACGCTTCCATCGGTGCTCTAACCTCCTACATGAATGAGTGCTGGACTGCCAGCATCCTCCCGACTGCATGGAAGGAGGCAGAGGTGAGATTTCTACCAAAACCGGGCAAGACGCCATGCGTCGACAACCTCCGCCCGATCTCCCTAACCTCCTGCGTCGGGAAGGTTATGGAGCACGTTGTTCTAGACAGGCTGCAAAGATATTTAGAAAGAACTGAACAAATGCCACATACGATGTTCGGGTTTCGTCCTCACCTTTCAACACAAGACATCCTACTGCAACTGAAAACCGACATCTTCGAATCGGCCAGTAAGACCACGCCCAAGGCCATCCTCACGTTAGACCTCAAGGGGGCCTTCGACAACGTTGCTCATGCCGCCATCCTAACGAACCTCAGCTACCTCGGCTGCGGCGAAAAAATGTACGGATACGTCCGCGACTTTCTGACGGGCCGGCAAGCTGTCATCAAGGTGGGCGACCTGCGATCCGACCCCTTGATATGCGGAAGTAGGGGTACGCCGCAAGGCGCTGTCTTGTCTCCAATACTTTTCAATATAGCCCTGACAAACCTGCCAAAAGAGTTGAACAAAATCCCGGACATTAAGCACGGCATTTACGCCGATGATATCACTCTCTGGGTAAGCAAAGGGTCCGCAGGAGCCATGCAGGACCGCCTCCAACAGGCTGCAGACGTGGTGAATGCCTACGCCAAAGGGTGTGGTCTCACCTGTGCGCCTGAGAAATCGGAACTTGTCATGGTTTAAAAACGCCGCCGAGATACAACCACGGACATCTATATCACAATGTATGGGACCAAGATCCATCCCACCCCAACCATCAAAATACTCGGCATGACATATCAGGCAGATTGCAAAAACACCCAACTAATAAAAAAACTGGACTCGTCCACCACCCAAATAGTCAGGATGCTTCGCCGCATTGCCAACCAAAATCATGGCATGAAGGAACAGGACATGCTGCGTCTGGTCCAAGCCTTCATAATATCGAGAATAACGTACGTCGTTCCCTACGCCACCCTCCTGGCAACAGAACGCCGGAAGATTGACACCATCATACGCAAGGCCTACAAACAAGCCCTCGCACTTCCTACCAGCACTTCTACCGCTCGCCTGATGGCTCTGGGAGTACATAACACCCTAGACGAACTTGCGGAAGCGCACCTGAATGCCCAAAAAGCGCGACTAAGTACTACGCCCACAGGACGCCAAGTACTCTCGAACGTGGGGCTCATGTCGCCAACGGAAGCAGATACTGCGATAGACATACCCTGGGATGTAAGATCCAAGCTATACGTTCCCCCACTTCCAAGAAACATGAGCCCCCAGCATCACGAAGGCAGAAGAACGGCCAGGGCGCTGGCCCTCGAAAGACAATACGGCGACTCGAGTACGACAGTCTTCACCGACGCAGCGGACTACGCGCGTGCAAACACTAAAACAGCGGTCGTCGCCACCCCCACTTCTCTCATTACAAGTGTCACCCTTCGTAAGTCCAGCATCCTCGAAGCAGAAGAAGTGGCACTTGCACTAGCCATAACGCAGACCCAAGCCACGACCATCATTACGGACTCACAAGCGGCGTGTCGAACGTACACGGCTGGAAGAATTTCTAAGGTAGCCGCACGAATTATAACCCAGAACCCCCCCAAGAGAACAGTCAAGATTATCTGGACACCTGCTCACTCGTCTCTTTGCGGTAATCAAGCGGCGCACGCTTACGCCCGAGAACGTGCTCGCCGGGCACCGCAAGAGGCCGATGAGAGGACCCGTCACTCACTCATCACATACAGCGACATCACCCAACACTACATGCTCACACGACGCACCTTCCCGCCGCCGGCCGACCAGCTAACAAAAGAACAACAAGTCACCCTTCGACGGCTTCAAACCAACACATTTCCACACCCCACGCGGCTACACACCATCCACCCCATGTTATACTACCCCCTGTGCAAATACTGCGGCAGCCAAGCTACGCTATACCATATGGTTTGGGCCTGCCAGTCAAACCCAGACCTTGATCCAATCCCTGATGCAACTCACGAGCAGTGGGAGAGTGAGCTTGCCAGCTCAGACCTGAGTAAGCAGCTTTGGCTCGCTGAAAGGGCGAAGACGGCAGGCCGCACCAACGGAGTCCTGGAATGAGGACCCCGACCACGATCCCGCTCGACTTCACTGTTAATAAAGTTTGTTCCTCCTCCTCCTCCTCCGCGCCGCCGCTTCTAGTAAACAAACGCCGAGCATCCCACCGAACTCCCAGACACAACATCGGCTTACGCTGCCTTTCGTAAAAAATAAATAAATAAATAAAAGCAAAATTTCGTGCCATTCACCCGGTCTGTATTTTTTTATTTTTGTTATGATGTCACGGGCTTTCGTGGCTCCGCCCATTAATAGCGGATTTTATATTTTAATTAATGACGTCACGGGTCTTCGTCGCTCCGCCCATTGACTGCGCAGCAGGATCACGTGCTTCCCATTTGGCGGTGAGATGTTTGAGTGACGCCCCCTGGCTCTGACGTCGGCGTAGAGACTCGCGCCTCCGTCGTCTGCTACTGTCCGCTTGTGAGGGGCAGAAGTGTCTGTGCTAGAAATCGCCCGCTTTGTCGCTTTCGTACATTAAAATCATAGTTCTAGTAATTCAGTTAGTTTTGTTAGCTTCTGACAAATCTCGATATTTTCAAGCTGTATCTCCCACAAGTTTGCGACACACGAGGTGATAGAGAACAACTTTCTACAGAGCGTCGGTCAGAAGATCATGTGTAGCTCGTCCTTTCTAGCTTTTTGGCGGGGATCAGGGCTCAGAGCTTCTCGGTAAGTGTTCAAAATGCGTAGGCTTCCCTGCAGTATTTTTGAGATGCTGTTATGAAGACTCAACAGTATAATGCGACGTATCAAGCAGCGCCCCCCCCCTACACGCGCATCGCACAGCAGGAAATAAAACGGGTGTCTTTTATTTCTTTCGTTGTTGTTGACTTGTATCAGGTGAATGCTTTTTTTCCCTCTGCCCAATGCATTAATTTTTCTGCACCGCCACAAACGTCTTATTAGGAGGTTTCGGGATGCTTGGGAGGCTCACAAAGATAGTGGGGATGTTTTCTTCAAGCTATATGGCATACATTCCATCCACAAGTTTGCTTTCGATATGGCTGCATGCAAGAAGGAGCATATCCGCAGCGTGCGTTGTTTATTCACTTGCAAATACAATGAGAAGGTTTGTGCTACGCCATCGCGATCGCGCCCCAGTCAACGTTGTCCAGAGTACTCGAAGGCGACTTTTGTGCTCCGAATTTCTGTCGTAACCATTCTTATCATAACGACCTAACTCTCAACCCGAACAATGATAACATGGTTACGGTGTTGAAGGCGTGATATACACGCTAACTAGCGCAATAAATAGTATACGTGCATATATTGCAAGAATCGAAACTGATAAATATTTCCAAGCAGCTCTTTAATATTGGTTTCCAATCCCTCGAGGCGCAAATAACAAATCCTATACTACTCAGGAGGGCGTTCCATGAATTGACGAAAATTACTCTTCTCTCTTGTCCCGGACTGAGGACCCGGCCCACTAACCAGCTCGATTTCATTGTGAAATAAAGTTTTCTCCTCGTCGCCCTCTTCTTCTTGAGTGCAGTTTTCCTATAACGCATATCCGAACATTGGGAAGATATAGCTGTGGGAAATGTACCGAAACGTCCCTCCTACTCTGAGCAAATATATAATTACTTTATCTTTACCATAGATGTGATTCGTTTTGCTCAATAAACCTCCATACTGTTTGCGAGCCTGGTATAAAACCAGACTATGCACAGTGGGTTATTTGGAACTCATCCTACAGGTTTTGCAGCCGATATTGCATGTCGGCATAATATCATGTCATGACAACGTAAAGTGATTTGATACAATACTTTGGAGCGTTCGGCAAGGTTGCAAAAGCTGTTTTACCTTGCATATGATTACCGGGAATCGTAATGCCTTCTGTCAAATCCGACAGCCCTTAAGGCCCACAATTTGTTTTGGTCTATATTTTCGCTGTTGTCGCTTACTTGTAGGTGGCTATTCCACTTGTTCGAAAGATTGCTTAATACAGAAGCTGACACCTAGTTCCGAGTCTTCGCGCTCCGTACAGGACCGGCTTTGCAGGTAATGGGGTGACGCTGGAAATGTTTCTTCCGTAGTAGTATCGAAAACTCGCACCTTGAGCTAGTGTATGCGATTTTAGCCTATTATTCTGACAAAAAGTTACACACACGCTAATTATGGTGTGGACAAGCATCAAACGTCGACTGTGCGCCAAGAAACAGCAGGGAGAGCGAGCCTCAGTGAAGCAGACGACAAAGGCGAGAATCCCTAAGCCGATGTCACGGAGGCGCGCTTCGCAGCGCACCCGTGTTCGCCATGGAGGAAAGAAAAGGTTGTGTTCGCGCTCACCGCCATATCTGGTCTTGGACGTCGCAGCCAAAAGTCACGTGATATAGACATTTTTGTCACCTCCTGGGCCGTGGGCTTTTTTTGTTGTTTTTATTTTTATCACGAAGGCACTTAGCATAGCATCAAGAAGCTATGCACTGCGGTAAGGTGTTTTTTTATCACCATTGCAGAAGTGCTCCCTTCCGCAGCGGTGGGTTCGCTTTGGCGTTTGTTTCATGCCCGAGTTTCTGTGAACGTAGCCGCCACTTCCTTTAGTTTCACCCAAGGCTTCAGCCAATGCATGTGGTGGCGATTGCCAAATGCATTGTGTGTGTGCGCTACGGTCGCTTCGCCGTTTTTTTATTGTTGTTATTGCGTCATATTGCCCTGGGAATTTGTTCTGCGCCCGAGTTGGTTTCTTTCAAAGTAGATGATACCCGCGTGATATGTTGTGGCGGATTACTCAAGTAAGTCCATCGTCGAAGTGTCCCTCGGCGTCGTGTTGTCTGCTTCTTTGAGCCAGCTCACGAATGAAGCAGTAACTTTGAGCCCTCGCCGGTGAAATGGTGAGAACACGACGACACCCATCTTTTCCCTAAAGAATCGAGGACACCACTGGTTGTGCACCCCCATTTCCTACAAGTATACAAGTCACGTTGCCGTCAGCAACAACATGCAGCAAAAAACTTCACCAAGCAACGATATGCCGTGCTGTGATGCAGCGAATTCAGTGATGTGGAAATGATTGTGTGTATTGGGGTGCCAAGCTGGACCTACCACATTCGGCTTGTTATTTCGGCGACAGGTAAATGCGCAAATGAGACGTGGTCGAGTTCATTGTGTTCCGGTATATCTACGAATTCCACGGCGACAGGGAGAGAGAGAAAACCTTTATTGAAAGATGAAGAGGTCAGTCCCACTAACGGAGAATTTGTTTTATGGTAAGGGCGAGATTAGCCAAGCCATTGCACTTAGCTTGCTACCGCCCTTGATGTCTGCGCTCTTGGTGGCTGAGTGCGATGCTTGCACGGGCAATTTTTGCAGGCAGCTGTATAATGCGGGCTTCCAAATACAAGTGCCTGACATACATACTATTAAATATTACATAAATACTATTTTATATTGCTTAACTGGTGAAAAGAGCTAACTTTAAATCATAAAGCAGTGGGAAGCTGAAGGCATGTAAGGTTTGATAACTACACCTCGCAGGCCTTATAGCTACAGCAAGTGGTGAGCCTGTCTTATATGCACCTCCTGCAGCTGTAACTGCCCTACCTGGCCTAATTGACCCAGTGACGGTACAGGACGAGAATATTAACAGATAAGCCATTTGCAGTGTCGTAGTATTTTATTGTCCCTCTGTTTCCTTAGTGCAGGAACACACCCAGCTCAGCATCATCACAAACTTAATAAATCAGAGCAAATCAAAGTTTATCTAGCTGTGAGTGGTCATAGCGCTGTATTCTTATTTTTATGGCGAGCCTTCCGTGACCAACACACCTTTTCCCATGGCGTTATACAGCCATGACTACTATTTCTGAGACCCACTTTGTGTTGCCCATAGAAGCAGCCATTCCACTGAGAGAATGACGAGTCACCTATGCAAACCCTGCCCATCGAGATGTCAATAGTCACCTGCACTCACGCTATTGTCACTCCAATTGCCTTTGAACTGTCAACTGTGCATTGTCCTGTAAAAACTGCAATGCTGAACGCAGGAACACACATGTACACTAGCTCAATCAGCCCAGTACAGCACTGTGATTGGAAGATGCTTTGAGTCTTCCAGCATATTCATAATCACTATTCAATATTTCTATCCGGTGATTGCAAAGACACAGCCTGAATGCTTCTAACAATTTTGCCGACCACATTTTCCCCTCGCCATGCCAGACTCCTTGCCAAATTACTGCCTTCAGGTCCTGCTGCTTTCTTAAGACTCAAAAATCTCTGCCCTCAAAGTGGCCGATGCATCTGCTCCCTTCCTTGCACTGTTTCCGAGAGGAGGAAGGTTCTCTCCAAAGGCATTTAGTTGGAGTGACCCTCACACGTTTTCAATCTGGACCCATGTATTACCCGGTTCACTGAAATCCATATACACGACTCACTAAGTTGTGAATTTTCATATTGTCTTTGCACATTGATAGCAGGTATAGGTTCTGAAGAGTGGACTCTGATAGTATGTTTTGGGGCAACACGTTACGTAAAATGAACTCAGCAAGCCTAAAAAGGCATTTTTAGGGCAACAAAAAGATAATATAGGCACGAATCTAAAAATAAGCCCTTATAGGCACAATCAACTGTTTATTAAATCTAAATTCCTGTAGGTCGTGCTTATATGTTGAATAAACTTTACAGGGACTCAAGGAAAGAAATGGGCATTTTGCCTAAAGTTCCTATCTCTAGTTATATTTTGTACATCAGGGCATGAGCCATGTCACAAATATTATGAAGTGCCTGTGCATGACTGTTTTGTGTGCCTGAATTTGCGTTTTTTACTAATGTGCACATGGTTTTTGTATAAACACAAATGTAGTTTACCAGTAATACTTAGTTGCACTTGTTCCTGTCATCCTCCTCTGTCTCTTGTCAAAATCTTGCCCGTATATATGCGAATGTATCTTACCAATAAATCCTAGTTGGAAGTTGCACTTGTTCATGTCACCCTTCTTTGTCTCTCATCGAAATTTTACACTTTACACGTGTGAAGTCGCCCAAAAGTTCACATCGGTCAGCTACATGAGAGATCTAGAACATCACCCACTAAAAGTCTGCATGGCTTCACCTAATAATTAGGCTGTAAGCTTCAAGTGAGACTAACACTAGCCATCCAGAGTTAACATCTATGGAGAAAAAGTGAGTAGTATAATGCACAAAAGAAATAGGAAAAGATACGAGGCTGCTTGGGCACAACTTTTTATTGCAATAGAATTTCCCGAAAAAAAAGTCAGTGTTGGGTGCAACAGGGCATTAGAACACTAGTTGGCTTCAATGTTTGTTTGAGTGAAGTTTTTTTCTGAGCCGACATCACAAGCACAGAGTTAGGTAACAGCACTGTATCTATATCAAAACTATCGTACATGGAGGTGTGGCTGCTATACTCAATAAAGTGCAAAGGCTTTATTAGAGGAGAAACAAAAACTGCATGCAGTGCCCTTAGAGCAAGTAAATATCTACATTCAGTGGCTTTTGCTTCACCTAATGGAAATGCACTGTCCCCTTATGACTGATGAAGGTGGTACAAAAACAATTCTGCTATTATCAACACACGCACTAAAAAGAAAGTACTGGTGATCTCTTTTACATTCCTGTGTTTGAGGTGTTTGCAGCATATTGTGGCAAGTTTTAATTTTTGTCCCCGGTGCAAATTACGAAAGGCACAAATTACGGCTCATTGGATGTTATGTTGTGCTTTTTAATGGACTATGACTTAGAGGTGGGCGACTGCTTGATCAACTTTCCGATTAATACTTTATTTGCGATTAATTTTTTAATCGGTTGAAGTCATGTGAGCAAACCGAAAGAGGAGTGCCGCATTGAAATTGTGTGAGTGTCGAGGACCATATTTGTGTTCGAACAACCCGCCTGACGTTTCAACAGAAAACAGTGCAAGTATGCTCAGAGATGATATCGATTAAAACTGAAAGGGTGGAGAAGCATTTTATTATTATTATTGTTGTTGTGTTTGTATGGATATCATTAAAATATTACTTTTCGTCATTTTTCTTTCCAAATGAATGCTACCAATTAATTGAATAATTAAGATGAAAGCTAGCCGTTTCATCCGAACCTATGCCCAGCGCTACTGTGTATGCAACCTACACCTTGGCTTTATTCAGAAGGTCAGACAACGTACATAATTACTACAATATTGTTTTGTGAGGAACAACACTACCACCACGCAGGAATTAGAATACGCATGGATAAATTCCACAAACAGGCAGCCAGAATGCAAGGGACGCCAAGTAAACGGGGAGGGCATCTACTTAATTAACAGCCATCGGTTCCGTTCTCGTGCAAGATGGATGAAGCCTGCCACTTGACCTTACTTTAACTGTGGTATCAAAACAACTCGTCCGAGTTGCTGCTGCTGCTCCTTTTTTTCTGCCATGGTATAGGCACTCAGTATGAAATGAAATCATATTTCCTACCACTAAACAAATGCGGTCTCAATAAAAAAGATTACGTAGCTGCAATGACAGATATGTAAGACGTGACCCACGTACCCAGCACTCGCGTGTGTGATAAATTGCTTGCCCATGCCCTCTCCTTCTCGCCAATGCAAACATTCAGTTCAAGTGCTAGGCATGAATGCTAGTACAGAAATCTTCACGGAAGAGTGTGATT
This sequence comes from Haemaphysalis longicornis, assembly GCF_048455015.1. Taxonomy (NCBI): domain Eukaryota; kingdom Metazoa; phylum Arthropoda; class Arachnida; order Ixodida; family Ixodidae; genus Haemaphysalis; species Haemaphysalis longicornis. The sequence goes on along the minus strand of NW_027526233.1, from coordinate 99,264,016 downwards.
TATAATGAATGAAGCACTTATAATTCCTAACGAAGTACTGAAATGCATGAAGTCAAAATTAAAACATTTTTCGTTCGTCCGCAGCGTCCACTAAGTCTTTGGCACCTCACTGCACCTAGCGTAGCTGGGACTTCGTGCTGTGGAAAGCAAAGATCGGCTCGCTTCCGCACCGTGCCTGTTCGTTTTGACCAATAAAAATTAAAGCAAGCAGTTGCAAGCAAGCATCAGCAAAGACCAGGGCCGTAGCCATAAATTTTTTTTTGGAAGGGGTTATAGGCTGTCGGAAGGCAGGAGTTTTGCCCAGGGGAACACGAATTCTCACTTAAGCGCTGCCGGGAAAATTTTTGGAGGAGGTTCGAACTCACAAACTTCCTCTCTGGCAACGTTCCTGGCAAAACTGCACCCAAGGTTTGATGAATATACCACACACGAATGCTCGAGTTCACAGCGCTGCCACGACACTTTTTTTGTGTGTTTTGGTGCTGCACGTATCGGTCATCCAAACTTTTTATGGGCCTGGTACTGGTACTACAACGGATTTATGGTGGAGTCAGTGACTGCCGAACTGGCAACACGAGCAACACGCTTGCAGCAGATACGCGACGCGTTCGTCAGCCAACAGCTCGACGCTACACTTGACAATCGTGTAAGCAACCGTCCACGACAACGTATAGCGTGGGTAGCGGCTACGTTGACAGAAACTCGGGCACCTAACAAACGCCAAAGCGAACCCACCGCTGCAGAAGGTCGTCTTCCCCAATAGCGATAAAGAAATCACGCCATATCCACGGAATGAATGATGATAAGTGGGGCGAAGCTCGAGAGGGGGAGATCATCGGTAACCGTAACTCTCCCGTGAAAGTTCGCCCATTACATCATTAAGAAAGACGTAAGACTGTGTGCGTACTTTGTACAAATCAACTTTTATTTTCGGAGTCAATGCTCCCAGGCCCAGACCTGGTGAAAGACCCCGCGCCATCGAGGAATACCCCGCACCTCCACCACAATTTGTCACGTAGGATGGGACACAACGGTAAAGAAAGAACTTTTATTTAGGGCGAACTTGTGCCCGAACAACACGAGAGGAAACGAGCAAAGGTCCTTGCGTCTCGTTCGATCTCCGAGAACGACTGCCTGCGTTCGTGGCGTGATCTCTTGCGTGATCTCCCCCTCGCAGTGCACGTGCGCTTGCGCCTCCGTTGGCGAACATAGACAAGCTCGCGCTCCCGGTGCCGAGTTTGCGCTGCCGGTTGCAGCCGGTTCTTGCGCGTGCAACGCGGCCCACTTTGCGACATCTCCGAAAGCATGCGGCAGTCACGTACCACGAGACACAAGGGATGGACAGACCCATGACTTAAGGAGCTTCGCCCCTAAAACACTTTACCGCAGTGTATAGCTTCTTGATGCTATGCGCAGTGCCTTCGTGATAAAAGAAAACAACAAAAATAAAGCCAACGGTCCAGGAAGTGAAGAAAAAGTTTTTACCACGTGACTTTTGGCTGTGACGTCATGACCCCGATTTGTTGATGGCCGGAGAGAGCGTCCCCTGGTCTGGCCGACTGGATCCACTCCTATGGTGGCTAGAAGGGGGAGGTGCCGTCAGCGCTCTTGCGCCGCTGATGCGAAAGTGATTCTTCGTTTCATCACGGCCGCGGTGGCCGGGGTGGCGCTCCATCAGCTCTTCGACGCCTGTTTAAAGCGAAGCCCGGGTAACGAGTCGGGTTGGCATATGACCAGGCGCGTTCTCTTCGTTTGAAATGCGCAATAAGTTCCGCCGTTTGTTTATTATACTCGGTTACAAATTAAGAACGGCACCACCTCATGTAGTGTGTCACTCCGCCAGAGTGCCGGACCCGTGACGTCAGTGCGCGCACGTTTTGAAAGAGGATCGCAGTAAATGCGTGACATCTGCTTTTCTCACCGAGTTTGATTGTCGTCACAGCAGTAATTCATAGGCAGATTAAGTCTTAAAAGTCATGGAATGACTCGTGTCCGGTGTGGTTATTGTGTGCGTGCGCTGGCGGTGGTTGCTATTGGCTGTTTATCTTGCGTTTATCATTTTAGAAGTGATCGATTGTCCACACCTCACCCCACCAGTTCGTGGACGGCGCGAGATTTCGTAATTATGACATGAGTGAACACATGAGTTTTAAATAGAGCGTAAAACAGCGAGTGCGTCGTTAATTTTTATAAGATTCACCATGTTACAAAATCGACGCAGTTATACGTACGTGAAGTACTCGATGTGCTGAAGCATTAATTTTGCGAGGTACGCAACATTATGGACGTTCGACGACGTCGCGGAGAACAATTTTAGATTTTTAGATTATGTTGAAGGGTAATAACAATTGCATCAAACACTCTTGTGTTTAGTAATGTGTGCACAAAAGCCACGCCAATCGGAGGTGCACATAGGTAGGGCGCTGTGTGTAAGAAGAAAAACAATAACAGAATTGATCCTTTCAGATCACGCGTGAAAAATAACTTCGCTTCTGCTTCGTTATTACGCGTAAGTTTATTACTTTCTATTCCTAGTTATTGCTCTTTACATGTGTATTGCGTAAGCACTGCCGTAATTTCTACGATTGTCCTTAATATCGCGCTGTTACGCGTTTTTTACGCAGTCTTGGAAAGAAAGCCTGCAGTTTACAGGAAGCGACCACAAAGTGTCTGCGCGTAAAAATCGCGCTTCACGGCACTGCACATTTTTGGGAAAAAGCGCTTTTAGGCTTAGTTCTGCTCAAGTCTCAACGCAATGCAATTCTGATCGAGCCTACGCAGACGTTTCCAAAGGAATGGTAAATTCTCCATTCCTGAAAAATGCTCTTCCGCAGGTGCCATGGCAATTGCGATTTTGAGAACGCCAATATAGGTTATAACAGGCTATTTCACTTCTTTAAGATTGTTATACACCCTAACACACGGCATTTGGAGTGTCATTTTACGATACTGGGGAAAATGCCTGTACAGGGAAAATTTTTTGGCGTCATAGTTACAGCTCACCTTTTTATGCCAATTGCTTGAATTTACATCTGCTGGGTAAGGTCAAAGAAATCGCAGTCCAAACAGCAAAAACGTTTGCTTTTCTACTAATTGTATGTGGGAGTGAATTATTCACACATTTGTTGGCTAGAGAACCGTAACTTACAAACACCATTTGTTTTTATTCCCTTTTGCACTGAAATGTTTATGAATGGAAAGTTGTAGTGTCTTCTATGCAAATTAAAGTGCCAAAAGAAGGGCATAATGCATACAGTCTCACTGGCAGACATACTCATAGATACGAGCTTGAGGTACCGATTTACAAATATGAAAAGTTTATTAGAAACCAGAAACATGAGCAGGCGCCTTCCCCTCCTCAACTAAAATAAATTGGCCTAAAACTTTTGTGTGGTTTTGACATGGAGCTGCAGTGAACACCAGAATGCAGAGTGCGACAGGTGATTCCCTGCAGGCTTCCATCTGGATTTACAACTAAGGCACTACCACAGGTGTATGAAGACATTTACAGTGCCCGTACGCAGTTTTGTTCAATGTTTCCTCCACATTATCACAATAACGCACTGCTAGGAACCTCGATATCTCACATTTCTCTCTGAAGTATGCTTTACAGTCCAGATGTTGAAACAGCTGCTTACACTTCTGTTCAGCTGCTTATTTATATACGTGAGGTAGTTTCGACAAACTTGACACACAGTCTTCCTTATCACATCAAAACAAAGTTGTATTTAATGAAAACAAAGTGGCATTCAATGACCTGTCCATGCCCATAATACGATAGTCCCATTTTAAAGGGTCTTACAATGAGCCTGAGATTATTATACATGCATTCGTTATAAGCAGTGTGCTCTACATGCACAAAACTCGCCACGGCTGCTTTTTTATACCATTCAACACGACACCAAGCCAGGGATGTGTTGCGAAATTGCAAGTGCACCGTCAATTGTAATTTTTTTAATTGCATATTACATGCATTGAATTGCACTGCAAGCTTTGACTTGATATCTCATACAAACACGCCTGTCGTGAGAGGAAAATGTACACATTCTCAGTAGAAAAACAAAACATCCCATACGTGGCGCTGCCATGAAAAGTCAATTCAAGCACATAAGTAGCATATGATGCCACTTAGAACACTGCAGTGATTTCCCTTGTATCTTACTTCCAAATACTTCCGGTGCAAAGGGGCTTAGTGAGATGGTTATACAAGTCGTTTTTTCAGCCGCGCTCTTCTTTCGGATGGCTGTTTGAGTCAAGTTGTCAAACCACGCTGGAAATCGTCCTGAGGCGTTTTCACTGTCTCGTCCCTCCAAGCCTTCGTCACGGTGTGGCCAGCTTTTACCCAAGTTTCGTCTGTGTAGAACCCCTTGCGATGCTGCTGCCTGTACTCAGCGATCTGACGAAGGTAGCTCTGCCGCCAAATCAGCACGTCCTGACGCTCGATCATCATCGAGTTTCGTTCGCGTTTCTCGAAGGCGAAGCCGATGTCACTCAGGAGGCGGCGGTTGGTCCACGTTCGAAGGTTGGGGAGATGCTCACTCCTCCGATATTCATCTGCAATCATCTGTGCAGTAGGAGGCTCGTTGCGCCGGAAGAGATCGTACGCAATGTTTCTAAGCGCGCTCGTACAAAGTGAAGCCGTCATACATCGCAGTGCGGCGTCTGCAGTTCTCGCTTCCGGGCCTTTTCCGCAAAGGTGTTGCCAGCTTTCCGCCCGTGGCCTTCGCTTTGGATTTGACGTGCCAAATCTTCCGGAAACTGACACCGGTGTACTCACTTGTCGTGCGGCAAGTTTCTTTCACGCGCATGTGCGGGTGCTCCTCTCGCAGCTTCATGTAGACGTTCAAAACTGTATGCTGAACGTGGCGACAAAGAACAATGCCGCTGCAGTTCTTCCTGTACAGATGCTTCGGCGTTGATGGGCTCTTTTGAGGGAGGTGAACCCGCCCCAGAGCGCAAACGAGAAGAAGAATCTGGAGTCGAAGAAACAGTAACAAATGCGGCTGCAGGTGGCACTGCATAGTCATGCATGCTCCGCCAAATAATCGACCTCGTACGAGACGTTCATGTTGGAGAATGAGATGCTGGAAAATGTGGGGACAAAAACACAATGCGCGAAGCAAAAAGGCCACTGTACGCTAATACTTCGAAATTTCAAAACTGGTGAGTAATGCATACGTGTGTAAAATACAACACGTAAGCCACAAAAAGTAAGCTGAACATCGTTATTTTTTTCTTAATAAGGTTCTGTTTTGTCATTTTTGCACCGGGGTTTGACTGGGAATGGCAATTGTGTTTATGATATTTTTACCTTTAAATACACGTTAGTTGTGGTAATGTATCACACCTTAAAATTTTCAAATCGCAAGAATATTAAGTTTACTTGTTTTGTTTTGGGGGGGTTCTTTTATTTTGTGCTTCAAAAAATATTCGCAGCTACGCTCTCTTAAAAAGTGCGTTGCTGCGAATATTTGCGCCTCATCACCGCAACCTGCGGAGGAACAGCAGGTTGCGGTGATGAGGCGCAAGGGTAACTTCCGGTGCCGTTCTTAAGTTGTAACCGAGTATTGTTCGCACACGTGTTTTTTCGTGCCTTCTGGAAAGGATTGATGGCAGTGTACACGTCATTGTCTTGGTTGGACAAGAAGGACAATTCCGCGGTAACCCACAGCAAATTCAAGACTCTGTATTCTTGAAATTTTTAGCTGGAAACTTTCGCGTAAGTGCCGTTTTGTGCAAACAGCTGATGTGGCATTTCTTTGTATTTAATTTACCTTCTCTCACAAAATAGGTTTAGGCCCCTCGACTATTGCATAATTTAAACTGTAAAATTGTTAGCTGTTCTCAGAAGATTAGTGATGGAAAAATTATTTTGGTTGAATGACTACTTCAATGATGCGTTCGACGTTTCGCCACATGAATAAGGATTGCATCGGCATATGCGGCAAGGTAGAATTTTTGGCCAATATATTATCAGTGTAGATTGGGTTAGCCATAAATAAATGGGCGTGGTAATGGCGGAAAGTGGACAGAAGCCGCACCGGTGCGTCCAAGCAATGTTAAGCATGAAACTGCTTTTTGCACTCAGGATATATTTGTAGTTCCCGTTTTATTGGAGATGATGACAGTTATGAAAGGTATGTCTTTTACTTCAACCATGGGTACAAAATTTTCGGCCGTGTGAAGAGTAGTAGGCAGCCTTACTCGTTTAAATATTGCCATAAACTCAAAGTGCGCTGAATAATTATATGCCTACAAATGTAACGGAAAATCCAAATCAGGCGTTTTTAACGCCATGAGACGCCCAGCTCCATGGCAATATTGTTGCTTGTCCACATTTGAAAAAAAAAAATATTACACGCTGCTGTTGTGGGTGAGCGTTTTCTATGTCAACGTTTAACAATTTACCTTCGGACTGCAAAATTTACTCATTATAAATGGGCTAAAGTGCTGTTGTGAAACACTGCGCTAAATTGACATTGACGGAGACGAAGGACGACATCTTCGTCAACAAACCAGCACAGAAGCAAGCTCTCATTGGCTGAAGTGCTGGAGCGCAGTATAATATTTGTAATTTCTGGGCGTTAGTTGTCATTCGAAGTACAAACGCATGGACGAAGGCGGTACGATTCCCCTGTCAACGATTGTTTTGACGTTCCCCCACTTCGCCGAAATATAGCTGTTAACCGCATTAAGACAGCAGGCAAAAGTAGTTTGGAGCAATTTTTTTTCAGAGTAAACACTGACAGGCGTTGTCTTTTATGCCGAACAATGTCAGGAACAGACGGAAGAGTTGTACCAATCGTAAACCGTAGCAACGTTGCAACTCCGGTTGAAAAAGTTCAAGCAGCCTTGGCTCGTCTCCAGCTGTCCCCGCTTGCCATATCGATATTCTTCCCAAATCTCACAGTGTGGTAGCGGTTCGGTTGCCGTCGCACAAACATCTGAAACTAGAGATTGCATGGAAAAAAGTAGAATACATAGCTCTTTTGTTGACAGCGGCAATTTTGTAAGCGGAGTTACTTCATAAAAACAATGCTCAAAAGTCATGCTAAAAAAATCGTAGACTCAGTTTTGACAGAAAGGCAAAATTTCGAACCTACAAAGTCAGATGTTTTGCAGTTTTACGTGGTAGTGTTTAAAATTTCAAATTTCGGAATCAGTGTGCAGTTCAAAAGCAGATATCTAGCAATGAAAGCTCTTAAAAGCAATGGGCATTTTCCCGCTACAATTTCTTTGTTTGATACTTTGGAAATGGCAGTACAAGTTTTGTGCCTCACAAAGTTAAGGAAGAAATGGTTATGTTTTTTGATATACCCAGCTCAAACACATTTTGTCCGGCTGTAAAAGAAAAATAGTTGTGCAATGATTACAGTTACAAAGGCCACCGCTGTTTTAATCTTTTTTTGAAAGACTAAATCGGATATTACAAATTTTGTCGTAAATAGTAAGAATAATGTAACGGATTAGTAGTATTGCTAGCTATTGCAACAAGAAAATTTGTGTCGAGAACGACCAACCGTCGCAACAGATCTCCGTCTCTGTGGCTATAGTGGTGAACATAACTGAGTGAAGATTATGACAGCTATTGCAATCGAGGGCAGAACGTCGAGGTTTTCTGTGAGTTTGCAAGGTCAATATGCCATTTTTTACCGTCAGAATTATCCGGAAATAATAAATGGTGGTTGAACTGTTATCATGGCGATAAAATTAAATATTTATAAGAGTGCTCAGTTTCGAAGTAACAGTTGGTCAACCCCCAGTTTCAATGCTATGGTACTCCGGAAGAGAGTGAATGGAATGGCCGGCATATGGCTATGCTAGATGGAATGTGATATAAAAAATAGGAATGGTTGTGCTGTTTTAAAGCACTGATGGGGATGCGTGAAGGATAGTGGTGTTGAAGTACAATCATAATAAAAAGGTGGTAAAATGGTAGTAACGGCCATATTTACTAACTTTCTACTAATCTTACTACCCCGCGGCACGGTGCGTAGGCTCTGCCACTAGTAACTGCATGGTTAGGAGATTAACTGGATATAGGAAGTAGTATACACTAGATTAAGGTCGTGGTTATGACTAGGATTTGCGTGGCCAGTTACTAAACCGTCTAGCTCAGAAGGGTGTTATCAGTAGTACTTTAGTAATGTAGATAGTGATGCTTACTACCTGCTTCATTTAGTAACCCTGACTAGTTCTGCATTTACTAAGTCCAGTTTACTAAGTCCAGTTATTAAGTACCTAGTGTACACTGGGACAAGAAATTTTTTAGTGTTCCGTGAGTGAATGCCACTTTTTAAAGTTCTACGTGTAAGGGTTCTTTTGTGACCGTTGGTGTCAACAGAAAACTTCCGCGAACAAATAAAAGTTACTTGCACCACCAGGAATCGAACCTGAAACGAATAGAGAAACGCAGCGAGAGCCCTTTGTCTTACCGATTGAGCAGCGAGCCCACGCGAAGACTGGGCAGACAGACGATGCACTCACCGAGCACATCTGCGTGTTTACCCCCTGCCCTCTCGCTGAATGCCACTTGATAGCGTCACGCGACCTCTCCGCCACTGTGCGCTGCGCCCACGGCACGCACGTGTAGCGGCCGTGTGCGCGCCTTGCGGAGGCGCTAGGAGTTCGTAAAAATTAAAGGAAGCTCCCGCCAACGCATGACGTCTCACATTTCCTCCGCCTCTGCCGCTCATCTCGTCGCCTCCGTTGTTGTTTGCAGAAACGGCGGAGAAGTGAGATCCTCTGACAGCGGGTTTGAGCTTCCTTAAATTGTATAAAAAAATTGTCTCCACTAAGGTGCTTCACCAATAACACTCAACTAATCAGCATTCATGGATAACACATTGGTTTAATCTTATCAAAGCATATCTCCTTGAAGTAAACAAGAGTGTGGTTAAGTGCATTTCACTTGTCTCTGGTTTCATTCTTTGTAGAGCCACGTGTGTGAATTGAAGTGATGTCGCATGGGTATTGTTGTGGGTGTCGTTTATTCCAACCACCTTTCCAGGGTGGATTAGCACGCATTTTTATTACGAGTGTATGCTTTCATCTGGATTCGGCAGCATAAGCGAACTTTGTGAACTTGGAGGATGGGCGATATTGCGGGGTACGGAAGCCACTTTAAGATAACAATGCAGGGCGTCAGCGTAGCGAGTGGAACTAAGAAGGTTGGTTGATGCTTCGGCAAAGTCAACCATTGCTATCTAGGATAGGGCAGCAGCGTTCGACAGTGACGCCGTGAACTGCGAGGCCACACATTCTTTTTTAAAATTTTAATTATAGTAAAGAACAATGGGAAATCTTTCTGTCGTAGTTCGGTGCGCAGGTACGCTCAGAAGTTAAGGGAGCGCTGTAGTAGTGGCCGAATTAGTGTTCCTCAATGCGCGCCAACAGAGGAGCACGGGCGAGCATAGAGGCACCGTAAAGAAAGCTTTTACAAAACCTCGCACTTCCCCGAGGGGGAGAGTGTGTAAGTGCGAATGCACGGTTGGTGATTGCGCGATTACGGTGGATATCGTGATCTTGGAGTGGAGAGGAGGCGCCCAACACCCGCAGTCACTGAGCGGAGAGAGGAGGAGGAGAGTAGCGCCCGCCGTTAAGGCGAGGGCTACACGAGCGCCCTCACGCGTCGGAATGCGGAGCGCCCGCTACGCGAGCGAGAGATCTCCCGCCCGAAGTGGAGAGGAGGCGCCCAACACCCGCAGTCACTGAGCGGAGAGAGGAGGAGGAGAGTAGCGCGCGCTCATCTCCCCCCGTTGCTAGGGAAGACGACGAGGAAGCCGAGGAGAGCACGCACCCGCAGCTGTTGCTATGCGGACTACGGCGGCGGACGATTCAGGCTCGCTTAAGAAGTGCATTCGCACTTAAAATACACCTATGCTGTTTGCGCCCTCCACTGCTGCTATATTGTCACCTGTGCTTGTATATTCAAGGCTGGGAACAAGTCAGCGTGCGGTGACCAGGCCGGGATGAAACCCATACATGCGTGTCGTTTAACAAGTGTCTTGAGTTAGGAACTGGCACCATTTCTTTCATACAACACCTGCCAGGGCAGCATTAGAGGAAGTCTTGTTTTTGTGTCAAATATATAAAATACACCATCCCTCCTAGTTCCTTCACTTCTGGTGGTAGGTTGTAATGGAGCGGCCTGTGTATCTAGCAGACATTTTTGCCAATGTCGAAAGTTTTAATGAAGCTACTATGGCATCAATGCTTCGCAACGTGAAGTGTTATGCGAAAGAAACAATATTGAATATTGAACTACGAGACATGAATTTACCCCATTGCACCCCGTTGAGGGTACTGTAGGAACTTCTTCCTCTTCGTACATAGCAGAAGACGCTGATCATCATCATCTTTACCAGCATGGACCGAGCGGTGGCACGCGCTCGCGCTCCACGCGACCGTGTTCCATTAAAGCCCTCATTCTCATCAGACGTGCGCTCTCGGCTCTCTCTCGACGGCTTGGCAGCCGGAGGACCTCGAGGTCCATTACATGGTGCCGGAAACCCGGGATCTCGCGACAAGGCCGACCTCATCGACGCCCGGAGCCGCGCAAGCCCTTTGAACCGACGCGGCGCCGGCGACCTTGGCCCCAGAATCTCCGGCCGCCAGCTGACTGCCATGGAACGGCTATTCCGACGTCGCCAGAGCCTCCGCTCTCAGCTGGACGGCGTGATTGCCGAAGCGGAAGCAGCGCTGCGAGGGCAGCCAGGACTTTCGGCGTCCGAGGTGAGCGTTCTGCTTGAGCGAATCGAAGCGCTCCACTAGCAGATCAGGAAGCTCGACGACCGTATTTTCGACGAAACGCCAGAAGACCTGCTGGATAATGAGACGTCGGACGCTGGGAGATACGGCGATAAGGTCGTGAACACGACAGCCACCCTGCGTTTTGAGCTGCAGAGCGCCCTTGCATCCAGACTGCCCACACGACCGATGAGCTGCCCTACTCCGGCCACCAGCAAGTCTAAGCTGCCCCAGCTTGACTTAATCAAGTTTGACGGGAACCGGAAGAACTGGCAGCGTTTCTGGATGCAGTTTTCATCGGCTGTGCACAACAACAGCGAACTGAGCACTGCGGACAAATTTAACTATTTGAACACCCTTGTGACCGGAGCAGCCGCGTCAGCCATCTCTGGGCTTCAGGCCAGCGAGGAGTGCTACAAGGACGCAGTCGACATCCTGAAGAAGCGCTTCGGAGACGAAAGAATCATCGTCCAAGATCATCTCAGAAGCCTTCTGGACCCGAAACTGGTTTCGTCGTCGACCAACACACAGCAACTTCGACGTCTCTACGATCAGATACAGGTGCATGTACGAAGTCTCAAGGCCCTTGGCACCAGTCCCGCTAATTACTGCTTGATGCTACGGGAGGTTCTCTTTAGAACGCTACCGCCCGGCATGGTCTTGAAGTACCACGAACTCTTCAAGTCACCGACGTGTACTTCAACGACATTCAGCTCGACTCAAGCCGTAGTTGACCAACAGAACGAGACGGCACAACCCGAACAAGAACTCCAGCAGCTTCTCGACTTTTTCGACCATCAAGTTCGGTGTCGAGAAGCTGTGGAGCGTCAAACAGCTGTGACAACGCCGGACGTTGCCGTGACACCACAAGAGCCACCTAAACAACAGAGGTTCCGAAACTTACACACCGTATCGGCTCTGCAAAACTCGGCGAACAACCCTCAACGGTGCTTGTTCTGCCAGTCCGTGAAGCATCGTTCCGAAGTTTGCGACAGCGACGAATGGAGCCTAAAACGGAAGAAGCAGCTGCTCATCAAGGAAGGTCGATGCTTCCGGTGCCTCAAGAAATGGCACATGGCGAAAGACTGCCGAGGCCGACTGCGGTGCGACAAGTGCCCCCGAAGGCATGCCACTACCATGTGCGCGCCAGACGCCTCGAGCAGAAACGAAGTGACCTCTACGCCCGTTAGCCTAGCTTCTTGTCAAACTGGCTGCATGGTCTTGCTTCAGACTTTGACCGCGACAGTCAAAGGCTCCGCGTCATCGGGACGCTACCGGATCCTCTTTGACGGCGGAAGCCAACGCAGTTTTATTACTGCCGATGCGTCACAGAAACTTGGCTGCGAATTCCTGGAAGAGGAGACTTTAACTGTGGGTGTATTTGGAGGCCAGAAAACGAGAAAAACAATGAGAAAAGTACGTCTCCTCATCGTTTCCGAAAACACAGAAAGGCCCGTGCACATCGAGGCACTTGAAGTAGATGCTATATGCAACGAGCATATACCCGTGCCAGATGACCAAGTCATCAAGACGATGGAAGCAATGCGTTTAGTCACACGGGCACTCTGCGCACGAGGTTTCGAAGAAACCAAAATAACGATCCTGATTGGCTCGGACCACTACTGGGATCTGGTAACCGGCAACGTGAAGCCAGTGACGACGAAGCTCAAGGCAGTGGAAACGTTGCTAGGCTGGACTGTTCAAGGCCAGCTACCGTTAGGAGCTAATGTCACGCACTGTGCTAACGTTGTCGTGCTACGAGCGTCCGTGGAAGCCAACGAGGTCTCGGAAGTCCTTAACTGTTTTTGGGACTTTGAAAGCATCGGCGTCAAGTGCGAGGACGAACGGAGTTCCGAAAACGATCTGGTCATTACCAAGTTTGAGGAAACAATAAAAAAGGCGAACGAACGGTACGAGGTCGCGCTTCCGTGGAAACCAAGGGTTGACTTGGCGGATAACCTTGCTGTGGCAGCGAAGCGGCTTCAAATCCTAATGAAAAAACTAGGAAAAGACGCCAGCCTCATGGAGAGGTATGACGCTACCATTAGAACGTACCTGGAAGAAGGATCCGCTGAAAGGGTACCACTGACGGAAAACGTCCCTCGTGGGCGCTTGTATTACATGCCCCACCGAGCAGTGATGCGCGAAGACCGTGCTACGACGAAAGTGCGAATCGTGTTTGACGCATCATCCCATGAAAATGGTGCGAAGTCGCTTAACGAGAACTTGGAAGCTGGCCCGAACCTGAACCCCAACGTCGTGACCCTTCTACTGCGTTTCCGAAGGTACAAGGTAGCAATGACCGCTGACGTCGAGAAAGCATTTCTGCAGATTCTCCTACGTGAAGAAGACAGAGATGCTCTGAGATTTTTCTGGTTTAAGACATTGCCTCAAGCGGGTCGACCGTTACCAGAGCAGGAAATCTGGAGAATGACTCGCGTTCCTTTCGGCGCCACTTCAAGTCCTTTTTTGTTGACAGCTACATTGAAGCACCATTTTCGGCGATGCGAAAAGAAATATCTGTCGACAGCCCGTCTGCTTCAGGAATCCATGTACATGGATGACCTTCTCATTGGAGCTGATAACAGTGCAGAAGCCATCAAAATGCATGAGGAGATCGTTGAAATTTTTCGTGCTGCGTCCATGAATATCCGGAAGTGGGTGAGCAACGATCCGTATGTTGCTGCTTCTTTTGAAGAGAAAATAACTGCCCAGGAAAAGGTGCTTTGTCCTCCGTCAGGGACGACGAAAGTTCTAGGGATTTCATGGGACCCTGAAACGGACACGTTCTCCTTCAAGAACAACAGCCTTCCGCACTTCATACAGCAACACGAAGTGACAAAACGATTCGTTCTTCAAGCTATCGCAGGGGTGTATGACCCACTGGGTTTTCTATCGCCCTTCCTTATCAAAGCCAAGATCCTGCTGCAAGACATCTGGCGAGAAAACCTTGACTGGGAAGACCCCCTACCATATCGACTGCGAAGCATATGGCTCAAGTGGGCCGAAGAAGTAGCCCTACTGCACGATGTAGTCATCCCAAGATTTTTAGGCGCCGGAAGGGATGGCCAGAACCACACATCCAACCTTCACGTCTTTGCAGACGCAAGCGAGTCGGCTTATGGAGCCGTGGTCTACCTAACCATTCACGATGCCAGCGGCAGTGCTCGGACAGTCCTTCTCTTTGCAAAGACGAGAGTTGCACCACTGAAAACGGTTACGCTAGCACGACTTGAATTGATGTCGGCGATAATAGCGGCACGTATCTACAGCTACATTACGAAGAACTGCGAACTCGACATCGAAGAAGTTACGTTTTGGTCAGACTCGCAGATTGCCCTCTGCTGGATTAGAAAAGATCCGTCGACATGGAAAACATTCGTGCAGAACAGGGTGCAAGAGATCCGGAACCTGACGGATTACACACGTTGGCGCTTCTGTCCAGGAAGGGAAAACCCAGCCGACCTTCTGACAAGAGGCATCTCGGCTGACCTGCTAAAGCGATCGCACCTGTGGTGGCACGGTCCAGACTGGCTCACTGACCCAGATCTGTGGCCGGAAATAATTCCAGAAGGTGGACAACTAGACGCACCCGAGCAGGTGGCAACGACCGGTGCTCACGCCGTGAATACGACTATTTTGGTGCCACAGGTGATCGACACTGAACGCTTAAGCTCATTGTCCAAGTTACTCCACGTCACAGCATGGGTACTTCATTACGTGAAGAACCTGAAAGAAGAGGATAAAGTGACCGGGCCTCTGACCACCGAAGAAGTACAGCATGCGGAGCATTACCTCATTCGCGTGGAACAGCAGCTTCACTTTGATGTCGAGGCGAAGTGCATCGCAACCAAGAAACCTCTTCCGTCGCACAGTAAAATCAAGGAGTTGCGACTCTTAGTCGATGACGACGGTTTGTTGCGAGTTCGAGGAAGGGTGCTCGCCAGCGACACATACGGAGCCCAGGTCCCCGTACTCCTACCGAAGGACACGCACTTTACACATCTCATGATCCAGCACGCCCATGTGCAAGTCCTACATGGAGGAGTACGAGACACCCTGACCCAAGTTCGCGAGAGGTTCTGGATTCCACGCGCCCGACAACTAGTAAAAAAGACTATCGGACGCTGTTTCGTCTGTCAACGGCTGCAGTCCAAGCCCATAGTGCAAGAGACACCTCCGCTGCCCAAAGACAGAACAACCGAAGCTTTTCCTTTCTCCGTAAGCGGGGTTGATTTTGCTGGGCCCTTGTACATCAAAAGCAGAGCTCAAGGACGGGCATATAGTGTTCTGTTCACTTGTGCTGTCACAAGGGCTGTTCATCTAGAGCTCGTGGAAGACCTGACAACGGAAAACTTCATCTGCGCCTTGCGGAGGTTCGTGTCCCGACGGGGATTGTGTAAAACCCTCTACAGCGACAACGCACGAACTTTTGTGCGGGCTTCGAAAGAGCTTCAAAGGCTATGGAAAGCTATCAGACACCCCGATGTCCTTACATTTTTGACGACGTTTAGAATACAGTGGAAATTTACCTGCCCAAGTTCTCCTTGGTGGGGTGGTTTCTACGAGAGACTGATCCGATCTATCAAGATGTCCTTAAAGAAAATGTTGGGCAGGCGCCTAGTATGTTACACGGAATTGGAGACACTTTTAACCGAAGTGGAGGCTGTATTGAACTCTCGGCCCCTGACCTACGTATTTAACGACGTAAACGAACCGTGCCCACTATCTCCGTCAAGCTTTCTTGTGGGGAGGAGGTTTACGGCGTTGCCACCGTACGAAGCCGTGGAGAACCCCAACAAAACGGCTGACCAGCTGCGAATCCTTTGGCGGAAGAGAGAAGATGACCTAAAAGCGTTTTGGACCCGCTGGTCTAAGGAATATTTGAGTGAGCTCAAAAACTTTTCCGTCAACCAGGTCAAGGGGGTCGATTCATTGAAGGAAGGAAACGTGGTTCTCGTCAGCGAAAAGCAACGTCCAAGGCAGATGTGGACTCTTGCAAGGATTCAAGAACTTCATCGCGGGAGTGATGGCAAAGTCCGTTCCTGCTCCTTACACTTGCCTTGTGGAAAGACAGTCGACCGTCCCGTTCAACTCTTATACCCATTGGAAGCCAACTAGCGTCATCTGTCGGCGGGGGAGAATGTAGGAACTTCTTCCTCTTCGACAGAAGACGCTGATCATCATCATCTTTACCAGCACGACCGAGCGGTGGCACGCGCTCGCGCTCCACGCGACCCTGTTCCATTAAAGCCCTCATTCTCATCAGACGTGCGCTCTCGGCTCTCTCTCGACGGCTTGGCAGCCGGAGGACCTCGAGGTCCATTACAGGTATCAAGGCGGCATTTGAGAATATGTCCTATGATCACCGCCCAGGTGAACATTCATGTTTGCACCGCGCCCATTAGCTTAGCATTTAACGTTGCGGTCAAGGCTGTGTTAAGATGGTCACTTCGTTCAGTGTATTTCCATCGTAAAATTGCTGCGATGTATTTTGGAGAAATTGCGATGCCATGGTGATCCGGCGGTGCGGTAAGGGGAACGGGCTTGGCGTGGGTTTTTTGGTACCGCAACGATGCAATGGCTATTGGTTAAACGTCTTTTCAGTGGAGCGCCTGTATCCCCAATGGTGTACGTCTTACGCTTAATGCTGTGAAGTGTGTCCAAAAGGCACGGAAACGTACGTGCATTCTGTGTTGCGGTGATGTTAGACACACCAAAACAGTGTCAATACGAAGTTTAGTTGCCGAAAAGGGAGCTATAACGTTCGCGCTGCAGGCACCTACATAAGAAAATTTTAATAGCTTTTTAAGTGGTAGCTACCGTATGAGCACACACAAAATCGTTATAAGGGGAATTCTCAAAATGCAACGAGAACATCGAATACAGGGAACTATAGTGTATACATTACAATTTATTTAATCGTTTGTCGGCACGCCATGAACACCGCAACAGTCAACGCCTGCGTTCTCTTGCATGTCCAGGAGACACGGACGCGCACACGATGCGTCGTCTGCGTATATCATGACGCCACCGCTAGGAAATTTAGCAGTTCCAACGCACGGCCCAAGTGCTGTGGTCGGCATAAAACAGTGCATGCAATAACCTTGCTGGAAAAGAAAGCACGGTTGCATTATGCAGATTGATACCATGGCGGGCATCTGCCATTCCGTGGCCCGCCGAACGCATACAGCTTTGGTGGCCTTGTGATGGATAATCCATCCCCCCTCAAAAACAGCGGTATGGGCTACCTGCTGCTCTTTTGATCTTCCGAGATGACCTGCATCAACAACCCAGCTTTGCAGAGTTTTATTTGGCCCAATGGCGTACGCGTCCGTTTTCCCGTAGCCTTCCTTGGCAGGCGTCATGGCGCATGCCTAAGCTTTGTCTCCTGAGAAGAGAAGTGCGGCGTTTCTTCTCGCCTATGACAATACCCTGTGTCTATCTTCGCTTCAGCTTGATCTAAAGTTCATAAAGCTGCTATGTGGTTGGTGCATTCACTAAATAGAGCTGTCAGTAGTTGTCTACCTTTTAGGATAGCGGGTAATGTCCCGGTTCTCCTCTTTGGAGCCACGAAACTCCTAAGATGAGGCAATACGTGTTTGCTAATATATCTGACCATCCGCCATCCTCCCCAAGTTGTGTGGGCCCAGTTATACTCTGAAGCTGAAGACTGTGCAAGTTTATTCTACTGAAACATTATTTGAACTGACGAAAACGCCACGACAAAGTCAGGGCAATCTATTCTCTTGCGGTGTTCTTTCCGCTAAACTAAATGATTCGTTTGTTCACTCGCTACGATTTTCATACCCGACAAATACAATGTCCGCGGTATGCTTAATTAAATGGGCTCTTGCGGGTGTTCTCCTAAGTTTTTTGTAATTTTCTTACACTTCCGTTGGAGTTTGGTGGTTGAACCAGTTGAACTGCATTTATCTTCTCTGGGTCCGGGCGTGTAGACAAACGGAGGAGCCGCCGAGACCCCTCCCGATAATTCCTTTTCTTCGGTCAACTCATGATGATGATAGTGGGGAACGATAGAAACAGCGCTACTTCTTTTACAACATCCTCTTCCGCGCAACAATAATGGAGAGTAGTCCGTGTCCAAACAATTGTTTAGTCCGTGGAGAGATCCTTTCAAGTCCATGCGACCCAAAAGAGTCCGACATCGTTTGGCTTCTATCTCCATTGATGAAAACTATGCCTCGGGGTTGCTTGGTCCATGAACCGAACTTCTGCTGCCCCTAGATGCAGTGTTGTGGGGAGACCAGTTTAACTTGTTTTCCCGGTCTTAGTTGCACGTATTACTTGCTGTTTCCGCCCTACGTCACTTTTTTTCTGGCAGCCGGATGCACGTGGAACACATTGGACGTAACCGTGTTTTTAATGGACATTATGCGCGCCCTGGGGGCTGACTGAGCTCTGGGTCTTCGCGCGCGGTGTACTGTACGTCCTTTCTCTGAAAGCTGCCGGTGCCCACGGAAGTTCTTCCCATCTGCAACCTTTAGCTTGTGGTGCCCATACTTTCGTGGTGGGGTTTAATATAGATGTAAAACAGCTTCCTGCTCATCTGTCTTCGCGCGTTTCCTCTTGGCAGTTTTTGCTTTGCCAGGTTTGCGCACCCTTTTCTTCGGAACAATACATATTAACTCTGGAGGACAAAGTAAGTCGCGCCGTAACAAACATCTCCTTTCGTCTTCGACCAGCAAATCATTCGAAAGCATTTTGGGCTGTCTACTCTTGCAATTCCCTTCGTTATTCGCTTGAGGTGCACTAAGAATACATGGTTCCTTGGGTGTTGCTTGTGAGGCCAGGTTGTTTGCTGTCGGGCCGTTGCTGAAGGCTTTTACTTGCACTACTACAACCGGGCTAGGGATCATTGCCCCTTGATCTGACACCTCATTTTGAATGGTAACCTAGTTGAAGTCAGTCTCTTCGCGATAAGACACGAGGTGGCCGGTTCCCAGCAGCGTTACACCGTACAAACTCACATTCGGTTTAATCGTAAGTTGTCTTGTGTCATTCACTGCTGCATTAGGTTGGTTCGCGTATAAAGTATCGGTACTCTCCCTGTATTCTTCCATGTCATGTCGGTGTTTCTGTACCCCTGCGTATATTCGACCTCTGTAAGACGCAATAAGGTTTTTTCGGGCTCTCTGCGAATGGATCACTTTAAATTCAGCATTCGCCTTCGCCATACAAATTACTTCTTCGAACTTAAGCGCATCTTCGACGTCGGACTCTAATTAGTCAATGTCCACGGTGTCTTGAACTTCTCGGTTGATCATTTTCAGTGCGTCACGATTCTCATTTAAATTCAGAATAAGCGCTCTCATCTCACATCTGCGATTGGATCACTTTAAATTCAGCATTCGCCTTCGCCATACAAATTACTTATTCGAACTTAAGGGCATCTTCGACGTCGGACTCTAATTAGTCAATGTCCACGGTGTCTTGAACTTCTCGGTTGATCATTTTCAGTGCGTCACGATTCTCATTTAAATACAGAATAAGCGCTCTCAGCTCACATATTGGTGGTCTTTCGACTGGGAGGAGGTCCTCAATCTTGTCGATGATGAACGTGATCGATTGTCGGACGATGCACCGCCTTTCGAGTAGGGCCTCCATATTCCGGTCCAGCGTCTCAAATACCGTAAGGGCTGGCAACCGGCTCACAGGGCAGAAGTCGGCGTCGTCTCCGCGTCAGTATCGTCTCCGCATGGGATCATCATGCACTGTATCAGGCCTAAGGCTCGGCTTCTTGCATCTTCGTCTTCTTAGGCTGCTCCGATTATCCTCCGTTTGGCATCTTCCATCCGCGGCTTCATTCTTGCTCCCAAGAGGTGAGAGGGCGGCCGAAGAGAAGCGAAATCCGCTCACTGTGGCTCACCTCTCGAGGTCCATTGTCCCGGGTTTCGGCACCAAAGATATGTAGACAAAGAGACGAGCCGCCGAGACCCCTCCCGATGATTCATTTAACTCTATCAACTCATGGTGATGGTAGTGGGAAACGATAGAAACAGCGCTACTTCTTTTACAACAGGGCGTAATGCTTCCTTGCTAACAACATGGCCCAAGACTTTGGTTGAAGTACTGGCGAAATGGCATTTTCTCGTGTTGACCTGGAGGCCGGATTGGGTTAAATAGGTCAGTACTTCTTCGAAACGTTGAAGATGTTCAGTGAAAGTGGAAGAAAAAATAACATGGTTGTCAAGAGAACAAAGAGAGGTCTTACAATTCCAGCTTCGAAGGACAATATCAATCATGCGCTCGAAGATGTCCGGGCGTTGCACAATGCCAACGGTATCACGTTGGAGTCCTAGAGGCTGTCGGGTGTGGCGAAAGCTGTTTTTTCTTTATCAGCTTCGTTCATGGGTATCTGCCAATATCCCGACCGAGGATGAAGACTCGAAAAATTCTTTGCGCCATGTAACGCGTCGAGAGCGTTATCAATTCGGGGCATAGGGTAAACATCCTCTGAGGTTATTTTGTTAAGAGCGTGATAGTCAACAGAGAAGCGCACTTAACCGTCTTTCTTGCGGACCAAAACAACCGTCGATGACCAAGAGCTTTCTGAGGGACAAACGATGTCCCGCCGAAGCATGGCGTCAACGTTTTCTTCAATGATTTTGCGTTTAGACAAGGAAAGCAGATATGGATGGCGGCGGGTAATACACGAAGCACCAATGTCGATGCGATCGGTAGCCGCTGATGTGCGTCCAAGCTGAGAAGTATGAGAGTCAAAGAAAGCGTGGTGCGTATTAGTTAGGCCGAAGAGTTGTTCCTTCTTTTTAACGGGGAGCTCAGGTCCGATAGAGGTAGCAACGCACAAGGAAGTAGTTCTTGTCCAGACGCGCACTGAACAGGCGCAAGACAAAAAAGGGGAAATGGGCCTACTTCGTCGTTGGAAACAGACGGAACGTAATGCCTTCAGGAAGTAGAATGTACGGAGTAGTGTTCGTGGTGGCGATAAGAGCCCAGACACGTGAAAAGCGAATACAACATGGATGTATTATAACGCCTTTGCAAGCGGAGGTACCAGCGGGCCCAGAAATCACGTCCGTCGGGGTTACTGTCACTGGTAACAGATAATACCGTTTCTTGACCGGGAGAGCGAACACAATTTGCGGTTGCGACCAACCGCTGTGCTGGACGTCTGATAAACTGGCAAGGTCTGTTTCGGAAAGGTGAAAAAGGCTTTGATGGCAGGAAATCACTGGAGACGACGATTACAGAAAGTCCCACCGCAAAATATTTGATGCGCACATGGCGACAATACTGCGAACGGGATATGACAAGATCTCCACTGATGAGAAGACTTCCGTGTTCTCAACACGAACTGCTGGGCATTGAAGTGTTCCGGCACCAGCAGTTCGGAAACTGCGCACTGAACAGCGTTTGCGAGAACACGCTAACCGCACGAACGAAACCTTTACCTCCGACATCAAGGACATGCTTGATTTGTGTAAACGGGTAAACAACACCATGACCGAAGAGGGAAAAATCATGCATATCCTTAAAGTGGTAGACTACGACGTCTTCCAGACGTTGCTCGCGAAAAACCCTCGGACTGTTGCTGAAGTCATCAGCGCTTGCCAAATCTTCGATGTACTCCGCAGAGAGCGGGCTCTCACTCGTAAAACCGTGAAACATGACTGTAGGAACTTCTTCTGCTTCCTACATAACACACGACGCTGATCATCATCATCTTCACCAGCACGGACCGAGAGGTGGCACGCGCTCGCGCTGCACCCGCAGCGAGTTCCATTAAAGCCCCATTCTCATCAGACGTGCGCTCTCCGCTCTCTCTCGACGGCTTGGCAGCCGGAGGGTCTCGAGGTGCATTACATGGTGCCGGAAACCCGGGATCTCGCGACAAGGCCTACTTCATCGACGCCCGGAGCCGCGCAAGCCCCTTGAACCGACTAGGCGCCGGCGACCTTGGCCCGAGAATCCCCGGCCGCCAGCTGACCGCCATGGAACGGCTACTCCGACGTCGCCAGAGCCTCCGCTCTCACCTGGACGGTGTCATTATCGAAGCGGAAGCAGCGTTGCGCGGGCAACCTGGACTTTCGGCGTCCGAGGTGAGCGTTCTGCTTGAACGAATCGAAGCGCAGCACCAGCAGATAAGGAAGCTCGACGACCAGATTTTTGACGAGACGACAGACGACCTGCTGGATAATGAGACGTCGGACACTTGGAAATACGGCGATAAGGTCGTGAATACGACAGCGACTCCAGCCACCAGCAAGTCTAAGCTGCCTCAGGTTGACTTAATCAAGTTTTACGGGAATCAGAAGAAGTGGCAGCGTTTCTGGATGCAGTTTTCATCGGCTGTGCACAACAACAGCAAACTGAGCACTGCGGACAAATTCAACTATTTGAACACCCTCGTGACTGGAGCTGCCGCATCGGCCATCTCTGGACTCGAGCCGAACGAGGAGTGCTACAAAGACGCCATCGATATTTTAAGACAGCGCTTCAGTGACGATAGGCTCATCGTAGAAGATAACCTCAGAAGCCTTCTGGACTTGAGGCCAGTTTCGTCGTCTTCGAGCGTGCATCAACTTCGACTGCTATTCGACGAGGTTCAAGTACACGTACGAAGTTTGAAGGCACTTGCCATTAGTACGGGTAATTACTGCCTAATGCTACGGGAGATCCTCGTCAGAGTACTGCTGTGCGACATGGTTCTGAAGTTTCACGAGCTCTTCAGCCCTCCGACGCCTTCAACAACGGCATCAACCTCAACTCAAGGAATAAGAGATCGACAGAACGAGACGGCACAGCCCGAACAAGAGCTTCAACAGCTTCTCCAGTTCATCGACCATCAAGCTCAGAGCCGAAAAGCCGTGGAGCACCATACAGGAGTAAGGACTTCAGACGTCGCTGTGACCCCAGAAGAGCCATCTAGAAAGCAGCAACACTGTGACGTACAGTGTTGCTGTTGCAGCGAACAACACTCAGCGGTGCCTGTTCTGCTGTCCACAAAACATCGTTCAGACGTCTGCGACCTCGATTAACGGGACATTACCCGAAAAAAGCAGCTGCTCACCAGGGAAGGTCGATGCTTCCAATGTCTGAAGAAAGGCCACTTTTCTAAGGGCTGCCGAGGTCGACTGAACTGCCGTAAGTGTGCTCAAAAGCATGCAACCACCATGTGCACGGCAGACACACCGAGCAGCGGCAACGTGGCCTATAGTGGACCTGCGGTCTTCCTCCAAACTTTGACCGCAACAGTAGCAGGCTCCGCATCCTCGGGACGCCACCAAATTCTTTTTGACGGCAGAAGTCAACGCAGTGTTATCACTGCAGATGTGTCCAAGAGACTAGGATGCGAATTATTAAAAGAGGAGACCTTGACTGTTGGTGTCTTTGGAGGTAAAAAAGAAACGAGAACCCTACGAAAAGTACGTGTGTTCATCGCTGCCAAAAAGACATAGGACGGTACAGATTGACGCACTCGAAATTGACACACTATGCGACGAGCATATTCCCATTCCGGAGGACAAGTCGTCACGAAGATAAGAGAAATGCACTTGGAGACAAGGGCACTCAGGGCACGGCGATTCAATTAAATCAAAATATCGATCCTGATTGGTGCGGACCACTACTGGGATCTAGTAACCGGCAATGTAAAATCGCTGACCACGACGCTAAAAGCAGTGGAAACACTGCTAGGCTAGACTGTACCGGGTCCGCTGGCAGTAGGTGCAAAGCTCACGCGCTGTGCCAGTGTGCGTGGGAGCCAATGAGGTGTCGAAAGTTCCGAACCGTTCATCGAAAGTTGACGGCATAGGCGTCAAATGCAAGGACAAGCAAAGCTCGGACGCCACCGAACTGGTTATGACACGAGTTAAAAGGGCCATCGAAGCGAAAAACGCGCGACAAGAGGTTGTTTTCCCAAGGAAACCAAGTGTTGACCTAGGGGATACACGTGCTATTGCGACGATGCGGATCCATACTTCCACGAAAACACCAGGAAAAGGGGCCAAGCTTGTGAGAATGTGTGACGCAACGACTGGAGTGCACCTGAAAAAAGGAACCAAGACAGAACTGAACATCTCTCGTGATCCAGCACGCCCACACACAGGTCCTCCATGGGGGAGTACGAGAAATCCTGACCGAAGTTCGCAAAAAAATTCCCCGAATTTCCCCGAGGGGAAGAATGTGAAAGTGCGAATGCACGAGTTGAATTTGCGCGGTTCGGTAATGTTCGCGAAAGAGAGATCACACACACACACACAACTACAAAGAAAGAAAGATGCATTTATTCAGAGACACCTATTTGTGTTGTCGTTGTACTTGATTGCTAGAGCGGATCTCAGCTTTGAAATTTCGTGTCAGTACTCCTTTAAGCGGGTGCATTAGCCCTTCTCACGCCCGATTCCTGGCCAATCCCCCACGTGGGTATGTGCCATGTCAGCGGCCAGGCAGCGCGCGCCCATCTCCCCCCGTTGCCAAGGAAGACGAGGAGATTCCTGGCCAATCCCCCACGTGGGTATGCTATGCGGACATCGCCGGTGGACGCAGGTTTAGGGTCGCTTAAGAAGTGCATCGCACTTAAAATGCTGGATACCACTCGCCGACAACTAGTAAAAAAGACATGACATTTGACGATGCTTTGTCGGCGGAAGTTTTCAGTCGAGCCAGATTCAGTCAAGCAACAAATACACCCGCTCTGGAAAGATAATTCAACTGTAGCGCACCTGCGTCATCGGTCGGCGGGGGAGAGTGTTGGAACTTCCTCTTCTGCACTGTAGCAGACGACGCTGCATCACCATCTGTTTCATGTGACAACGAAGTGGTGGCACGCGCTCGCACTGCACCCGCAGCGAGTTCCATTAAAGCCATCATTCTCATCAGACGTGCGCTCTCCGCTGTCTCTCGACGGCTTGGCAGCCGGAGGACCTCGAGGTCCATTACAATGACCATTCGCTCTGGAGCTTGGCATCTGAAGATAGGGTTTCCTCTTCACCCAGATTCAGCACCTCGTTTGCGAAGAGGTGGGGCTCGTCCGCTTTCTCTCGTCAGCGACGTAGCGAAACCACCTCAGTCGGATTTAGCCCCGACCCTCAGGTGCATTATACAAAAACAAGTCGCTGACGCACTTCCACGCACTCGACCGCCCAATCCCGCGGTAGCTCCCGTGGCATACGCCAACATAACGCCGCCAACGCCGATGCAGCTACTTTGACTTTCGCCAACCCAGTACCACATAGGCCTTTCACCTATGCCGAGACCGTGGTACGACCTTTTACAGGAACCGCGCAGGGAACCTGCTTTGCGACTGGTGGCATCCATGGGAGTCATGCCACTCCGGGGGTTCAACGCGTCCGGTCCACGCGTGTCGTGCCGCATCTTGCGTCTCACTCTCTCGCATCTTGCGCCGCTCACTCTCTCGGATGCGCCGTCGTCCCACCGATGACGAGTGGGAAAACTAGACGCCGCAGTTTCGGAGGCACAAACGGCGTCAAGGACGGAATGCCTAAGTTCTCCTTCTTGGCCGGCCAATGTAACGAAACTGTGTGTTGATGGTGTTGCTACCCTGGCGCCTAGTGACACTGGAGCTGCGGTGTCTCTTATTGACGCAAAACGTTGCCGATCGCTACGAAAAGTAACCACGCCTATAGGCGTTATTACTCTCCGAACCGCTAGTGCGCAACCTGTGGAACTGCTGGCCGCATGCACTGCTCGGGTCACAATTCTAGTGGGTGTATATATTGTCGAGCTCATCTTTTTGTCAGCGGGATCTCACAACCTCATTCTGCAATCGGACTTTTTGTTCCGCAATCGCGCCATTATTCACTGTGCTCGCGCTGAAGTAGAGCTGTTTCCGGAGGTGGAAAACCCGCAGGACAAGGCCACCGCCAAGTGGCGTGTTCACAACGACACGGACATTCCTCCTGGTTCGTCTGCGCTTGTCCCGTTGTCGTGCAACATTTTTTTTTCTTCGGCCACGGTCATCTTCGCGCCATCCGGTCTTGTTTGTGCTCGCAAAACGTTGTCGCTGGCGCTCACCGTCCTTGATATCGATCGGGTTCCGGCACCATGCTTATTTCAAAGCGGACGTCGTTCGCTACCCTAGTCTTCCGCGGCGAATGCCTTGGCGTTGTAAAAGAATTGCATCCCGGTCTCGTTGTCAATGTATTCGAGGAATCAACGCCCGTCCACATCACCGCACTTAGTCTTCATTCTTCACCCAATGCGACCATTTTGCAAATCACCATTGACGATGACCTTCCTTCAGCCGAACGTGACGAACTACTTACTCCTGTACACCGCTTCACTTCATCATTCGACTGATACCACACCACTTTTGGGCCCCACGTCGACTTTGTGTCATGAGATCGACACCGCCACGGATGCCCCACTGCGACGGCGACCGTACCATGGGTTCTCTACAGAACGGCGTGTCATTGATGAACACGCAACGCACATGCTGAAACTAGGCGTCAATCGACCATCCGTGAGTTCGTGGGCTTCTCCTGTGGTTCTCTTTAAAAAAGGACGGCTGTAGTCGATTCTGTGTGGATTATCGTCGCCTGAACAAAATCACGCGCAAGGATGGTTACCCGCTGCCTCGCATAGACAACGCCCTCGACTGCCTGCAGGGAGCCGAGTTTTACTCGTTATTAGACTTGAATTCCAGCTTATGGCAAGTACCAACATGGCCGACGATGATTGTTCAAAGACGGCTTTTACAATGACCGATGGCCTTTACGAGTTCAACGTCACGCCGTTCGGGCCCTGTAATGCGCCCGTAACATTCCAACGAATGATAGACAATGTACTGCGCGGCTTGAAATGGAAAACGTGTCTCTGCTACTAAGGCGCCATATTCGTGTTTTCACATGATTTTGACAACCACCTCACACGAACAAGAACAAGTACTAACAAGTGCTAACATCGAACAAGTGCTAACATGCGTTGCCTCCGCTTGTCTGCAGTTGCAGCTGAAGAAGTGCCGCTTCACTGCTCAGAAACTCACAATTTTGGGACACGATTTATCGAAAAACAGTGTCCTCCCGGACCCGGCAAAACTTCGTGCCGTGTCGGATTTTCCGAAGGCAACCACGCTGGAGGACATAGGATGCTCCATCGGCCTCTGTTCGTACTTCCGCCATGTCTAGGTCAGCTGGTATACCCCCAGGTAACCGATAATTGCGCCACTAGCGCCCATTTGTCTCCTTGTATTTGGTAGGGCAAACTTACAAACCAAAAAACAACAAAAAAATCACTGACGCTGCTATGGCAACGCTTTCGTTGATGAGCGTGGAGGAAACGCCATGCCGCTTATCGTCTGCTATGGGCTGAACGAGCGCGACTATCTTTGTGTGCCGCAAGCGTAAACGAAAACGCTTGCATTTTGCCTTTCAGATTGTGTCGTTGCTGCACATCTTGTTTAAGACAGCTTTCAGATGCTAATTTGCTTGGACACTCAGCACGTGCATAAACAAATGTGTTGTGCACGTGCACGTGGATATCGTTCTTAGTTGAATACGCGCGAGCCCGCACGCCCTGAAGAGTGACAATTTTGTTTGGGGCAGAAAAAATAGTAGGCTGGGAATGTTGTTTATTTACTTATTTTATTAGCAAAATATCGCAAGCGAAGTTCTATACATGCCACACTAACACAGAGCTGTGTATCTCGAATAGGAAGTACAATTGTCCGCATTCTGTGTCGGTTACACAAACATATAAGAGACATCCTCGTACAATTCATCTTATACAGAAAATTGCTGCAGAGGTCACCACGTTCATCTGCTGTACACAATACAATTCTACAGAAAGGATGTTTCATAAAAACACGCGTTTGTGAATAATAAAATGATTTCGAAGTGAGATGACCAGCTCATTTCGCTACCATTAACAACCGCTTCATATTCTTATTCTCGTGAACTCGCTAGCCCAAAACACCTTTATAGCAAGCGAATTTTCTGCGTAATTTTGCCATATGTCACACCTAGTAAATGGGAGAAATACCTCCGTGCATATCAATAAGCAACACGTAAAAGCGAAAGAAATAGTGAAAGTGGTAACAAGGTACAAAAAATGTGTCATAGCACAGGTTGAAAAGCGAAGCGCACCTCGGCCGTCGCGCAGGTAACTCGAACTTCTCGTAACACGGAATGCAAGCGATCAGCTGCCACGTAAATAATTTTGGGGCTTCATTCGTGTTTTAAACAGTAAAAGGTGGTAATATCACTATACAAAACTGATCATCTGAACGCTCTAAAGCCAAACCAGTACGTCGAAGAAGCATTGAAGCACATTAGGCGAACATACTTTCGAAGATTTTCTCTGGTGGAAAGAAAATGAATAGCGACCACTCACCAAACCTGTACCGAAGCGAAATTTCCGTCTGCGTGTCCGCTGGCATCAATCCGATTTTGAGAAACTGTCGACAAGTAGCCTAACATGATTACAACATTACTGAAAAATGCGTTGTACCAAACAAAAAGAAATTCACTGTAAAACAACAGCAGAAAATTTTTCGGTTCGCCCTGAAGCTTTTTTATTCGGATAGCGCTTGCTTCTTCATAACTTTGACTGAATAAAAAGTGGGATGACTTGCCGTCCGCTGGGAAGCGGAACAATTTTGCTGTGCTATTCCTTCCCGAGTTGTCGCACCGCACAGCACCGAAGCACACGCTGTGTCCTTTTCTCGGTTTCTCTGACGTTTTAATCCTCGTTCGCACTCGCTAACACCAAAAGTTTCACCTTCAAGACATACTAAGAAACTTATACACGTGCACACCGTGAAAGCGGCAGAAGCAGACGGACAGGATAGCAGCAGTAGAGATGAGAGCGAAAGCGCCGCCTGTCGGCTCAACAAATAAAGCGACTAAATAAATAAATAGGATGTAAAAAAAGGAAACAGGCAAGAACACATTTTTATTTCTGCCCATAATGGAATCACTTCACTTTATTGCTACGTATGCTGAAAAGATAAAGCCACATATGGAAAATTTGCTGAATTTTCGCTTGGCTACCAGCGTCATGGCGGCACTTTCTTTTGCGATACCGAAACTAGACGAAGTGTCCGGACCCTGCTTCCGCCGCTTTGTACGAAACTTTGCCTCCATCATCGCGCCTCTTACACAGCTTCTCTACGGCATCATAGGATTGCATTGACCGCTGTGATGCCGTAAGCTTCCAGAACGCGTGTGGAATCTCAACAAGCAGCTCCCTAGAAATGCTTTCCTTCTACCCAAATTCCACGCACGCGACATGGAGGGTAGGGTTCATTTTCAGAGAAAAGGCATTTGCATAGGGTCGTGCTTAGCTCCCCTTCTAAGCGGCTTGTACCTAGGCTCGCTGGACAGGCCCCTAGCTTCTCGCTTAGAGCAGTCGGCCGTCGTTAAGGTGTGCAGATATGTCGACCACTTTTTTGTGCTCCTAGACTGTGGGCGTATTGCTTTCAAGTTCACCGTAACCAGTGTTCTGTCACATTTTCGACAGTGTCTCGCCCCTCTTGCTCTAACACATGAAACTCCAAGTGAGCGGTCTTCAAAATTCTTCGACCTCAGGCTCTCGTTCGGTCCCAATCACGTCTGTCGGGAGTATGATCCGCGTAGCCAGAAACCTATTCTGCCTTTTCAGTCGGCGCACTCAAAGCTGACTAAACGTGGGATCGCTAGGCATTGTTTTACCAATGCGCTGATGAAATCCTGCTCCCGCGTCGTACAAGATAGTTTCAAAAAACAGACAATACGTCTAAAGTCTGCCGGGTACCCTCCATTTCTTCTGGTATCGGTCGCCGATAAGATGCTTAAACAGCTTAGGAACAAGCCAGACGTGAACCCAGGGACAAAGAAAGAGAGAAGTTGAAGTGCGCTGTCGTGCCGTACTTACATGATATTTCGCACAATCTCAAGAAAATAGGAAAGCGCTTAAACGTTAGCGTTGTCTTCTCTCTCAACAAATTGTCGAAACTAATGAACAGAGTCAATGGAAAAGAAAAAAAAGAAAAGCATGTGCGCAACGCAGCATCGCGACCGGTTCGTGAATTTCTCAGAAGGCATAGTTTATTCTATTCTTCTACTGTGTGGCAGGCAGAACGTCGGACAATCAGGTCGTTGCTTAAACGATCGGCTTAGAGAACAAAGGAATAATGTAGATTCAACGATTAAAGGACATCTGGGCACACACTGCAGACACTGCAAAGATTGTGAGTGTAGGGCACTTTTCG
Organism: Haemaphysalis longicornis; assembly: GCF_048455015.1. Lineage (NCBI taxonomy): Eukaryota > Metazoa > Arthropoda > Arachnida > Ixodida > Ixodidae > Haemaphysalis > Haemaphysalis longicornis. The sequence continues at coordinate 99,234,072 of NW_027526233.1, read as the reverse complement.
ATAAGACTAGGATTTAGCCCGACACGAGGACCAGTTGACACGAGCAATTATCGAGGCCTACCAGATAGTTTCGTTAAAAGACAACTGCGTTAGCACAGCTTCTTTAGCATTGACAAAGAAAGAACTGCAATTCTTATCCAATCACTAGATTTTACCGTGAAAAGTGTCTTAGTAACGGGATTATTTGAAATGTCATCCTTAATTTTTTTTACTTGGGTGCGCTCCTCCCCCTTTCCTCCTTTTTTTCATTAGCTGTGTATCTTCCCGTATAAAATCGGACATCACCGTGAAAATAAAACGAGTTGATAGTAGCGCCGTGTCCCGTTCACCTTGTTCGTCCTTGTTCATTTCGCGCTTACTTACATGGTGTTGGCTTAGCTGCAGTACGCGCCCCACGAAAGGGCGGCTTTGATGAATACGTGGGGAGTTAAGCGAGCCGTACACTGACGAAGGCCAAAGTCAACTATTCCGTAAACAAAAAGAGTGTTTGGCTATTGTGTGGGGACTGAGCAAGTTTCGTCCTTACCTATACGGTCGTCCTTTCGACGTCGTAGCACATCATCAGGCTCTTTTTTGGTTGCCTTCGCTGAAGGATCCCGCCGGCCGTCCTGGCTGCTGGGCACTCCACCTTCATGAGTATGATATCCCTGTTGCGTACCGGTCGGGACGGAGGCATACTGACGCCGACACCCTTTCTCAATCCCCGCTGGCGTTGGATGTCGATTGCTTTTTCACAGCAGACCACAGCCTGACCTATGGCGCCATAACGGACATGGTGGCTGAGCAGCGCAAAGATCCTTAGATTTTTTCTATCCTCTAAAGATTTGTCGCACTCACGGGCAGCTCCTGTGCCTCGATCACTACGCCGTCAAGCTTCCCACTGCACGTTTCGTGACGAGCTCCTATACCGCCCGAAACTATTTCGCCGAAGGTCGAAAATGGCTACTCGTGATTCCTCGCCACTTGCGCCAAGGGCATTTCTGCTACATTTCACAGCGATGCGCAAAGTGCTCACGCTGGAAACCTTAAAACCTACGAGAGCCTCCGATTTTGCTACTACTCGCGAGGGCTGTATTTCTTTGACGCCAAGTTTGTTCGACCTTGCGAAGGCTGCCAACGGCGGAAGTCTCCTCCGCAGCACACCAATGCTCCACCACAGCCCTTACGGTTCCCAGCGTAGCTTTTCGACCGGGTAGGCATCGAACTCTACGGCTCACTCCGAAGGACAGTCGCCGGTAAACGCTGGATTTATCATCGCCGTTCATCACTTAACGCGGCATGCCGAAACAGCTGCGCTACCGGCCGGCTCGGCTCGAGACGTCGCATCTTTCCTTCTACGCCATTTCGTTCTTCGTGACGGTGCTCCTCGCCAACTACTGAGTGACAGAGGTCGTGTCTTTCTATCCGGAGTCGTGGAGGCTCTTCTAGCCGAGTGTCACGTAGTTCATTGGAAGAACACGTCCTACCACCTTAGACTAATGGCCTGACGGAAAGGTGTAGCCGTATCCTTGGCGATATGGTCGCCATGTACGTCTCATTGGACCACTCTAACTGGGATCTCGTGGGATCCATGGCAATCGATGATGGATAAATTCAAACTAGGCCGGCTCACGGTGTTGCTCGTTCCTCCGTTCTAGACGTATGCTTATAATACGGCCACGCAGGCGACCATAGGATTCTCGCCATTTTTTTTACTGTATGATCGTGAGCCCTCCTGCATGCTGGATACAGGGCTTGCGTACCTACCTGACGCCTCTGAGTATGCACCACTGTCTCACATCGCTCGACACGCCGAGGAAGGTCGCCAGCTAGCCCGACGATTTACATCGGAAGAACAGCAACGCCAAAAGGCGCGTCACGATGACTGGCTTGCAGCTCCAACAATTACAAAAGGATCATTGGCCATGCCTTTGGTACCATTCCCAGCTCCCGGTCTTTCGTAGAAAATTATTTCCAAATACCAAGGGCCTTACCGAGTTCTCAAACAAACGTCACCTGTGAACTATGTCGTTGAACCTGTAAGGTCCATGTCGGACCGCCGACGTCGTGGTCGCGAGACGGTTTACGTCCACAGGCTGAAGACATATTATGACCCGCTCGTCTTGTGTTCCCCGTAGGTCGCCAGAATGGCTTCCCTTTCCGGTAGGGGTATTGTAGTAAGCATGTTGCGCCCACGAGAACTGGGATGAGCTTTCGTCACAACGGGCGATTCTCCTTGTGTGGATATGCACCAGACGGCGCTTGATGAAGAGGACGCTCTCGTTTAGGGTCAGCCTCACGAAAAGGTGGGCGTTTAGGCTCGCCTATTCTGTGTTGAGGCCTCGTTCGCGAATAAACAAGCCCAGCCTTCTACCGGAACGTCGACTATCTCCTTTACACACACACACACACATACATATATATATATATATATATATATATATATATATATATATATATATATATATATATATATATATATATAGACTGAAAAGATAAAAACTCACACAGAGCGCGAAAAAAATAAGGTTAGTAGAGACAGAGACAAACGAGAAAGACTTAGAAAATAAAAATAAGTTTACTGACGTTTCAGGGAGAGGACTCCCTTTCTTCAGAGTACCAAAGAAAGGGAGTCCTCTCCCTGAAACGTCAGTAAACTTATTTTTATTTTCTAAGTCTTTCTCGTTTGTCTCTGTCTCTACTAACCTTATATATATATATATAGGGTTTGGAAATGAGGGGCTCGTTAGGAAATACAGAAAGAAATGCCGGCAGTCTACAACGCCAAAGAAGGCATAGGGGAGTGGTTAGACTATTTTTTTATCGTTAGTGACGTTAAAAATAGTCACTAACGTCACTAACGGTAAAAAAATAGTCTAACCACTCCCCTATGCCTTCTTTGGCGTTGTAGACTGCCGGCATTTCTTTCTGTATATATATATATATATATATATATATATATATATATATATATATATATATATATATATATATATTTATATACGGAAGCGTGAAGCAAATTATAATTTAGTGCCCTTCCACTCTGTGAAGAAGCATGGCCAGCAAAGCTGCGGTGCTGAGCCTCAACGTGAGCTTTGACCAGGTCGTAGTCCGAGGGGTGCACGAACCAAAACACGTTTGTTTGTAATTTGCGATTGAGCGTTGTTCCTGGTTAATTAAATGAAAGAACTTTTGCCGGACTAGAGTTTTGTTCGAAAGGACAAGCGTGGGGCTGTCCGTTTTCGTCCCGTGGAATCCCATATGTATTGACAGCGGACAAGTATTCCACAATATTTACAACTTCACTGTGAACCATGCAGTTTTGAGACGCAGTTCGCGGTCCCTTCCTGGGACGCACTTCCTGCCGCCGCCGCAGAGACTCACCGTCGAGAGAACCCACGAGTGAGTGCTGCCCCAGCGCAGTGCAGCCATCAGGAGTGATTGCTGAACTGCGAGTTACGCAACCGGTCGTGCGCATCTGAAGCAGATGTTGTGGAACGCGCAAATGCGACCTCAGCCAGTTCTTACAGAGCAATGAGCGACGCAACTGGTGGAACTGCGTCGTCTGCCGCGGCTGCTAGACGAGCTACCAGAATAGCTGCGCCTAAATATCGCATTGGGGAGTATCGTAATCACCAACCAGTTTTTAAACGAAATACAAGCCGTCTTGTATGAAAATATGAAGGCCCTAGCAGTGGCGTAAATCCAGAAAAATCACAAAGGGGGACCCACATCTTGCCAAGGCAGCCATTTTGTTTTGTGCTTTATTTTCATTTATATACAAATTACTATCGTGATTTGAATTAAAATAAGAAAAACGAGCATGCTTTCATACCTCACGTAATTGCCCTGTGCTGTTGCAGACGTTAAAAAAAGATCAATAAGAAATACTCTGTACAATATGAGTACTGATCACCTATGACATGTTTCGTAGCTTTCGACACTTCTAGAGGGTCCAAAAACGAGAGCGCGGTTTTTGCACGCACTGAAAAAGTTTTTCAACAACCCTGGCAATATTATGAGGTCTGTAATGTCTTGATGAACGTGTGCCAAAGCCATGCAGTTGAGGCGTTCCTCCCCCATCGTACTACGAAAGCCATGTTTTCAGTCTTCTCGAGGCACTGAACGATCTCTCTGCTTCACAGGAAGAGACCGGCATCACTAAGATAATCCTGAGAACACTCTCCACTTCCTTGAAATACTGGCGGGTGGACGTGTGCATGTTCTGGAGTACTGCTGCTACGTCGTCGACGGACTTGAGGTTGCAGTGTTCTTCGTGCAACAAGCGCACGCGAGACACGACTTTACCGATATCGATGCTCTTGTATCGTCGGATCACGTCCAAATGTGCTTCTGATGACCGGTTCAGAAGGACAAGTTCCACTGCCCTGTACTTCACGATTCCCTCAGAATCTGGATTAAACCTCTTCTCAATGCCCGCTACAGCTGCATCAATTATTGAAAAAAATATTCGTCGAAAGTAGGCCCTTGCTTCAACTGGGGCGTCACTGGCACTCCCGTTTTCGTACCTCGCTGGGCGCCGTCGGGACCTCGGCGGTTCCACAGGATGCACTTTTCCATCTTCGGCAGCTTTGGCAGTCTCATCAAACAGTTCACTGAACATCTCCACAGAGCGCAGATGGCGAAGCTCACGCTTGGATGTCTCCACGACCTGGAGCATTCCGTGGACGGTTGACGAACGTCCTTGCAGGTATGTGTTTAAGTCCTCCAGCACAGAGAACACCCTCAACGGTATTTTCAAGAGGAGACGCGTGTTTCCCGACTCCATGCTGTGTAAAATGCCAGATATCTTCGCAGACTGCTCGGCTGGTGCTTCCTTCATCATTTCGTCAAGAGCAGCAATTATGGCATCGTGTTCGTCCAACGCGGCAGATATAGATGGCTTTCGGCACAAGAAGCGCGTTGGGCAAAGGGGTTTCATGTTTTTCTCCGACTTTCTTTCACAGAAAAGTTGCTTGAACTTTCCGGAGCGTGCTGCGAGCACACCTAATTCCCTAACGGCCATGAGTGCATCGCGAAGTTCCGCAAAGCAGTTGGAGACATCACCGGCTACAAGGTTGGAGCTGTGAGCTCCGCAGTGAAAGTAAACTGCAAGCGGGTTTTCCGATTTTATAATCGCCTGACAGCCATTATACTCCCCGCTCATGTTGGCAGCGCCGTCGTACGTCTGCGCATGGCAGCCAGAGAGGGGCAGCCCCACCGTGCTCAAGAAATTAGTAATGGCTTCCGCAATGGTCGCTCCTCTGGCATTCGGCAGGGCACAAAGACCTAAAAACACCTCAACTGGTCGCAGATCTTCATCAACATAGCGCACACATACGCTCTCTTGTTCGATGCCAGCAATGTCTCGCGTGCCATCTACGATGATAGCGTAGATGTCTGTTGGAATGTTGTTGCTCAGTTCCTTTTGGATCGCCTTTCCGAATAGACCAATTATTTCATTTTAAAGTAGTGGAGACGTGTACGTCGTGTTGCGTCTCATACAGACCGTGAATTCTGCATTGTCTTCTTCGCGTGACATGAGGTACTGGTAGAAGTTTTCAGTGTTGCCAAATGTTGACGAGCAAAAGTAGCTAGATGGGAACGTGAAAGTAGCTAGAAGCAGAGTTACTGGATATAGACAGTTGCGAAACTCCCCATAGGCCCCATGTATCGAAAGCCGGTCTTCGTTGCCCCCCTGCGCCGGGGCAAGCACGGGGCAAGTTGATTAGCCTGTCGTCTGTCGGCAGGACGTTGTAGCAGTACTCAAGTGCTTGCGGCTGCTGCCGTAAGTCATAAAAAAAAGCCGCAAAAACACAAGTAAATTTTACGTAATTATTGTGTTTTAATTTAAAAAGCAGTCTTTATTTTACAGAAGAATTTTGAATAATAATAGTTTAGCGAAGTTCCGTTTTCATCTCCTAGGTGCCGCGCGCGTCGACTTGCCCCTCAGCTTCCACGGAGTGGGGGGGCTAGCGCCGCCCGGATTCTGAAGCGGAGTTTCGCAACTGTCTATATTGAGTAACTCTGGCTAGAAGTAGCTAAAAAATCCAGCAAGGAGCTAAAAGTAGCTAAATATTTTCAAGTGCTTCTTTAACATATTCTGGGTGTTTAAAGTATTTATTGGCAGCTGTATTTTCTTAAACGGACAGACAACCGATTTTTGTCGCGTATATGTTCTCTAGCTCATATGAAAGCCAGCGTTTTATATAGCCCGGTAACCTCAAGCAATTTCAGAACAAATCGGCGGAAATAATTTTAATTTATTTCGGCGAACCACATCGGAAACAGGTTTTACCTGCTTTCAGTGATTCCGCTTACACCTTGTGCACGTCGCCGATTGTGGAAAACGAACCTTCTTTTTATTTAGCGGGAACGGGATGGTTATTTCTGCTTGTGCAGTACTTATTAGTGACAAAAACAACAGTTGTTTTAGCTTTCAAAGGTAAATGAAAGATGAATCTCAAGAGGGGGGGGGCACTTGCAAGGGGTGTCCCCCCCCAGCCCGAACACAAGGGGGGTCAGGACCCCCCTGACCCCCCCATGATTTACGCCACTGCCGCCCTAGGGCCTTTTTAATTTCGTATGATTTTTCCCATGCTTTGGGGGTGTGGCGCGCAGTTTTACGATTCCGGGGATTTCAGTGCGCTCCACAACGTGGGGCTACGCTCGCTAGCGACTCCTGTCTACATCTCTCCAGGACCGGAGATGATCTGCTGGATCCTAGCCATTTAGAGCTTTGTTGTAATGCAAGTTAGGAGTTTTCTAGGCTAATATTAAGCGAAAGCTTTAGGTGCTCCAACAAGCCAAACTGCACTGTGCTTGCTGTGATCCGTTTGACAACGCGGGAAACACTGCGAAGTGTAAATAAAAGGTGATTTGGGTGCGTATGAGAATATCATCTCCATTTGCAAAACACGAGCCAAATGTGTACTAACGGCGCTAGAGCAGTGCGGCCGCACCTACTGAATGAGAGTTCGCACAGGGGAAGCGCCGCCTACGTTATAGCGCGTGAAAGGGGAATAATATTGTTACGTGGCGGCAGGACAATGATGAGGCTAACCATGGGCGACAATGAAGTGATGTATTTACAAGATGTTGCCGCAGAGCGATGCGATCTATTTACAAGCGGCCATGATCGCGCGGGCCAGCCGCATCCTCTTCGTCGTCTTCGGTGACGGGTTATGGCGCTATGGGGCATTGTCCACATAGGTGTTCCGTGACATCACCCCCCCGTCGGAGGACGACCGACCCGGTCGAGGCCAGGGCAAAGACAGGGTGGCGAAGCGAATGATCAAAACGATGAGAACATGTACAATGAAGTCCTACGCGCCACTGCTGATGTTGATGGTCGCGGTGAGCACCGGCCCCGGAACAGCTGTGACCACCGCCGACCCCACGAGGCAGCGTCCAAAGCTTGCGGAGAAGCGCCGGAGATCTGGGCGGGGGGACGTCGTCGGCTATACGTCTGGTCGTGGCTGGTCAGTTCGTCTGGTCTCGGCGGGGCATGGGCAGGGGACACGGGGCTGGGGAATGTCGCGTCCGTGGCTCACCGGGGCTGGGGCGGGCCGACGCTTTCCAAGAGCCAGGATGAGACCGCTTCACGAGGCGAGACGGGGAGAAGCTCGGGGCCGGGATGGGACTGGAACCCGCACCCTCCACCAAAATGTTACGTGGCGGCAGGACAATGATGAGGCGAACCATGGGCGACAATGAAGTGATGTATTTACAAGATGTTGCCGCAGAGCGATGCGATCTATTTACAAGCGGCCATGATTGGTTGGTTGGATGGTTGGAACCAGAAATCAGTGGCGCGGCGCGGGCCAGCCGCATCCTCTTCGTCGTCTTCGGTGACGGGTTATGGCTCTATGGGGCATTGTCCACATAGGTGTTCCGTGACAATATGGCAGGTGCCTTGAACAGTAGCAGTAAAGACAGGGAAAGCTATGCTCCAGTAGAACCTTTGACATGAAGTGTCGCCTGTGTGCCCGTAAAAGAATTCCATGCCAAACAACTAAGAAACAAATGCAAACACTCTGCAAAAAGGCTTGAACACGCAACGCTGGGGCAAGCCTTATGCTTCCGCATCGAAAGCATCGTAGGATGATTCAGTCCCTTCCAGGGGCATATCTGTCACCTGTTAAATTTGGTCTTCTAGTCACTTTTAATTAGCCGAGGACGCATGTTTCGAACAAAATGTTACTGTTTTTATTCCGACGTGGCCAGTATTTAGGGCGTTAACTAAATAGAACTATTTCTGCTAACGATTACACACTATATACGTACCTACCCTATACCACTATTTAGGGCTTAGTACTAACTTGCTAAGCGTTGTACGATCCTGCTACAGGGAAAGCTAGCGACAGTGGTTCTTGAATGTTTCTTACTTACCCGCTTCTTGTGTGTGATATGACAGCGCCTGCACGACAGTGCAGTTGTTTTCCAGGTACAGGATTTTCCAGTTTGGTGGTAAAAGAGAATACCCATTCGTCGCTGCGGAATGAACACTTATGAAACACGTATTTACCAGTATTAAATTTTGGCAAAGAAATAAAAGAATGTTCATTTTTTATATGTCCGCTGCGGCTTGTGCATTTTACCAAGTACTTTTTCGTTTTCAGTAACATTATTTTTTCTCCTAATGCTGTGGAAAAAAATTAGTGACAGTTCTGCGTGGTGGGGGGGGTAGAAAATACCCATTGAAAGTAATATTGAAACTCCCAGAGGAATTATTTAAATTCAAAATATCAAACAAAATAGCGCAGGGCGTTAACACGCCTTGTGTGCTAGATGCATCTTGCTAATGTACTGAGAATAAACCGTGCAGGCTGGTAATAACCATGTTTGCTTCGACATGGAGAACTGGCGTTAATGGGATCTATAGCATGTTGGGGCAAAATTCTCGGTATGCTTCTTTTTGGCTTGTGGCTGTTATGTGGCTAAAAGTGGTTAGAGATCTTTTTATTTATGCATTTCTACAACAGTTTTCACGCGCGCACACGCATTGTTAGGCTAACGTGTTTCAGTGAGCATTTCCATATCGGCCAAGAATTTCTTATGCACGTCATCAGAACTACGTACTCTTCACTCTCGACGGGTGCCTTTTTCTTGTATAAGTGCACTGACGTATTGGTTTCGCTTTCAGTAATTAGAAACAAGAACTTCCACTCATGTTGTGTCAAATAGTATTAGTAGCACTAATAACGTATATGAGGGCAAAGAAACCTGGAGGACGTGGCCAGCGTTGTGTCACGTGGTTCCGACAAAGGGTCTGAACTTCATCGGCCTACCATTAATGTGTTCACATTCTTCTTAAATGGCTTTTAAGTGCAATGCACTTCTTAAGCGACCCTGAACCTGCGTCCACCGGCGATGTCCGCATCACATACCCACGTGGGGGATTGGCCAGGAATCTCCTCGTCTTCCTTGGCAACGGGGGGAGATAACAGCCAAGGGAGCGTAGCCCTAGTTGTGATGTGTCGCAGCGTAGCCCGAGCGTCCCAGCCTGGTAGCTTAGGCAGTAACCTGAAGCCACTGATGGAGCAATGCCTCGTAGTCTCCCTCCAGGATCGTCGCCTGGAACTCCGGTCGGTAGGCCTGAGGCGTCGTCAGGCCCCGATCACGCTGGGGTCGGCACCAGGAGCGTAGCCTGGGCGTCTCGTCTTCCTCCTTCTCCCAACGCTTGCCTCACTCCTCTTCTTCCTCACGTCTCTAAGTTCACTTCAATGCTGGCACATTTCACGCCCGTCTGCTGGGAACATGCCCTTTCGGGGGTTTTGACACATACCCATTCGTGAAGTTGCTCATGACACACATCTTCGGCGTGCTTTTTGGATATGACCTTTCCTATGATATTTCAAACAGGTTGTCCCGATCAGGCAAAAACTTCTCTTTTGTTTATGCCAGACACATCGGAAAAATTCTTTGCACGGTTTTGGTGTTTCTGCTTGGGCTTTCTGTATGGGTCCAATTGCTACGTAGCAAACACCTAAATAAGGGACATTCTTCCGTACAATATCAACGACAATAAGACATTCTGAAAACGCCAGCATGCCATCTTCCGTTACAGGTACTCGGTCAACGTATGCTCGTTGCATGAGGCACACTAAGAGGACCCGCAGGATCTTGTTAATAGTGCTCTGCCAATGGCACAATTCTGACTGTTTGGGGAGCTTTGCCCATAAGAATTCACCTTCCAGCTAACACCTACGGTGAGTACTAGCACGTTATAAAATCACGAATGGCTTTGGGGAGACACGTGCCCTGAACACTTTCTTAGCAGGAAGGTCTGTTGCCTTGAATACCTTCAACAACCAATAGGTCATTAAAACAAGATACTCAAGGAAACGTGTCTATTTTGGCTGCGGGGCACTCGGTTGACAAATAAAGAACACGTCAGCAGCTTTTTATAAGAAGCCGTTCTCTCGATCAGACTTCGGATTGTCCCGCCTGGTCAAGTTGCCTAGCGAGGTCGCCACTGCTGTCTTGGCTTTAGTCGTAGCGGTTGTCTACTGGCTTGTAGTCTACAAAAGAGAGATCCGCTGGCGTGTGGACTGGTAAACACTTGTACAACAGCTGAAAAAAGCCACCTACAAACCCTATCTCGCTGGCAGTCGTCACGTTGCTTCGTTGAGAAAGGGAGACAATTCAACGTGATCAGCTAGTTACTGTCACACGTTTATCATTGCGTAATGGCATGGAGATATGGCTGCGGGGAATGTTTTACCACGTCTTTTATTCTTTTTCCGGCGTATCCGCATTGCCGCCATAATGATTAACTGTTGTGCTAAGTAGTACCAAACTCCCCACGCCACCCTTTTTGCGCAGGCGCCTCCACAGAAGTGGGGTTGCTTTTTCTCGCACAGCCGCTGACGAATGAAACGTACAGGGCTAACGCGGAGCAAATGCTACATAGTGACCCTCCCATTTTTGCCCCTTCTCCAACAGCCCTCGGGTCTTAGAAGACCGCCCGTGGTACCGGTATACCGCCCCGCGATTAAATTGTGGGAGCCGATGGGAACGGTACTTATCTCCAGGAGCTCTGAGACGAGAGGACCGACAACCGCTTCTGAGTGACGCTGCGTCGCTCATAGGTCGCTAAGAAACACGTGGCCTTCGAAGACCTTCCCGGTCGCCGGTCTGCAACAGTAGGGCCGCAAACACTAAGATCAGCGAAAAAAAGCTGTGTTACTCAGCCACTGCTAAGCTATTGCTTTACAGAGTGTATGTATATAAGTGTTCTATAATAGTGGAAGTTATGTTGTGTGAGAGTGGACCTGAATCCTTTACTGTGCCCAAAGCAGGTGGCCTATTCGCTTAAAAGAAACAGAAGGAGCTGTGAGAAGTGTATGGCGTGCTTGTGTTATGTCAAGACGTTTTGTCACACGATATTTTGTCTTGCGTGAATGTTTGACATAGTGTGAAGAACTGGACGCGTACTGTGAGTGTTGTGGAATTGCGACGGGATTCGTTTTGGGAGAGACCAAGAGTATTTACTACCTTGGATGAGTAAACAAGAATAATTGGTTTAAATGGCTGAGTAGCCAGGGCGTCAAATTAAGATCCTAATAGTCAGTAATCTGGCGGGTTACAGAAGGAGGATATAATATCTTTCTGTTCGAAATATTTGTATAACTTGCAACCAATTTCAGGAAATATGTAAAACAAATGGCGTGACATGAACACGAGTGTTTTGGAAAGCGAATCCCACCTCAAACAGTGTGCTTATCAGTCTCTATTTGGATCCATTCATAAGTAACTATTTCAAGTTATTTTTTTTGTATTTTGGTATTTCACTTTGAGAAGCACGCGAATTCGTTATTTGCAATGCAATAAGACGTGTATATTAGTTATATGTTTAATGCCCATAGAATTCTGATGTATTATGATTTCCCTAAACATTATTTGCAACATTTGTTGTGGTAAGTAGTTCAAGCCCGTTTATGTACTCCCTTTCGGGGAAGTTATAGTGGCAGGACTTGATTTTGGGTGAGTTGGGACATTTTGGTGAAGAAACATGGGCTTTGCGCAAAAAGGAACAAACACATTAAGGAGAGTAGCGACGAGCGCAGAGGAGTAAATCTACATAAGAGTGGACAGACACTGCATTAATGATTGTGTGCGTGTGCACGACGCCTTTGTTAGAAACGCAAAAAGTTGGAATTTCCCCGCTCACTGTCTGGCATGCGCATGCGTTCCACATTTTAAATAGGATCAAGTTCTGAGCCGAAACAGCCACACTAATGCGTGTGAAATGCTAGAGGCCTACAAAATTTGAAATAACAGAGGAGATTGTGCGAGTGGCACATCGGTGTTCCTTCACAAACGGCAGATTCTTACCTTAACTGTTATTTTTAAAATGTGATTTTCCTGCTCCCAGCGAGTATTCTGTTTGCAATAATTGCGCATAAGCGACCTGAGAATAAAAGTGCTGATATATGCGGTATGTTTAAAATATTTCAGACTAGAGTTTAAGCTCGTCCAGTCCCTCCAGCATATTGTTGTTTTTTTTTTATTTCGGGAAGCCCGTGCTCATTAATATTGCAAGTGATGCTAGGCGTGACTACTTTTCAATTTCTATGTAGAGTTTCGTGGCTCACTCTGTGTATTATGCTGAAATAAAGGTGTTATAGAAATGTCGTCGGAGTTCCTTACAAATCAGCCTCCTTGCACCGTGTAATTTGGGGTACTTTTTTGCCTAAGCCGCTGCTGCCGTGTGCTTGAGGATGGCGCTGAAGTTTACTTGGGGAGCGTGGGGCTGACACGGAGGGAGCGGCATTGGTTCCGCTAACAGCTGGACAAGCGATCGACTGCCCAACCACTGACAACTGGGAAGGCGATGCTGTGGCACTTTTGCTACCGGCGTGAACTACAAAAACTTTTGAAGCAATACGAAGTCCATTTCTCGGCAATGTGTAGGTGCTGGGAGTTAGCGCCCTTCTGCCCTCTGGCGAAATGCTCGGCGTACATCGTGTGAACTAAAATGAAAACCTATCTCGCTCCCCCATGAAGGAAATCTTTCGGTTGGCACTAATGCTGATTTTTTACGAGTAAGCTTCTCGCATGTCCTCGAATAGGCAGGGTGAAGTTTCTGACAGTTGATTTGTGTGATGATTAGAAAACGGCAGCTTCACTTTAGGTTGGTAATGGCCAGCTTATTTTGAAGGGGTTTTTCTGCCACATAAGTGCGGTAGCGATTAGGTCACGATGACCGAACAGTTGCTGTGCCCGTGCAGTTTAAGCTTGAGGCATCGACATTAGCTTCATATGCACATGGTCGTGGTATGACCATGGTCCTGGCTTGGTATTTCACGACTTGATTTTTATGGGTTTGCAGGTGATCTGCCTCTGTTTCCTGAAATGTGCCGTGGGGATCACACCTTGGGAGCTGTTAAGGTTGCAGTGGGGCGTGACGCTGACGTCCCTATTCACGATGTTGCTTTCGGTGAGTAGTTGAGCGGCTCGTTTCGGGTTTTCCACACTGACAACAACTTCACAATTGCTGTGGGTTCTCTCTGGCTCTGTCTGAGTATTTTGTGCAGTGAATATTCTATCTAATAAAGGTCAGAGTGGAAAGGATATTTCAATGTTGCCACTTTTCTGGGGCCAATAAGGTTTCTTTACTGGGTGTTTGTAAACGGTATTGGGAGCATTAACAACACAGGCAATGGTGCTGCAGGGCATTCTGGCTTTATTGGGATGGCAACTGATTTCCCACAGCTCTCGGCTCCTAGTCAGGTGCTACGACCGTCTGCCGGAGGTCGACCGGGGCCACCATTTCAGGCTTGTTCTCTTAAGCTTGACACACATTCCTAGTCTTTGTCGCTGCCTAGGTTTTGCGTAGTCGATACCAGGGATGTAGACGCTAATCCTAATGATTCAAGGAGCCCCGTGCGAGGTTATATGAATTAAATTACAAAACAGTACAAACTCGGGAATAATTTTTAGGATGCACTCATCGCAAACCTGATTGCTCCGTTGAGAAAAGTGATCCTGTTTTGGCGAGGATGTTAACGTAGGTTTTATTCTCAGCAAAGTAACATGAAAGTTCCGAGAAAATGTATGCTCAGAAAAGAATATAGGGAATATTTTGGTGGCTTAACCACTCGTTGGCGAATTTGGCTAGTTTCGGTTTCGGAAATTGGGGCGATCCTAGCGGCAGGGTGCCGCGGCGTAGCCCTTTCCTTTCCCTCAGCGTTTCTTTATTTCCACACCGTGCATGCTTCCGCGCCTCCTCACGCATGCGAAGCAGCTCGCCGGGGCGCACGGTAGAGCACACGGCCAAATTCTCCTCACTAGGGGAGGATTTGGCGCTGTTGGCGCGAATTACGCGGTACCACGGTAGATGGTACAGAGGACGCTCTGTGAGTTAACGTTGAGGTAATGCAAGGGCACACTGGTAAACATTTTATCTTCACTGGCCTATTTCACCCTAAAGACTATAAACAGCAATGAGTTTAAATATTCTGCATTCATACACTAGTGTAACACTTGTCAAAGTTTCCCTAAAATACGTAAAACAATAAAATATTAGAAGATATCCTCAATTAACACTAAAAGATTACGTAGAAGCACAAACAACATTCAGGTGTGAAGGAGCGGCAGAAGATTATAACAACAGTGCTGAGTACCTACTAGATTTATAAAGAAATCTTAGTTGAATAGATTTTTTAGTCGAGCATATCGTTCTTAAACTGTATCTAAGAAAATAGTGCTTCTGGGGCTAACTATTGGCACTGAAGCCAACGTGGCCATGCAGAACGTGACGTTATTTTTGAAATAACGCTACGTTCTAAATGGTTGAGACAACTGGACGTGTCTTGCTCTCACAATTTTGCTTTTTTCAAGGTGGTGGACCATTCAGTTCAGCGCAGGCAGACGCAACTGCCATAAATTGCATATAAGGAAAGCTGACGGGGACCGTAGGGCCACGTAGTACTGTGATTATTGTTGGGCATACAACAGCTTCATCCTAACGCATGTGCTAATTTTTCTTTGAAATATCGGTACGATGTGACCCGTAATCACCGCAACGTGAATGTATATACACTAGCCAGCTCTTTGCGAACATTACATGGGAGACCTTTGAACCAGAGGGTAATGGTCAACATCTTGCAGCGACTTCTCCAGAGGGAAGGGACATCGACTGGACATCCGTCTATAGAAAAGTCTTTTAGCTCTTATGATCTGCGATTCGTGCGTTCAGTGAAAGTTGTAGCTTGTGCAGTAAGTGCCGATTGCGGGTGTTGTACAATTGCCAGGCTAAAATGCCGTCGGAAAATGTTAAAATAAAAAATGAAGCAAATATTTTTTCTGGAGTGCAAAGTGTGTCGTTTTGGTGGTTTCATCATTACCTTGAGATAGGGATGAGTTGGTCATATCGTATATGTTTTCGTCCGAAGTGTTATAAAACGTCATTGTTACATATGCACTCGCTCTGGAAAGCAAAAAAAATTATTGTACTTATTACAACTTCTTCTTAAGAAAAAAAATGCGGCTCCAATCCATGCTGTGAAGGTAGATGGACTGCGAAGCTTTAAACGACACCAACAGCGACTGCCCATGTGACGTAGCGTGAATTCTCACACGTGGCAGTACAAAGAAGGAAACTGTTTACAAGTGAAATGTACGTAAACACAATGCACAATGATATTCAGGGACAATTACTGCACAATAATATTCACGAGTATTTTATGTTCTTCTACTTCTTCAGGCTGTTCTGTCATGATTACTTCATGTGGTCCACTCAAGGTAGCTTGGAATGAACTGAATGAGGTGCTGTACCAGTATCCCTCTTTATATATCCCTCTTTATGAAAGCGCGGTGGCGTCAGTACGTAATTACTATGCTTTTGGGTACCTTTACAATCGGAGTAGCTTACACAACCATTATCATTACCAGTATGACCAGTCCCCCTGGGTATGCACTTCTGTCAGTGAGTACGTGGACGCCTTCTTAAGAATGATAAATTAACGCGATTTCTATGCTGGTGCGTACTTTTGCACTCAAAGTAGCATACGAAACCGTACTTTACAAGGTATGGCCAGTCTCCCTGGGGAGGGGTGTGCCTGCTACCGTAATATTTACCGGTATTGCCAGACCCCATACGTAAGCATGTGCCTTCTGTCAGTCAGTATGTGGACGCCTTTTTAATGATAGTAGGTTTACGTGATTTCTATGCTGTTGTGTGCTTTTTCACTCAAAGTAGCTTACGCAACCGTAGTCTTTACAAGGCATGGCCAGTATCCCTGGGTAGGGGTGTGCCTGCTACCGGAATCATTACCGGTTTGGCCGACCCCTATGTAGGATACTGCCTACCTGCCAGCCCCTGCTGTGAGTATGTGGACGCCATCTTAATCATGACAATTTTCTGCTGACAACGCCGTGACAATTTTCTTGGGTGGTGTTTTTTTTCTTCTTCTTTCTCTTTTTCTGGTGTCTTTACTTTCGTGGTCTACCCAAGGTAGCCTAGAATCAACTGATGAAGGTGGTATATTGTGTCCCTTTTTATATATGAAACCGTGGTGCCGCCGGGTGGTTCAGCTGGTCCGTCCTCGCTGTCCATGGCGGTGGCAACTGGCGTGACTCCCGTTGCCGTCCGTGTGCGGAGGGCTCCGCTCTCACCCCTTAATGCGAGCGATTTCGATTATGGAGGAAGGGAGCAGCGGATTTCCGCCAACTCCTGTCACTGGCGAGACAGCCTACTCGGATGCAGCTCGTCTGACATAATACGGATGGTGGCTTCGAAATACCCGTTCAAGTTTTCTTTGCCCGGGTGCGTTACTCGGCAATGCTGCGTTAGCATCAAGCTGGCAGGGCTCCTATAACTCACTAGCAGCAATATCAGCTGCTGGCGCCAACCGCCATATTAGCGGCTTACAGGCGCGCACTCATACACGCATTCTGAACCACCCTAGGTCGCAACATTACCAGCTGCACTAGACCGAGCACCCACCGCAATCTGAGCGGCTTACGGGCGCCCGCACACACACATCTATACACTGAATCCCACATAACGCTCGCCCACACACCCGGACTATCCCCGATCGCAGCATACAGGCTGCCGTAACGCCAGCGCCCACCGTGTTACAAGCGGCTTACGGGCGCGGCTCTCCGGTGATATTCGCCTGAGGTCCGTCTCTTACAAACACTGACGATCGCCTCCCGAAAAGAACGAACCCCCTGCCGAGCCACGCGAAGCTCTTACGGCCCGAATGCAATCTCGGGTGGTACCTTCTCCACTTTTCCGACCACGAGACGCAAGCACCCACTAGCGTGGAGGCGGTTTCGTCTCCCTTCACACCATCCGTAGCAAAAGAAAAAGACTGACCTTCAACGTCCTCCTCGCTCTTTGTCAAAGTCGCATCGGCCAAGTCGAAGCGCTGTAGTCACGGGTTTATGGTGCGCATTTGCGTACTACCAATCGCTGCATCCTTGTAGGCAGAGCACGCCGCACCATTCGGTGTTTGGGGGGTCAATTCATTGCTGCCGCCGGCGCGTGTGCGCGGGCACGGCGCGGCGGGGGAGCCAACCCGCCGCCATGTTGACAGTAGGCCTACCTGCCTCCAGCCTCCTCCCGTCGCTCCGTCGTTGCGTTGTTTGCCATCTTGCCTGTATGCGCCTCAACTGCGTTTGCAGTCGAGGCCCTGCGTTGGGGCGCCAATTTGTGGTGTGGGTCATACTCCGACGATCCTCCGCACGCGGCTGCCGTGTAGACGGCGCTGGCGTGAGAGGCAGGCAAGAGACAAAGGCAACCGATGCCAACCTCCAAGGGGGGTTTATTCCCAAAACCTCCCCTAGCTGGCCCCGTCTTCTCGGTCATCGACGGGTCCCGCGTTGCTCGAGCGGCCGGAGTCGTTCGACTCCGCCGCTACCGGTGGACGATGATCCGTCCCGGCTCGAAGGGGAAGGCGCCTGGTCGCTCCGCTGCCGCACCAGCCGCACGCCGTCTCGTCCTCGCTCGGAGCGGCCGCCCGCCGACACGGAGCACCGCAGCCGAAGTCCGCCGCTCTCCGCAGCCGCCTCCCCGCCGAAGCGACTCCGAGCTCCGAGCTCCCAAGCGCGCCGGTGGCGCCATCTCGCGACGCCCAAGCAAACCCCTCTATTCTTGCCGTCTTGTTGCGCAACCCCGCGCAAGCCGCGCGGCCGCGTACCGAGTCGGGATCGCGGGCTGCCACAATTCCCACAAGCTTTGCTGTAAAACACGCGGATGTCGTGCAGAGGTTTATTCGTGGGATTTAAACGATCGTTTTTAGTGCCGGCCAATATATATATTCAGCCTAATTTGAAAACATATCTAAGTAGAGATAAATATATTTAATCACGGAAACCACATAGATTGTATTCAACAGCATGCTTCTGTTACACATACGTCTACAGCCATGGCTGTTCTAACTCTCTCTCAGATCCTTCCCTCCGCCCTTCATGCAAACAAAGTCACAATGGGAATGTTCTGAGATATTAGGAAAGCACTTGGAGCAGTTTGCCGTAGGCTGTTCCTACAGAAGCTGGAAACACGGGTATGTGAATAGCTCAAGAAGTTCTTTGAAAGAGTCATCATCCACACAACGGAAAGTGTTAATTGGTATGTCTGGTTCTGCTCATACAGCAGTCACGTGTGTAGTACCTCAAGGCTCAGTATTCGGGCCAATTTTTTTTGTCATAAATGACCTATGTGGCTCCGTTCCTTTTAAGAGTTTTTAATGTTCGCAGACGACACTGTTAGTTTCATTGTTGTAGTTTTGCAAACACCAAAAGTAATGTCGTAGTGGAATAATCAGGCCTTTCAGAGTGGTTGTTTCTTTACAAAAATAAATACTATTAGCAATAAATAAAATTTGTAGTTTTTCAAGTGTAAATAACCTGGGGGTAAATTTCGTTGAGCTGCAAAAGTAGTAGAGTTGAAAACTTCTGTCGTGTTAAATGTGACCTCTTTTTGGTCAAGACGTACAGTGTCCTAGGTAGAAAACGCTGCCTTACAAATTGCTGCAATGAAACGTAAGCAGTAATACACGGAACCCATTTAACCCCTCTTCGAATATTACGAAAACGATCGTTAAGAGCAGCAACGTATTCTCCTGTTTATTACCAAAAACAGCACTATATTTGAGAACTTATAGTTGCGTATTACCTATATCTTTTTCATTAAATATTTCCCTCTTAGTCAACAGCACAGTAATTTTTGGCTCGCCTTTCTCTTACTTTGGATTCATTAAATATTCGTAAGATTAAACAGCCTACAAATGGGAATATCAATTTTTGTGTACGTGAAATCATGTATGGCTAAACGTTCATCGAGCTGTTTGGTACAAAAGTTTAGAATGTATTACCAATTGGAATTGAACTTGTAAGAAATTTTCAGTGGACATGTAAACTGCTTTACTTGTTTAATCAAAATGCACATTTTTCTGATCATGCCAATATTATATTTTGCTTTTGTGCATTTTATCTTATTCTGCAATGAATTTGCACGCTTATGAATTGTAGCCGACTCTACGCTCTCTAAAATAGCCGCAGGTTGGCTTCACCACAACACTCCAAAACGACAAATCATCGTGACCAAATTTATAAATTCGGCGAATGACGAGGCACCGCATGCGATTTAAGCAAAATAGAGTATCTTCACTGTGACAACAGCCCAAGACGTTCATCTGCGCTGCTGTCACAGTGAAGATACTATATTTTGCTCTAATCACAAGCTGTTACTCTTCATTCGCCAAACTTATAAATTTGGTGACAATGATTGGTCATTTTGGAGTGCAGTGGTGAAGCCTTTCTGGAGCAATTTTGAACCAGGTAGACCTTTCCTATCGCACTAAATATTCGTTTCAATATTTCGGCGAAACATTTAATAATGTTGCCTTAGGATGAAAAATCTGCAACAGACGGTACATCCCAAGAAAGTTTAAACTGCTTTCGAAACTATAACCAAGTCTAATGAAAATTCGGCAGAGATTCCTCCTTTATAACAGTATCATTGAATATCGACACTGTCTGGCCGCATCACGCGATTACAATGGCGAAGCTTTAAATTTAACTTCCGGAACCCCTTAGGCCGCTGTCGGAGATGATACGTGCAACAAACGCCCGACGAGGCACAGCATTCCATTTACACTCCATTTACAGTGCACTCCATTTACAGCGGGTCATGTTTCTGCTGACCTGAACACCTGCTGCGGATTGATAATGCTGTGGTCGCCAATAGCGGGGTCTAACTATCTCGTAGCCCGATATCATGAGGCAGCGAAATTACTTAAAAGGGGCTGATATGCAGTGAGCGAAACCACTAAAGTTTTCTTTCTGTGTTCACAATTACCGGTATATATTATCATAGCTTTGAAGGTTGTTCATAGTAATACCGATGTTTCTCGATAGTAAATTCCAGATACGGTTTGGCAAATATTATCGGGTGTAGTACCGTTACGTTAGAGCGTTTTAGGTAGGCTTAAGACACTTTGACGTTTAGCGAAAACATTCAAGAGCGGTGATCAAATTGGTATACAGATTATATGTGAGAAGTAATCACCAGCAATTCAGAAACATTTAAAATAATGTAATGACTGCTTTTTAATAAAAAAAAGCTAGTGTACACAAAGCAACAGCCGGACAAACACAAATGAGTTGACGTTATGGTGGTTCGATCTGCAAGCAGTCTCGGGGAAGATTGACACACTCGTAGCCGTGTCTGCAATTATCCGTAATGGCTTCCAGAGAATGCGGCGGTCGCGGTGACTCTTACAAGCTAGGTGTATTTTTAGCTTTAGCATTAGCGCTGAAGTTTATTTATATGCGCGGGAGGGCCCGAAGGGAGCGCTTGAATCTTTGTTTTGCTAAAGCCTCTAAAGACGGCGACACGGCGACACGGCGGCTAAAGACGGGTAAAGACGGCGACACGGCGGTCGTCGCGAGGCACGCGCTCACGAGCGCTGGCCATTTTCTCGCTCTTGACAGTTCTTTCGAGTTTTGTTTTTGTTAAAACTGCTGTACGCGCCAAAGATGCTGGGCTGTAGCCGCGAGGCACGCGCTCACGAGCGCTCGGCATTTTCTTGGTATTTTTTCCTGCAACGGCAAACTTAGTCAGTAACAACAGCCCCGCTGTCAAAATTGCCCACGGTGGTTATTCTGAAGCACCAAAGTGCCTCCCCACCATTGTTTTTCTCACAATTATGTTTTCCTCCCAATTGGCATAAATCTGAGTAGTCCATAATAGAATTAACAAGTGAAAAAGCGCTCTTACCGTGTTTGGTTTGTCAGGTTGGTTAGGTTGCGGTAGTAAAAGTACATACTAATTTTGTTAGGTTCGGTATCGGGGAATCGCAAATATCCAGTCTCCAGGCATTTAGATTCGTTTTCGGGTCGACTAAAATTGTGCGTGCTTTTGAACAAATAAAAAGATGCAAAGTTTTGAGAGAATAACTGAAACAAAAAAGAAAACACAGTACCGGTTATATTTAGTAGAAAAAATATTAACAGCTGCTTATCTGGGCTTTGCCAGGGTACACGCAGCGCGAGCTGGTAGCTCAGCTCGTAGCGTAGTCGAGCTGGTTATTCTTAACTTTCCTGATTGTCTAGGATAAGCATGATTATAATGCTAACAACTGCTTCAATGACACACACATTGTATACGTACTATGTGACACATGTATATTTATCAAGCGGATCCGGCGCAGCGTCACCAATCGGCCCAGAGCTAAGCTGATTCACAGGCGCACGCAGGTTTTGCTGCGACGCATGAGCCATCGGTTCCACACCGGGCCCCCCCTCGCATGATCATCAAGTGGACCGGGCAGCAACGAGCGTAATGGTGGTAGACGAAGACGCTGGGCGCGTATGGTGTGTGAGAGACGCCGGGCAGTGAGCAACGTTCTGTGCGCCGTGTGACGTCACTGCTCCTCGCGCATGCGCAGCAGGACTTTCCAGGAGCCACACAAAACTGCTCAACCTCGGCCAGTGTAGCTCACGCTACAAAAGACACACACTTGCGGACAACTTTGAAGTCAGCATGTTCGTCTGGTAACTCATGGCTGTTACTCACTACGCTAGACCATTGATTTGTAGGGCGCTATGTCGGGCGAGAGGAAGGAGCCTCAGACAGGACGACCGTTCGTCGCAAGGCAAAACCAGATTCTATTTTAGCGAGCACCAGCGAGACCTCCGTGTCCTCGTGCGCCCGCGCGGCCACTCAGCCTGTGACCCTGCCGATCGGGCTGATGCGCGAGGAGCGGCGCTCGATCCAGCGATGTCGCTGCAGCTGGTGCTACAGGGCTCCCCCCGTGGCGCGTGGCAATGCTGACGCAGCCGGGCAAGCACCGCTGCTTCTGATGATTGTGGGATGCAGTGGCGATGATGATAGTGGCGCTGTTAGCGGGTGAAGCTGCCCCCAATACAGATTAATGCTGTTAACAAAAGTGTTAATTCGTCATTGTAAACGCTGCAATCGTTTGACTCGTCGGAAATTCGGGGTACACGATTTTGCAATTGGTATTTTAAATTTTAAAGCTCTGCTGCGACAATTTGGGGCAGACATGTGTGGTAGTAAGATAAAACCGCTTTTTAAGCTTTGTTTATGTCTATAGTTATTCTGACACATGTGTTTCATGTTTCTAAACAAACCACTGACTGTATTGTGTAGACACGTTGAATATGCAAATGCACGGCTTGAAGTCAGTCCTACTGCTCGCTGCAAATGGTCTGTATTTCTACTTTATTCCAGTTTGAAAACTTCGGAGCCGTATGCGACGTCCGATGGTTCGATTTGCAGGTATCATTGCCCTTTTCTATGTGCGCTTCCAGTGCGTTTGGGAACCGTTTTGGAAGTGTTACTTTGCAGGTTTTAGCTGTGATGTTGTTGCATGGCAGTGAGCCCATTTTATTTAAAAAAAACGCTAGTTTTTGCTTGGGTACTTGAACGCGGAAATTCTGGTGTATCTGTATGTCTGTTTGTCTGTCTGTCCCTGGATTTATTCACCAAGCCAAAGATAAGGCAACGGTACAACGATCCTTGTATATAGCAAGAGTCATGTTTAAATATCTATATCTGATGGCAATGGTCATACTTCTCACCAATGTTGAGCCAAAAGAACACATTATGCACATGTGAGGCAAAACATAAGTGATATTCGTAGTCTTCCGTTATTAAAAATACTTTTATTCTTGACTTTTGTGAAAGAAAATGAAATGCTACAGCCACGGTCGAAAAACAAAGGCGTAGAAAAAGACGCCATCTGGCAGTGGCAATCGGAGCGCATGATTGCGTGTTAATGGCCTCCGTGATCAGCTGTCCGCGCGCCCTTGCTCAGCTGCCGGCTTGCTGGTAGTGGGTAACTCCGAAGACGCCGGGCCTACATTTTCTGCTGCAACGCGGAGCCCGCAGCGATGGATGGCAGAGTATAGAGTACTCTGATGGATGGAATGAACAGCCGCCATGCTTCGGAACTCCTCGAAATGGTTTTTTAGCATTTGTGCTACGCATGTCAAAGTATCGAGGCCATAGCTGCGATGGCAACAAGACGGGTTTATTTCACATGCTCTGTCTCGCACAACGCTCTCGAGAGAACCAACGCGTTCTTTCGGTGATACCGCAGTTGCAAACTTGCTGGGTATAAATTACGTTACGCAAAAAAGGGTTTTGTTTTTGTTATCAAAACGTGCGGTCACAATGCAGCCATGGGAAGACAAGGCGATTTAGTTGAGAATAGACGGTCATTGCTTCGTGCCCATAACGGGTGGCCGTGCTCTTTTCTGTCCTTCGAACCAATGTTTATTGGAAGGAACAATTGTTGTAATGTTGAGAGTGAAAGACGTCAGAAAAGGGTTACGTTGGACGACTCCTGAAAAAAAAGTAATCTGTGTGATAAGTGTGCGTTAAGCCGTTGTTCATTTCAGCTGCCAATAATAAAACGCTTCTTTGAGCAAGTTTTTATTTTGTTCCTAAAGATATACGTGTGCTTACTAAAAAGTGCAAAAATGACTTTAATTAGCACATGCACCTAAATTATGTGAACTTTTTCTTACTCATTTCAACGAACGTCTGTATATTGACTGGTAACTATGCAAATTAGCTTTCATCTTTGGTTCGAGCATTAACTATTTTTTTCGCCCCAAGACGTTGGGAAACACACGTGCGCGAAAGAGTCCAGGAGTCCAGGAGGCATTAAACGCAAAAATACCGTGCCAAGGGTCGGCGTGGCTAGGATATAGTTCCAAAAAATGGCAGATGGCGCAAGGAGAATAAAATTGAAGGCAAAACGGTGAAGTTTGTTCGGGAAATGTAATCTGAAGCTTACGGATAGCGAGTTAAACGCGCATTTCCTGCAACACCTCCAATCCTAGCCAGGGGACGCGTTGTAA
This sequence comes from Haemaphysalis longicornis, assembly GCF_048455015.1. Classification (NCBI taxonomy): domain Eukaryota; kingdom Metazoa; phylum Arthropoda; class Arachnida; order Ixodida; family Ixodidae; genus Haemaphysalis; species Haemaphysalis longicornis. The sequence continues at coordinate 99,209,745 of NW_027526233.1, read as the reverse complement.
CCTTCGACATAGAAACCCGTGTTATATACGTGTTTCTCAGGTCTACATTAGCATTTAAGGTAGCATGGTAATTACAAAAGTATCAGCGCAAGCACGGGTCCCAGCGAGATGTGAAACACACAAACGCGCGCGCACATGCACGCATACAAACACACCCACACACGCGCACGTGCAACACACACACACACACACACATGCATGCGCAAACATACACAAACACATGCACACGCACGTGCGCACGCGCATGCGCACGCGCGCACACACGTACACGCACACACGCACATGCACATATGTTTATATCTGCGGGCACCAATTACGAGAACAGCATTGCTTTATTCACACGTTAAAAGCAGTCAGTATCGTGATCTGCTTCTTTAAAAGCTCCTCTCTCTGTCTACCTGGCTCACAGCCCTTGGTGCATTTTCACTAGGTTTATTGTAATTGTCTTCGATCCCGGAATGGATAGCACTATCGATCCCGGAATGGATTCCGAAACATTGACAGATGAACTGCTCAATCACGTCAGAGTTAGAACGCAAGCCGTCACAGTTGAGACTCACCAGTGCAGGGTAAATACAAAACAGCAGTAAACACTTTCCGCGGACCTTTATATCCGCGCTATGAACTGTACTCCTAGAGTGAGGTAGCCTGCCGTACAGGCTTACTTGCCAAGTGTGTCACGCGTGTCTGCAGCAAGGACACTGTTGCGATGTTCGCCCAACTCCATACGCCAAAGCCAACAGGCAGTGCGGTATCTTAGATCCAGTGACAATCATGCGTGACGCGTAAATGTGGAATCTGCGGAGAAGACCACATAACGGGCACCAAGAAATGCCCGAACCGACTGAAAACTACTAGACGACGCCAAACACGGTGGGACGTAAGCACACATACCCAGAACAAGAGCTGCAGCCATAGTGTAGAACGTCGGCGGAAGCAACAACGCAAATGGTGATTCAGCACTGATAAAGAAAGCTCAACTAGCAGTTCGAGGTCCCGGTAGTGGTCATGGTCGCTGTTACCCTCGTGCAGGAGGTCAGCAAGAGACGTACCATCAGCAGTAGCCCCAGCAGAACCACGGGAAGAAAATGAAATAAAACCAAAAGTCGACTCATGGCGGTGACAGCGGCAGCAAGGTAAACCGGCCAGCAGATGTAACCTCTAAAATTGCTCCGCGCACCAGCGAACACCAAAAACCACTCACCGAGAAACAAACATTACGCCGTGAACTGAAACTTCTGAGATTGAAGCAGGGGCAACATAAACACGAGCTAATACAACTTCGCGCATTAATTCATGGATTAAAAAAAAGCGAAAGAAGTAACCGCCCCGTCAGCAGAAATACTTGCAGAACAAGCAGACATGAACAACATCACAATGCCAACCATCCAAGTTTTGAAGCAAATGAAGCAGCAAATCACGCAATTCACTGAAAAAATCGCACCTGACCGGAAGAAATATCAGAGACAAGGTAAAACTCATCTACCACAGAGCAGGCTTAGTAGCTATGGTTAACATCGGAACAATTCAGGCAACAGCTTTAACTCCCAGGACTAACATAGGAAGCACACGGCGGGAAGACCAAGAACAATTAGACTCCTGGCAGTGGAACTGCCCAAGCTACAGCAGCAAGGAAGACTCATTTCAACAGCACACAAACACACAGCTCACGCCGCTTACTGTAATCGCGGTCCAGGAGACCTGAGTAGGGTACTGAAGGTACCATAGTAGGGTACTATGTGTTTGAGGAGGGCGCTGGAGGTAAAGTGGCTACCTTGGTAGAAAAGACAGCAACAGCCATCAGGCATGACGCCATACCGAACAACAATGTTGAACACGTGATAGTGGAAATTGTCAGAAAAAAACGAAGCGTGCTGGAAAAAGCAACGTATTTGTTACCAACCTCTACCCTACACGGCGACGACAAAAACACGAGTTCGCCGAGCTCTTCCACGGCGTATGTAACCTAGCAAAGAACAGCCCGTTAATTATTGCTGGAGATTTCAGTGCGCGTGACCACAGCTGGGGATACCCGACGACAGACACAAAGAGAAAAACAATCACCCAGGCAGCAGATTATCTGCACCTCGTGCTCCGGTCAGACCCAGCAACTCCTACAAGAATTGGCATTAGCGTCTGCAAAGACACATGTCCTGACCATGCATATATCAAAGGCCTCCAGGAAATTTGGTGGCAGAACCTCCAAGAAACACGAGTCAGTGATTACTTCATGCAACACGCGCAAATAATATCCTTTCAAAGAGAAATGGACAAGGCAAAATGACGGATTGCAACGCATTAAGAACCGAAAGTGAACACCAGCTTGGGAAAATAACATCACTTACTGAGTGGTGCAACACGCGTGGAGACGTCCACGAGAAATGCACGAGATGCTTAGAACGCAGAGCAGGCACTCGAGAGGAAGACGGGTACCCTTTGCGGCTCTGGGAAGACAGACGGGGGCCTAGTAAACTGATGGAGACAAAAAAGCGCAACAGAGAGCTGAAGCTTATGTCTGAAGAAGGTGGAGCTAAGGATAAGGCTTGCGCCACACAGCTAGCCAGACTCAACTGGGAACAATTCAGCAACTTATACGTGGCACTCTGGGCACATCACGAACGTGGAACATTTGAAGAGCACTCGTAAAGAGCGTTTGACGACGTCAGCCACGTGACCATACTAACAGGCCTAGATTAACTTAACTGTGGCAAAGGAATCCCCGGCTATGTGAACAGATTTCTTTCTAGTCAAATAGCCACGATTGGCATAAATGACGCTAGCCCTAACAAATTCACAATACCTAACAAAGGCACCCCACAGGGCTTTATAATATCACCACTGCTGAAAAATGAAGTGGCCTAGGCCTGGCAAGAAAGTTGCAAGCGATCCCGGAATTCAAATATGCCATGTACACCGATGATATAACGATCTAAATAAGCAAGGTATCTTTGGGGGAAGAGAAAGCCAAGCTAGAGGCAGCAGCCACATGCGTCGAACAGTACGCCCACGGACAAGGGCTCGAGCGCTCAACAAAAATCGGAAATATTCCAAATCTGCCGGCGCAAGCTAAACCGAACTGTTCCCGTGGATCCATATCTCCGCCTGAAGGTGTATCTCGAGGGCAAATATATACCAGAAAAACAACGGTTCAAATACTAGGGATGTGGATTCAATCCTACCAACGGAGTACCCAGACCCTAGCCTTATTCAAAACCACGACGACGCAGGTCTCGAAGATGATAACGCGAGTTGCTAACCGACGCACCGGAATGAGGGAAGATATTTTGAAGCTTGTGCCAGCTTTCTAGGCAGCAGAGTGACATACAGTCTGCCCTACCAGAGCATGAACCTTTCCGAAGAGCAACAGGGGGAAATAACCATAAGAAAAGTATACAAGACGGCGCTAAGGTTACCGATATGCACATAAACATTAAGGTTACTGGTCTTAGGGGTCTATAACACATCTCAAGAACATAAAGAAGCCCAGCTCAAGGCGCAGACTGAGAGGCTGATGCAGACCCTGGCGGGCAGGACGCCGCTGCACCAGCTGGGTTACACGGAACAAATAGGAGAAATGTCACAGACAGGAAAGATTCCTGATGGCATCCGCTGGAAGTTTCACGTGGCCCCCATAACTAAAATCATGGACTCCGCCCTCACCAAGGCAGGGGCCAAACGCGAGCGGATTTAATTCGCCGCACGTTGTCCTCCAAGAATACAGTGTACGTGGACGCAGCCCCACAAGATCCAAGAAAAGACGAAGGGTCGCCGTAGTCATAGAATCAGACCTCCATATTATCACCAGTTAATCGACCAGATTTAGGAAAAATCCCGAAGGTGGAGTGAGTTTCTGCGAAGGAAACTGTGATATCAACGTTAATGCAGCCGTGCGGCTACAAAGGAAAGCTGGACTGCTTTCTAAGAAACTTCGCTGCAGGTGAAGAAAAATTTGTCCTGGTCTAGTATTCAAACCCGGGGCCACCGCTTAACCGGATCAGTCGCTCTACCAACTGAGCTAACCAGGAGGCTAGCATTTTGTAGCGCTAGAGCGATTTGATCAACAACACGAAGTGATCGACAGGGGTTAATCGACAAGATTTATGGGAAATTTTTAAGGTGGATTAAGTTTCTGAGAAGGAACGTTTGGCATCCACCGTGAGAGAAGCCGAGGAGCTAGCTGCCGCTTTGGCAGTGGTGGAAGACGTCAGGACGGGCCGTTCATTTGCAATAATTTCCGAGTCGCAAGAGGACTGTCGACACTTTTTGAAGGGACAAATAAGCCACGGCGCACTCTGTGTACACCTCCAGGCTAAAGGCGGCGTAACCCAACACTCTGATCATCCACCTAAGATCCATCATAGGACCATGTGGGCCCCGGCGCACTTTGACAGAGAGGGGAACGTAGAGACACATAGGGTAGCTCGAGGCTACACTACCAACAGTGCACCCGATGAATCAGACCTCGAAGAACCCACGCCAGTCCCCCTGTAATACTCGGCCACATTGGCATACTACAGGGGTGTGAGCAAAAAGCACCCTCCGCCACACGAATTCCTGATGATGGCAGAAGCCACCGACCGGAGACAGCTGCAGACGAGCACGTTCCTTGAGCAAAATTTATCCGTCTCGATATGCAGACGGATGCCCATTGCGCCATCACAAAAAACCACCCTCAACCACAGCACATGGGAAGGCCAAAGCAGAACGGCTCTCCCCAATATCAGAAACCGTAATTAAAAGCAGTGGGAGGCACTGCTGGCCAGCGACGGCTGTGGAGACCAGATTGGTCTGATTCAGCAGACACGCAACGCAGCAGAGGCCGTTGGAGTCTTGGGCGAAAGGTACGATGAACCCGTCGGCAACTGTAGCACTGAAAAACTGTGTTAATACGGGCTTGTTGGGGCATAACACGCTAGGACAGGATGCAGAGGAGGCGACACAAGACTGGGCGCTGGGAGCGCAACATGAACTCAAAAATTGTTATTACGGGCTCGTTGGGGCATACTGGGTTTGATAACAGCGCTAGGAGAGGACACAGAGGACACAAGACTGGGCGCTGGGAGCGTAACATGAACTGAAAAACTATGTTAATACGGGCTTGTTGGTACATACTTAGTTTGATAACAGCGCTAGGACAGGACACAGAGGAGGCGACACAAGACTGGGCGCTGGGAGCGCAACATGAACTGAAAATCTGTTAATACGGGCTTGTCGGCATGTACTTAGTTTTATAACAGCACTAGGACGCTTCCAGCGCCCAATCTCTTGCCGCCTCCTCTGTGTCCTGTCCTAGCGCTGTTATCAAAATAAGTAGACACCAGCATGCCGTAACAAACAAGGTCGAACTTTATGCCAAAATTGGCCAACCTTCACGTGTTCCCGGAGGCAGTCAACTTGAAACAGAAGCCTAACGCAGCTTGATTTTTCCAGGCGAGTCAGTGGCTTCATGGTCGTGCCTTCCGTCACCGGTTTAATGAGAATGGGTAAGCCGGCAGCTGGAATAGAAAGGTCGTCATCATAGACGACGCCCACAGAAGCTCCCTGGCCTGGAGATGTGAAGCTGAGAACTCACTTCTCACAGCACCGCCAGTTGATGCAATGTTTCGATGGCAGCTGAATGCTCGACGTCTATGGCCGAAATATTCTTTCGTGGGTTATCTCTGACCTCCTCAATTTTCCCCAGCAGAACTGCTTCCAAGACAAAAAGAAACTGCCTGCCCATTGCGCATCCTGACGTCATTCGGTGACTCCGGCCTTGCGGGGCTAGTTTCGGTCAATGTGCTCGACGTTGAGGACGCTTCACTCGACCTAAAAGCCGCTGCCCAAAGCCTCCTTTTCACTTTCTTTCAGAGCACTAACTCGAAGTCGCCGTCAGTGCTGGCATCGCTGGGTGCAGAGTACAGCTCGGTGTCGTCGGAGCCTGCCTCACTCGGCAGGCAGATTCGCTTCCTTGGCGTGACGCTATGCAACTGCGGGTTACCTGGCAGATTGTCCACAGGTTCCACTCCCATCATTTCCGCTGCGAGGGAGCGGCGTCCAAACGAGGTAAACGATCAAAACGCAAAATCTTAGAAGACCGACAGAGCAGTGATCTGCTGAAGAGCACTTCGTCTACATCTTATTTATTTGCCTGTATGTACCTGTTGCCGGCTTGTGTTTTCTAGAACAGACTAAGGTAGTGCAACAAGACCAGTTCAAAAGGTCAATTTGGTGACAAAATTGTCTGGATGGGAGGCTGCGTAGCATATAGGGGCAGATTTTGAAATAGGCGTGTCTGACATGCAGCTATATTATTTATTTTATTTACAAGATACCTACATCGCCACGAGGGCATTTTTGTAGGGGGGACATGCAACGTGTACAGAACAGAGTATACAAATACATTTATACATCCATACACTTTTTCAAAAGCACTTATTCGTAGTGATTAAAAAAAAACGAACACCACACTGATCATAAGCGGGAGAAAAAAAGATCGTTATTTTGAAGACTAACCAATTCCTCTGACAACATATTACTGTCACTTATTGTTTTAGGGAAAAAAGAATTTGCAAGAATATTTGTACTGTGGGAATACTCTCGCACTTTTTTTGGATTATCATGACGAAGTGATATGTAGTTTGGCTCGAGGAGATACCGTTTTTTGTCGATACCTGTACGATTGTAGTAAATGCAGTGGAAAAATTTTAACCTTAACTTTTTACGTCTGAACTGCAGTGGTTCCCAGTTCAGGGTAGCTTTAATCGCCGAGATGCTAGCAAAAGGGTCGTACTTGTTGGTAACAAAACGCACTGCCTGGTTTTGCAGCTTTTCTAATCTTTCTATAAGGTACTCTTGGTGTGGGTCCCACACTACGCACGCATAATCAAGTATAGATCGGACATGCATAAAATACAGTGTTTCTTTCACTTCTGTGGATGCATCCTTAAAGTTTCTACGGATAAAATATAACATTCTACTGGCCTTTGTAATTATGTACTCTACATGTTTAATCCACTTGAGTGACTGAGTTAAGTATACACCTAAGTATTTGTACTCTGTAACGCTAGTGATTATTGTATCTTTTATTTTATAACTTTCTTGGGTTATAGCTGATTTTCGTGTAAACCGGAGGTGATTACATTTCTCGATGTTTAGGTTCATGCCCCATCCGTCACACCACCAAGCTACTGTTTCTAGGTCTTTTTGTAGCGCGTATGTGTCGCTTAGTGAATTTATCTGCCTATAAATGACACAGTCGTCAGCAAATAATTTAATTTCGGACTTAATGTTTTCTGTTATATCATTTATATAAATTAAAAACAATAATGGTCCTAATACGCTACCTTGTGGTACGCCAGAACTCACCGCAATAGAACTAGATTTGTGACTATTTAAAACCACACATTGCTCGCGGCCGTGCAGGTAGTTACGTATCCAAGAATGAATTTTATAGTTAATATTCAGGGATGCAAGTTTATTGTCCAGAAGGTTATGAGGAACGGTATCAAAAGCCTTCCTGAAATCGAGAAAGATTGCATCTACTGGCGTATTATTATCGAGGGCCTGTGATATCTAATGCTGAAATTCTACTAATTGAGTATTGCATGAAAATCCACTCCGAAAGCCATGCTGAGAAGGTGTAAGGTAGTTGATGGAGTTGAGATATTGAAATATTGCACTATATATAATATGTTCTAAAATTTTACAGCAAATTGAAGTCAAAGAAATCGGTCTATAATTTTTCACATTTTTTCTATCCCCGGACTTAAAAAAAGGCGTTACATTTGCAAATTTCCAGTCTTTGGGAACAATGCCTGACTCAAGTGACATTTTGTAAATAATAGCTAAATACCTTGCAATAACGTCATGGCACTCCTTCAGTACAAATGGCGATAGCCCATCTGGACCTCATGCCTTAGAAGTGTCCAGTTCGCGTAAGAGGCGATCTATACCATTAACATCTATAATGATATCATCCATAGAGTGGGTTACATCACTAACGCATGACGGTAAAGGAGCAGTTGACGTTTTCTGTGAAAAAACAGACTGGAAAAATGCATTGAATGCTTCCGCCATTTCAGCATTACCTTGCACAGTGATTCCATCCACTGATAATGACTGTATAGAAATGTCATCTTTCCTGGTTTTCTTTACGTATTTCCAAAACTGTTTCGGGTTTTGCTTAAGGTCAATGTTCAACCGGCCAAAAAATTGTCTTTTCGCATTTTTTATTGCAATCTTAACCTTATTGTTAGAGTCTTTCAAGACCTGTTCATTAAATTCGCTACTATTACTGCAGAAACGCCTATAGGCTCGCCGGGATTTCCTTATTATCTTGCGAATTTCCGCGCTGAACCAAGGTTTTTGTTGTTTTTTTGCCGTTAGGTACTTCGATGGTATAAACGTTTCTGTTACATGTTTTACTTTATCGCGAAAAATACACCAAAGTTCTTCCAACTATAGGGATTCAGACAGCCGAATAAAAATTTCGAGGTATGATTCTAATTCTGCAGAGATAGCCTCATAGTTTCCTTTATGAAACATGAAAACTTGGCGAGGATGTTGCATTTGATTCGAAGCACTGAGTAAGGACAATTCTGCTACAACTGCTTTGTGGTCGCTTATGCCAGGAATAACAAATACTTTAGATATAATATTTGTGTCATTACATAACATCAAATCCAAGATTGCGTTCTGCCTGGTAGGTTCGAAAACGTACTGGTTGAAGCCAAACGTAGACACCAATTCTTTAAACTGACGATAAAGCTGAGAAGTATTATTCGTCGAGTTTCCTGCAATCCAATCAAAGTCGGGCAGATTGAAATCGCCCCCTAAAATTGAGCCGTCAGGTATCACTGATAGCGCGTCAGCAAGTTTGCCAATTGGTTCTTCACTACTATTTGGTGGGCGGTAAAATGTGCCAATTACTAAAGTTTTTCCTTTAGGAAAAAAAACTCGACACCATACGGATTCCATATCGTCGTCAAAAAAAAGTGGCTCACTGTTTAGTCTACTTGATATTAAGAGAAACACTCCCCTGCCATGTCGATGCCTGTCTTTACGATAGACAGTATATCCGGAAGGAAAAATTTCTGCACTTCTCACGCTTTCGTCCAACCACGACTCCGTGCCCATAATAATTTGCGGTTCAACAGTAGCAACCAAAGACGCGAATTCGTCTACTTTATTTTTAATACTACGGCAGTTTACGAGAAGAATAGATAGAACACCCGGCAAAACGCAAGTCTTACCGCTCCGTGTCTTATCTTTTAGGCACACAGCCCGTCATTCGCTTCCTGTTGATAGCGTGGTCGACTTAGGTTTTCGGACAGGCACCGGTTCATTTTTTTCACTGTCCCAGATAAAACTTTCGCCGTCAATGACCAGCTTGTCATAGTTGAGGTAGACGCGGCTATCTTTATTCTGCTTCGTTTCCTTCGCGTAGTTCCAGAGCTTTCGCCTTTTTTCTTGTACTGCTTGGCTAAAGTCCTCAGAAACACTGCAATCGGTGCCTTTAAACTTGGTGGCATTGTGCATCACACTTTCTCGCATTTTCCAGCTAGAAAAGCATGCCACAATAGGCCGAGTCTTTCCGTTTTTATACGCCCCTATGCGGTGCGCCCGCTCTATGGAAATATCTTTCAGACCGAGTACATCTCTGCAAACATTGCTAACCAATTTTTCGGACGTTTCCCATGTTTCCTTTACAGTTACATCCGGCACTCCAAAAAACACCAAGTTTGACCGGCGACCTCGGTTTTCAAGGTCGTCTAACTTGGCCATCATCGCCTTTTCTCTTTGCTCAGTGCGTATAATTCGATCTTCAGTGACCTCAACCCTCGAATTAATGCCACTAAGTTGATTTTCTAGTTCTTTTTGTTTCAATTCTATACTCTCCAGCTTAGCCAGGATTTGTGCCTGTCCAGCATGCACATCTTGAAGCATCTTTTCTATTCTTGGTATTTGTTCTTGTTCAGCCTTATTCATAGGACCCGGGTTTAACTCAACATCTCCTGACAAGAGTAGCAAACATTCCATGACAAGCAGAGAGAAGTAATTGCAAAATGACAGAGCTCCTACTAACATTTGTACAACAAAACGCATGAAACAAGCACGAACCACGCGTCTGTCTATGGGGCACGACACTTGGACAAGCATCACATTGTTAGAACGATAGCATTTTACGTGAGTTAAATAACTCACCTGGTACATGATATAGCGTGAGTGCGGGCCGAAAAAAGTGTCGTGCCCCAGTCGACGTTCGCTAGGCAGCTCCTTTTTATGGTCTTGAACCGGATCCGGAAATGTTCCACGATGGTTGGCCACCTGCCGGTCTCGAAGGTGAAGCAGGGATGCTTGCGGGAAGTCTGGTGGCTTGTGAAGATGACCGCTGCGCTCCAGTAGAATCGGCGTTATCGGTGGCCACGGCTCGAACGCAGGAACGGCAGGCGTCCCGACGCAGCTCGCCGCAGCAGCAACGAAGCCAATCAGCACCTGGTACATGATATAGCGTGAGTGCGGGCCGAAAAAAGTGTCGTGCGGGCCGAAAAAAGTGTCATTTACGCCCCGTTGCATGTTAGGCCACCAGAATCGTTCAAAGTCGGGTGGAGCCCGAGTAGCCGGAGGAAGGCACATTTTGCAGCGACCTTAACACATGGAGCCGTAGAGATTTCGGCAGCCCCTATACCCAAACTGGAGTGTGACCACGACACCATCTCACATGCAGGACACCATCATCCATCTTGTAGCATTGTGGAAGTCTTCTGTAGCCTGATGGCGCGAGGTCTTCCCTGTCGAGGAGATTTGCGGTCCTATTCAATTTGCTGTCCTTAGATTTAGCTGCAAGCAGGTGTTCCACCCAATTTGCTGCCATTGGCGGGTAAAGTTTTGTGATAGCCGCAGTTGCCGCTCCGATGTAGTTTATGTGCGGCTCGGGTGCTGCAAACACCGAGAGACACGACCAAGAAGAGCTTTGCAGTTTGCACGTATATTCAGTAAGTGACGTACAACGAAAGAGAACATAAGTGCGAAAAGGCAGGACCAACGAGCAGCTTTCCCACGGGTAGGAGTGTCTGGATGTGGCATGCACCTAGGCGTTGGCGAAAATGATATTTTTACACCAGCCTGTTGCCACCAGCCACTGCCGACGATTACCATCCAAATTGGCCTTTCCGCTGCCACGAACGTGCCAGGGTGGACCCTTTCGGGAATAGTCACATCCAAAATTACGCAAACAATCAGTTGTATCTCCGATGTTAAAGGCAAAGAACCGTGTGGCAGGTACAGACTGTATAAATGAGGCACATGGGCGACTATTGAACGGTCTAAAATGTTGTCGGCAGCCCCCGTGTCGACTAAAGATTTAAGCAATTTACCCTACACGACCACGTCCAGCCATATGTAAGGAATGTCGTGGGAAACCTTTGCCGAAACTGTGGCGTCGTCCACAACTCCCGCACTCGCGGTGGGAAGAGGAAACAGTGCAGGGGTTACCTGATACGTCGATGCTTCGGTGGTTTCCGGTGCTTCTGCACTTTTTACATACAATTTCGTACCGCTTGCAGGGAAATGTGATGACAGACGAGAAGCTTGCTAAGTTATGCGGGTTCCAGACTTGGACGAGACGTCCTAGCGTTGCGCGGACGACTAGGCAGAAAATCTGCGCAATGGTCACAATTTCGCGCATAGTGACAAGAGGCACCACATAGGTAACAACCCAGGCGAAGAAGTGGCTGCGGAGTCTCGCGGTAAGGGAGCCTACAGTTGGAATACGGAGACCCGAGCTCTACTTGCTGTGCAGCAGGATATTCCAGAGCTGAATCTTCGAGCGCCAGTCGAAGAGACGTACGGACAGGCATCCGCCGAGCGAGACATACAAAACGCTAAAAGTTGGGATTCTCCAGGGCATCGACAAATGCTCCAGTGTCAGTGAGATCTCTCGTGATGCTAGGAGAACCTGCGAGGGCCGTGTGCGTTAGTCGCTCCACGCGATTCGCGATGTCTGTTAAAGTCATACCGTGCTGTCTCACAGGCTCGTCAAAATGTAGCTGTGAAACGGGTGTCGCCAAAGCAGTCTTTAATGACCCTCATTAAGATGGTCCAGTCGAGTGTTGTGTACACCAGCAAGTATTCCAGTGCGTCAGAGGTGGGAAGTCGCAGCTGTGCCACCAAAACAGGAGCCTGTTCAGTAAGAAACCAACCATTCGCCATAGCAACCGACTCAAACTAGATACGAAAGGCAACCAACGATGTGTAGCCATCAAATATGGGGGAACGAAGTGGCACACACTAGTGCTGCGTTGCCAACGTTGGTATGACAGGCGCGGTAGGTACAACGGGCGCAGTGAGGGCTAGGGCAACCGGCCGATACGACTATTCAATGACCACTACACGATTGGAGAGGTCATCTGCTCGTCCTTTTACACCCACTAAGCAGACAGTCATCTCCTGGGTAATTGAGTTCCGCTTTTCGTCGATGATGCTCTTATGGCGGTCAAAGCGGCCGACGGGTTGGCCAAAGAGCGTTTCTAATTGGCCTGAGTACGCTTCATTCATCACAGCACATGACACCGTTGGGACTTACTGTGCCTTGTGCATGAGGCTCGCACAGAGCCTGACCTGCAGCGTGGCTCCCGTCGTCGACACACCGGACATACTGGCTGGCGACCAGACTGCTGGCAGAAATACCACATCCGTAAAGCGATGCGGTTGGGTCACTTTCCGGGCCGAATCCAGGGGGCAAGAACACGCCAATATCTTGGTAGGTAGTCGCGCGGCTCTTTCTTATCAGGGACTCCTCGCTGCTGGATACAGGTGGGACAAGAAGGGACGGCATCACGGTGAGGGCTCGAGCTTGACTGCATGTCATCATGTCGGTTCGAATGCTGCCGTAAAAAAGCTACGGGCAACTAAGCGAGCCATTCCACTGTTTTAATTACATGCAGCTCCGAACCATTCAGTATGGCGACCTTGAGTTTTGTGGGAAAACAGGTTTAGCCGAGCCTTAAGTTCATGTTAGTAATTATAATGCAGAATAAAACAAGCGTGGAGGCACCGTTTAATCTCACAGACCTGATTTGTAGTGGTGGATTTGGTCGCTGGCTGCCAATCGGATACGTATGTTCTTGTGACATCATAAGGACTTGGCAAGAAAGTGCCCCGTGGACAGGAGTAACGTTTTTTTTCCCGGACTATCTAGCTTAACTGATTATTACTCGCATTAAAACGAACGTATGAAGTAGGTTTAAGCGCTAAGCTCAACATCAGGACAAAGAGATTTTGATAGGACAGACGCGCGGCTCTGTCCTATTGAAATCCTGGTTTTTTCTGAAGCTTAAACTTACTTCACATAGTGGCATACCAGCTAGTTCGCAACGACACAGTAGTTCAGTTCAAGACCAAATTCCTTTCTTTTGGACGAAGAATTTTTTGCTTAAACCGAACTCGTATTTGTGGTCATGGTTCCTTTGAACTACAGTGTTAAAGTTTGTTTTCGTATTTAGTTGGAATCAATCTTTCCAAACCGGTTCAGGCTGTCGAACCGGTTGGGTGTGTAATTTAGTCGAACCGAAACTGAACCGGGACAAAATTGTTTCACCAGAACCCAAACCGTACCCGAACCGACGTTTTTTTCGGTTCGACACACGGATAAATATTTAGGTGGCATGGTCAGCAGAAAGTCGAGGCCGAGCATGGTGTCGTGGGCAAATGTTTCCAGCACGGCAAACATAACCGGGATCGAGTGGCTAGAAGTGACACATGCCGGTAACACTGGTCCTTCCTCTCTCGGCAACTGAAACGCAATGCGTCCTGGCTGGTGTGAGGACCCTTCGTAGCCGTCGAGGAACGCTTGAACTCAAAACAGATATATGGGCGGCAGTATGAATCAATGAACTAATCGGTATGACATCAACATTAGTGTCCAAAAGATGACGTTGAGTCGTCAGCTGTAGCAAGAGATTTTCAGGCCAGGTCAGTAATGCAGCTTCGCCTCCGGGAGCTGCATCAGCTAGTTTTACGAAGATGAGCAGCCATACGGAGGAGGAGGTGAGTGGGGGAGGGGCGACGGCAGCGAATGCGACGGTCGGCGGGGAGGTGACCGCGAACGGCTGTATCCAGTAGTAGCTGTTTTGGTGTAAACTTGCGGCAGCTGATAATCTGGGGAGAATCGGCGGAGATTGTTCCCCGGGTGTCATCGGAGTAGAAATCGCGGTTTCGACTCTGGCGGGCGACGTGAAGGGCACAAAAGCAGTTGAAACATTTCGGCGTTCCGTCTTGTGTTCGTTGTTAATCCGTATTGCTCTGCTGTAAAGAGCTGCGGAACGCGTAAACCTGCTATTTCCACGAGGGCCCTCCTGGATGTTGGTGTTTGTGCGATTAATAGCATAAACGGGCTGCCGACCCATCGTGGAAAGTTTTTGCCATGCCGGCCGGGTGCGATCCCACCAGGCTGGAATGTTTTTCTTAACTTTCTTTCTTTCAAGAAATGTGTACGTGCTTTAATCATAATAAATGACCTACCACACTCCCCCCTTCACGTTCCCTGGATTGCTTGACTGCCTACCCTTATTTCTCCATAAATTCAACGAGAATTATTAGTCGACATTATTTCGTTATCCATATAGCTTGCCAGGTATACTTTCCTGTAAATCGCATTATATGAAAGATTTACTGAGTCATCTTCAAGATGTGTGCTATCTTTGGTGGTTCACGCTCTTTGATTCAAATATTCAATTCAGTAGGGAAATTGCTACAAACGGCGTGGGCGTCTGTAGAACAAACCGATTACAGTCAACTGCCTGATGCAGTCGATTGAAGCAGCAGGTTATGAAGCAGCAGGTTATTATTATAATCCGTTCAAACCTACTTTCTAGGCTGAAATTGGCGGGAGAATATTCGGAGCTGTTTTGAAATAAAAATTAGTTTGTGTACGTACAGTTAGTCCATTCCACGTTGCGTTCGTTACCGGTTTACGGACTTCAGCATTTCCTGCTTCCAGTAAGGTGGCGAGTACGAAAGAGAAGAAGGAGAAGGTAACCAACATTTTCGATTAAAAACGTCGGCTTTTGAGAAAGTCTTAAGTAGGGAATAAACCGATGACGCATGTGAGGAGCATTTTTCAAAGGTTACGGCGGGGACACGTCAAAAAAAGTAAAGTTCAAGAAGCTGGGTACGCTTAGAAAAATGTACACGTTTTTTTGGACGGTTCAACATAAGCAGGGAATGGAATTCTAGTAGTTGAGTGTTCATTCCGAAGGTTTTGGGCACTGGCCAGTTCAGACATGCTGAGCAATTCGTCAACGTTGACTTCAGGGAGTACTGTAGAAGGAACATCAGTCATGGGGTTTGGGCCCGATGAATACAGTGGTGGTGTATCGGGGCTAACCGGTACACGGCATTGTTCAGTTACGATTGCGACGCCCTCACAAAGTCCCGTGTTACATGCTAAGCAAAATGGAATCAGGATTCCGCACCTGTACGACAGGTTCTATTGTGACATCGTGGTGAATTTCGAAACTGTGAAGAAAAATGTATACGCTCGTATTTCTGTGAAAGCGGCAGCAGCTGGTTTGCTGGTCCTAGAAAAAACAAGGTCTAGAGCTTGCCTGTGCATCCCCCTGTACGAAAGCTATGTGGTTGCTTGGTTCCAGGTTACGTATTCACAAACCATTTCACATAGGCGATAGTGTTCACTTGAGGCACGTTTGACAGCCGAAATCTACCTAACGCAGGATAAAAGTATCTCAAACGAAATAATAACCGGCAAAACCAACATAAAATATAGAAAACAACAACACTGAAAAAACAATAATGCACATTATCATACAGCAGCTAGCCGTTGCTCGGATAGTTACGGGACAGTTGAGACATGCGTAAAAGGTAGAAAGCCAACCAATGTTATAAAAAAAATACGCAGAGGCAGGCGCTAGTCGCCACTGCCGACAAAAACCCATGATTTGCTGTACATGCAAAGCTCGTTCCCCTGTGAAACTGCGGTGTTTGCGGAGTTTGTCATAGCTCTGATTTTAGTTGATGACATTGCTGAGAAGGAAATGATGTCCTCCACTATAATTTTAAAGGCGTCAACCTTAGTGACCCTTATGACGTGTTTATCTTTTTGCCTAGCAACATCGCAGAGTCGGCATGATTGCAAAGGTCGACGACGTCCTTTCGTGATTTTCACCCTCCTGCTGCGTTCGCCCGCATAGCTGCTGCTCAGCACGAAGTTAGCGAGCAGCTGCGCTCTTGGAGATTTCTTTAATAGTCGATTTCAAGGCGGTCATTGTCCTAAAGTGGGTCTCATAAATCCAAAGCCAAAATACGCATTTGCCTAGAATATAGCCGGGAATTTTGTTGAGCATCATAGCGCTGATTCTCAAACGTGCTTATCGTGCAGGGCCGTCCGCAGCCACGGTAGGAACACGGATCATAACGACTATGCACAGGAATGTAAAACACTCGTGTGGAAGGAAGCGTTGAATAATATACACGGTGACAAACCTTCACAAGTGTGGCCAAATTTCCCACGTGGTGTGCTTACACTAATTACAACTAGGAAGTTGCTGGGAACTCTAACAATTGTTACTTTCTTAGGAGCTTGCGTCGTCTGCGTTCATTCAGCAAAATGATTAAAAAACATATTCAGTCTTTGCACTCCGTTTTTGTACAATAGCCGAAGGTCACATACTCGTGCAGTGGGCCTGCTGGAAACATGTCAGATTGACAGTATGTGTACCGTTTAAAGCTTTGACCCTATTACGGAAACACCGGGAACAGCGATCAGCATTCGAGCACAATTCAGGTGCACGAGCGGATGATACGTGTAGAGAGACGCAAGCCTGTCTCGCCAAACTTCGAGTGCGCCGACAATGTAGAAGGTCCAATTTATCGGCTCCTGCCTCACTAATATCGGCTGATGTTATCAGTATCATGAGTAACCTCGAAACATGACGAGGGAGTATTATCAAAGCGAAGAAGGCCCAAATCACAAAGCGTTCTGTAAACTTGTAACCCGAAAGAGCACTCGGGAAACGCTTTAGGTTCGGGCTTCAACTTTTTTGAATAAATGACCATTAATGGGTTAGAAATGTACGGAACAACTTGGTAAGTATCTCGGTAATAGGCAGCAAAGATTTCAAGGGCGCTCGGATTGCAAAATTTGAAATGGTTGTTCAAATAAAACACAAAACTTCTGACTTGGGGCAGAGTTATAAGCAATTTGGGGCATTAAAAACGTCGGGGACATACTCCAAGCGCCTCCTAGTTTTCTAGAACGCCGACCAGTGTGCAGAAGGTACGGAGTCCTAACATACACAATATGGGATCGTGTCACTAAGCTTTTATAACCCTGCTAACTCAGCGAAAAGAGGCAGCGTGAAATAATAATTGTCGGCCGTGGTTAACTTAAGGGAATTCAGGGCCACAATGAACTCAACTTTCAGCTTCTTTCTAACCAATTGCTATTCCTATAGCTGTTGAAAATAACTACACCACATGACTTCCATTGCATAGAAAAATGCATGCTTATCACGTTTTTTCATGTTTTTCATGTTTTAACATTTTTCTTCAGGATCTACAAAACAAAAAAGTCTCGTTCTGTCGCGGACGCTAATAAATTATAATCTGGTAAGCACATCTATATAATATGTATATAAACTGGTAAAGACGTTTGACTACACCTTACGCGTATATGACCCCAATCACAAAATAAAAATACGCTACTGGGACAAACCAAAGGGTTGCACTGCGAAATAGCTACCAAGCGTTAAGAAAACTAAAAACAGTTCAAATAAAAAAAATGCGCGCCAATCTCCCCTGTGAAGGTGGTTGGAAAGCGAAGCTGTAAACGACACCCACAAGGATTGGCCATGCGACGTAAGTTGAATTTACACACGTGGCTCTGCCATACATGAAACCACATACAACTGAAATGCACCTAACCACACCTTTATTTCTTCAAAGAGACATTGTTTGCTAAGGTTAAATCAAAGCATGATATATGGATGGTTGTTGGTTGAGTTGTATTGGTGAAGCATACGAGTGGAATCTTTTTTTAAGAAATTAGAGGATGCTCAAATGAGATGTTAGACGGTCTCACTTCTTCATCCCTGCCGCCGCCGACGGAGGTGACGTGATCGGTGGCAGTTACAGAGAAGTGAAATGCCGTGTCTTCATGTAAGCTTTCTTTAATTTTTATAACTCCTCCTCAGAGGCAGGGCGCCCACACGGCCGCTACACGTGTCGTGGGCGGAACGCACAGCGGCGCGAGAGGTCGCGTGACGCGATTACGTGGCATTCAGCGAGAACACAGGGGGTAAACCAGCAGATGTCTTCGGTGACTGTACCGGCGTCGCACCCCCCCCCCGTCTCCGTGTAGCCTCGTCGCTCAATCGGTAAGACAACGGGCTCTCGCACCGTTTCTCTAGTCGTTCCAGGTTCGATTCCTGGTGGTGCCAGCAACTTCTTTTATTTCTGCGAGGGAGTTTTCTGTTGATACCAATGGTTGTGGCAGAACCCTTGGGTTGTAGGCGTAAAAGGCTTCGCTTTAAAAAGCTTGCTGGATGAAATGGCCGTCACGAAACTTTCGGCAGTTGGTCGTTAACATTCGCCAGCCTGTCCTTGCGCTCACGACAAGGCACGTGGGCTCTTCAGAGGCAATACGCGGGCATGGCACGTGGTAAGGTGTTACTGACTCAACGAACGTGGAGAAAAGGTTCGTATATCGCATCCTATGAAGCGATCTAAAGCATAGCTACGTATGGCAAACCGGCAACTTCAAAATGTGACTGAAAAGAAATGATTATGACATGGCTTCATATTCTATGGCCATATGCGCGCAAAACTGCTGTTGAGGAATTAAACTGGTGCGCGGTTACACTGGTAAAATAGACAAAAAAACACTACGCGCCTTCCGACGGAATTGCTGAGGGCACAAACCGCCATCCGAACCGTAATTTGAACGTGGAGAAATCTCCATTATGTTCACCTACACTGCGGACGTTAGTTTATCTGCCGATCGGTAATTTGCCCCTTTTATTTACGAATTCTTAAGTTGGCAGGCTCCCTGGTTATATAAGGAACGACTTTTAAAGTACTAATAATTTTTGCTCATTCTTTTGGACTGTTTTATTAGAAATCGTCGCGCTCAATGAACCGGTAGCAACAAGGTTCGTTTTATCTGAAACCAAGAATTCTTGTGCAATGCTTATGTTTCTTCTAGAAATGCGCTAATGCAGCGCCCAAACGTTTTAGATGCGAATCATCTCATGCTCGGGGCTGTGACCCTCCCTCCCTCGTTGTCGTTGTTGTCCGCCGTCTGGACTCTACTGCGCACGCGCGTCTCTGCAGCTCCGTCAGCGTTTTGGCTGATGTCCGCGCAGTTAACTATAAAAAGAAATAGACGGCGCCCGGTGTCGATCCCACGACACTCTCGCCACAACCGGAGGTACGTGGCGCTCTTCCCACTGCGCTACAAACCAAGACGGGAGAATCTGCTACGAACGCGCCTTATGTCCTTCACTCATTCAAACTACGTCAAGAAGCTACAGATACAACGAAGGCACGCGAAGCTGAACGTCAACGGAAACGACGAACTAAAAACTACTAGGAACTTGAGTCGACCCCATGGCTGCTTCGCATACTACTTAAGTTCCCCTACGGGAGGATGGTGTAATTTTTCCCTAAGACGACTATCATCATATTTTACGCCGTAGATAAATTTGGTGATGCAGGTTCACCTTGCTGTATCCCGTGGCCTAGGATGCGCTTAAAGACGGGAGTTTAAAAGGGAGCCATTTATGTGGGTCATTTTCTGCTCTTAGTAAAGTGGACAAAGAAAACTGAAAGAGTCGGCTGAGTGCAGAGGTGCAACGAATGCTCTAAAAAGCACAACGGGTAAGCATCCGAACGAGGTCATTTGTAACGCAGTGCGAGGGTTCCGCAAAGTATTTGAACACGCTCGCCCACTTCCGTACGTTGAAACTACGGCTCAATGGTAGGTTGAACATGCGATCAATAGAGGAACGAAGAGGAAGCCGAAGAATACGATGGGTCGGATGTGAATGGAAGGAGGGAGGTGGAAGCATCCCCCTTTTAACCCGCACGGTTTAAATGTCTCAACCAGGGTTTAAAGTCTCTAGTTCTTTGGCCAATGAAGAGACAAATACCATTGCGGTTTGACGATCGCATGTGAAGGCAAAAAAAAAAAAACACCAAGAAGACACCCGCTATACTTTCTGAAAGCAGGAGGGATAGCCTTCGAAGATGCACTGAGGCACACAAATGCGGTAGAGCCCACCGTAATCGACTAGGCATGCATTATTCTTGCCGATATCGCTGCAAGCCCGATGCGGCTCTAAGATCGGGCGGCACTCCATTAGCTGCCTCCCAATACAGTGGCACAGCGGGATGTGCCGAGAAATGCTAGGGTTCATGCATATCGCTTCGCTCCGGGGGCTCAGTTCCACGTCCATGCAGCACGCTCAGTTCCAAAAACTTGCGGCCGAGTCCCACCGGTAGCACCACGCTGTTTCGGCGCGGTACATGCCATCCTGTATCGCTGCGTACCGGATCCACACCGGCATCAAACTCTGCCTAATACGCCCACAAGAAGTAGCAAGACTGGTCGAGATGGCTAGCGAAGGGTGTGTGAACAAGGAATGCGGGGATCCCCGCTTCGATGAGACGTCTATCTAGGAATTATTATAGCAGGGGGGTGAATCCACCGACATTGCAGGCAATGCCGGAGCTTTTCGATTCCGAAATCACTCTCCGAACTCTCCCCGTCATTTTGTATTCTTCTAGGGATCTGTGTCCGCGAATCCCGATTGAACGTATTGGAAAACAACCTCAAGATTCGCTTAAGCAATAAAATAAAAACTTGTGATGGTTGTGTGGGCGTTCCATCGCGGACATTTTTAAACAGGTAATTTGCTGTGCTGTACGGTGAGGAAGTGATATAATATTGCTGTGTACTTATCTACTTTTTGTGTTTGTTGTTTCCACTGGGCTCTAATCATCTCGTCTATTGGTTAAAATTATGTCTTCATGCAAAGAAAACAGCTGGAATGTCTTAATAATTTTTTGTTCTAATTTCAGCTTTGCTCTTACAGGTACTGGGTACCAAGTTTCCAAGTCTTCGTATACTACATTGCTTCGTGAAGAACAATATTCGGGATGCGGTAGTTTAGTATAAGGAATAGGCGCGACCTTCGAATAAGTAGTAGTCGGGTTGCGAACAGTACTGCCTCAGCAAAAATGTAACCGGCTCCTGCACCCTAGTGTATTATTACATTGGGCTTTAATGTGTTGGCTTTTATTACATGGCTTTTAATACGTTGGCAATCATTATATTGGGAAAAACAGGATGACCAAAGGGGTTGCCGTGGGTCCGCACCAGCTCTAAAGCACCTCACCATAGAGCACTCAGGTTTGCGGGTCAGAAGAATTTGCAAACAATCTTCCAAATCAGGAAGGCTGTCTTAAACCCAGAACATTAAAAGTGTGCAAATCTTTCACACGGGTAGGCTTTCACAACGATTACACTCCAATAAATGCACAAGAACAACTTCGACGCCTCTTCTGTGTCTTTGCAGCGAGATATTATACATTATGGCCAGTGGCCTCACTAACATGCACGAATAATTCAACCGCTGTAATAGTAGAGAACTGCGTTTGTCAAAAGCCGTACAAGCTGCATCCTGCCGTGGGTTCTTGTTCTGAGGACGGCAGCGCAAGGTTGACTATTTGTCAAGCTTGTGAACATGCTTAGCTCTCGATTGCCTGAAATCATTCGTATTTTCATGTTTACGTCTCTACAACACACCCTTCTCCCCTTTTCAAAATGAGAAGGCCAACTTTTTAGAAGCCTTTACGCAATCAGCACGCTCTGGTGTAGCAATGTGTGAAGGCACAAATATTAAGCACGTGGGCACAAAAGTATGATAAAATTGGTCGTGTTTTTGTCCCGTTCAGATTGGGGCCTGAGTTGTTCATTTTGCTACGCTAAGAAGTTTCTATGCGTGTGTCTAGTTAGCTGTTTGTCTCTTTTTGGCTTTTATCGTGAGAAGGAATACGTGACCTTTAGCACTTGCATCACAATAAATTCCTTGGACGATATTTACAACGACGAATCGGAAGTGCCAAACTTTAAAAAACGCGTTGAATTCGCTTGTGAAAGCAATATCAGCTTTGATTTGTAGTGTTGTGTATAAAAACGAACAATTTGACGAACGTTGCGTCATTCAGGGTGTTAGAGATTCAGCTAATATTTTCACTGATCAACAAAGAAACAATTGTAAAGGAACGGTGAATGCAAAGATTTTGTAACTTTTAGAGTGCGTGTTGTCAAAGTTTTCATGCCGGATTTTGTACTGAAGAAAATGTGCTAACGCGGGAAGTGTTTTCTTTGACTTTATAACTCCGGCGCAGTTTTACGGGGTGCAAACAAATGAAATATGTTGTGCATTCTGTGTGTTCTCTGTGTTGTATTTTTTATGTACTCCTAGGTACATTTGGAGGTATTGGTAATTTACTGTGTGCTTAGTGTATCTGTACATTGTTTTTGTCATGCATGGAAGGTTATGGCGGGTCGCAAGCAACGAAAATTGCGGGGAAAGTATGTTTAGCTTTCTTATGGCCCATTTTGCGACCCTAGATAGTTTCGTTTGTGCGGACACCACCTCAAGCACCGAAATGAAAGCGTATGCCAAAAAAGTCATCCACTGCTACTACAAAAAGCACCAAAGGAAGAGTAACGGCAAGAGCACAGAAACAGCGTACTGTGAAAAGTGATGAAGTTCATTGCGGAAAGGTTATGCGGAACCGCCAACCGAAGAGCACAAATACTTTTGCTGTAGTAAAAGCTGATATTGTAGCCCCAGCGACTTCACACATTAATTATCAATATCGTCGGGGTTAAGTAATAAAAAACATGTACACCATCGCATGCGTGTTCGATGTGCAATAAGTTCGCTAGAGATACATTTGTGCTGGGCTGGGAAGGGAAGATATTTTTTATTACCACGGTTTATGATTACCCAATCGAATCATGTATAAATTTTCATGGCCCAATCAACAACGCGTAGTTGTATGTTATAATAGTGGGCAGTTTATTAGCGGCTTTGCGGTACTATCAGTGGTGGAATATTTTACAGCGAAGCTGCTCGTGTCGATTTCTCTGCATATCGTGGCTGTTCCTCCAAGGCTTAGCGTTTTGTTTCGATTTCATGAAGGTCGGTTGGAATCATCTTCTGTCCGGCGTTTCTCCCGTCCAGACACGTGCACCTTGAACGCCTTCCAGAACGACATTTTGGTTAGCGTCTGTCTTGCCTAGCATGACAGCTGCAGCTTACCGGGACTCACCTACGGGACAGAAACTTGGACTAAACGGGTTCAACTTAAATTCAGGAAGACTCGGCGAGCAATAGAACGGACGATGATAGGTGTAATGTTAAGGGACAAGAAGAGGGCGGATTGGGTCAGGGAGCAAATACGTGTTGAGTATTGATTCGCAGAAACTAAGAAGGAATGGGCGTGGGCAGTGCGTGTAATTGGAAGGCAAGATAACCGTTGGTCATTAAGGGTGACAGAGTGAATCCCAAGAGAAGGCAAGTGTGGCAGGGGATGGCATAAAGTTAGATGGGCGGATGAGATCAACAAGTTTGCTATGATAAATTGCTCGCAGTTGGCACAGAACCGGAATAATTTGAAATCCACGGGAGAGGCCTTTCTATGCATTGGGCATAGATAGGCTGATGATGATGATGATTTTGATGATGATGGCTTGTCTAAAGAAGAAGGCATCAGATGTTACCCCTTTGGTAGTGCAAGGAAGCTGGAGAAGAGGGGTAAAATGGGCAACATAAACTTGCATCCTGGCTTCCAGCGCTCACCGAGTACAGGCCGGTGTGCTGTTTTGAAGATTTATGCGCTTACGTCACACGGGTCGATGCGATTTGACATCTTTTCTTAATGATATAGCGGTTGTGGTTCATGCCTTACGCAGCCGGTAAGAAGCATACGATGCCAGAAGAAAACGGACCGGCCCAGGTTTGTCCGCTGGAATAAATCTCTGGGCGTTTTAAGTTTCATTTCTCTAATTAGCGAGGACGTGCTCATTCACAAATAAAACACGCCATTTTTATGCAGTTCTTGCACTGAACACAGCTTCGCCGAAGAGTCTTGTTTGTGTAGTAGAAGGGGACTACATTTTATTTCAACTTACTTTTCTTCTGGTGACAGTACCTGAATTCAGGTGTGGCTACTAATTTATCTTTCGCGGTCAATATTTTAGAGGAGACTTTCTGCCTATCAAAATATCTGCTTCTGCTCACACGTAATCAATAAAATGCCTACTTTGTAGGTGCCTTTAGCAGAAATGCGTAAAATATATATTTGGAAAATAAAGAAGCTTGCATGAAATGTGAAGGTGTTTTAAAAAATAACGACACATCTGCATTGCACTTGTGCTTGCTATGGGACACACGTGTTTATATTAAGTTATGTGTGGGCGGTCACAATTTGTTTTCTGTAGAAACGTTTTATTTGCCAATGAAATTTCGGGTAGCTAGTTGTACCTGCTGTCTGGGTATTTTAGACAAAGTGAAGACAGAGGTAAGTGAGTTACTAAAACTTCTTGGTTTATAGAATTTCTATAAGTTTTTTGATTGGCCGCTGCAATCCACTGAGCACCCTCAAAGGGTATTTAAAATAACAAAAAAATCTCTCCTGTTCGAACTAATGTGTACCGCAGAACCGGGACAGTGAAGCTGGTGTAAATTGATTCGGCTTGACGTCAAAGAACACGCCTTCAATCAGCCCCTAGGTGACGAGTCAAAATATGGTGACAAATTATGGAGGCAAAATATGGTAAAGCGATTAAAGAATGCATTGTAAAAAAGGAGCGGACTCAAAGTACCAAACATCTATCAAATGAGATCGAGTGAAACATTTAAAATAACCATAGATAATTATTTACATTTCTGGCCACAATATAGAGTTAGAGCTTTCGATACTTTGTAGACGCTCTCTCCGGTTTGCCCCTACACATGTTGCAGGATGCTTGCAAACCACCTCACGGCAGGTGCTCCGGTTCCCCGTGCAAATACCTCGTGTCTACATTTCATTATAGATTACTCGGGGGGGGGGGGGTCCTGTAATTTTGTGATATTCAGTTCCTTTGTTTATCACAAAACTTTGTTTATTCGCTTCCTTTGTTTGTCACTGGTGTTCCGAAATCAATTCCATTATTAGGTTCTGTTAGTAGTACTACCGTCCGAAATAAGGTTGTATCATTTGTCTTGTTCGTACCAATTTATGCGCGCGCGTGCGCACGCACGCACGCACGTACGTACACACACACACACACACACGCACACGCACAGGCGCACGCGCACGCACACACGCGGAAACACGCACGCACGAACTCACGCGCGCACACACACATACACACGGTGTTGCAAGGAGACCGAATAATAGGCTTTCGGATGTAAAATGGTTTTTCTTGAGGGAGGTGGTCAGAGGCCGTTACGGAAGTAATCAAACGGGTTCAAGGTGTTTTAAGTATTTCACGTCACTATTATTCTAGTTAGGTGTTTAATTGTAATAGGAAAATAGTAGGGGATCATCGAGAAAACCGATACCCATCATAAGTTTTACAAAATTGTAATTGCGGGAAAAGCTGCAGCGCTCAGGACCACAGCTCTCCGGATGAGGCAAACGGGCTCCGTTCTGGAGCTGAGCGCTGCAAATCCGCGCCGACGCGCTCACGTCACTCGCAGCGGTACACGTCACATGCTTTATCTTCGGCTTGAGTGGAAAGTGTTGCGCTATTGCCGCCGTTGGGGTGTGTAGATAAAGCCGAAGAGAAAGCGTAGTGGGCCTGTGACGTGTACAGTTCCGAGTGACAAGAGCGGCGCGTGGCTTTGCGCGAGCGGTCGCGCGCGCGCGCACGCACACGCGCACACACACGCGCGCACACACACACACACACACACACACACACACACACACACACACACACACACACACACACACACACACACACACACACACACACACACACACACACACACACACACACGCGCGCGCGCACGCACACACACGCACGCACGCACGCACGCACGCACGCACGCACGCACACACACACACACACACACACACACGCACGCACACACACACACACACACACACACACGCACGCACGCACGCACACACATATATATATATATATATAGACATAAGAATTGGCAGTCAACAAGACCTCGGAAAGCAAAGGGGAGGATGTAGTAGCTGAAGATAAAAAATTTGGAAAATAAGAAAGTGGAGAAAAAATGCCCGCCAGGTTGGATCCGTACCCACGACCTCCAGAATACCGGTCTGGTGCGATAACCACTACGCTACCGGTGGCGCTACTTTAGCCTCCATTCTCTGGGGTATTTATGTTCAGGTGTTTTTGTTTCCTGCGCTTGGGAGTGGTAGCAAGCGCCACTCGGACTACTCGGGGTGAAGAGGACCTTCTTTTTAACCCCCGGGCCGTGACTCGAGCATCTACGACATGTCGAGAGTGGTCGACCAGCGTTGAACCCTCTTAAGCTCCCTATGGCACCAAGACTGCCAGTACAGAGGCCCTCGCTATGCATGTAGCGAATCAGAATAGGAAATGAGGGGCTCGTTGAAAATAAGAGAGACATAAGAATTGGCAGTCAAGAAGACCTCGGAAAGCAAAGGTTAGGATGTAGTAGCTCCAGATAAAGAATTTGGAAGATAACAAAGTGGAGAAAAAATGCCCGCCAGGTGGGATCCGAGCCCACGACCTCCAGAATAATGGACTGTTGCGATAACCACTACGCTACCGGCGGGGCTGGCTACTTTAGCCTCCACTTTCTGGGGTATTTATGTTCAGGTGTTTTTGTTTCCTGCGCTTGGGGGTGGTCCCCTTCACCCCGAGTAGTCCGAGTGGCGCTGGCTACCACCCCCAAGCGCAGGAAATAAAAACACCTGAACATAAATACCCCAGAAAGTGGAGGCTAAAGTAGCCCCGCCGGTAGCGTAGTGGTTATCGCACCAGACCGGTATTCTGTAGGTCGTGGGTTCAGATCGCACCTGGCGGGCATTTTTTCTCCACTTTCCTGTTTTTCAAATTTTTTATCTTGAGCTACTACGTCCTCCCCTTTGCTTTCCGAGGTCTTCTCGACTGCCAATTCTTATGTCTGTCTTATTTTCAACGAGCCCCTCATTTCCTATTCTGATTCGCTACATATATATATATATATATATATATATATATATATATATATAATGTATATATATATATATATATATATTGTAGCGTTGATTATGGACGCGATTGATGTAATTTTCACAGGCGTTCATGCAAGGACAATTCCCCATTGGGGATATTCGGCTTTGTGCACGCCCTACGACGAGGAGGCAGAAGCATCGCTTGGCGCATAAGCAGATCGGATATCGCGTCGGACATAGCTTTCTAAGCACGAGGAATCTCAGGTTCTCCGCAGCTCTAACTGCTCGTTAGTGGTCCAATAAACCACGCTTCAGTTTAGTCGAGTGTGCGGGTTCGTTCCCAGCGTGACTCTACCTTCGCATCGCAAGACTCCGATAGCACATCCTGGAGATACGGAGCAGACGGCTACAGCCCGTGATGCAGCTGAACACCGACCGAGACATGGCACCTTCCTCACCGCAGCCCATCATGTGTTCGGGTGTGCTTCGCCAGCGAGACCCCCCCTAACTTCGATGGAACGGATGACAACGACGTGGAGGAGTGGCTGTCACAGTACGAGCGAGTGAGCACGTACAATAGATGGGACGATCACATGAAGCTTAATGACGCTGAGTTTCATTTGGACCACCCAGCGAAGAAGTGGTTCCACAACAACGCGGCCACCATGGCTACCTGGGCTGAATTCAAAAACCGTACTGTCGAGGTCTTGGGCCGTCCCGCCGTGCAGAAGCTTCTTGCTGAGCAGCGTCTCCGCACACGAGCAAAGCGTCCTGGAGAGACGTTCACAAGTTATATCGAGGATGTTGTGGACCTATGCAACCGTGTTGATTCAGCTATGGCGGAAGCAGAGAAAATTAAGCACATGCTGAAAGGAATCGATGATGATGCTTTCCAGATGCTTTTAGCGAAAGATCTGCGAACCGTTGCTGACATTATAAACCAGTGACGAAGCTACGAAGAACTCCACAGACAGAGGGCGCTTACCCGGGGCTCTTCTGTCCAGGGAGAGCCGCTGTAGAGCTTGACAGAGGCGGGGGCCGACGCATTCTTGATGCGGCAGCTTCAACAGTTTGTTCGCGAAGAAGACGCTCGGAAAGTGTCACTTTTAAACCTGTAGCCTGGATAAACGATGCCACCGTCCGTTCCTGGCCCATCTCCACGATACGGAGTGCTTCCGCAGCCTACCGAAATGACTCCTTCCGTTGTCTCACCGACACTTCCAGCGCTTCGCCTAATGATCAAGGAACAGGTGGCTGAGGCACTGCCACCCACTCTGTATTATGCACCCCTCACGTATGCCAAAGCCATGGGGAGACCGGTACAGCCAGCTGGGACGTCTTTTCGGGCCATGCCGCCCACCCCGCCACGCTCTGCGGCACACATGAATCCGCCACCGGGGAATCCGTGGCGCACGGCTGACAATCGCCCCATCTGTTTCGCTTGCCGACTTCCAGGCCATATGGCCCGTTACTGCCGCCGCCGTGTGCCCGCGATGAATGATGACGTTAGCCACACTTTTGGCTCTCCATACGGGTCTTCGCAGCTAATGACCGACGTGCCACCCAGGTCGCCGTTACCCGCCTCCGGTTACAACGATTTCACCCGTCGTGACGCCGATAGCCGCCGTTCAAGCTCCCCACGTCGCCGCTCACTATCGCCTATGCGACGTCGTTAAAGCCGAACTGAACAGGAAAACTAGCCGCCGCAGTTCCGGAGGAAAGAGCTGCGCGACTTTAGAACTGTAAAAGGCCTACAAATGTAATCGACGTATCTGTTGAGGGTGTATATACAGTCGCACTAGTCGACACAGGCGCAGCCATCTCCGTCATTACCGCCGATATTTGCCGTCATTATCGCTCCGTAATTACCGCCAATATAATTGGGCATGGAAAGTAGCGTCGTGTTTTTTGATTACGCTTAACACAAAAGCATTTTTTTCCATACTATAGTAATGTATTGTTGAAATATGAGATGAGTGTGTCTTAGTAAATTGAGAAACACGACGACAGGTGATGTGTGAGTGACGTGGTTTGATAACGTCATTGATGGCGTGGGATTGGTATTGCATATTGGACTATGACAAGTATGTTTTCGCAGAGCTGATATGGAGTTAAGTTTATAGCACGATATCAGATTATCTTGATTGAAATTCAACATCGTAAATATTTCAGTAAGATACTTTTATAAAGAAATTTATCAGTCTCACCAGTATTCTTTATGGTATAGTTAAGGTAATAGCAATTATCAGGGAGCTCAACAATATATATGCTAAAATAATTGTTCCCTAGATCGGAACCTTGCGAAGCACATCTTAATAATGATTTGGGCTGTGAAAGGCAACCGTTAATTTCTACGACCTGGGCCACACTTGTTTAGTTTTGTATTAAAGACAGAGGATGACTCCGAATTACAAGTGCATCCAGCTTGTGAAGGAGAGAGGTATGTTTTATGGTATCGAATGTTTTATTCGAATCTACATGCAAAGACCCTCCGTTATGACCCATGTCTATAGCGCGTTTTAACGCATCAGAAAATCTAATGGCATTTGCAAGTTCTGTGAAAAGTGCTTCATGAAAACTAAAATCATGTGAGGTGAGAGGATTGAATTTGTCGAAATATTTCATTAGGCGCGTCACAATTATCTTTTCAACAATTTTACCGAAACATAGTAAAATGAAAATCGGAATATATTTTGGAACCCCTTCCTCCTCACCGTTTTTCAGCACGGCAAGAATTTTACATGTTTTAATTTGACCCAAAAGGTACGTTCTGTAAATGTACAGTTAATAATGGGACTTTATGGAGCGGATACATTGTTTTCTATTGTTTTTATTTGTAAGTGGGACCACTCCATCAAGCCCGGATCCTGTGGATTTTCAATTACATTTTATGCCAGTAATTCAGGAGGCATTTATATGCTCAATACGAAATATCTGCCACTACTGCACACTAAATGCAGTAGGCGCATGAGTGCTCGTAGGTATTTTGTCACTATTGTAAACTTGTTATTCTTTAGCTTTATATTTCGGTTCCGTAACGGCTCGCCATACACTGTAATATTATATATGTATGTCTGATAAAAAGTGCTTTTATCACGTCATACACTTTGTTATGACTTGTTTTTGCGTTTTATATTTATTTTTAAAATTTTTACGTTTGGTGTTATTTATTAATTCCGTGCAAGTATATAGAGGTTGTGTAACACTGTGAGAACATTGAAACTTGGTGGTATTGAAATTAAACAGCTCTCTAACGGGATACATTAAGGGACAAGACAGCGCTAACTAAGAGAAAATGTTTTTCGCCGTTGCGGAATTTGCGGTATACCCTTGTAAAGAAACACATGAAGGCTTTGAGGTCTACATATAGACAAATTGTTTCATGCAGGCTTGCAGATTTTAAATAGAACTGCTTTGGATGGAACCCTTCAGCGGCAAAGAAACCAGAATGCTGGAGCGGATACTCAATCGAGCAGATAAACACGTTCCCGTCTTTGTGTGACATAATTGCTGTGTTTTGTCTTTTTAGGTACTGAGGCAAAGTTTGTCAACAAATTTGAACTGGCATATGTTTTACGGGTATGCTGTCCACCGATGCCAAATTCTTCAGCTGGTTGTGCATTCTTTCTGAAAAGGGTGATACGAACATGGCGTAAAAACATAACTGTAAAAAAGTGCGCAAATTGCGGTGCCGTTTAAGAAAAAGGTTGTACATGAAACAATATTAGACGTTAAACTCGCTAAAGCACGCCTAAACCTACTGTGTATCGTAATAGTGCAATAACAAGATATTTAACCAATGTACTGCCCCACCCTGCCCACGCAACCTCGGCCAACTGTGCTACCAGTGCATATCTGATTTTTGGCAAAACAAATTATAATACTCTAAACTGTCGCCTACAAATGGGTCCTTTCGAAATGTTTATTATTATAGGCGTCAATACGTTTTCGCCAAACTAGCTTGAATTTAACTCTGATAGCATTCACAGAAAACAGGTAACGACATCTGAATAGTGCATTTCTGTTTCGTGCTCGCGCACTGTAAAAAAAATAAATGCGATTGGGGTAAACTTACCCATAGATTCACGGCACTGGGGCATGCGGCGACGTCACTCATACATGCGACATCGCGAGACCACCTATCAATTTCTTTCAGTAGGCGACGCCACATCTGGCATGCTCCAACAATCTCAATTGATGCAGCCGCGCAGCACAGGCGTCGAGCTATTTTCCCATTGCACTGCAGTAAACAATAGGCTACATCAGGAGTGCTGTTAACGTATGGCTCTTGCGCGGTTTCTCCTTTTATTTTGTTATTTAAAATGTTAACTTCCCTTATTCCTCTCTCTTTCTGTCTACGCCTCATTCCCTTGTTCCGCTATACTTACTTAAGTGCTTGCGTTTGAATCAACCGCAGACACGTTTTATTTCTAGCTAAACATAATTGGCATGCGTGAACTAGTGAAGAGTGCTAGTAGTTTAAAAAGACATTGCTCTTATACGCATGGTGTTCGTCCTTTTCGTCAGGACCGAGAAGACCTTGGCAATGGTGCTGCCACTTTGTGTTGCAATCGGATAAGCGACGCCAAGAAAACTACGCCTAAATATTGTACAGTACCCGCAAAGGTAAGCACTGCATTTCTAGAAGTAAATAGATAGCTAAGCCGCATTGTTGTTAATCACCGCAACCAGCGCCTAAAAACTGCATCAGAGGAAGTGAAACTAGCTTAATTTTTTGTGACAGGTAAGCAATGCACTCAAAGCCGTGGCCATATTTTTAGGTGCGTGGACTAGGGTTATTCTTCCAAAGATCACGACTGGAATGACCTGCGTGACATAATCTCCGTCCATGTAGCTAAGAAAACTGCAAATTGCGTAGGTTAACTTTGTACCAAAAATGCTGATACTGCACTCACAACAAATATTGTTTTTTTGTATCGCTTCCAACCTAGATGTGAAAAGTATAAGTTTGTTTACAGGAAGCAGTTCCCAAATACAACCAGAAGTACGGTGGTGATGCTACCCATGGAGCTTTACAGTGACTAAGAATTGTGGGAGGGGGAATCTAGCAGGCACTCGTCCCCTTTGCCTTTACATCGAACTCGACACAGCAAAGTCTGATACCCCAATTACATTTCCTTACAAAGTATGCAGGATGGTGGGATGAAGTTCCGGTGGACGACGAGGAAGACGATACCGAGCGCGCAGCTGAAGAAAGAGCGCGCAAATAATCGAACCCGGCCGGGTCAGCGGACGCCTGTGACACGCTGGGCTTGACGGTGCGGCCCTGTGATCGTGGTCGGGTGAAAAGCTGGGTCTCGACCGATACTGTGTCGCTGAGCCATCCGCCTCTGCTCACGGCAACCCATGGGCTGGCCGTGCCTGGAGCTGGTGGCACGCTGGGAGAGATAGCTCTGGTCCATGTTCACCTGGACGAGGTATCCTACGCTCACACCTGCTGCTACGCCATCAAGCCGTGACTCATCTGCAAGCTGGACGATGCCTACACGATGTCCTGTGCCTGGATGCGAGGTGGCGTAGAGCCAGTCATCCAGCCCACCGCGCTGTGACGTCTCCGTCTACCCGCACGCGTCCTGACTTTGAAGCCCCAAGGGGCTGCGGACAAACCTCTGTATGACAATTGCTTTTCTTTATCGCGGCCATTTTTATGTTAGTCTCCTACCTATTTTAACACATTTAACCTTAGTCTCCTGTCTGGCTTCCTTCCGCTATCTTGTGCTTCTGCTTTCCGGTTATGTATAAAGAAACGTTTACGCGTGCATGCACAGGCCATCGACTCGTTACTTTCCCGCCAATCCTGGGCCCATTTTTGCAAAACGTGGCGAGCCTGCCGGTATTCCTAAAAATCCTCTTCACACCTGGCAAGCTCGGCACTTTGTGTCATGTCACTAAATAATTGTCGCAAAGTCTGAGTGTGCAGTATTATCGGCGTGTCCGTTGTGTGACAGCGGTGGTCACAAGGTGGCACACTGCCTAGTTGACATGTCGACGAACGAGAAGAGCACGCGATTGCACTCGTTGCGGTTTTCGGTGAGGCCTACGCAACCATGTGGCGCGTCAGGTAAGAGATTCCCCCAATCTGACTTGCAAAAGCTCCAATCGGCGTCAAAGAACCATCCTGTGCGGCTTGTTCAATCCGACTGACAGTAGCACGTCCAGATAAACACGCCAGGTACAAGCCGGACCAAGCGCACCTGCCATCATGACGTCTTCGAGCGGACACTCCGGGCCAACGTCAGCGTTGCTCCAGACGGCCCGAGATTTGGCAGAGGGTGTACGGCGACGCGTTGTTGTGCGAGTGCTGTTAGACACCGGCAACGAACGCACCTTCATTGGCCAGGATGAGGCTTGGGCCCTGAAATGCACGGTTGTTGGCATGGAAGACTTGTCCTTAGTAACGTTCGGCAGTGTGATGTCATCCAAGGTTCTACGATGCCGGCGAGTACAGGTGACGCTACGCGGACAAGCTCGTGGAAAGCCGGTCATGTTGGAAGCTTTAGAAGTTCCGAATATTTCCTCTCTTACGAGTCTTGAACTCGACACCGCGACTATAACAACCCTTACAGAAAAGCGGTACGGCATAGCCGACAGCTTCCATCCGAATACATGGAAGGCAAATGAAATCAGCGTACTGGTTGGTTCAGACGCCGACTGGAAGGTGACTACGGGCCGGGTGAACAGAAGCAGCGGAAACCTCACAGCAGTAGAAACATTTCTAGGATGGACTGTTCAAGGAAGGCTGGCTTCTCTCTCATGCACTTTTAGCAGTCCCATGTTCCTGTCGTGCACCTCACGCGTGACATTTGTACTTTGACGCGTCCACAATGTGGGGGCTTTACGCCATTGAAATTGATGACCCGAGTCACGAAAATTCGCTGCAGGATAGCCGGATGGAAGCATTCGAGCGAAACATCACCCGTATCGACGGCCGGCACCAAGTAGCACTTATGATGATTCCTATTGCTTTCCGCTTTGAAGCGGGGTGATGACATGTCATCTTACCAAAAAGGACTAATATAACCATGTTTAACACTCTTGGTTTAATACTAGCGCTGCTTAGGGCAGGCACTAGAGCTTATTAGGCCCGAAATACTTTCTTTTCCCTGTTACAGGTGGTAACTGTCCTAGGCAATATTCCCCTTTCTACTTTTCGTCCACCAGCATTCTAATCTTCTTTTCGTTCCCTCGACAGCCTTGAAGTTAACTTCTTCTCTGATACCCTTAAATCCTAGGACTTCTGAAAGCCCAATATTCCCTTTATGATCCACGCTCCTGGTTAACCTCCTGGCAGCGACAATCGTCAGCTCACGGAGCACCGTCTGCGGACGCAACTGAACTGATTCCGAGAACAACCTGAGTTTCTTTAGCAGTATGGCAGGGCAATTAGAGGATATTTTGAAGAACACCATGCGGAACGAGTTGCGGAGCAGCAGCATCCAGGTGACAATATGTATTCCATGCCCCACCAAACCATCATTCGAAAGGACGCACTGACAACAAAACTCCGAGTATTGTTCGACGCTTCTTTAGCCATGCGTACATGACGTCCTATGCAAGGCGGTGAAGCTTGTGGTGGAATTCGTTCGGCTGCTCGGGACTTTTCGCAGTCACCCTGTTGCCATTGCTGCAAACATAAAAAAGGCGTGCCGGCAGTTGCTGATTCGACCAGAAGATCGCGACGCGTTGAGATTCCTCTGGGTGGAAGGACTGCCTACGCGTGATAACTCGGCGTCCCCCACTGTCACTTGGAGGATGACGACGTACCGTTTGGTGTGTCATCCAGCCCATTCCTGCTAGCTGCAACTATTCGCCACCATCCCCAGGCCTGCCGGTAGCACTACCCACAAACAGTAGTGGTGCTGGAACGGACATTCTGCGCGGATGACCTCGTAATTGGTGTACCTAGCATCTAAAAGGCAGTTCAAGTGTACCACGAAGCTCGGAAAATATTCTGAGAGCTAGGATGGTGATGCGAAAATGGACTTCAAACTCAGAGAAGCTCGGACATCAGTTTGTGTGGGACAACGTCGCAATGGAAAACGAAGGGGGAGACGCAACCAGGATTAAAGTGCTGGGAGCGCCGTAGGAGCGTGCTGGAGACTTAATTTACCTGTCGACGAAAAACGCATCCGAATTTGCGGCAGCCAATCTGTCACCCAAGCGCGCCGTGCTGCAGACGTTTGTGGGAATGTGTGATTCCTTGGGATACTTCGCACCGTCCACTTTAACGGCCAAGCTTGTGTTCCAGTACATCTGGAAAAATAGCGGCTCACGGGATGAACGCCTTCCAGATGACGAACAAGCGCGATAGAACAGTTGGTGCGGCGAATTAACAGAGTTGAACTAGGTCCAGGTTCCACGATTTGTGCTCTTCTCAATCGTTCGATGTGAAAGGTTTAATCGAGATCCACGCTGTTTGCGATGCAAGCCTTCGACCTTACGGCGCTTCTGTATACGTCTGAAAGCTGGGTGCCCGTGGCCTATATGACACCAGATTGTTAATTAGCAAGTGCCAAGTCGCCCCTCTTAGCCCCATCTCCCTGCCTCGACAAGAGCTTCTTAATTGCGTTATTGGAGCCCGACTCGTACGTTATGCCAAAACAACAGCAACTCGGGCAGACTGCCCCGCCAGTGTGTGGACGGGCTCTGTTGTCGCGCTGCACTGGATTACGAGCGCCGCCACAAAGCGTGACCAGTTCGCAGAACACCGCGTGGCTTAAATACGACGACTACTGCTCCTACAACCTGCGACCATTGCAGCGGGAAAGATCACCCGGCTGATTTAGTTACCCGAGGTATATCGGCAAAGGCTCTTAGGCACTCAAACCAATGCTGGCATGCACCTTCATGGCTTCTAGGTCCAAAACATGAGTTCCCTGACACGCACATTGATGATGTTGACCCGGAGAAGCTCATAGTGTCACAGGAAACTTTGGTTTGCTGTTGCAATGTCACGAGGCACGAACAGTTTATGACCATAGAAAATTACAGCACCCTCGGGGGCCTTCTGCGGGTAACGGCCTGGAGTCTACGATTCCTGCAAAATGCACTGCAGGGAGGGCCATAAGCAAGCGGTTCCCTCACAGCAACTGAGCCGCTGCGTCAGCCATTCAAGAATATGCGAGTGGGCTCAATGTGCAGTAGAAATTCATTGTTGACCGAGCTACTATGTGGAGTGGCTGGTGAAAGTGTCTCATTTGCTCCACCAAGGACGTTCTCAAGCGTTCACTAGGGCGCAGTAGCCTTACCGCCGAAGCTCTGAGCACTACCCTTTGAGAAGTGGAAGCTGTTATTAATAGCCGACCTCTAACATATGCCGAAGACTACCCCGATGAAGGAGTGCCATGTACGCCTTCCCGCTTCCTGACAGGTAGGCGTGCGCTTTGCATGCCGCAAGAGTTAGCGGAGTCCGAGACGTCGTCAACCCGAGATGAACTACGGCGACGAGCACACTACCATCAAAGGCTGACGGCAGAGTTCTTGCGCAGATGGGAGGAACGCATACTTCTTGTTACTACGTTCGGCTCACAGCTGTGCCCAGGCTACGTTAGCGCAGCTGAAGGTGGGCGACGTCGTAAGAGTGCGTGACGACAACGCTCCTCCAATGCAGTGAAAACTAGGACGAGTGACACTGCTGCACCACAGCGTCGACGGCGTCTCTAGAACTGACTCGGTGCGGATAGCCACAGGTCACGTGATACACCGTCCCATGCAAAAACTTTACCTGTTAGAATCAGCCGCCTAATCTTTATCGGCCGCGGGACGATGTAGAAAAGGAGGAAGACGATGAAGCAGGCATGAGCACCAGCCACGATCATCAGCGGTAGTGATGTTCGATGACATCGAATGAAGACGCACGGGTCGCTCGGTCTAGCGCTCTGGGGTGTGACTCGCGGTAGCTTCCGCGACAATATTTGTTCACATAATTACACATTACTGTAAGAAATGCATATGTTAGAGGGTTGTTTCTGTCTACTGGTGTGCATTTCATAATACTTTTTAGCTACGTTTAGATTTCTGCATCTGTATGTCCTTCACCATTGGTATTCTGGAAATATTACCCACTTTCCAGCCAATGCAGTCCACAACTATTTTGCCAGTTTATGGTGCAGTGAAGAAAAACTCGCACCATAACACCATGGCCACCGCGTCGGTTGATTTTCTTACTTGTAGTTGCCATTATTGGATGCTTTGTAATGTACCATCGGGTAGAGCCTTTCCAGAGCAATATACGGTAGAATACAGGGGAGCTGGTTACCCATTCATCAGCTTTGGGCTAATACATGCCTCAGGAACTCTTTTTATTCACGTTGTATTGGGTGAAAAGGACCAGTAGACAACGTCAACGATAAAGATATTTCCGAGAATGAAAGATTGCTTTCTAGTAAGAGGCTTGGAGCTAATTTGGAGCAGCGGAACCAACTACGGTGGTTTATTAGGCTGAGAAAGGTGTATTGGTGATACTGGTAGTTGTTTCCCTCAACTGATTGTTTGTTAACGGGTCATTGACACACAATCCCAAGCAGCAGAAATTGCCAAGCCCAAGAATGGCAAATCATCAATGGCCAATGTGTCCTAGCTCGGCAATACCTCGGCCGCCATTATTGGCATGTGTTTGGGAAAGATGACAAGCAAACAAATGACATGCTGTGGAATGCCAGTACTGGAGAACGCTTGGCAAAGCATCTTGCCATGAAAATGCTATGGGTGGACGCCACACTATTTTAATGCACATTTTGGCTTTGTGGCCAGTCTTAATGGTCCATGCCTATTTTATGAGTGGCCTCGCGGCCCGCTTTCTGCTTTATACATGCTATTATACAGGAAATTATTTATTGAAGATTTAATGTGCACTCTTTAAACATTTCCCTGTACAATGGCATGTATAAAACCGAAATCGGACGTCGAGAATAAACGAACTGTATCAACTTTCCGAAGCATACGTGGCTCGCCAAAAAGCATTGAGCAACACAATACACCAGGCCTCTTTCTTAATTATTTTATAACGCACATCAAATTCAGAACGAGAAACCTGGCTTAACAGTGGGAAAAATGCGAAATAAGTTTGTTCAAAACACAAGTACGAAAGAAAACACAAATACAGCGGTCACGAAAAAATAAAAAAAAAAGCGCTGCTCACAAAGCGCGAACTGATCTATGTGTCGTTAAACTGCTTGAGATGTCTTCAAAAAAGAATCATTCAGGTAATTGAAAACAAGACCCCCCCCTGTCCGATAATTTTCGGACCTGCCAACATCACGATATGTCGTTGAGCAGCACTATCAGAGAATAGTCCAGCTTGAAAGGCTTGTTCTCACTGCTGCATGCGCCACATATCCACCGGAAACACCTTTACGTTGTAGCGCCTGTATTAAGCAAAAAAAGAGTTCACTTCAACGCTAAATGCACGCTTCTTATAATAAATAGAGCACCCAGCACCATCTTTAACACATACATGTGTGAAAAGTTTACGCGTAAAAATTTAGCTTGTTAACGCTCGCGATGAAACAACATACCTACTACACTATTGATTTTTCAATTATGCGCTTTACGGTAGGAGTTACTTGGCTCGTTCTTGAGAAAACGGTCCCGAACATCCCCGAATAAGGGATTCACTGTTGTTGCTGTCGCGCGAGATACTATGAAAAAAGTTCAATAGACAAAACAATGTACAGAAGCAATTAAAAGAAATACGAACAACGGAGCACACAGCCTCTGCCGCATGCTGCACAGTTTGGCTGCCCTGTCCCTAAACTGCGGGTATGCGTAGTTCTTTCCGAGCGTTTGAGAGTGTTGCCTACTGTTAGGGGAAATGCCTGATCAAGAAGCGATGCCGGTCATTTATTTCTAAGCGTCTTGTGATGCTCTGTCGCCACTGAGCATCCTATTATCTACTACATTCGGGAGGCAAGCGCGCAGCAGGCCGATTGTAGCTAGCATGATGCTCTTCAACGATCATCCGGCTCAGTGGCGACGCAGCGTGAAAAGGCGCCTAAAAATAAACGACCGGCGTCATTTCTTGATATAGCATTTCCCAGTAATGTAGGCCACACTCTCAAACGCTCTCGAAGGAGTGCGCATGGACGCAGTTTACTAACTTTGCAGCCAGACGGTGCAGCATGCGTCGGAGCCTGTGCACTCCGTTGTTCGCATTTCTTTTAATCCCCCCTGTACGCCAGCGGTTACGCGAAATTTTGCCGTGGCTACTGTAGTCACACAAACAGCTAATCCGGATAGATATTTCGTTCCGTCCGTTTTATTAGCGCAGGTTTTGGTTTCTAACAACGCGGGATCAGAGATTACAAGCCAATGGATTACACATTGGGTTCGGAACGCAAGAACTTTCGCTTTTTTTTGCAAGACATCTGTGCCACCTTGGAGGTAGATGAGAAGCGTTGTCACTGTGGCGCTATAATGCGCTATATTTTAAGGGGTAACCAAATAAAGCGACAATTAAAGCGTCGCTGAAAACCGAACGGATTGTATATTAAACTGGTTACGGTGTTTCTGTCTCTGCCGCTAACTTTTGCCTTGTCAGACACGCGAGACGCGAACAGAACCGACGGAGAAGCCAAGCGGCAGTGTAATTGCTTTATTTCTCGACAATATCTTTACATTGCTGATACAAATACTGAAACGAAAGCTTCATTTATAGACAGAGTTTAATGAAACAAGCTTATTACATCCATAGCTCTTCCACTGCACACGAGTCTAGCTTCAACGCCTGCTGAACGCGGTGAACCTGCAGTTGGAGCACGGCCGCTTGTTCGGAAAGCACACAACCGGAAAGAGGATAGCTAGAACTGGCGTGATACAAATTGAAGTTCATGTATCTGAACGCTCAATTCTTCGCAAGAACCAACAACACTAAGGTCCACTCACGCACATCAATTGTTATAAACGAAAGGTCAAGTTTCGGCTAAAACGAGCGTGAACTGTTTCGTACCGCGGCAGTAAAAATGAAACGGTGACTCAAATTTTCAGCGGCTGGCCGCAGCAGAGAAACTAAGTTATTCCACCAGTCAGATATACCTCAAACACAGCCACAGACACGCATACGCGCATCACAGACGCGTACAGCAGTACTACAGCGGTTCCAATGCCACAAAAGAGACGCAGACATCGGAGCGACGCGTCCATCCACCAGCCCAGCTGCGGGAAAAAGAACGCGCAAAGGCACAACGCTCAAGTAGTTCTACGGACCCCGTTTCTTCATGACACACTAATTACCCATTCCTAGAAAACGTGTAACAGTATTTTGCACGCTTTTTGGATACACTGCCATTTTGTTTGACTGCGCTTTGTTTCGTGGCACGGTGCTGTGGCCCTTTAGGTAACTATTTTTGCTGCGTTGTTGCCTGTTTACCGCGATAACCGTCATGTCCGCATATGCCAGGCCCTCGGCCAGCGAGTGGCCGGAATCCGCTTTTATCCATCGTGCCTCCGATGGGCTTTCCGTGTGATGTTACTTCCAGTCGCCGCTTGCTTGGCGCTCAAGCAATCTTTCAGCCAAGTTACCGATGAGTGGCCGATAGTTTGGAAGCCATTAGAGATCCATGAGGTTTCCAAGCATTGGCAATCGGCCTCAGCTGCTTGGGATGGTTCCCTCGACGTAGTTGCAATGGTCTCGGAATAAAGTGGACTGGTGACAGTTTCAGCAACCGTTTCCCCAGGCTTTCATGAATTCTCACGAAATTGAGTTCCCGTGGCTGCTAAGCCACTACTAAGTGAAGTCGTCACCAACTATTCAGCTGATGACCCTGCGTTGATAGGTCATGACAATAAACGCTGTTAGCCTACCAGAGAGTTATCCTACTGCTGCTCGAGGCTGTAATGATTATTTAGGATGCGACCGATCAACTAAGGTGCCATTCAATTATTCGTGGGCTGATGGGCACCCCTAACAGAAAAAGAAGTGCAACACGAAAATTTTTGTGTCAGGAAGTCAAGTGTGCAAGTAAGGTTGGTTTGTAGGCAGGCGTACGTTCAGTGATGAAATTGCAAGCTGAAGTTGTCGCAGAGACTGATCACGAATGCACATTGATGCACCACAAACGCGACTAAAAACCATTTATTGCTTTAAAAAAGCAAATGCCTTCGAGTGAAAGCTTGTTAGTTCGAAATTGGTTAGGTTGAAATTTCAGCTAATTTAAATTGACGTCGAGGTCCCAGTGCTACACTGTGTATTTCATGGAGAAAAACTCCGATAATTCGAGCGAGGCGGTATTCGTAATAGTCAGTTCGGAGTAACAGCCCCTGGGTTTCACCGCTCCTTGATACGATGCATTGCAAAACCAAACCAAATTAACTAGACACCCAAGTGTATGAGCAGAGTCTGTCAAGCATTGAAAGAGTGGTATGAGTGAGACGCACAAGCAGGCGTGCACTTAGCGCAAAGTGCACATGACTGGCTCGCCAGCTCTCCGGAGCAAGCCGTAGCATGTTTTAACATCCACACGGGGCGCTGCCATTGTTCGGCTCAAGCTG
Source organism: Haemaphysalis longicornis (assembly GCF_048455015.1). Classification (NCBI taxonomy): domain Eukaryota; kingdom Metazoa; phylum Arthropoda; class Arachnida; order Ixodida; family Ixodidae; genus Haemaphysalis; species Haemaphysalis longicornis. The sequence continues at coordinate 99,168,015 of NW_027526233.1, read as the reverse complement.
TTGCAGGATATTTATTGCTTGATCGTTGGGAGTGCGTTCAGCTACAGTTGAAGAATAGACCGGAATTTTCTGGACTTTTATTCCAAGTGCCCGCTTCCTAATTCAAACTGCACTTAACTTTAATTAAACTTTGGTCCCCTTCAGTTTGAAATTAATGATCTTCTACTGTATTTAATCATCCTTTTCATCAGTCTGGTTTTGTCTACTACAGAATAAATGCCTTTCCAAAAGACCTCCAGCCCCGTATTTACACCTAATTTAATGGTTCCCTTTTGCAATCTTGACTCAGCCTAAACTCTATAGCGAACGTATTCATGGCGCTAGCTCTGGTTACTACACCAAATTTTGAGCTATTCTAGGTTGCTTTAACCATTGTGTCCTAAACGTTTGAGCAAATCATTACGTAAACCGTTTTCAAATGTGACTGATTTTGCGGATTTCATTGCTTTTTCAGAAGCAAAGTTTCCCGTGCACCCTACCTGCAGTGGTCCACTGATTATGTTTGCGTGGACGCATATGGCCAACTTTATTTCCTCGCACGTTTACTGTTTACCGGTCTGTGGTGATTTTTACGTGATGTTTCGATATATAATGTGATATACCCCAGGATGACCCGCAATTTTCAGATTTTTGCAGCATGCTTTACGACTTGCAAGTGCCGAGCCATGTTGGAAGACCGTAGATCTAATCAGTCATTGTCCCATCAGTCGGGCAGTTGCTCTTTATGGCTGTAAGACGATTGTACATAATTTTTAAAAAATCTGAGTGATGTTGGTTACGCTTTGTTTTAATTGATTACACTGTATGCTTTTGTGTGAAACGACAATTTTTTTCCAGTTTCTATTTGGTCATTGCCCAATATTACATTTTTGCTTTAGGATGGTCACAACGATTTTTCATTCTCGCACCATAATTTCTTCCTCACATAAGGCATGAAAGTACAAGGGTAGCAGTCGAGCATGTATTTATTTTTTCTTTTAACCGCATCTATGCAGTAGGCCAATTTAAAAAAAGGACATAAGCCTAGTACTCCATTCCAAGCTTTGAGAAAGCGACCATTGTACTTCGCAATACCACCTCAAATGTCGACCTTTCATTAGTCCTCTGTAATTATGTATAATACGCTACACTTTCTTTCAGTAAAGGCTCCAAAACGTTTTGTGAGCGCAAAAAAAAAGTCTTCACCATTCTCAATACTGCCTTTGGGGACAAAAACCTCCCTTCTGGGCTTGCAAAAGCTATACAAGAAAGCCTTAAAATACTCCCATAAGGCCCCTAAACCTCCGTAAAAACTCGAATAAAAGGAATACAACACTCCCTGAAATACTCCTCAAAACAGCCTCCAAAGTAATATATAGGCTCCGCCGAGGAAGCGAGAATATCCTTCTCAACTATCTGAAAACTCGATAAACATAACTTAAGAACGCCCCTCAGGGAGTAATAAATACTTTTTTAAACTCCTTAAACCCTACCAAGGGTTTCTTCTAGATATCACCTTTCTATCTTATAAAAACAACCTGTCTTGAGGGAGTAAACGAAACCTCCCAATCCCATGTTCTAAAAAAACTGCTAAAAGGAGGATCACTTGAGGACAGGCGATTTAGAACCACTACGGAGTATATATATATTTTAGAGTGTATGAGAACGCGCGGTGCGCTGTAGATCTTTTTCACTGGTGAGGCGAACACCGTTTGACGAAGGAGCAAGAGGAGCTGGATGTTGCATACACACATGGTGTGTACCGGAATCTGTAGCCAGCATTCCGGCGTGGCTGTTGCGTTGTCGCCGTGATACGCGTACGCGTACACGACAGGGGTAATTGTTCACTGTGTTCTGAATTTTTAGCAGAAGTTCGTTGGACGTAAGAGTTTTACGAATCTCTCGTAGAGTTACCGATGAATCAGTGGATATTGTATACTGTGGTGAAGCGTGGTTGATTATGAGCGATCTGCGTAGCAGAGCATCCCGCGCTGTTTCCTTTTTATGCCTCTCAATGTGGTTTGCGCATGCGCTGCAGTGCATCCACACACCCAAGACTAGGTACTGGCGCAACTGCTTCCCGTCGCAGAAAAATGGCGTTTTCAAAAAAGGTGTGTCCATTGAATCTTCCGCGACCGAATAAATTGGTAGCATTTGCTACGTAGAGAACACGACTTTACAGTGCTCAGAAAAAACAGGAATTGAAAATTGCGCGTTGTGGACGAATTTCGAGACAAAAACATATCGTTCTCCGCGCAATTGTAGTAAGTGCATCTAACGTAATCGAAAACATCCTTGAGCCAAGTTACCTTTGAAATCGTCATGCTAAGGACATTTTGTGTTAATCGGAAGTGGGGACACAGACGACGAGTTCGTCCTACACACGCCGAATTCATGAAGTCGCTTGCTGCGGGATCTAGCCGAGGAGGTTGTAAAAAAAACTTCTAGGGTGGAAGTCTCCGATAGCCGGCTGCGCAGAGAAGTGAAGTAGGGCAAACCGGTCAGCAGCCGTATTGCCTTGGGCAGAAAGGGCGCTGAGGTGTCGGGCACACCTAAGTGTTTTAGTGTTTTGTGGGGTGTACATAGGAGAAAAGGATAACTAAGCTTTGATTGATTGATTGATTGATTGTACGGTTTAACGCGCCGACGCAACGCAGGCGATGAGGCGCGCCGTAGTGGAGGGCTCCGGATTAATTTTGACCACCTGGGGATCTTTAACGTGCGCCGAAATCTCGTACACACGGGCGTTTTTTGCTTTTCGCCTCCATCAGAAAAGCGGCCGCCGCGGCCGGGAATCGAACCCGCGACCTCGCGCTCAGCAGCGCAACGCCTTAGCCACTGAGCCACCGCGGCGGGTGATAACTAAGCTGGCTATGTCGACGAGGATATTTGACGGCAGCCTCATTTTCGCCGCGTATGCTTTCTACATGACACCAGCAACAAGTTAGCATTTGCATCTTTGGGTGGTGAAGAGAGCCGTCGCGGCGAAAAATAGCCGCGTTCGAGTCTAAACACGCTTTTACGGCTTTCAGTTGAATTGATATTTATTTGGTGTCTTAAATGGTAAATACCACCCCTTAAGCATTCAAATTGCGTCATGTTGCGCGCCATGGCAAATGCCGCCTCAACATGGCTACTAATGCCCGCCATATCGCGCTTATACGTGCGGGACACCTTTGTTCTAGCGCAAGTAGTTAATTTTGGTTCTTTTAGCAGTGCCGCCATAATTATTGAATATTAGTCACGCACCTCTCATGCCGAAGCACTCTCTGTTGAAACAATGTAGCCAGTTGACTTGTTCTTAGGCAGTACTGCGGGTAATGATGGTATTTTAGTGTTTATATGTTTTGCATATGGCATTTTTCTGGTTTATAGACCTCTCCACTAAGGACACATGCATGAGATCAGTGTGAGTAGCAGTATGAGCGACAATGCATCCCACGTTTTACATATTCCTGTTCCAGTTAATATCTCCCATTTCTAGGTTTAAGATAAGGCGCACACTAAAGCTTGTTAAAGAAGTTTGTTCATTCTGTGTATAGAGTTAGTATACCTGATGCACTTCACAGAAAGCATAAGATAAATGTAAGAAATTTAACTTCCATGTAAATTGACACTACAACAAAACTACACGTGCAAATGTTACGTATGAATACAAAAGCGCGATACCTCCTTGGGATGAGATATGCATCTCATATTCTTGTCTCACTCGCGCTATTTCCTTACATTCACTTTCTGCGGAGGTTCCTCAACTACGTGGTTACCCTGGTTACGCAGCATGTTTGCACTTGAGCTTGGACCATACACGAACGATTTGTCTAACAGCTTCGCGGCTAAAACTGTCCCAGCCCTGGCGTAGGCCCCGGCGCAAATGAAACGTTAGACCGAACTGCCTTTCTCGATGCCGATAAATATCTAATCAAGCACCCTCACTTTAAAATATTGCGGAAAGACAGGTTGCGGTACACATATAGTATACAAATATAGGTTATCCGGAGCAGAGAAGTGACCCCTAGGACCTGCCTTTAGAACCTACACATTAAATACGCCGGTTGTATAACGCACAAGTACACGCAGCTAGCTTCATGTGATGCATGACTCGCTACCTGACACCCTTATAGCGGTTCCGAGGCGCAACCCGTATACACCAAATATGAATACTCAAGGTCGGGTCTAATCAGCCGGTTTTACTTTCGCCTGGACGGAACTGTACAAATTTCACGCCGGCTCCGTCTGGACGGAACGCTAAGCTCTCAGTTGTAATCCGTCTGGGAAGGATAACTCACAGCGCTCTGTTCCGTCTGGACGGAACTTTAGCACTTGTATATCGTTCCGTCTCGACGGAACGCTAGCCGCAGCCTTTCCTTTAACATTGCGCTATCTCCCGGCTTGTCTCTTTGTGGCACAACTTTTTAAGTGGGAATGCACTTTATAAGCGACCCGAAACCTTCCACCGCCGGCGGCGGCGGCGGCGGCGTCCGCAGTCCTCCTCTCCCTAGCAATGGCGTGGAGCGGAGAGGAGCGTCGGTAGCAACGGCGCGGTGACGTCACTTCACCACGTGACCGCGCTCGCTCCGCCTCCTCGCCGTGGCTGCGCGGGTGCGCGCCGCTCCCCGCACCGCTCCTCGCGCCGTGACGTCATGGTATGACGTCACAGCGCGCCTCCTCTCCCCAGCAGCTGCCGCGCGCCTCTCTCTCCACCGTGACGTCACACTCTCTCCTCTCCCCCTCGCTCGGCTGCAGCTGCCGTGCGCCGCTGTCCCTCTCCCCTTGCGCTCGCCTCCTCTCTCAGCCACCTGGCTCGGCGCGCTCGGCGCGGCGTACCCCCCTATATATGCAGCGATAAACTGCCAGACCTCCGTGGGTCGGCTCGCGCGCGCTCACGGGCGAATGCCAACGGATTTTAACTTTACTCCCCCTCATAGCATCACCCCGTGCATTCGCACTTAACCATGTTCACCCTCGGGGAAATGCTTGGGAGTTTTTTTTTCTACTCGTTTCTTTACTACCCCAGTATGCTCAAGGCATTATCTCAAGCAATCGCGACTGCAGCCGCTCGTGCCTGTTTTTCTGTTAGTTCACAATCGGTGAAGGGTGCTCAGAGCCACAAGGTCAATTTTTATTTTTCTGGATGAGCACAACAAACAAATGCTTCAAATGCCACTCACGCTTGGTGATAAGATCAAAATAACCGAAGAGACCGAACAAACGCTTAGCTACCGCCGACCCTTCCGTCTACATTCGTTGCTTCTTTGTTCACGAATAACAGCAGGCAGTTCCATTTAGCAAATGTCCTGCTTCACCCATTGCATTGGCATTCTCGCACTTTTGCTATGTTCAGCTTTATCCCATGGCACACAGCTAACACAGCAAAACGTTTTTGGAGCGCAGATATTGTGGAAGTAAATTTTTTTTTTCAAGAATAGGTGCTTAGGTCACGCACTCACAAATTACATGAGGACAAGTTACACAGTAAATACCATGTTGCGCCGAACCATTTACAAAGCGCTGTTGTCTGTTCATTTTCGACTTCTCATGTCTGTATCTAGTCTGTGCTACTTCAAGATGTTAAAAAGCACTAGCAACTACCCCACTGTGGATCTTCCCAAAGCTTGATTTTGCTGGCTGATATCTTAAACACACTGGTTCCTTCCCAGGGTCTGGAGTTCCCCTTAAAGGAGCCATGAAGACAAAATACAAGTTGGGCTTATTATAAAGACTGCTTAGTCCCGATAACAATGTTACCAATATCACCGCAATCTTCGAACAAATAACGGAGATATTAAAGAAAGCGTGGGAAGCAGTCGCGACCCCCTAGCCAATTTCCCGCAACTTTTCTATGACGTCACGGAACCTTGTTTGTGCGATTGGCCTCCGCCTAACTGATATGTCGCGGCGACATATGACTGGACGTCTGTAATTGGGCCTCTAGTTCCATTTGACCGCATCACTTGAATGCTAACGTGCAGTTAACGCACTGAAAATTATGTTTTATTGTTGGCCCGTGTGACGTCATTCTTGCTCATAACACGTCACTGTGGCGCAAAATTTGAAAGTTTTTAAATACTTCTTGCTTTTTCCCTTCAAAAAACATCTTTTGTGGCTGCAATGTAGCTGAGTGGGATACTGAATCCTAGTTCTTTCAAATTAAACAAAGTTGTATTTTCTCTTCATGGCTCCTTTAAGGCTTCTCTTTATGGTAAGTTACAAAATTGATGTTATCAAGACACCAAAATTTTGAGTGCACTTCACCTTTAGGAAAGCAAAAAAGTACATGGTCAGGAATATTTCGCTACCGGTGGTCAAAGTAACCATAAACGTTAAGCCTAAACACGTCAGCCAGCCTTTCTAAAGAGCAACAATTTTTTCCCAGTCGCTCTCTCTTACGTGTACAGCATTTCTTTTAGTTTAATATTGGGTACACCCTAATATTTTTAATGCCGAGGGCAACTCAAGCCAAGAGCCCTTTGCCAATGTTGCCATCTAATTCGCAAATTAAGCTCACTGTTCTCACCAGTATCGTGAAGATGTCATCCTCTCTTTCCTTCACCAAATGGGGCAACCAAACGGTAGCGCTGACACCTTTTGCATCTGTAAAGAGAGCAAACTAAAGTTGTACAGCCGAACCCAACTGATGGAAACCATTTTCATCGATTTATCCAGTATGTCGAACTCCTTCCGGTAACAGTATAGTTGCAGTGAAAAATATAGCAAAAATTACGTCTATATCGAATAAAAATACGAGCGAAACCCGCTATATCGAACGGCAAATGACGCAGGAATGCGCCCCCCACCCGCCGCAGTGGCTCAGTGGCTAAGGCGTTGCGCTGCTGAGCACGAGGTCGCGGGTTCGATTCCCGGCCGCGGCGGCCGCTTTTCTGATGGAGGCGAAAAGCAAAAACTCCCGTGTGTACGAGATTTCGGCGCACGTTAAAGATCCCCAGGTGGTCAAAATTAATCCGGAGCCCTCCCCTACGGCGCGCCTCATCGCCTGCGTTGCGTCGGCGCGTAAAACCCTACAATCAAGGAATGCGCCCCTCCCCCCCCCAAGTTGGCTTTTCCTCAAGGTGAAAGAGAAATACCGTCGGCCCATTTATCTCGGCCGCTCATCATCAGTTGGCGGCTCCTTCCCTCCTTCTCGCTCTCCCTTCCTATCGTAACGCACCTGCGCCGTCTAAGGTGAGTTGTTGCACCCCCATGCAAAAATATGATCGTGGGCTGTCCACCAGGTTTTTTTCGTTCTTTGAGTTTGTACTGCTCGCGCTTTTTAGGCTTTTTTTCCGAAGTGTAGCTGTGGTGGCTAGCGCTAGAAACGTTTATTTGGCGGCTCAGCTAGCGCGAAGCGGCCGAATTTGCATTTCGCCGTGAAGTTGGCAATTATAAATCGAGTCAAAAGCGGTGTGGAGCTATAGTACTACAAAGGAATTGTCATCTAGTGCAAGATAACGCTGAGTGCACACATGGCGTGCACACAAATTTCCTTGCCTGCTTCCTTGTGCCTGATTTCCACGTACGTGTGCTCGTTAAGGAGGATATTCCCCGCTTTTTGCTCACGAATGTGGCCTTGCAAAAGCTCCTGCGCCACCCTAACGCATAATAATAGTTCACTCCAAAGCCCACACAATGCTAATATACCTTTTGTTAGACCGCCGGCCTATGAACAAAACGCTTACGGTGTGCAAGCTGCAGCAGGATGGTACGCAATTTCATGTTTATACAAAAAACAAAACATCTACGCGTTGCTGGAGCAGGCGAGACCAGGCTTGCGAGCAAAACATAGAAATGGTCTAGTAACGAGCACAGTCTCGGCGCAAGAATCAGTCACAGAAGTAGCATTAAAAGCGTTCTGCGCACCGCCTATATTCCTCTAGCACCAGCCACTGTAAGCTTACCGACGCGGTATTCAGACATCATAACCTGAAAAAGCTGAAAAATAAAAACCGCATTTCACTGTTCCTCGCCGTACCATTTAACCACAAAGCTACGCCAGCTTCCTCGAGGTCCGTGTGTACGGGATTTCGGCGCACGTTAACGATCGCCAGGTGGTGAAAATTAATCCGGAACCCTCCACTACAGCGTTCCTCATTGCCTGCGTTGCTTCGGTGCGTTAAACCCTTCAATAAATCAAGCTTCCTCGAGGTACCCGGCGTTTGCTTTGGTTGATGGCTACTGAAATGGAACAGTCGATACACTTTCAACCGTTATCAAAGGGAACTTATTTAACACTAGTTTACCTTCGCAAACATTATAGTGAGAGTGAGGGATGGGGAGGGGAGGAGGGCAGGCCCATTAGTGCTAGTAAAATCTGCGGAGCGGGCAGTACTGAGCATGGTTTGGGTGCGAAGCAGGTGTCGATCGTTATTTGCTCAAGTTACTGCACCCTACATGCAAAGCTATGTCGGCAATGTGACGCCAGCACACAGGCGGAGCAGGCACTCGTGTGAGCCGAGCACACAGTGGCCGTAGATACCCTATACTATCTCTCGCCGGATCACTAACAATTGTTGTCAGCGCTCTTGCGGCATTGCGACAAAGCAAACATGCGAGCGAGCAGACAGCAACATATCGCAGTGGGACACGCAGCCTCGCTCCCGATATCTCAACAACGCATGTCCGTGCGTTTTCCTCGGCCGCTGCCAGGTGACGGCACCGGGATCTTCGGCTGTGCGCACCGCGGTTCGTATTTGAATTGTCCATGACTGTACGCGCAAAATTATATTCTACCAATACATACGCGTCCCGCATTTGTACGAAGTGACTGCAGCTTGGCGCCGAAATAAGCCGCTGTCGAGCACCTACTCGTTTCTTTTCATGTTGACATTTCGCCCCTCTGTCAGCCTGAGCCAAATTCATCAAAGCGCACTCAGCATTCCGTGTTAAGGGTCAAATAAAAGCGCCAGAGGAAGTGAAACAAACTTTCACTGCGCCTTGGCCGTGGAGCGGCCATCGTGTTCAAGGTCGCCGTTGCGTCGGCGGCGAGCCATCGGCGGCGGCTCGCGCCAACGGTCATGCTGCCCTGTTCGCATACTGAGGCCGTCGAAAAACCTGCCACTCACGCAGAAATGAGGTTGGACGTTTCTGCCACGACTGTCCGCATAGTATTCAAGCAGCATATCTTACACAACTGAGCGTTATTCGCAAAGTGCACGAAGTTTTTTCACGAGGGAAAATCTCTCGCCGCGGTGAATACTTCACTTACCTCTATCAGATGCAGTTGCTGTGTTGCCGCAGCTCCGTCCGTATATCTTCCCTTATCCTGGACGCTGTCCTCACGTGGAGCACGGCAAAAGCACTGTAAAATTGTCGCGACACTGAGCAGCGAAACCACGTAGTTAGGAAAACCGCCCTAACGGCCACAACACAAAGAACGCCTCGCCGGCGGAGCGCGCAGGCAGTTCAAAAGCTTCCACTCCGGCTGCTCGCCTGCTCGCGGGAAACGCCTGACGTCACACCTGCGGCGACCAATCAGAGCGGCATCTCTTTTTTTTTGTTTTCTATGCTCCTCGACTTGGTTCCCCTCTCCCGCCAAGTTGCGCCCCGTACCGAGTCGAAAGAGAGTCGCCAAAATTATGACTCTGATCGGTGACTCTGTTTTGACTCACCAAGCGTTAAAGGTAGTCGCGGCGCCGGGGACTCTCTTTTGACCACCTTTTTTCTTAGAGTGTAACACAACAGCACTTGCGTGCCTTTGCCACCGGTGTGGACCCGGACGCGGGATTCCCTCTGGCGCTAGTAAAAACCAGATCACTCAACATAACGGCAACACAATGGAACCACACGGAACCACCACGATGCTTCGCATCCTCATCAGGGTTCCCCACGGGAAGATGGTGTAATTTTTTTCCTCCCTCGTGTCTACCCGGAAACACTCTACTCCCTCAATCTGCCATTGTGCTTTTTTACAGATGCCACTCTGTTGCTCTTCTCAGTTTTAGGGTCGTTGAAGTCCTAGAGAAAAAGAAAAAACAGGCTGGTAAAAAACGAAATTCTTGGTCGTAATTAAGTTCGCGCCATTGAGGCAGGACAGGTTTCCCACTTTCCATCCCTCCTGTCCTGCTCGTTACTCAGTATTTTAATTCCTCGGGGAAATTTCATCTGCTTCCTTTTTTAAATGCGAAACTTCGGGAAAACCTATTGATAACTTGTTTACTGACAAAGAAGATAATCGTATTCGCTTCTGTTTTTTCCAATTAGTTTTTTTTCTTTTAGCCGGAATTTATAAGAGCATGTTTTCTTCTATAATGTGTATGAGCCTGGTATTTTGCTGTAAATTATTTGCCCTTTATACGCGAGGTACGTCAGCAAGCTGACTGGTACACGTCGTCGCTAGCCTGAATCAGGCTTCGGAGCGACTGATGTGCAGCTATTATACCTAAGCCTACTCAAGTTCACTTCGGACTTTCACGCTACACTTTACAAATGTGACGTCGCCAGTTTGTTGTTTTTGAATTTTGTAGAGCAGGCGAATAACCACCTCAAAGCATCCGATTGTCGGAAAATCCTTGTAATGGGCATGTGTTCCGAATAAAAGAACAAAGCGACAAAAAAATTTGTTGCGCGTTTCGCTACGTGCTGAGGGCACGTGCAGCTGAGCATCGGGCATCTACGGTGAAGATCCCGAATTCATACTCACTATATCGCGCACGTTCTTAAGGGGAGAAGTCTCTTAGAAGTTCGGGTTGTCGGCGACTCATGTCGTCGGCGTTTTATATCGTCGAGAAACGATATTGTCATGATACTAAAACACTAAAACCCCCATTTTTTAACGTATCGCGCCGAGAACATTGGCGTAATAAAAGAGCACACCGGGTCGCTCGTTTTCTAGCGTCTCACGAAAGAAGGCTTAGCGCTTCAAAGAAACGAGACTTGCATCAATGCTGTATACCTCTAAGCCCCAATGATTTCATCTCCGTAACACGAAGGCGCCAAGAATACACTTTCACAATGCATGCTTCGACCACTTCTGTTACACGTGAGTGCAGTTTGAGAGGGATTGAAGTTTTTGGAACACTAAACTTGCATAATCTTTAGCAGAAAACAATGCCTTGTATAAAACACACTCCTACCAATGTCAAATGAGAGGGTTGGCACATGAGTGCCGCGACTCAGAGCAACAAAACGCAACCAATGATCATCATTCAATGTCTACTACTCCAATCATGGTAGCCCCACCACCCCAACCGAGAAATGTGGGTGAGATTTTTGTTTCCGAATGGCGGCCCTTCTCCTTGGGGGGAGGGTTTCGATGTTGTGCCGTGCCTTTGTCTCCACGAGAAAAGAAGACCGTGACGCAGGCGATACTTGTTGGGAGACAACCTGTGAACAAAGAAAAACAATAAAAAGTGACCCTCATGTGTCCCCCAGCCTCCATTTGTTCAAGAACTTTTGCTGCAGTACACTAACTGGATGCGAAGCCCTCGCCACCAAGCCGTCGCTGCCCTTTTGACCAGCGAAACCGGACCTCTTCCCCACTTTTTCAGGCATTTTATTGAGGCCATGCCGCCGCTCATAGTGAGTAACAGCGCAGCTGGCTAGCCTAACTTGGTTAGAACACTCCACAAGGGCCAAAACAAACTGATTTACTGCTTCGCACGCACAGGACAAGGGATAAGGAACCTCGCTGTTTCATGCAGAATGCCAGGAATGTCAAACAACTGCGGCAAATTCCGGTGGAGCGCCTGCCGGAGCGCGCAGTCCTGAATGAATTGCGTTTTGGACTCGAACGCCCTTTCAGGACGAAAAAATCCCACAGAGGCACGCCTATGTCTAGGAAAGAAAGCAATGTTCCCGCGCAGTAAAAGCCACTGGAAATATGCTCTACGGGGCTATAGAAATTCTGCCACGATTTTTTCACCTAGGAGTATGGTTCACAGCGAGTATTGTTGCAGATGGGGTGGGAGGCGGGAGGACAAGAATTTTGCCAACACTTTCAGCGGAGTGCCAACCAAATCACTATCAGGGATTATTTGCTGGATATTTATTGGGGTATTAAATGCGCTGGTGTAAAACAGTGATGGCGTACCCCGTCCGGTGACATTATTACCGACGGAACTTCACGCTAACAACCATAAAAGAGTGCTAAGAAAATAAGGCGTTAAATAGGTGGGCATAGCAATATCACAGTACGGCTTCACCCGCGTCCCCTTCACGTGCAGTGATGACGCTGTCCCTCCCACAATAGCGCGGCCAAGGCATCTTACTCCTGGGAAGTTGTACGACCTATCTATTGAGCTTTTCTGGCTTGCCGCCACATGAGAAAGGAAACATGGTGCGCTCCGCCTCCGGCTTGATTCACACAGGCACGGTCATGATAGCGGCAACGTAGCTCAGCATCGTAACAACAAAGTTAGCGCGATTGTGGCCCGAGCAGTCACTGGACAGCGGAGCGATTTATTTATTTTATGTACAAATACTGGTGGTCAGAGGCCTAAGCAGGACGGGCCAGATAATACAGTTATCATACACAACATTTTAATACAACGTCAATAAAAGAATGAAGAAAATGAAAAGCGGAAAGCGTAACAATTTTACAAAAAAAGCATCGAAAGGAAAGAGCAGGGAGGGAAACGCGGAAAAGTTTCAATAGTTAGAAAAACAATTTGAAATTTCGGCGTAAAGAAGCTCAGGAGAGTGTATACTTCGTGCAAGCAAACGGTTCCACACTTTAACGGTATGAGGAAAAAAAAGGAAATTTGAACAAGTTAGTCCAAGCAAAATATGCTGCTAAAGAAAGTGCGTGGGAATGCCGGGTCTGACGTGTTCCTAGTAGTGCGAGGTAGGGATCAGGGTTCAGATCAAGCTTGCTGTTTGAAAGGAGGTACAAACATTTTAGGAGTAAGAATCTGCGTTTTGACTGAAAAGATAGGATACCATTTGAAAGCATAACATTAGTGACAGAACTACCAGGCTTATAGAGAGAATAAACAAAACGAACTGCCCTTCCAGGAATTTTTTTTTATGCATCAATGAAATTTTGACCGTTCATTCGGAGCTTAGTCCGAGCGGAATGCCAGGTACTAGGAGCTGGACCAGTTGCCGTAAAGCGACACACAAAGTGTAAGCCACAGAGGCCGCCAGGAGCACATGTTTCGGTTGCGGCAGCGTGTCCTGAAGGTGCGTCACCGAAGACTTAGCGGTGTTGATCCATGCACCAAAAACCTTGCCCTACTGAGCGATCACCTCTAGCGCGGAGCAGAGAAAGCTCTCTGCTGGGACGACAAGCGTCAGATCATCGGCGTAGGCGAAAACTGGAACTCGCCACGCGGCAAAGAAAAATTGCCTATGCGAGGACCGGACCCTAGCTGTTGTAGGAGGGCTCGTTAGCCAGGGCATACGGGACAGGTCTTAGAGGACAGCCCTACTTAGCCCCAGGACCACCTGAAAAGCTGTCCCAGATTACATCGTGGATTTGGATAGCGGGCCCATTAAAGCACGAACCACGTTTCGAAAGTAAGTGCAAACCCGCGCTGGCCAGAGTCTGGAAGATGTACGGGTGGCTAATGATATCAAACACCTTTTCGTGGTCGAAACTACAAAGCCGAAGGTGGATATTTTTACGTTCTGCCTTTTCAGGAAATTTTTATTAGCAAAGCCGCGCAGCTGCGTTCAACGAAAGGCTCGCAGCACGCCTCAAGGTAGGTCACCAGCTGGGGAAAAAAATGTACAAGTGTAGCCCAAACCTTACAATTATATTTTTGGTGTGTAAAGATTATGCAGTTAGAAACATTAAAATCATAAAAGTGCGAAAAATGTCGAGCGGAAAATTTATATGAATCAAAATGCGCGAATATATGCATGTTGCGCATAATTAAATTACGCATTGCGAATAACTACAAAACTACCTAACATTCATAACAACGAAATGGTAGACGTGATTCAAACGCGAGTAGGCAGGAACGTAATGAAGACAATAACCTGTGCAACTAATCTCTACGAATATCAGATCTTTAGGCTAAGTTGCGTAAACATAACTGGACTAAAAAAATTGATATCCGGCACGTTTGGGTTTCACACAACTGGCCATAATATAAAAAGGTTCCAAACGTGTTCAGTGATTATACTTAATTGCATAGCCCTGTATATAACGAAACAGGATGCCACATTTTGTATTAAAATAATTACTAGAAGCAAAGTTATCAGTGTTCGCCTAATTGATGGATGCAAAAGTTAAAGTTTTGAGAAAATAGGCTTTGAAGGTTTAGATCTATTCTACGTATAATCAAAAACAGTCAATGCGCCTAAAATCCGCCAGGCTCATAGCTGGCTCCCTCCTTGTAACCGGCACGATCTCGTTTTGAACGAGCTGAAGCGCACATATTTTTTTTGCCTCTTTTGCGTTTTACAGTTGACTCACATGCGGCCGTCGTCATACGGTGACAGTTAGCGGTCAGGCACGCCACCCTCGCACGCCATCCTCGATCTCTTTAAACTGTAACTGCAGACTGTAAATACTATAACTGTCTGCTTGCAAGGCTAGAACTAAATCTACGAGCTTAAAACGACATACGAAAAAGCACGGAAGACCAGAAACACACGCAAGGGAACGCAAATGCACGCAACGTGAACAGGAGCGTGCCACCCACTGCCTTTTGTGGAAATTGGCAATAAATCGGATGAACAATATCCCGCAAAATGTGCCCAAAAGCTAAGAGTGTACCTAAGTTAATTAGCATTACGTAACGTACATACTAAAAAACAAAAATCGGAAACCTTCAGTTTCGTTTTGGATGCGTCTCGGGGGGGGGGGGGGGGTTAAAAAATGATCATAACTTTTGAATCGGTTAAGTAACAGCGAATTTTTTCTAAATATTCTTCAATAGACAAGGATGTTGAAAATGCTAAAATTAAAGAAAACTGTTTTTCTTCACAAAATGTGTTTTTGAAGGTGATGACGTACCTTATGCAAGGCGTTAATATTATTCATCCCGCCCGATTCTCAAAACCAAACATTTCTGAAAGCACTTCTACGCATTGTCGGTGGCGGCATATGTAATAATCGAGCTACAGTTATCGTGCGTACAGCCGTTAGAAGCAAACGTGTCTTACACGGCTTGGAAAAATTTCAGGCATAAGGTAATATCACGCGATACAAAGCAGCTTCTATTTTTTTCAAGATGGCAACAAATAACAGCAAGCAGTTATGGTGCTCTGAAAGACATATGTGTAAAAGGTTTTTAATGTATTTTTTGAGTATTGTAATACTTGATATTTTTTATTTGTAGTAACAAAAAAAAAATATTGCAATAATTACTGTTTGTTTTTGTAATAATTAGGTTTGCTTCGAAATCAAGGGGTTGTCTATTCCGTTTGCGGGATCTTTTTAAACGATATTAAGCACTACACAGGGCGTTTGGAAAAACAAGAGGGCTGCACCCATAGTAAGCTTCGCATTGTTTACTTTTTGTCGCCAAGAAGGACTAAAGTAACATACACGTGCCTAAAACAAACATACCAATATGACCAATATACATTCGGCCATTCGTGGAAATAATTCCTTTATGCCTTCCACCAATCACTGCTTACTCAATAGGTTATCGTTCTAGTGGTATGGCAGGTTCACCTTAACCAACTAAATCATTCCTTTCAGTATTTGTGTTCATCTCCAATCACGTCCCTTCTCCGTTTTCCTCCCTCAGGTCTTCCCAGGAACTCTCGACTCTCTTATTGTACCGTTTTTTTTAGGTTAACCCACTGTTGCCATTCCCAGTGTTAAGGTCATTGACGTCCTCAGAAAAAAAGAAAAAGCAGGCTGGTGAAAGACGAAATCCTTTGTCGTAATTTAGTTCACGCCATTATTACAGGGCAGCTACCCCACTTTCGTTCCCTCCAGTATGAAGCAACGGCTGATCTGTCTTTCTCGTTACTCAGTATTTTATTTCCTTGGGGAAATTTCATCTCTTCCAATTTTTAAATGTGAAATCATAGCAAAACCTTTCAACAACGCGTTTGCCAACAAAAAACATAATGGTACTCGCTTCTCCTTTTTCCCTTGAGTTTTTTTCCTTTTAGCCGGAATTTATAAGACCAGTGTGTTTTCTTCTATAATATGTATGTTCTGTTGTTTTGATGTGAATTCTTTGACCTTTTACGCGAGACACGTCAGATGGCTGGCTGGTACACGTCGCCGCCAGCCTGAATTAGGGTTCGGAGCGACTTATGGCCAGCCATTCTGCCTACGTCTCATCAAGTTCACGTCCGACACGGCACGCCACACTGTAGAAATTTTACCTCTCCAGTTTGTTGTTTTTCAATTTTGAAGAACGGTCGAAGAACCACCTCAAAGCTCGCGATTCCGGGAAAATTACTTTAATTGGCACGTGTTAAAAATACCATAACAGAGCGACCAAAAATTTTGTTGTTTTGCGTTTCGCAACGTGCTTAGAGACGCGGTTGAGACTCGGGCTTCGGCGGGCAAGACCCCGAATTCATACTCACTATGTCACGCACGTTTTTAAGGGGG
The DNA here is from genome assembly GCF_048455015.1 of Haemaphysalis longicornis. Lineage (NCBI taxonomy): Eukaryota > Metazoa > Arthropoda > Arachnida > Ixodida > Ixodidae > Haemaphysalis > Haemaphysalis longicornis. The sequence goes on along the minus strand of NW_027526233.1, from coordinate 99,151,577 downwards.
GACATAGCTGAGAAGCTGGGGTTGGCGGCGTTTCATGTCGTCGGCGTCGCATGTCGTCGAGAAGTAATATAATCACGGTACTAAAACACTGGGACCCCCTTTTCTAACGAGTCGCCCTAGAACTAAGGCGTAATAAAAGAACCCACCGGGACATTTGTTTTCGAACGTCGCACGATAGAAAGCTTAGTGTATCAAATACACGAGACTTTCAGCAATGCTGTATTCCTCTACGCCCCAATGGTTTCATCTCCGGTGGCAAGAACCCCAAGGCACCAAGAATACACTTTGACACTCCACGATTCGCCAATCCTCTCGTTACATGTGAGTGCAGATTGTGGGGGATTTTTATTTTTCAGGCACTAAATTTCCGTAATCTTTAATACAAAAAATGCCTTGTATAAGACACACCCCTGACATTGTCAGATGGGGGGCTTGGCACACGAGAGCAGAACCTTAGAGCAAACAAACGCTCTCAGCGAAAATCATTCAATGCCTACTACACAACTCATGGTACCCCACCACCGGAACCGAGAACTGGGGGGGTGATTTTTGTTTCTTAGTGGCGGATCTTCTCCCTGGTGAAGGGTGGGGACGTTGTGCCGTGCTTTCATCTCTGTGGGGAAGAAGATGGGTATGTACGCGATACTTGTTGGGAGTCAACCGTGAAGAAAGAAAAAACATTACAAAGTGACCATCATGTTTCCCACAGCCGCCAATTGTTGGAGAATTACTGCTGCTGTACACAAACGTTATGTGAAGCCCCGAGCACCAAGCCGTCACTGCTCTCTTCAGAGGTGAAACCGGATCTCTACCCGCACTTTTGCAAGCATTTCATTGAGGACAGGCCACCGCTCATAGTGAGTAAGAGTGCAGCGGGCCAGCCAAACGTGATAAGAGAACTCTACAAGAACCAAACCAAACTGATTTACTGCTGCGTGCGGAAGAGGGTTAAGGAACCTCGATGTTTCGTACAGAATGCCATGAATGTTAAGCAACTGCGCCGATTTCCGGGGGAGTGCCTGCCGGAGCACGCAATCCTGAAAGATGTGCGTTGTGGACTGGAACGCCCTTTCAGAACAAACATTCCACTGAGCACACATATGCCTGGGAAAGAAAGCAATGTTCCTGTGCCCTAAAAGACACTGCAAAACAGCTCTACGGGGCTACAGAAATTCGTCCACGAATAACGTCTACCTAGGAGTATGGTTTACAACAAAGAACTGTTGTAGATGGCGTTGGAGGCGAGAGGACAGCAAATTTGCCAATACTTTTAGCGGAGCACCAATCAAATCGATATCAGGGAATTCTTGCTTGATATTGAACAGGGCATGAGGTGCGCTACTGTAAAACAGTAATGGCGTGCCCCGACGGGCGACGTTATTACCGACGGAACTTCCTGCTACCAACCATAAAAGAGTGCTCAGAAAATACGTCGTGAGATAGCTGCCATAGCAATATCACAGTCCAGCTTCGCCAGCGTTCCTTCACGTGCAGTGCTGACGCCATCACTCCCACATCAACGCGGCCAAGGCCTCCGTTACTCCTGGCCATTCGAACGACCTGCCTCTTCACCTTCACTGGCTTGCCGCCTCAGAGGAAATGAAACAAGAATGGCTCTGCTTGCAGCTTGACTCGCGCTGGCACGGTCATGATAGAAGCAACATAGCTCTGCAGCGTAAACAGCTAAGTTAGTGCGATCGTAGCGCGAGCAGCCTTTGGACACAAGAGCGATTTGAAATTTTGATCTTTCATGCGGCGCTTAGTCCTAGCGGAATGCCAGTTACTAGGAGCTGGACCAGTGACCGAAAGGCGAAACACAATGATTTTTGTCTCTGAGGGCATCAGTAGAGCGTGCTTCGTTTGCGGCGACGCGTCGCGTAAGTACACGCACCAGTGACCTTGCCCTACTGAACGATCACATCTAGCACGGAACAGAGAAAGCTCTCTGCTGGGACTACAGTCGTCAGGTTATCGCCGTATGTAAAAATTGCCTATGCTCGGATCGGACATCAGCGGCTCAATAGCCAGAGCACATAGGACAGGTCTGAGAGGACAGGCCTCCTTAACCCCCGGACCAATTGAAACGCTATCCGAGATGTGACAATGGTTTAAGAGTGCGGGCCCATTATGTAAAGAACGAACCACGTTTAGAAATTTATTGCAAACCCACGTTGGCCAGAGGTACGGGTGGCTAATGATATCAAACGCCTTTCCTTGGTCGAAACTTTTAAGCAGAAGGGAGATATTTCTACTTTCTTCCTTTTCAGCAAATCTGGAAAACCAAATTGGTGCAGCTGGGTCGAACGAAAGGCACGCCGCCCGCCTGATACTCTGCGTAACATCCCTAAAACATAGCATTCACAGAAGCACAACTTGCCTGCATGAATCCAGAGGACGTGGGGTTGATTCCTCTATACGTAATGTGCACACTTCTATACACAACCAAACTTTAAACACTTCTTTGAAAACGTTTAGGCATAAATTAAGTCTACGCATTTTAAAGCGTTTTTATTGTTATTTTTACAGAGTAAAACAGGCAATTGTACTGTTCGTAAAGTTACATGTTTAAATGTTTTTATAATGTTAGTTTGTAAGTATAATAATATTTGATAAGTTTCTTTCGAATTATTGAAAATAATTTATTGTATTCATATCCGTTTGTTTTTGTATTTACCACCAGTGCACTGAAGGCAAAGGCGTCTCTATTCCCTTTGCGGTCTCTTTTTAAACGCTATCAGGCAGTAGAGAAAGCGTTTGTGAAGACAGAAGAGCTGCACCCACGTTAGGCTTTCGCGTAGTGTACTTTTTGCCGCTAAGAAGGAGTAAAGTAATATACAAGGGCCTAAAACATATCGTCAAATATGGCCACATTCACCATCATGAGTGCAGTAGGTCCACCGGAGTACGAACGCTTCTCCTGTCGATCTCAAATCACTCCTGTTTCTCACAACCCAAATCCATTCTCTCCCTCTGAAATACCTGATATCTTTCCGCCATCAAGGAATTGGCGTACCCCTTTTTCTAGACCGGTATAGCAGTTCGCAGTCTGTCACCCTGGTGGTCCGTTTGTTGTCATTTAGCAAACCTGTGTCGGCATCGCGAGTTCACTTGACTTTTTTTATTTAAACTGTGGTACATTCTACACGAATTTTCTTGTGATCCAAGACGATAGTGTCCTCTAGCTTTCTGTTATTCCTATTATTCTATTTTTATGGTCCCCGGAGCCGACCTAGCTTTTCTTAAAAGTTTGGCAAGTCGGCAACTGTACGGCCGAAATGTCACAGCCAGCAGGACACATTAATTGTATGTTCTCTTCTCTAGTGATAGAGATTGTTACTTTTTATTGCTTGTGAGTGTTGGCCGAGTGCTACCCGGCCCGTGTTTGATCTGCGAAGGATGCCTTTCTTGTGCTGGAGATCAGCACAGACGACCTTGCTAAGGACGTTGTAATTTTCTACTTATTCCAGAGGTTCGTTACTTACGCCGAAAAGGTGCTTTCCGCTTGTTTACCCGTAGTTACATAAGATTTATTCGTATTAATTTTCCTCCGCAAAGACCATGGTTGCTAAGTTTAGTTGACAATGTATATTTTGGAGATGTTCTGCACAGTCACTCAGCAAGCACATGTCGTATGCAAACCGTAAATGCTTCAAGAATTTTGCGTTTATCCCTAATATATTGTTTTCCCAGTCAAGCGTACGGAATACCCCTTCCAGCAAAGCGCATAATAATTTTGGCGAGATGGTATTACCGGCCGTACGCCCTTACCGATCGGGAATTTCCCGCTTGGCTTCGTATACGCCCTCTAGGAGTCTTATGCGGGCCTCCTCTATCTGTGGTGTCTTAGTGCTCGAGCACTAATGCGGGGCTCATGATGCATCAAACGCTACTTGGTAGACTATGAATGCAAAGTCAATGGGTTTTAAACAGTGGAGCTGTTTTTCAAATCGGAAGGTCGGCGTTGCACGAAAAAATTCAAAGAAAATGATCAGCGCTCAACAGCGCGTGGCTCGCGACAACTGCCGAGCGTCCTCGGCGCGCGCAGTGGCATTAGAAAAAAATTTTCAAAAAAACCCCGAGCATCACGAAAATGCCGAGGGCTTGTGAGCGCACGTCTCGGCCACGTTCCTGGCTCCCAGTGGCTCTGGCAAAAAACTCCAGCCCTGTCGTTCAGTGCTACCGCTAATGTAAAAAGAACTCAAGCAATACAGCTTAAGTTGAAATAAACTCCCTGCTTAGGACAGCTCACCGCGGCCACCGAATTCACGAAAAGCAAATTATGGACGATTGGAGGCATGGCTACAAGTGCGCCAGTACAACCCGAGACGACTTTGAGACGACGTGAAAGCTGCTTCGAGGAGAACGTCGAATAGCTGGAAGAAGTTTTCAATGCACGAGATAACTTTGCATTAACCACTCGCCGAGAAGCAGAGACAATCTGTTTGATGCATATGACGACATTGTTGGCACTGCAAATACGCAAATAAACACTGACAGTAAAACCAGTATCGTGGGCGGTTGTGTCCCTTTTGTGTTAAAGAATCAAAGATGTTTACCTTCTCATACGGCGGTGTCCAAACTTACTTCCCCAAACTACCCCCCTTGCCCGAAACATTTACAATAGACGTACTACCATCGAGCCGTCAAGCAGTTTTCCGTCCATACCATTCAATGAAAGGTGTCCTACTACGAACAGCATTAATGCATGAGTCTGCTTGTTTGTCTTACTCCGACAGGGCGACATATTGATATATTTGAAAAACTACGCGATCCTCGACGTCCAGACTCTCTTGAACCAAAACATGTCCGACTCCACGTCTCTCGTATCCTCTACGACTGCCTGTGTCCTTCATTTCAAGTCAACCTGCTTGAATAATCAGAGAACGGCGGACGAAAAACAGCGGCGTGCTCATAAAATATGCATTACTAATCGTCAATGGAAGACATATCTTTTAACTATCTTGTTCCGAGAAAACTAAAATAGAAATCAAAACATTAGGAAAGCGAGTAACAATTTCCAGACAAAGATAAGAAAATTTCACAGTTTACTCTGACAGCAAAATATTTATGTCTACCGAAGTTAGCGTGCGCGCTGTAATGCTCAAACTCCCCGGATATCCAAACATTCAAGCGGTGAAGTCCTAGTCATGCCATTTTAATCTAAAAAGAGATAGAAAACATGCACTTTTCCTGTCTTTTTTTCAAGCAGTAAAGGCCATTTACACGAATAGGAAGCATTTTACCACAATGCAATGCTGGTTGGAACGGAAAAGTGAATCGAAAGGTACCGCAAAGATGAAAGCGATCCCCATTCTTATTGGATAGCACAGCTGTGATGATGTTTGAAAATATAAATTCCGTGTAAGGATAGGTTGGACAGAAATGTGAGATTCAGAGGGAATTGGCCCGCCTACTGGCAAGTGAAAGTTTTCAGTAGCTATACACACAGCTACAATGATCATCATTGATATGACGAGGTTCGTACACAAAACGTTAGGTATAAACGCGCTTCCTGAAAACGAGCGCTGAACAATACGCGATAGATACAAGAATTTACTTGATTTGGCGTGGAAACTTCCTTAGTATGCTCACACGGACTTGGAAAAAGGACAGTCAATACCCACAGCTTGCATATTTTTAAATTTCGTCTTTGTTTCTTGAGTGGGGTGCCGCATTTTGTGCTTAACTAGGTAATTACTACCAAAATTGTTCATATTAAAGAGACCTACTTTGATTACAGTCAACTCTTCCCAGTTACCGTGGGCACGCTGAGTTTGATTAAACTGCGCTTTCTCTTACGTAGTTTAGTAACTTCAGAAATTGTTCTTTAAAACGAGACCTATTATTCTTATAGTCAGCTTTTCCAGACACTGAAGCGCTACAAGTGTCATATTAATGCGACGCGAACGCCAGTTGATTCGTTAATCCTAGTGATTGTGTACTCATTGTGTGCTTATTTTTAATTAAAGTTCAGGAAGTCTGAACCGATTGCGCCCGCTTAACGTTTCCCCGCTACCATAGACGAGTCATTGGGTTCTTGTTACTTAGATTTACGGTGTTAAACCAAGGTAATATTGGCCATAGCCTGCAGGTCGAATCGGCCGCCCATGCAGCACCAGATCCCACTTCTTCAATCTTCTATAAACTGCTATACCATTTCCGTGTTGATAAAGCTTGACTACTAGTCAATACTGTGCCAATAAAAGAAGGAAAAGTGCCCAAGCGTGGATGCTGCCCTATGCAAACTCTTTCTGAAACATTGGTCTTGCTAGGCTAGGGTAAGTGTTGAGGGGGGAAGGCAAATTTTCTGAAATTTCACAAGGCCGTTCCAGTCGGTCTTAGACACTGACAACACATTCCAGAAGGACGCAACCTATGTCGACCTCTTGCTCCGCTCTTTCTCCAAACTTGCATTACTACTGCAAGCCGCACCAATTTCTTCCTGTTTTAGTAATCCAAAAAGGGCTATTCCCGTGAAAATGGCATAGTAACAGGTGTGCATACGCACATGCCCCTGTGTTGAGACTGTAGCAGGCGCAAAAGCCGGCTTGGCGTATAAAACATCCCACATGCAACATTACACGCTTTGTAGGCGGTGCAGTTTTTGGGCGATCGGTTGTTTCTTGTGGCCAATCCGTGGTGCAAATGAGTAATGTTGAATAGGGTTTTCGCTCTTTCTGGAAGGCCACCTTTGGAGGCGTGATTTTTGGCATCAACACCACAGTGTCAGGTTTTGTCCGGGGTCGGTGGAGGGGATTAGTTGAGTATAAACCTTCGCCGAACAGGATGCTGCGGGAAGAGTGACAATGTAACCGTCATTTTGGCCTGATGTACAAACTTGGAGTAATTTAAATAGTGTAAATAAACGTAATATTCAACAAGAAAGGCAGTCTTCATCCCATACCTTCTTCAAGCATCGGACGTTGGTTATCAGGGCGAGCCGAGATCGTCCTCTCGGCTCAAGCATCAAAAGAACCTGACTATTTCGTCTTCATCACTAACCAGTAAGATGGACAGGCGGAATCAAACTCTCCTTACCCTAATATCTAACTATAGGTTTTGGTATTAGTTGCACCCTGTGCCAAGAAATTCCATGCATTACTAGGTGAAGTGCAGGACGCTTCAGCTGTATGAAAGCACAACCCCGAAAATGAAGGGCTCCTCTAGAAGGCTACACTTCCATTGGTAGAGGAGGTGTGGGCGCAGTGCTAGGCAGAACATCTTGAAGGATATATCGGAATAAATTACAAAATGTTTATATTCAATACCCAATAACAGCGAAATTGTTTAACCACAGTTACTTTTTTGTGCCCGTGTTTTTAAATACCAAAAAATTACCGAGCTCGCGCACGTGTGCATAGGTCTCACGGCGACCACGCGGCAGAAAACAAAAGCAAGCGAATACCTAGCACAACGTGTGTGCGTCCCTTGGGAACGTTTGTCAAGCCAAGCATACCCCCTTACGAAGACGCGCCAGAATGGTGGCGACCGCCCGGCAGGTAAACAAACCAAGAAAATTCCAAGTGCTCATGCGTGCGTGCATCTCGCCCACAGCCCAGAGTTCACGGCGGACGTTTCTCAATCCAAGCATACCCACTTCAGGATATTCGACAAGATTCCACCCCCCCCCCCTACAAAAAACAGTACGCGTTCGCCGTAATCACCGTAAGCAGAAGGTTTTTTGTGTACGAATTTGTATGTAGGCAGTAAGCAGAATGTCGTACTTTTCTAGGATGCACTCTGCTGCCGATTTCCCATTCTCCTCATTGTCTCCCTCAGCCGGAAGTTTCGCCCCTTACCGGTCTCCTATTGGCTAGTTGCTCAGGCTGCTTCCGGGAGGTGACCGACTTTTTCTGGCGGACCAGAACCGAGGTATTCGATGAGCCATTTGTTCCATGGCGAAGCGTTGTTCGTCGCGTGTCGCTCCACTCTCCAAATCACTGGCCAAATCGCTCCATGTGGTTTGCACTTCAGAGTCAAAGAATACCGGGATCTTCACTATAGCAGCAGAAGCGGGAGCTGTCCAACTCCCGTCCCGTCTACCAGCGCAGGGTATGGGAAATGGCCATTGCAGCTTCATCTAATGAAGTCGTAAACTTAGCACCCCACCGCACATTACAATGCTTGTAATTAAGTTTATCGTCTTTGTCACCCTATCCAACGGAGTTCCAACTCTTGCTTCACCACTCAAATTGTGATTTTTGATCACATCATCTCTAAAGTTTCCGCAATGCAGCTGTGCGAGCCTGACGGAACAAAGGAATGTTCTTAGTGAAACACGTATCAGTGATAGCTATCTCAAAACTCATTCCAACAATCGTACCAGTAATACAACGACTGAGCGTTAACCAAAGAATCATTTAAACAGAATATTGGCTTACACCTCCTTGAAAGCGAGCGGTAAAAAATTATCCTAGGTTACAACACAAAGAAATTCACTCGTAACATAGTTGTACGGTAGGTTAGAAATATGCACCTCATGAAACGTACCTTGCTGGTATTAAAACATGTCCACGAGAGTGCGCATGCTTTGTTGCAGGGGTTTAAGGGCCAGCGGGTGGGTTAATTTTAAAGGAACACCCGCGACTTCAAGAAAAGGAAACGAAACATACATCCAACAATCACGTTTCTTGACGGTGGTTTTATGTGTTGCTTAGGGCAACGTTATATATGTGCCAGAAAGTATTCGGTAATCTACAGTTCATGTCTTTTGCTGACTATCAGGCGTTATTGCTTGCAATTGCCTTTAAAATTGCACAATGGTTATTTACAAAAGTAGTATTTTCTGAATATTCATTTGGCGTTGCTTTATGGGTGCTGCAAGCTACAAATATGATTTCGCCGTTCGCTGATTTACCTGATTGAACCGGTTGGGTTTGTGCATCGGCGAGCCGGAACACAACAAGAACGAAATATTTACCCCGAATCGGAACTGTTATCAAACGTTAACGGTTCGCTACTGTGAGGTACCAAGCCTTTGACACACAAGCGTGTCGCACTTCAGTCGTCTTTTTACGGCCGCTTCATTTAAGTATTCCCAATAAAATAATTAGCAAATAAGCAACTAAATCCTAGTCGCCTACACACGGGAGTGCAATGGCCATACCTTAGACACGGGTCTTTTCTGCATCAATGTACATCAGTCACCATCGCATACTCGGTGTGCACGTCGCTTAGGTGTTTCCCCGGAAACTAGAAACCAACCACATCACATTATGCATTTGAAAAGTATAGATGAGAACTTTCCAGGCGGAAGTCATGCGAAGTTTCCCGAGTGTGTACATGATGAACTACATGAATTATACTATTAGAAGTGATAGGATTGATGCAATCTTATTTTCTGTGAAATTGCAGCCCGCATAAGTCAAATAGGCTGTTATGTGGGGCAGGGCAGTCGCTTCAAAATTCACTGACAGCGTTTTCGAAGCCTTTGTAGAATAGAAAAGCAAGGAAAAAAGAAGAGAAGGAAAAACACAAGCAAAAAAATCCGCAATCTCTAAAGTCAATTCCAACATATAGCACAAGGACTATCCTGTATGAGTTGCTTCGCAAACTACGAAATTTGACACAAAATAAAGTTATACACATCCTGCAATATTTATCTATTGAAGATGCGTATCACGGACCTACGTGGTAAAATATAGTTGGGTTGTAAGGACCATTTAATTACCGAGGGGGCCTCCATTTGGTACCCTGTCGCAATACGGCTTTGACACATCTATTCATTTATATCGTTCAGTACAACCCCATAGCGAAAGCTTAAAAACCAACAAAGGCTATTTAGCTGACTCGTGTTTTTTAACCTGGAGCATTCCTGTACCCATAGGAGAGAATAAAGAACACAACATGCCCGGAGGAAGAGAATAGAATATGGGAACATTTTATGCTAGGAAGCCCCACGCAGATGCAGGAATATATCTAGTGGCTTTCATTTGAGCTCCTATTTCGGGGATTATAAGCTAATTACGAACTATTTTTTTTGTTCTAACGGCATATAGACGTCGGCAGGTGTAGGTGCTGCTAATAAAATGCGGCATGCCCACGTTCTTGAAGTTCCGCATTCAGCGCTTCACAAAGCAGCTTCCGTACACACAAAAGAAGTTTGTCGCAGGAGCGAATTTCCGCGGATGAAGATACATCGGGCAACTCTACTGTTTCGATATGCAAAGTGGCTTACTGCTCATTCAATGTAGCTCAAATTAGACCAGTTTTCCAGCTAAAGAAAGCGAACAAGAGAAGAAGGGGAGTGCTCCGTACAACAGCTTAACTCGTGCATTCTGGTAGACAGTGATGACAGCACAAACACTGGATCTCTGACTACGCATTTTCCTAAGAATCACAAGTGCTTCAGCTGAGGTTGCACCGTCCATTTCGGGTAATGGAGATGTAAAATTCCCCGTCTGTACTATGGAATCACACAAAGCTTTAGAGATTTTTAATGTTCTGCACCAAGCACCCACACAAAAAATGTCGCTGCACTTCCCGAGTGGAGCTTCTCAGGAAGGCTGTAGGTATACTCTGTATTCGCGCGACCCCCTTCATAAAATCAACACCACACCCTACTAAGCTCGTTTCCCCTCAGGATTCGTTTCCACTTTCGTAACCCTACATCGCCTACATCGCTCACTCATTGGCTTAGGAATATTTGTTTTTTTGCCGAGTTTCCGTCATACCCGTTCTGTAATTATTGTTTACGGGTTGTACTTTCCAAATATTACCTTATGTTTTGCCTCAAAGACATCGTGCATACCACAGGTGTCGATCAACAGTCAGCGAAGAGACAAATTGAATCAAAATAGTTACTTTTAACTTGGATTTCTGTAATTAACAATGAATGAAAATTAATTGGTGGATGTTTCTATATGCGTCATATTCCCATCTCTTTCCATCGCGAACTCGAGGACAAGCAAGGTGCCGACGCATTAATTCGGCTTCACAAGTCAGCAACCCTTTGTTTCTCCTGTGTCTCTTATCAAACCCGCTCACCGTGCCAACTGCGATCAGCGCTTTATCTGTGGCAGCGTACACGTTTTCAGGTTTGGGCAGGGGGAATGTTTTGTGGAGGTCCCTTTGTTGTCATTCAGTATTAGTATTCCCTCTCGGTCGCAGTCAGAACTGGACCAGGGTAATTAGAGATCTATGGGAGAGGCCATTGTCCTGCAGTGGGTGTACATAGGCTGATGTTGATGATGACAATACGTTTTGCACCGATTGAAGGAACAGTTCTGGCAGGAGACCTAAATTTAAAACATGTACAAGCAGTGGCAGTGGCAACGGAATTGTTGCAGTTTGCGTGAGACCGAACCGGCACGTGGGCAGAAACAGTTGGGGTGTTTCGCTCCGATTTGTCGTATCCCTGGCACCGCATCCAGAATTGCAAAACAAATTACCTCGAGGTGTTCCCGAGGACAGCTGTCTCCACTCAATGTATGCATCCTCCGATTCTGTGCTTTTCTACAGGCCGCTCGTTGAAGGATACCGCCCTCTATATTAACGGAAATACGAAGAATTTCACCCAAATGCTCAATAACTATCGGCAGGCCCTCTCTCTGAATAGTTAATTCATGCCAATAAGAACGTCTCCCCTCTGCCATGACATGGTTTCTTCCAAGAAGAACGATACAACTGGAGCGCTCTATCTACACGTACACACCAAACCATACGATTCTATAAACTATTAAGACCACGGCGTGATGTCACCAGACGTGGTGTGTGTGTCTTGGTAGGTACAAGGGCCTTTCGCGTGGCGCTACTGCCGTGGTATTGCTACGGAGCGGATGAGTTAACGGAAGGGCAAGAAGGCAGATTTCGAAGGGAAGGTGGCGTAGCAATACTTACAAAATAACCGAGCACTTGAAAAGTTTCGTGATTGAACATATCCTCTGAGTTGTTACGAAGAAGCAGAGAAGAAGAGAATATGGATCCAATTGCGTTATATAGTTAGGAGATCTGTCAGAATTTCCCCTTATCCTGAAGTATGAGGTGTAACCCCGTTTTCATGTCTCACGTTACAGATGCGTGACATTTGTGAACTGCGTCCCTTAAAATATTGCACGTAATGAAACCAACATAATAGTAATTGGTGACCAAACCGCAACCATTTGCATTACTCAAACACAAGTGCGTTGGTGAGTGCCGGAAGACTCGGGGGAGAGCTGATGAATCCACCGCATTTGTTTTTCCTTGAAGTGCATGGCAGCGGCATTTTAACCACTACATTGAAACATATACACACATAAATTATCAAAACATAACAAATACACGGTTTATTCGCAAGCGCCCATGGAGAATGTGCTTATCTGTTGGAAGCAGGATGCTACAAACCGGATTCATTATATTCTTGCCGCACTCAGGCCGAGGCGCACACTGGACAGTATTCCTGGAGGGAAATACAATCTTGTGCATCGAAACTCGAACCTACGACTTCTACAATGCAGTCCAGAAATCACTGTAAAGTGTTTGGGGCCACCCTATTTGATTCTGTGGCTGGAGTTCTGAATTTCAAGTGTACTCACCAGATATTGGCCCCTACTTCTGGCAACAGTCCAACGCCGATTTGGAGTCAGCTTGAAAGATGCAGGTGCGGGTAGTTTCATTCTGCTCATTTTGGTTGCAAATTGTTTGCCTGCGGCTTGATCATGTGTCCTTTAGCCCATTTCAACCTATTTGCAAGAGGTGAAGTTCGTAGCAACGGAGAAGGAGGATGCGTGGTGATAGCTATTGAGGAACGAAAGGCGGGTCTGAAAAGATATCGCAGGAGCGCGAATTCCTCACTTCAGCAAAAGCATTCGTCAGCTAGAAGTGCGGCTGGCGATATTTCATCACAACAGTGAAAGTGTTTACTTCGGCCATTCGTGAAAAATTACTTTAGCACCTTTCACCAATCACTGCTTATTCAATGGGTTAGCGTTGTAGTTGTGTAGCAAATGCACCTTTACGAACTGAATCATTCCCTGTTCTATTACCATTTATCTCCACTCAACTCCCTTCTTCTTTTCCTTCCTCCTGTCTTCCCAGAAACACTCTACTCCCTCAATCTGATATTGTTCTTTTTTACAGGTTCACTCGGTTGCTCTTCTCAGTTTTAGTGTCATTGAAGTCCTAGAAAAAAAAGGCAAGTGAAAGACGAAATTCTTGGTCGTAATTTAGTTCACGCCATTGAGGCAGGACCGCTTCCCCAATTTCCTTCCCTCCTGTATGAAACAACGGCTGCTGTGTCCCGCTCGTTGCTCGCTCAGTATTTTATTTACTCGTTGAAATTTCACCTGCTTCCATCTTTTAAATTCGAAACCCTGGCAAAAGCTATTACAACCTTTTTACTCACAAAAAAAAATTGTAGTGGCTTCTCTGTTTTGCCTTTATTTCTTGTCTTTAAGCCAGGATTTTAGATCTGAGGCTAGCTTGTTTTCTTCTGTAAAGCGTATGATTCTGTAATTTGGTGTGATTTCTTTGCTTCATTACTCGAGGTACGTCGGCAGGCAGACTGGTACATATCATCGCCAGCCTGAATCAGGATTCAAAGGTATTGATGTGCAGCTATTCCACCTAGGTGTACTCAAGTTCACGTCCGACAGGTCACGCTACACTTTACAACCTTTACGTCTCCAATTGTTGTTTTTGAATTTTGTATTTCGGGCGAATATTCACCTCAAAGCTCCCGATACCGGGAAAATTCCAGTATTGGGGATGTGCCAGAAAAAGAAGAACAAACTGACAAAAAATTTTGTTTTTCCTTTCACAACATGCTGAGAAAGCACACGCGGTTGAACGTTGGGCTTTTACGGTGAAGACCCTCAATTCACACTGACTATATCAGGCACATTTTTAGTGGGGGAAGTCAATTAGAAGCGCGGGATGTGGGCGTCTCATGATGTCGAGAAATGATATAGTCGCAATACTAAAATACTGGACCCCCCTTTTCTAACGGGTCACCCTAGAACTAGGGCGCAATAAAAGAACACAGCGGGACATTTGTCTTCCCTCGTATCATGACAGAAAGCTGCGTTGGCAAAAATGCCAAGGCACCATGAATACACGTTTACACGGCATGCTTCACGCGTCCCCACTATACAATTGGGGGCAGATTGTTTGGGGTTTTTAATTTTTCGCATTCTAAATTTCTGTAATCTTTATCACAAAAACGCCTTGTATAGGGCACACTACTACAATTGTCAGTTAGGGGTTTGACACATTATATCCACGCCTCAGAGCAACAAAACGCATCCACCGATCATCATTCAACGCATACTAAACCACTCATGGTTGCCCCACCGCCCGAACCGAGAAGTGTGGGGGTGATTTTTGTTTCTCAGTGGCGCCCTCCTCCCTCGGGGAATGGTTGTGATGTTGTGCCGTGCCTTCACCTCTGCAGCAAACGATGACCGTTATGCACGCGTTACTTGTTGGTAGACAACCTGTGCACGAAGAAAAGCATTAAAAAGTGACCGAGATGTTTTCCCGAGCCTCGATTGTTTTAAGAGTTAATCCTCGTGTGCCAACTGGAGGCGAAGCCCTGAGCACCAAGCCGTCGCTGCTCTCTTCACAGGTGAAACCGGACCTCTTTCCGCCTTTTTGCAAGCAATTCACCGAGGTCACACTGCCGCTCATACTAAGTGACAGCGTTGCGGGCCAGCCAAATTTTGGTGTGATTCCTTTGCTTTGTTACGTGAGATACGTCGGCAGACAGACTCGTGCATATCGTCGACAGCCTGAACCAGGGTTCGGAGCGACTGATGTGCAGCTATTTTACCTAGGTGTACTCAAGTTCACGTCCTACATGGCACGCCACACATTACAAATGTTACGTCGTCAGTTCGTCGTTTTTGAATTTTGCAGAGCAGGCGAACAACCCCCTCAAAGATTCCGATTGTCGGAAAATTCCTGTAATGGGCATGTGTTGCGAATAAAAGAACAAAGCGACAAAAATCTTTTTTGTGCCTTCCGCTACGTGTTGAGAGCACATGTGTGGGAGCATCGGGCTTATAAGGTGAAGATCCCGAATTCATACTCACTATATCACGCACGTTTTTAAGGTGGGAAGTCTCTTAAAAGCTCGGGTTGTCGTCGCCTGATGTCATCGGCGTCTTATTTCGTCGAGAAATGATATAGTCGTGATACTAAAAGACTTAAGACCCCCGTTTTCTAACGCGTCGTGCGTAATAAAAGAACACACCGAGACGTTTGTTTTCAAGCGTCTCACTATAGAAAGCTTAGTGTTTCAAAGACAATAGACTTACAGCAATGCTGTATTCCCCAACGCCTCAATGGTTTCATCTCCGTTGGCAAAACGCCAAGGCGCAAATAATACACTTGTACAGTGCATGCTTCGCCCATCCCAATGGTACACATGAGTGCAGATGTGGAGGGATTTGAAATTTTCCAGGCACTAAATTTCCGTTCTCTAATGCAAAAAACGTCTTGTATATGACACACTCCTGCCATTGTGAGATGCGGGGTTTGGCACATGAGAGCCGCACCTCAGAGCTCGAAAACGCATGCAGCTATCATCATTCCAGGCCTTCTAAACCACTCATGTAGCCCAACCACCCGAACCGAGAAATGTGGGGGTGATTTTTGTTTCTCAGTGGCGGCCGTCCTCCCTGTGGGGATGGTGGCAATTTTGGGCCGTGCATTCACCTCTGCGTAGAAAGAAGACCGTTACACACGAGATACTTGTTGTTAGCCAACCCTTGAAGAAAGAAAAACATTAAAAAGTGACCGTAATGTTCCCCCAGGCTACATTTGTTCAGGAATTACTGCAGCTGTACACCATCTGCAGGCGAAGCCCTGAGCACCAAGCCACAGCTGCTCTTTTCACAGGTGAAACCGGACCTATTTCCGCACTTTTGCAAGCATTTCATGGAGGCAGGCCGCCACTCATACTGAGTAATTGCGCACCGGGCCGGCCAAACTTGATAAGAACACTCCACAAGGATCAAAACAAACTGATTTAACGCTGCGCGCGGAAGCGGCCTAAGGAACCTGAGTGTTTCGCGCAGGATGCTCGGAATGTCAAAGAATTGCGCCAATTTCCGGTGGAGCACATGCGCGACCGAGCAGTCTTGAAAGATGTGCTTTGGGGACTCGAACGCCCTTTCCGACCAAAACAAAAACCCAGAGAGGCACGCCTATGTCTAGGGAGGAAGGAAATGTTTCCGCGCCCTAAAAACCACTTGAAAGGTACTCTACGGGCTGTAGAAATTCTGCCACCAATATTTTCCATCTAGGAATATGTTATACAATCGAGTACTGTTGGAGTTGGGGTGGGAGGCGGCGGGACAGCAATTTAGCCAAGACTTTTAGCGGAGCACCAATCAAATCGATATCAGGGAATTCTCGCTTGATATTGAACAAGGCATGAGCTGCGCCAGTGTAAATGTGTGATGGCGTGTGCCGTCGGGCGACGTTATTTCCGACGGAACTTCGTTCTAACAACCACAAAAGAGTGCTGAGAAAATACTTCGTGAGATAGCTGCCAGAGCAATATCACAGTCCAGCTTCGCCAGCATCCTCTTCACGTGCAGTGCTGCCGCCATCACTCCCACATCAGCGCGGCCAAGGCCTCCCTTACTCCTGGCCATTCGAACGACCTGCACCTTCACATTGACTGGCTTGCCGCCCAAGGGGAAATGAAACATGATGCGCCCCGCCTGCAGCTTGATTCGCGCCATCATAGAAGCAACATAGGTCAGCAGCGTAAACAGCCAAGTTAGTGCGATCATGGCGCGAGCAGTCACTGGACAGTGTAGCGATTATGAAATTTTGATCTTTCATGCTGAGCTGAGTCCTAGCGAAATGGCAGTTACTAGGAACTGGACCAGTTATCGAAACGCGAAACACAACAATGTTTGTCTCCGAGGCCATTAGTAGCCCCTGTTTCGTTTGCCGCGACGCATCCGGAAAGTACACGCACCAGTGACCTTGCCCTACTGAACGATCACATAGCATGGAGCAGAAAAAGCTCCCTGCTGGGACGGCATTGCCTATGCGCGGATTCGACATACGCGGCTGAATCGCCAGAGCACATAGGACAGGTCTGAGAGGACAGGCCTGCTTAACCCCCGATCAACTGAAAAGGTATCCGAGATGCGACAATGGCTTAAGAGTGTCGGGCCATTATGTAAAGTACGAACCGCGCGTCGGAAGTTATTGCAAACCCGCGTTGGCCAGAGTTACCGGTGGCTAATGATATCAAACGCCTTTCCTTGGTCGAAACTACTAAGCAGAAGGGGATATTTTTACGTTCTTTTTTTGCAGCAAATGTGTAATACCAAATTCGTGCAGCTGCGTCGAACGAAAGGCGAGCAGAAAGGTGACACGGGGCGTAAATCCGTAACCCAACGCATTTGCGTAAGGGGGGGGGGTAAAGAGAATTTATTATATGCGTAAACGCTACTTCTTAAGAGAGCAAGGCAGCACGAACAGTTTGATCCTTATTAATGGTGCAAACCTATATTGACAACCAAGCCGTGTGCACCTCTTAAAAAACATAATCGTATTAACTAGTGCGACGCATTTTAAAGTAGGGCTTTTTTTCATTTGGAGCTTCTAACAGGAAGTTGCGTTGTTCGTGAAGTTCTATGTGTAAACATTTTTTGTACTGTAACCCTTTAAGTGTAATATTATTTGATACGTTTCTTTTCTTGTAATAAAAATATTTTATTTTATTCGTATTCCTTTGTTTTTTGTATTTATCAGCAGTTCTCCGAAAGTACAGGCGTCTCAATTCCCTTTGAGGTTTATCTATAAATGCTATCAGGCAGTGGAAACGACGTTTGTGACGACATCAGGGCTGCACCAATGGAAAGATTTCGGCTAGTTTATTTTTCGCCTCTAAGAAGGGCTAAGGTATTATACAAGTGCCTAAAACAATCAAATATGACCACATTCACCATCAACAGTCTACTAGGTCCACCGAAGTCCAAAGAGCTTCTTCGCCTTCTTGATGGCTATTTATTATATATGCTTATGGATTAGAGGTGATGGAAAGCATTTGATGCGGTAAGGTTGATGTTTCTGCGACACGCCCTATCAATTCTTTCTTTTTTATTTCAGGAGGCACTGCAGGGATAAAATTGATTAAGTAACAAGATCAGTTATTCTAAATATCATTGAAAAAAAGAATAAATGAATTTTTTAAGTACTAATATTTTGACGGGGAAAAGAATGCGTTACCAAAATAGCAAAAATGGCCACGTGGTACGGATGGCGTTGTCGGCTACGCGTGTTGCTTCAAAGGCTTTGTTCAATGGCAGACCTCTATCCTTAAAGCGGCAATTTATTTAAACTCTGCGTATTTATAAACCCGCTGCTCAAAATATTGGTCGGTGAAAATGGCCCTCCGAAATTTACTGCGACAGGGTTTCGGGAGCCTGAACACAAGCAAAGCGAATTCCTTCTTCGTTTCTGGTATTGATGGGAAAACATCAGATTCAGAGCTCCCGTTCCAAGGTGGTAGAAGTCACAAGCTACTTCAATGAGAATCGCTGCATTGTGTACAGTGTGAAGTTAAGTCAACCATTTTTCTACTTCTAGGTGCGTAGGAAGGATCCATACCCTAATGTCCGTTATGATATAGAATGTTTGGAGACAGTCATCGGTGACTCACCAAAGAGGCGACAAACTTATTTCATTTGAACGCTCCCTGAATAACATCGATATGTGAAACATTGCTCGGGTTGCCGCGGGTGAAGACATTCTACCACGTAGATAGCTTAGGCGTCTTGCTTGAGAATTAGTAATCATTGTATTGGCTGAGGTGTGGGCGACGGCAAGAACGATGGTTCATCATTCTGCTTGGGTGGGGTTGATTTCACCATGTTGGACACTGGACGCATATTCAATGCATGTGGAGATGACAGCTCTATTCGTATTCACGTGAGCAGTACCCGTCGTGTTTGTTGTGTAAGCTGGTCGCGGGTATATACATGAGTTTTATGGCCGCCGGCGGTCTCACCCCATGCGTGGCATAATGAAACTGCGTGTGGGTTTTTTTGCGAATGGCTGCCACATAGATGTTTTGCCTTACAGGTGTCGGTATGACCAAGAGAGACTTGCTTTTTTTATTAAATTCTAGGTGAGCAAGCAGTTGGCGTCCAGTTGTGGCCACCAGACAGGGGTGATGATTTACCTGAACACTTCTTGAATGGAAGTGACAAACTCGGATAGATTGCGCCTGGTGCAATTAGAAAAGTGCTGGAAGATCTTGTGGGTGCTGAACAGTTTCCTTCGCCTGTTGATCTTAGCAAAACACTTTTGCTATTCCTCGCGACGTCCACAACATTAAAAACTTTTACTTTAGAGCTTGCTGCCGTGAGTAATTCCTTTTAAAAATATTATGTCCCTTTTGTAGTCTGGAGTAATCACTACACGCTTCCTGCTCAGTTTTAATCAAACAACTGAGAGTACTTGTTCATTGTATGCATTATGAGCTTGTCGTTTTGGTTTGCAGGAGCAATTCTACGTACAATTCAAATGCTGGTGTATTATACCCGAAAGAACCCCTTCTATGATCAGCTATGAATTGGCGACTAGAACATTTAGTGTGAAATGAAAAAAAAAACGGTGTAGAATCTACCGCGTATGAATGTTGAAGACCTGCCGGAGGAAATAAGAATAAAACATATTACAGGATTTCCTGCCTCATTTTATTTCATTGAGCGAAAACTTCTTGAATTACGTTCTTTTTGTGGCCCTTCGCAGTATTCGAATCGTTCATTCAAAAAATTATACAAACTTGTCAAATGCTTTCTCCAGATATGCATACAAATTTATGTGGTTCGAGAGCATACGAAAAATACATCCTTGTAGTGCACAAACTTTACTTTAGAGAGTACTCTGCGTCATGCTGGGAAACATGGTATAAAATAAATTACACTTCTGAAAAATCTTTTTTTATTGTCGTGAACATTCAATATGAAGCCAAGTGCTCCAAAAGCTGACATTTTGAACAGCCGCACTTTGGTTTTAAAGGCGGAGAACGGATAGTAGTAAAGATATTTTTTTCCCACATTGAAGCGCGTAAATTTGGGTTTCTTATTGTAGCTTGATTCAAAGCACCGGAGAACACATTATGGAATGTTTGATGGAGAAATACATAGTGGCAAGAACCTTTACCGACTACAAACACCTGGTGACATATTTTATAAGCGTCCACGTGGAAAGGAAAATAATAACATTAAACATCATTGAATCAAGGTTCAAGCACATCATTTACGTAAATAGATATTCCAATAACATGTTTTTGGAATTAAATAGGACAATGGAGTAATCCAAAAATAAAGAACTTCAGAGACGGGCTCGATTGAAAATCTATAAAAAAAGTTAAACAAAAACACGTGTTTTCTATTTTTACCAACCAGGATAATATTAAAAAATCAGCACAGCTTGTCCCTGGAAATTTGTTGAGATGCGAGAAATCTGTAGTCATAGAATCACTTTCTAAAATCAATCCTCTGACATGTAATGTTGCACAGAATTAGAGAGCTAAAGCTCGGCTACGACTTTTGTAATACATCGGGCAACCATGATATTGTTTTCAGTGTTAACTCACG
Organism: Haemaphysalis longicornis; assembly: GCF_048455015.1. Classification (NCBI taxonomy): domain Eukaryota; kingdom Metazoa; phylum Arthropoda; class Arachnida; order Ixodida; family Ixodidae; genus Haemaphysalis; species Haemaphysalis longicornis. Next base: position 99,131,025 of record NW_027526233.1, on the reverse strand, counting down.
AATTCGCCTGCCACTGATGTCCATTAAGTGATTTGAAGGCCAAAGCGAGCCATTATTGAAGGCTTCCTCGCTGCTGCATCGTGTTTGCCATGGCGTCACGTTCAGGTGTTAAGTGACAAGCATCGGAATAATATTATTCTACACTGGTTAAAAGCCGGTAAGCGTCGCAGTTGCAAAACTTGCCTGCGGATCCAGTGGCCTTTGTTCAAACCCCCGTTGAAACAATAATATTTCTGTGTGCAATTTATTTACTTATATCGTGCTTACATAGCCGTAGTTTTGTTCCATTCGTGTAGTTGCCAGCAAATAGGGTGACGTTTTACGTTTGATCAGTCATCTCAGACCTTCGCTTAAGACGTATTCGAATATTTTAGATATCTGGGCAGAATGGTTCCTTTTTTCATTTTTCAACGTCAAAGTTTCTTCAAACAACATTAAGTGTCCTGTGTTTCAAGGATTGTTATGTTCAGCAGCCCCCCTAATTAATTATTATCGCTTGGGAACTACATATCATTCGATAGGGTTAGCTTATTCACTTGTGTTTTGTCTGTTTTCACTCTCGCTTAGCTGACTTGTGTACGGTGGCCGTTGGGAGAAGCCGCTGAAGATTCTTTTTTGTTCGCCCCACTATTTTTTTAACCGGATGAGCGGGCTCGGAGAGAACCTATATAAACGCGTCGGTCACCCCTCAATAGTTAAAAGGGATGTAGGCTTTCGGAGGAGGATTTTCTTGCGTGTGTTTCAGAAGCCGGTGGAGGGTGACCGTTCACATTTTAAGGACGCGATTACCGCCACGAGAATGACCAACCAGGACAGGTGCTGGAGGTCAGTTAAGGGGTGAAACATAAAAAGAGGGCACCGACGTTCGGTCTATTACAGACGCACTGCTCAAAGCTACTGGGCAAAGTTCCCGTTCGTGACTCGTCTGGCACTGGTGACGTGGCGGCTGGGAATCACCAATTGGTGGGCGAGCCTCTCCACGTGTTTTCAAAGAAAAGGAATTTTGGCGGCGCGGGGTACAATCATAGGCGGCACGCTATGCACATTATTTTAAGACAAGCAGCCCGACAACCGATGGCCAGCCAAATGTTCGCTTTTAGTTGTTTGTTCTTCCTTTGACGTATATTTGTGTTTTGCTGAACCCCGAACCCCTCTTGGTTCAGCAAAACACAAATCATTCTGAACCCCTCTGAAGGGGTTCTAACTCTGAACCCCGCTGGGTTCAGATTGAGAGAGGCGGGTCCCGCGACTATTCTGAACCCACCTAGCTTTGTTTGTTATGGTGGGCAATCTTGGCCTAGGTTGGGTCAATCAATGAGCCATCCTTAATGTCATGTTTATACGTCCCTGTCATGGGTGGTGTATTGGTGGTAAAACAGTGGAGTTTCATGTTTTCAGGAGGACTGAGACAAGAGGAGAGGTGAGCGAGGCGAACCTTCTTGGAGTATACCGTCGTCGCTTATGTGCCGTCGACCACGAGCCATCGTTTCAGCGATTCTCACTTCGATCTAGCTCTGTGAGGAGGATTTTCAAAGTTTATTTCAAAGTTTATTTCAAAAACAAAATGCAATAATCTGCGATGTGTGTAAGGCCAGCACTAGAAAAATGAAGCAACAGGTGGCACGCCAGCTGTGTAACAAACACATTGCTTTCATTAAACCGACAAATTATTTTTCACAGCAGAAACCAGTTGTGCGGAAATAAGGACGTGATGGGTTAGATGAGAGATAAAGGTAAGAGATTTACGGGGAACGGCACAAATGGCGCTATCGTCTTCGACGACTTGGGTAGGAAATCTAGCAAACATGTGCCTAAAGGCTTGTTTATTATAGCTTCAAGATGCGAAGTGATATTAAACCACTTTACCTAATGGTGTGTTGAGGAAAGCTGCTTGGGGGAACCGTCTTCGGAACTGTCAGGAGGATCAAATGCTACAACGGTAAAGCTGAATGTGAAGAACCGTATAACGGGTAATGTTAGGCAATTTTTTTGTTTGAACAAAACAGGAAAGTAACGTTACTTCCCACAGTTTTGATTCTTTTGGTTGCAACTATAAAAAGAAAGGGTATTTTAGAATTTTTCTAATAGCTTCTTTATTATTAGATTTTATCAAGATGTCCGCTACATTAATTACTAAAGGCTATTTGAGTAATCCGTGGTTGCTGTTTCTAGCTTAGAACCAGACAAAAGTATGTGACGTAGAAGCTTTCAATATTAGGCATGAGAAATAATCGTAAACAATTCAGTTTTTCTCGAAAAAGTATGTATGAACAAAGTTGGGCAATGACCCACGTGCACAAGAAGCTACGCAGCTGTTTGTTTTACAATTGGGCATATTTACTTGTTTAATGGCTGAGTAAAACGTGGAGAGACTAGAGGTTTGTTTTTTGGGACAATGGTCTGTCCGATTTCCTTTCTTCGATGTCCATGTGTTCACAGCGAATGAAACGTTCCCATTAGTTACATTTTCATTGTTCACCTCGTAACAAGAAATGTAGATGAAAATGTGTGCACCGCCTACCGCTTGGAAGTGTCGACGGTCTGTGTGATGTTACCGTCGCTGCAGCGGATGGTTCTCATTTATTTGTTTTAAAATAGTTTGCAAAAAGGGGATTTAGGGCTTTTTCTATAACCACACAATTCAGCACACTGCCGTCTATTGCTAGCAGACAGGAACTCTCCCGTTGACAACGTCACTCTGCACTAAAGTAACGACTATTCCCAGAAACTAGTAATGGCATAATGACAAAGTCCTGTTGGCGGCCATTTCTATATAAACTGTTTTGATGTAGGTTCGAAAATACGAGAGGTTTAGCCGTTTTCTGTAACCATATTCCTCTCGTAGACTCTTTCGCACAGCCGGCATGCGTAAACATTGTAACGTGGACAACGTACTCTCATATAATTCTGCGAAGAAAATGAAATTCGAAGTTCTGTGGGACTAATCTCAGTAGTTCATTTATTCTCTCTATAAGCCTGGTAGTTCTGTCACTAATGTTATGCTTTCAAATGGTATCCCATCTTTGCAGTCAAGACGCAGATTCTTGCGCATAAATTTATGTACCTCCTTTCAAGCCGCAAGCTTGCTCTGAACCCTGATGCCTACCTCACAATACTAAGAACACGTGAGACCCGGCATTCACACGCACTTTCTTTAACACCATATTTTGCTTGTACTAACTTGTTCAACTTTTCATTTTTTCCTCCTACCATTGAAGAGTGGAACGGCTTGCCTGCAGGCAGTTTACACTCTCCTGAGCTTATTTACGCCGAAATTTGAAATTGTTTTTCTAGCTATTGCAACTATTCCGCGTTTCCCTCCCCACTCTTACCTTTTATTGATTTTGTATAAAAATGTTACGCTTTCCGCTTTCTCTTTTCTTCATTTTTATGATGTTGTAATTGAAATGTTGTGCATAATAACTCTATCACCTTGCCCCTCCTGCTTTGGCCTCTGGCCAGCAGTATTTGTTAATAAATAAATAAATAAAAAGTTAAGTCTGTACAAATTCCTCTGGGACAGGTTTACCATAGTGAGCGTTACATCCGTTCCCTGCAGCCATTTTCACCTACAGCATAAAAATGTAACTTCTAGGCGAAGATGCAGACGGGGTTAATAGAAAAACAGGGACATTTACCTATTCGGTGTGAGAATATACCCACATGATCCCGACAAATCCCGTATTATACCCCCACACATTGTCTTTATACTCGGCAACCATGGTGACTTGGGTTTGTGTGTTTCATGTTCTCCTACGTACGTCCATGGGTATTCAATAATTATCTCACCGCAGGCGCAGCGTTTTTGTTATTGTAGGTGTAACCAGACAAATGAGTATATGAAAAATGGTACGAATAATTCACTGTTCATTACAGTTCAAAGTCATAGCCACGCGGGGCCCGAGGTGGTGGGTTAGCGCTGAGATGACAGAAAAAACATCTGAGCGCTAGCTGTGTACTTACTGGTGCGTACGTAATCTGTACGCCTTTTCCCCCGTTTATCTGATCTGATTCTAGGGTTTAACGCGCCGACGCAACGCAGGCGATGAGGCGCGCCGTAGTGGAGGACTCCGGATTAATTTTGACCACCTGGGGATCTTTAACGTGCGCCGAAATCTGGTACACACGGGCGTTTTTGCTTTTCGCCTCCATCAGAAAAGCGGCCGCCGCGGCCGGGAATCGAACCCGCGACCTCGTGCTCAGCAGCGCAACGCCTTAGCCACTGAGCAACCGTGGCGGGTTTCCCCCGTTTACATCATTGAGCGTGAATGGGAGTGTAGTTGTAGTTTCGGGTGGCATTGTGTCCACCTTATACTTTGTGGCGCCACCCTCCTACTTACAGAAACGACATTTGCATGAAGGGAACTGTTTGCTGAAACAAAAGAATGTTGAAAATATTTTCAAACTCAACCAACGCAAGTCTTATCAACAAGATCAGGCGCATCTGACCAGTAACACCGGAAGGTTAGGCAAAATGCCATTTGTTTTCTCAGGCCGTATCAGGCTTATTTTACATACAATCATACATTAAGGGGAACGGGCTTTTTTATTCACTCTTTTATTATTCCTATTGGAGCCTAGCTTGAGGTTCCTGCCGATATTGGCTTTGTGAACCCAAACTTCCGGTTTATAGTTATGCCATAAAAACATATTTCATTTTAATACTTCTTTCTTGCGTGTTAGAACCAGGTATTGCTATTGGGGTTCTTTCTCTTCAGAAGTTTTCAACTTGGAGTTTTTAACACCCTCTTTCTCGAGTAAAATCCGCTCACCGTTCCAAGCACAGCGAGACCCGAAAACCGGGCTAAAGCTGCCCCCAGCTCGACCTGATGTTGTCCCGAGGAATTGGGCTGATAAAGGCCCGTAAGCAGCGATACCGCAACCAACATCGGAGCGAGTTTGGTTTTACGTCACGTTGACCACGCCAGCTCTTTTGCTCCGTGTTCTCCTATTGGAATGTCTTCGGGCATTAAAGGCGAAAACTTTTGCTACCATGTTCTGGCCGTAGCTAATGCATCAAAATCCACCAAAGAAGGAAAGGAATGTAACACAACCGGGCATGGTACTTTCAGAGCAAACCTTGCCTCACAGTAAATAACCGCGTGAACATCTGACACAGGAAAGTTCCAACATGATACCACAATCATGCAATCGATCACAACTACGGCGACTGATGGCATGATGGCAAAGAAGGTACCAGGGACGGAGGTTATGGAACGAGCAACCCGGCATATTTGGAGTTGTCTGCTCGCGACCACATTCATCTGTCGTGAAGGCATTTCGAATGGTGTTTGCAACCGCGCTTGTAGAAATAATTGATTAAACATGTTTATTGCATGTACAGTGAATGGTACTGTACTGCGTTATGCTCAGTAGCTTCGGAAGCTAAACATATTTGCAGGACAGCATTGCTCAGTAGCGTAACTGGAACAATTGCAAATGACTGCACTATCAATAGGATTCAGTAGTGTTGTGAAAAGCTCAAAATGCCATTATGTTCTCTAGTGAATAAAAAGAGGCAGTCAAGTTACCATATTTCGAGTTGTGTTCGTGTCTTCAAGGATCAATTACTGTTGTTGCTCTTCTACCAGAATCTGTTGATACATTTTGGAGGAACTGGTCCAGGGGCGATAAAATACTGCAACAAACACTTTTGGGGTAGTAATGGCTTTGATGTCAGAAATGGGTGGCAGCCCAACCTACTTTATTTAGCTTTAAACTTAACGTAACTTCGTATAGTCGTGTGCTTAATTCACATTCTTAGAAGAAAGCATTCAGCATCTAAGAACCTATGCGCACTCTTACTCGGCGTGCTGGGATCATTTCGAAGGTCCAGGACCGGTTTGCCGCTGCGAACCTTAAGGAGAGGTTCCTAACGTAACCCTTCCGAAGCTTAAATATTTCTTGGACATAAAATAAGTAAATGTACTGCGCCCAAATCATTACTAAAGCTTCTGTGCGGGAAACATTCGTACTTTACTGTCCTATCATGAAGGGTTGCGAAATACAAACACGCTCCGCCAACTACAGGAGCGTTCTTTTCCCGCACTCAAATATCGACTGAGAGTAGGTACGACTTCAAGGTGCAAAAAATAAAGGTGAGTCTGGTTTGTAATGGCTGTTAAGCCTGTCTTTTAGATCTGAACCACCCCCTTTTACGTAAAAATGTGAAGTAGCGACACTTGTGTGGCCTTTTTTACCACAAAAATAAGGCTACTTTGCAACAGCAAAATATTTGTCCGCTATTATGTTTGCTAGTCACAAATTTGTTCCGTAATACGCTACGTCATTGGACAATCTCCAAAATTAGAATGTAAACCATTTCGGTTTCGGTTCTGGAACACAACATACTTGGCAACCGACGTTATCGAGGATATGCAATCTCGATATCATGGTAATCGGCATACCACGCTTCTAACATGTTGTCGACTGTAACATGCGTCAGTAAAGCCAACCAGCACGCCTTCGAATCGTAGCCGTCACTTGCAGAGGCTAACGCAGAGGATGAACGCCCTTTGCTCACAGGAAACGCTCTAATGCGATGCGTTTTATTCCACTTTTGTTGTTTTCCCTGCGTGCGCCTGTAATCGAAAGAGGCCTGCGGCACCAGGGCAAGTGTCGGCCAATTCGGGACTGCGGCCGCAACCAGTCGTTGCTGACGGCAACACCACGCCAACGAGAACTTGCCAGGTAGTAAGTGCACACTACACATGTTATGCGAACTCGCTCGTGAAGCTATTCAATTGTTGCGCCGAAATTGTGAATTCCGTTTAGACAAAATTGCCTAAAAACAAATAGATCAACTGAGAAAAACATGCCCTATCGTGTATTCGAACATGCGACTTGCAAAACAATAGACATGGAGCTCGAGACCACTAGGCCAAGATACAGGGATGCAGGAGATGGAAATGTAAAGTACTTAGTGTATAGCCAGATTACACTAGTCTTTCGTTTTTTGCATTTCAAGCAGCTTAGATGAGTAGCTCTTGAATAGCGCTCGTGCATTAAGCGTCCCCAAAATTGTCACAATACACAATATCTCAGGAATACCGACTGGATTCTTTAGACGAAAAAGTGGTCGCTGATATGGTGTCGTGCTGCTGTCCGGTGCGATAGCTCACAGTGGCCACAAAAAGTGCTTACCGAACCATGGTTCTACTCCGTACAATAAAAGTTGCCTTTCAGTTTAATTCTTTAGAACCCCAATTGCCTTCGCTGACTCTTTTCCCGCCTTCAAATGGCCTTAGATTCTCCTACTAGCGTAAACGTTAACAAAGTGTTTCAGGTGCGCTTGTGCAACGCTTGTGCTGAGACCTAGGTTTAGAGCTTGAGCCGTGTACAAACTAACAAACTAAAGGCTTATCGTCCATGCACAAACTTGTCGTGGCTTAGCTTCAACAGAATTAATGGATTGTGGCAACCAGTAGGCGGTCAGTAGACAAAACGCTGGGGCTTCTGATTCTGCCAGAGGGTCGCTGAGCCGTGAAGTAGCGCCGTCAAGCCAAGCGGTCTTTATTTGACGTCACACGAGGCCCCATAGAAAATGGGCGAGGATGGAGAAAGAAGAGAAATATTTCTGAATCAATTTTTCAAGTTAATAAAGTCGCGTAAATGCATTGAGAGCGGTCGCAATATAGTCTACAGTCTGCAGAATACAATTTGGGCTCATAAACTAGCAATGTTTGCAAATCACTTCAGTGTCCCTTTAATGAACGAGGGGGCCTCCGTTTTTGACCTGTTGCCAGTCGGCTTTGACGCGTATTTTAATTTACATTGTTTATTACAACCACATACTTAGCAAAAACATGAAAACCAAGACAAGCTATTAGCTGACTGGTGATTTCAAACCACGGGCATTCATCACGCAGTCCTATTCAATGACGTTGCGTTCCTCCAAAAAGTACCCCAGCTATGCGTGTACTTAAATCGTCCATTCGTATTTCAGTATACGTAAAAGAAGAGAATAAAATTTCGGAACATTTTTTTAGCACTGCTAATTTTAAGGGGTTTCGAAGCGAGGTACCAACTGTCTGTGTTTATCTAACGGCCTACCGATGAAACCAAGTGTAGGTGCTATTAATAGAATGCGACAGGTTAACACGTCTTGAAGAACCGTATTCAGCGCTCTACAAAGCAGCTTTCGTATACACGGAAGAAGGTTGTGGCGGGAGCGAATGCCCTGGAACGAAGATACATTTGCAAATTTTTGTATTTCTTGCATGCACCGCTGCGTGCTGTATCTGGAATATGGCTCAAATAAGCTCACTTTGTAGTTCAAGAAAGCTAACAAGAGAACAAGTTGAGCGATCCGCACAACAGTTGAACTCGTGCCTTCTGGTTGACAGAGACAACAGCACTAACACTGAAACTGTGACTACACAGTTTCTTAAACATGACAAGGGCTACAGCAGTGTCTGAACCGCCCGATTTGGGTGCTGCAGATCTGCTATTCACCCATCTATACTAAGAAATTACCGCAAGGTTTGGAGATTTTTAATGGTCTGCACCAAATCGTCGCTCAAACATTTTGTGTCCTTCCACTATGTGAAGAACGATGACCTGCAAAGCTACGCGCCCTCCGCAGTGTGCAGGAAACACAGCATGTTTGTTAGTAAATAACGACTGATCATACTTCGCAGCCCATTACTTGAATGAAATTTGGAAAAGAACGCGCTTTATTCCAGCGGACAAACGAATACCTGTGTCTTTCCCTCCGGCGTCGCAGGCACCTTACTGTTTGTGTAACACGACAACATCCTCTCTACCACTGAGGACAGCGGATAGGTTCATTGGTCTGTTTGACGGTCCCGTTTAAACCTCATGATAGCAGAACACTGGTGTCATCGGTAACGACGTGAAATCTTTAGTTTTGCATGCTCATCCCCGTGTCTTCAAAGCACAAGCTCCAGGATGTCTTGTAGTCTTAAAAACACGGTGAGTATCCGGCGGTCCCGGGTATACACCTGGTACCTCCTGCCGACGTGACGAGTGTTTTAGCACTGGGCCATTGGTGTCCACCAATGTTAGGACCATTTGCACGGGGGAATTCTTCGACAAAGTTGGGAAACTTACTAAGCACTCGATCACATGTGCAGTGGTGTCTGTGCCAATTGCTTACTGGTTGTTATCCAGCAGTAAGTAAGTGCCTGCCGCTTTCCCCTTCCCATGGTACATTCCGACGTGTTGGAACAGTTGCAGTAGAGCAGAGCCTCCCCGTCTGCCGCAGTGGTAGAGCGCTTCCAAGTCCTTTATCATCCCTTCGTGACAGGGACGCATCAACCGTTTTGACGGGGGGGTGCCCAGTCCAACACACACCCACGCACACACCCACGCGCACACCCACACCGTGCCCTCCCCGACTCCTACCGGCTTTATAGTAAGCGAACTGCCCACACTATAAGATTCCCCGCACCGAAGTTGTCATTGCTTGATTAGCTTTTTTTTTGTCCTTTCCAAAGTCGCACCCTGGCCTACGCAGCGCGTGATCCCCGTTTCTCCCCAGTATGTTCGTTTGCTCGATCTGCCGTTGTTGTCATTTTGCCTTCTTATCAAACCGGTGGGCTTTCTTTTCCGTTTCACCGCGGGGGCACTGCCGTACGTCTGTTTTCTCAAGGGTTTGCTTAAATAAGAGTTTTATGTGGGAGATGTTCTTGGTCTGGTTATTGATGTGAGGAATTGGGCAGCGCAATTGCAGTGATGTGCAGAGGGCGTAGGCTAGCAAGGAGGAAACAGGGTAACATATGCTTGAACAAGGCATTTATCGGTATCGGAGATAATATAATAACTTGACACAATTGTTGCTCAAAAAGAAAATATGAAGGGTATATGAGGCCAGAAATCCAACTTTATCTTGTGTTGGCATTGATCAGTTAGTTAATAGACATGCTGCTTCATTTTTGCGAGAGCTAATATCGTTATGCAGTTATAAAACAAAATTCGTTCTCAGGGAGTGTCTGTGGCAGTATTTGACCTTCAAAAGCAATACAAGGTTTCAGAAGATGACGCCATCAGTCGACACGCCCACCTATGAATTGTCGCAAACGGAATCGCTCTACCGGCTTCGAGAAGCTCTGCAAACTTAAGCCTGCAAATGAAGGAAAGCAAGGCAAGTTTACTGTTAACATCATCGTTCGCGAAGTTACGGAAGTGGAGCTTGGTACATTTTATCAGCCCCTTTACGAAATCGTATTAGGTCATTCGAGTAAGAAAGGAAACGGACACTTTATTGCGGAAAAAACGCGAAACAGATTGAGTGGCGCTCAGCGCTGAAGTTCGTCCATGTGTTAAAAACATTCTTTTAGCTGTATTGAGTGAAAACGTAATGAATGATAGTGCTATGCATCACAATCCTGGCAAACCGCTAGTTAAACAACATTTGTGGAGTAAAAAGTTTCAAAGGGCAGCGATAACAATAAAAAAACATTCAATTCATATTGGAAATAAAAAAAATTGCTGCAAGATCTTGCAACAAAACTACAACTTAAACATACCTGTAATATTCAAAAATTGTTTTGACGGAAAACCAGTTAATGTAAAAAAAGTGCATTTTCAAAAAAAAAACTAAAGATTTTGCAAATCAAGCGTCTGAAAATTGTGGATAGACTAAAGAACACAAGCTTTTCCGGAATAAAAACCCGGGCCACTCAAATACTTCACTCGGTTTCATAAACTTTAGATTTTTCGTAGCCACCTATTGCACTGTTGTTATGCAGTTAAATGATCTTTAACTGTTAAATTCTATTTCTTATGTACAATTGTTTAGGACGTCAGTGCGTTTATACAACGTCGGAACAGCAGCTACTCTCACCATTCGGGCTTAACAGTCTGCCGCATTTGCAGAATTGATGTGATAACATAATTCGGAGTTGTTGGTTTTAACAACGCCAATGGTGGGTGCATCAGCCTGCAGCAGCGCTCATCTTAAAACGAGTGTTACAGTCTACTAATACATACCAAGCGCTCCTTAAATTTATTATGGAAAAACGTAAAACATTTGCATATACAATTTGCAGAAAGGTTTCCTCTGCACAGCTCTAAAACACCAAAATTATGGCCGCCGCTATACTCCTGCAGCCGTAGCCGCACCTTAGTCCCTGATTTTCCGTAATGTCGCGGGATGGCATTGTTACTATTTTTTTAGAAAGCGAGCTCCCAAACTTAGGTTGTACATATTCGGCCACGAATATCTGTGTTTACCTATGACGTGAGCATCTGTATTATTAGTTACAATTTTTTCGCAACCCGTTTTCTTATAGCATGGGTAATGTTTATGGACGAACATAAGGGCGCAGCGTTGCAAAGCCGACAGTTGGAGTATCTGCAATCTATAGCGATCCACACGCTATTGGCCGGTGGGGTAGACTGGATCTCCGCCTTCATCCTTTGCTGTTTCGCTTCTTTGACTACGATGTATTTATTTCCCGGACGATAAATACCACCGTAAAGCCAGGATACGTGAACATAGTTACTCGATATATACGAGTTCCGGAATTCTCCATACGCACCGTGCATCTAGAAGCGGCACGATGTTGTCCTCCTTGACCTGGGAAAACTGGCGCATACACAGGGCCAGTTGACGAGCCTTTGGCATGTCGGCGAAAGTTTAAATACTCCATTTTTTGAGGCTGCTAGCCCAAGTCTTAAAGACAAAAACCAATAAACCAGAAATAAATAAGACCATGACTTTGTTTTATAATTACGAAACCAAGCGTTATTTCATTAGGTTTCGTTATTCCGCATAGCCAACTGTATCTGACGCGGCGTTTCGCAACTGGTTGTATATATAGAAACTCCGGTTCTGCTTGTCTTTTGTATTTATCGAACCACAGTTGCTCGATAACTTCACTCCAAGTAATCGGTCAGCGCTAGCGTTTTCTGTGGCTCACTTAGAGCGTTGGGTAGATGTGAGGTGCGACCTTTGCACCTGAGTGGTATGTTTTAAATAGCACCAATTACAACCAAGCTGTTACTCTCTCGTTGGTGGAATCATTTCGTGTAGTAATCGAAAATCCCAGAGAGGACCCAGCTGTTCTCGCCTAAGACGCAGAGAGCATGCGGCATGCTAATACCGGCGTAGACCTCAGTATCCGCGCAAAGAATCAACTTTAACTACTCCTCGCTCGTAAAACAACACAGAAAAAACTCGAAGATTTCGACGTTCACTTTCATCGTTTGCTTGGCAAGGATTTAGCGCTGGTTCTGCTGGTTCGAAGCGGCTAGACGCACCAAAGCCTCGCGTTTTTCTGTCAGCCCGAGCGGTAGAGAACGTCGCGTCAGACAGAGGGGTAGTTGATTTTTGGAGTAAGTTGTGAGAATGAAGACACGCTCCTTAATTCGGGCTGTCATGGCTTTGTTTGGATCACTTAGGAACGAATGAGTCTACATTTGCACAGTATTCCCTTGTGAAGGCGCTCAGAGATTCTGCTATCGTGGCTTGACGCAGTCTGTTAACAAACGTCAGATCCATCCAGGAATGGGTTTGGGTGGTACGTCGAAATGGCGTCTTTAGATGCAATGAGTATATGTCTAGCATGAAAGTCTCGATTCATTTAACCGACTGCTTTGTCCTGTTCCCGTTGAAGTCTCCGCAGAGACAGACCGGAGTCATTTTCTGGGTGCACCCGTTGTTTTTGAGTTACTGTAACAAGGAAACTCTGAACGCCGCTCTGGGATATGTTCGGTCGTGTGTATACGTTGACGATCACGAGGCCACTGCCACCACGACCGTACACGTATTCCGCTTCGGAGACGTACGTTGCCATTAAGTGTAGGCGATGCCGATGCCAAACTATGGTGGGCAATCTGTCGCTGCCCGTCATCGCTTTAATATTGAATTCGAAACTATACCGAATGCACAAACAAGACTTTGTTATAATTGATACTGAATACTTTTTATACGTAGAGTGCCCCCTGATCTGGGAAACCCAAGAAACGATGGCGAGAGAAGCCTATACATTAACCTTACCCCATCAATTGCCATGCACCAGCACCACCAACGATACCTATGAAACATCTATAAAGACCCAAATGTTCTTTTCGAGAGCAACGTCGAAAAGGGACATTCCAAACAATCTAGAAAACCCTCACCACCAGCAAACGGACAAGTATTTCTGGGAAACATTTCTGCAAATATACTTTGCTTGTTTTCCGATCTGACCTACCAGTTGTGCTTAAATTGCCGCCAGCGAAGTAAAAGGCTCAGAAGTACCTTAGTTTGTTTCCTTGTTGTCTACAGAATTCCTTCAAACAGTTCAACAGTAAGGGAATTTCCCGCAGTGCAGTTTATTGTTTAAGCGAATCGGTGGTTCTTTGTGTTATTCTGGCTAAGCATAAACGCTTAGTTCAGGGACGTCACCAATACCTTACTACTCTCCCGATCACTATCAATTAACGGCAAGCCAGCTACCCAGTGTACTCCACGATTGTAATTTATCACGAGGGGAGCAACATTATTCGCCAAACTATCTTGTAAATATCGCAATCTGGTTCTCAGAACTTACCCGTGTGCTTGAAGTGCACGGTTGGCGATTGTTTTTGACAATCTGAATGACTGTTGTGTTCAATATGCCGTCGACATCACATGCTAAGGACCACCAGCAGCTGCCGGAAAGTGCTTGTTCAACGTTTATTGTGCTTCGGTGCGTGTCAAACAATAGCATACTGTTCCTCTCTCCGAACTACATTCTTATACGGGTAAATGTTATGTCTTCAGTAACTGGTTATGTCTTCAGTAACTGTACGTGGCGCCTTCCTCATTCCTGATGTCCCCCTCGCTGTCGCTACAGCGGCTTCGTTTTATTGCATTGCTCCTGCAGTGGTCATGACCTACCGAAGAGGTAGATTCCGCACGTAACGTAAGGCGTGTGCTTTGAGCTCACCAGGCCCATTATCCTCGGGACGTTTCCTGTGGACATATTTCCGCCAAATCAAGCAAATGCTTTTGGAGATCGCAATGTCTTTTGTGTTGGACTCCAACAAGAACATTTCATACCTAAGTTACAGAGCTGGAGCTTGTCGTCATATCAACGATCATCATTGTAGTATTGTGTATTACTCCCGAACACCGTCATTTGCCACTACTGGGGAGGCAAGTCGTGAGCAGCCAATAAAGCCAATTGGGCAGCAGTTCAATACAGCCACATGTCCAGCTTTATTCCCGGTGGAGGAACCGTCCGTTATATGCGACTAGGCGATGTGTCGATCAACTTGTTGAGCAGAAAATGGAGGTCTGAATTAAGATAATGAAGAATGCACAGGCTGCTTTTCGGTTCCCCGAAGTTACCCGGGGTTCGAATAAGCTACTCGGAAAGCCCCGGGAAGCACTCCGCACCTAAGCATCAGTTATGTCATACAGTGTAAATGATCGCGAAGGCATCCCGACTAGCTCATTCGAACCTCTGTAACTTCAGTGAACCGAGAAGCAGCGTGTATTGTTCACTATCTTAATTTATATCTCCATTTTCAGCTCAACAAGTTGATCGACGCTTCGCCTAGTCACCTATATCACAGGGACATGTGGCTGTATTGAACTGCTCTCCACCTCCCTAAACAACTAACTACTCGATCCGGGTTGTGCACTTCAATTTACCGCATTCCTCCTCTAATATTCAGGTATCCGAGAAACACATAGGCTAGCAAAAACGCAACGGAGGTAGTGTGAGGAATTTTAGCTTCAATATTTGTTCAAACTGCAGGCCATACTCAGATACTATGGGCCGCTGAACTTTTAATTATGAAATTATTATCCACGCTAGGCTGTGCGTCCAGGTTTTTATGGAATCGTATACGATTGTGTGACTTTTCTGTTACATATTCGACGATGTTTGCCCTCTCATATATCGGTGTGCAAAACGCTCCCGTCCAAAGCCCCACCCCAATTGATGAGACTTTGTGATACACATAATATCGTCGAACAGCGAAGCACAACCTCCCGTCCATACCTTTAAATTCAAAGTGCGCTAGTCCGAGCAACGTGAATGCATGGGTCTGCTTCCTTGTCTTACACCAACAGCGTGACGTATCGCTATCGTTCAAAAATCGCGCAAAACTCCTTGTCAAAACTTTTTGTTGCACCAAAATACGTCCCCCTCCGAGCCCGTAGTACCTTCGACACCTGCCTCTCTCTTTTCATTGAAAGGCACAGGGTAAGCGTTATGCTCCTTATGCATTTTTGGACATTTTGAAGTAGCATTTTCTCGGCATCTACTAAAAGTATGTATATTTTCCATACAATATTTTCTTTCAAGTTTTAAGCCATTTTTAACTGTTCAAGATATCGTAAAATCAGACTAAAACGACGTTTTTTATGATTGCTTTTCCCAAAAGTACCTGAATTTTTGCTTCAATTGCAGATTTGAAATTCTGCAATGAAGAAACGTTATGTGCATATTTTCAATTCTGGCACAGTAGATGTGCCCACTTATGTAGATGAGAAGGAAAAATGAGCTGGTTACCCTGCAGGATACACGAAATAATTGTACCTACATATTAAAAAATTATTTCGAGATAATTGAGTGTAAAGTAAGAAAAGAACTGGAGATCAATACGTGTTTACCACAAACACCGCTTGAGTCATTTATGTAGTAAGCACGAGATTCCTAATCAGCGTCGAAATCATTTTTTCGCTTTTCGGCGTGTCGTCGATCCTCCGTTGCCTATTTTGGGAGATCTCGTGCAGCTCTTTTCGCAAAGTATCTTCGCTTTTTGTCAAACTGTTTCAGTCACTTGATAGTGGTGTTGCACTCAGGGTGAAATCCGAATGATTCCAAACTTCTTACTCACGCTATGCTATTGTAACGGAAAGAACAGCATCCAATGTTGCAATCTACAGAGTGTCAAGCCCAACAGAGACTTTTGTTTGCCCGCGGGTGCGAAGCACAAATGTTGGGAAACGTGCCTAGCGTCTTCAGTCTGCGTTGGCTACAAAATCTGCTATGCAATGGGGGGTAACAATTTCTTAATACAGCCGGTTCCAAAAAAGCGTTTTGGTCTGGCGCAATAAGTTTCTTAGTTGAAGAAATTACATAAAAATGGAGTACATTCTAGAAGGGGACATGTTCATTTACTACTTGCTTAAAGGGCAACTGAAGTGCTTTAAGAATTGGGTAAAATATATTTGTTGCAAATAATACGTTGGTTAGGTTATGGTTAGACATGTCTTGGAATACACACATTATTTTCTCGCAGGGCAACTTTCGCGCATAGTTGGAATGGTATATTCTGTACGTGACCTTCCATATAAAGTCAAGTTACTGTTGCACAATTCCCTATTTTTAAGTTATTTTAACTATTGTTGCCTCGTGTGGAGCACAACTTCTGCAACTAATATAAATAGGTTATTTTTGCTACAGAAAAAAATTATTCGGCTTCTATGTAATGCACGTTACGATGCTCCTACTGACCCTTTGTTTAGTAAACTTTGTCTACCTAAGATTCAGGACCTGCTTAAAGGGACACTGAAGTGATATGTAAACATTGCGGGATTACTAGCGCAAATTGTAGTCCGGAGTCCCCAGGCCATGTTTCGACCACTCTAGGCGCGTTTACGCGATTTTATTTAGTAGAAAAACTAATTCGAAAACGCTGTCCTCCTCTCTTTACGCTCGCCCATTTTCTGTGGCGTTTTCGTGTGACGTCAGGAGGGGATGAGCTGGCAATTGGCTGCGCCACGGCTGCGCTACTGCACGGCTCCCCGGCCGACAGAGTCAGTCGGCCCAGCGTTTCGTCCGCCGGCCGCCGGCGGGTCGTCGCAATCAAGGAGGTTAAAAAAAATTGCTTGGTCGCAATTCGTTCGCTTAGTTGAAACGAAGCCAGGACACGTTTGTGAATGGAAGAATGTGCCTTTCTTTACTTGGTTTGTTTGTACACTGTATCTAGCTCCAAGTCAAGGTCGCTTCAGACAAGCGCTGCACATGCGACGCTTCGCTGACTGGTACGCCAGTAGGAAAATATAAGGCCTCTTGAAGGCGGAAGAAGAGTCAGCGAAGTCAATATAGGTACTAAGCAAATAAAATCAACTGATATTTTTACCGTACAGCGTAAAACTAGGGCGCGGGAAGCACTTTTTTGCGCTGGGCGAACAAGCACAGCGGTCAGCAGCACGACTACGCATCTGCGAACGCTTTTCCGTCTACGAAATGCAATTGCTAGAGAACTCGGGCGACGCTTACTGCACGATCGCAGTACAACAAATAGTCACCTAAGCGGCTTGAAATGCCAAAACTAAATAAAAGTGTAAACCGGTTGTACAATATATACCCTATATTAGCAAGGCATTCGCGTCCCGCTCCGTAGCCTAGCAGTCTGGGGCGCTAGGAATTCACCGGAAATGTTTTGCGAGTCACGAGTTCGAATCCCCGCGGTAACGTGCTTTTTTTTTTTTTTTTTGTAAGTTAACTTTTTTGTTTTCCGCCGATGTTTTCTATATTGAGTTCACCTTTTTTGGGGCCTTATATTGAGTTCACCTTGTTCATGGCTACACGAACTAGTTCACAAAACGCGCGCAAGCTGGCACTGGCGCGCTAGCGAGTTCTCGTTGGCGTGCTGTTGCCATAAGCACCGACTGCTTGCAGGCAGTGGGCACAGGCCAGAATGAACAGACCCTTGGCCTGGTGCAAACACGCTTTTTACGATACAGGCATGAGGGAGGCAAGCTCCAAATATGGGGGAAAAGCGCATGACATTTGGGCGTCTGCGGGTACGCGGAGGGCGTTCATGCACTGCGTAGGTCTCGGCTAGTGAATGCTACGACTACAAGCCGTCCTGGGAGGCTTATCTTGTGCATTTTACAGCCGACAACATGGCAGAAGCGCGGTACGATGATTACTGAGATATTGAGAATGCCCATACAACAAAGCCATTGGTTATGTTTTAAAGAACCGAAACCGAAACCGAAACTTGTGTGATTGCTAACCTTGGGCATCGTCCAATCACGGCGCCCCTCCTCTCAACGTCACAGCCTTAGTTGGTGCGGCCGCCGCAAACCGCGCATGGTAGTTTTTCTTCTTTCGCGCTTTGTAAAATAATTACCGATTTGTCAACCGGATAAACGATGAAAAGTGTGCTAATTTGAGCCAGTCTACGCAGTGCAAGCAAAAACGGGAGCTTGACAAATTCACTTCAGTGTCCCTTTAAGTACCGCTTAGCCTACACATATACTCTACAATGCAAAAACAATACTAACATCATTTTGTTGATAGCTAATCTTCAAATTAATCATACACCCTATCCGACTAGACTGTCTGAACGTTGGAAAGTTCCTCGCCCACGTACAAACTACACTTTGCAGATGATTGGGTATACCCTTCCGAAGTTGTTGAATGGACTTGCATTTATTGACTTTGATATTGACTCATGTACAAAATCTATGCTGTTTAACTTGTTTGTTCGGAAAGACTATGATGTTTAGGAATATTTCCTTGCTGTGTTTGTGCGGTTTATTGCGTATATTTTTTTTGTCACTATTGCCTTCACGTCCTTATATCAACTTATGGATGCGCTATCTATTGTAGTTTTGAACATATTGTATTTTCCGTGCTAGTTTTGTTTGTTACCCACAAGTGTTGCCTATGTATCGCTTTTTTTGTTTGTTTTCCCCGTCGCTGTTGTTTCTGTTGTTTCTGTTGACCATGAAGGATGTAGGGCTCCGTCAAGTTGCTGAGTGCAGCTCTTTCCCCTATTTTCCGCCATAACGGTGTACGATTATGGAAATAAACTTCAACTTCCACTTCAACAGCCTGTAAAGTTTCCTTCGTCTTTTGTAGCCTGGGGTCAGAGGTATTTGTCGGTAAAGTTGACCCTCTGCCGCGCCCACTGCTCTCTTCCGTATCGCCAGAAGAGCGAGAAACAGAGAGGCAGCGATCGGACTTAGCGTCATATTCGGAAGATTGCCGGCTGCGTGCTCCGCCTCTTCGCTGTGTCCTTCTTTGTTGGCGAAGTTCCAAATTAAGAGGGCGTTTAATCTGCCCTTTATTTATCTTTATTGTCGAGAGTTGCTTTGGCGTTGATTTCTAACCGTTATGCCACTGTGTTTTTAGAGATTCCCTAAAGCGACTCCTACATACCAGAGATTTCCTACGCGAGCGCCCGTGTCTACTACATTGCCTTCACGAGAAGTGGGGCCCGGTCGTGTCGTCGGGTACTCTGAGCTTCATAAGCGAAGCGACTGGCTCAGAGAAATAGGCCTTCTGTGCTGCCCAGGGGGCCCTGCGCAAAAGCTTCCGGGCAGTACTTCCGGGTACTAGTACAAAGCTGCGCGGGTCCCATAGGATCCCGTGTTGACAGAAGCAAGATGAGCTCGACGCTCCCGATTATTTTGCTACGTGGTCACCAGCTCATCCCCGACGCGTCTGATCTATTTTAGCGACCAACTTGGCATTAGGGGAAAAAGCTTTGCAGCGCTAAGCACTTTGCAGCGCCGACGAAAGTGCCGGGACCGTGACTCGCAGGTCACGGTCCCGGCAGGATGCTACTCGCATGTTCACCGATCGATGGTCGTACGAAGAGAAATTTTAAGTGACATTTCTAGTTTAAACTAATACTCTAGGTGACAAAGACTTCTCAAAAACAGCCGATGAAAAAAGAAGAGTGACGCAATCGGCGATGATCGCGCTTTAAAGCCAGCGAGTCTGGCGGACCGCAAGCTCGCCTGCTGCAGTGCGCCGCTGTTTTGCGTACCTGCACACTATGCGTGCACTTCTATTAACCAGTGCTCGTTTCTGTCGCCGTTACGAATACATGGTGCAGGGTTAGCTTGCCGTTTTGTTACGTGTCTGATCAGTGACAAAATGCCGCGACCGTCAGAAGCGTGAAATCTCTTGCGATTCCTAAATCAGTGGCCGTAAAACAAAGTGTTCGGGCGAACTAAGAGGCCGCTCGCTTTCCTTGTTTGCTCTCACTTTACTTAATTATGCTCTTGCAGCATACATTCCCAGTTCGCACTTGATAGCCTAGAATGAGGGTCAGCAACGGCCGAGTTCCATGCAGCCGACACGGCGGAGGGCTGGACGGCAAATCGGGTGGGAGGAGAAGGAGGGGGGCTTTGAATGCAAAGAGAAAAAATTCAGCGAACTTCTAATAATATTTGACAATATTCGGGCGAAGTGTCAAGATGGGGGGGGGGGGGGGGAAGGAATTCAACTGGAGGACGCCAATTCTCTGTTCTTGTCTCGCTGTTTAACTCCATTTGAAGTCAAAACTGGCGTGTCGGCGTTCAGATTCGACGACCCCTGCACTAGAAAACCAAAACAGTCAGTGATGATCGTATGTAAATATCCGGGGCCCCGCGCCGTGTATGCGGCTGTGTTACGTGATGTTATAGAAGTACACATCTCTACAGGCCGCGGGCGTGTGATTTCGTGCATGTTTTGCGCCCTTTAATAGCGCATAACTTGTTTATTTGGCGCGCCCCACCTACTCGCTAGTATACATGTACCCTGCCGTTCGTAAATCATGCGGCGTAAAACGTTATGCAAGAATCATTTAGTTTGCGAAAATACAAAACAAAATTTCTACTCGTTACAAAGGCAGTGCCAGGCCAGCAGTGTCAGCTGAGTCGGCTGCGCAATTATTGGGTTCGCTTGCATGCTCCCGCTGAAGCAAGCTTTTGCAGTTACCGCAGGATATAGGATCAGCAGCGTTCCGTGTTTATGCTACTCGTTAACTTGCTTTTGTCGACCGCACGCAAGAAGAAAAAACTGCAACCATCGTCAAACACTTAAACCACCCGACCTGTCGATACTGTCCAAGCCGCAACCACCACGACAGCTGGCTCAAAAGAAAGCCAAGAAATCGGCTTCTTTTAGCGGATATTATTTTGTTTAGCCTCTGCAACTACTTTAAGTCCTATTTCATACAGTATGCACTCATTTAAACGCGCCAGAAAGCGCCACAACCAACTTTCCCTCTGGCTTGTAATTGAAAACACATGGAGGGCGGTGAGGGTCGTCTGCTTTTGTACTACCCAGAGGCGTCGGCCGCTACGGGCGCTGCATGTCGCCAAAACACCAGCGCAGGAGGCCTATACGGAAGTTTCCCAAGTTCCTGATCCGTTATTATTATTGGAGGATTAGAAAATTTTCGGGACCAGAGCGCTCTGGGTTTCCTGAACTTCTTGTTCGTTTTTCTGACAAACATTGTTAGCTATGATGACAGCTTCACTAAGTAGGTAGATTTTAAGAAGAAATCAAGCAAGCTAAAAACCATGAAGCGTTTTCTGCGTGTGGAAGCGCTAAGCACACTCGCGTGTCGTGCATTCCCGTACGGCACACGATGCGCTTCGAACAACGCATGCCGCGGCCGCAACCGCTCTTCGTTGCTGTCCAGAAACACGGCAGTCGCGTCAAGCAAGGTCAACGTGGAAGAGAGAGGATGACAGTGTGGTGAACAACTGCGCTAGGAATTGTCATCCAAGGTGATTCTGAAAGAGGTGATCGGACTTGAATCGCAAGTCGAAACACCGACCTGTCGCCGAGGCTCGTCGACGGCAGCAAATGCACCTGCCCGAGCACCATATGTTGCGAGAGGCCGATGGATGGCGCTACCTTCTCGCAAGAATGAACAAAGCACCGATCGCTAGAATGACTATACACGTGAAAACATGGCTCCACATGCGAGAAAGAGGAGGACAGTGTGGTGAAAAACTGTGTTAAGGATAGTCATTCGCAATTGTACAGATAGGAGCGACCAAGATAGGAGATGCTAAGCCTGAAGTTCCCTACATCCGTGGCGATCCGTGCAACCCAATCAAGCTAGAGCTGTTGGGGGAGGCGTTCTTCTAAAGCTCGTCGCGGGCTAGCGTGCTGCGTTTGGGTCCCTCTACATTTTGGGGGCTGCCAAAGTTCGGTTCGCCTATTCCAAAACTGCGTATGTGCAGGAATGCCACGTTCAACTGACCGGCCGCGCAGTGACCGGGCACCAGCACCTCCGGGAAACGCGGCTACCCGCCGCTAGCTAGCTGCTGCTTGCGCGCATCGCGAGCTGCTGCACATAGCTTGATACCGCCTGAAAAAATGTAAAAACTAAGTTACTCATGCGAGGAAGGGGATGATGGTGTATTGAAAAAATGTGCTAGGAATTGTAAAAGGCGCTGGAAGTCGAAGCGGCGAACCAATATCTGCACACCTTCCCTGCGGCTACCCGCCGCTCGCTAGCTGCTGCTTGCGCGCATCGCGAGCTGCTGCACATAGCTTGATACCGCCTGAAAAAATGTAAAAACTAAGTTACTCATGCGAGGAAGGGGATGATGGTGTATTGAAAAAATGTGCTAGGAATTGTAAAAGGCGCTGGAAGTCGAAGCGGCGAACCAATATCTGCACACCTTCCCTGCGGCTACCCGCCGCTCGCTAGCTGCTGCTTGCGCGCATCGCGAGCTGCTGCACATAGCTTGATACCGCCTGAAAAAATGTAAAAACTAAGTTACTCATGCGAGGAAGGGGATGATGGTGTGTTAAAAAATTGTGCTAGGAATTGTAAAAGGCGCTGGAAGTGGAAGCGGCGAACCAATATCTGCACACCTTCCCTGCACCGAAGAAACAGAAGTCGGCCATGAGCCGTTGGGGGAGAACCCCTTTGTAAAGATCACCGCGAGCCAACTTGTTACGTTTATACTTCCCTCAAGCTCTCCTATTCTGAGGAAACTTTGTGTGACTCTTCCATTCACTAGAGGACTTTCTGGCCCGTTCCTGAACTGGAACAGAACGAGCTCTTCAGGCCGAGCGGTCACCGCAGCGCCGGAACTTCCGAATATTACGTCATCTGCCACCAGCCAATCGCGAAAAGCAGCCAGAGCTCTTGCCGTGCACCCGGATAGGGGTCATTGGTTTTGACGACAAAAGGTGGTTTTGGGGTATTAACACATAAAATAGACATGTTTTTTTCAGCATCAAGAAAATCTTAAAGTAATGCTCCCAACGTAACGTTTTCCAAAAGCTTTTAGCCAGCCCTTTAAAGGGACAGTGAAGTGATTTGTAAACATTGCGGGATTACTAGCGCAAATTGTAGTTCGGAGTCCGTAGGCATTGTTTCGACCACTCTGGCCGCGTTTACGCAAATTTATTTAGTGGAAAAATCAATTCGAAAATGCTGTCCTCCTCTCTTTACGCTCGCCCATTTTCTGTGGCGTTTTCGTGTGACGTCAGCAGGAGATGAGCTGGAAAATGGCTGCGCTACTGCACGGTTCGCCGACCAGCCGACCTACCGATCGAGTCAGTCGGCCCAGCGTTTCGTCCGCCGGCCGCCGACGGGTCGTCGCTATTCGCTCGCTCAATT
Source organism: Haemaphysalis longicornis (assembly GCF_048455015.1). Taxonomy (NCBI): domain Eukaryota; kingdom Metazoa; phylum Arthropoda; class Arachnida; order Ixodida; family Ixodidae; genus Haemaphysalis; species Haemaphysalis longicornis. The sequence continues at coordinate 99,107,760 of NW_027526233.1, read as the reverse complement.
GAAACTAAGCCACAACACCTTTGTGAATGAAAGAATGTGCCTTTCCTTACTTTGTTAGTTTGTACACTGTGTCAAGCTCAGAGTCCGGGTCGCTCCACACAAGCGCTGCACAAGTGCACATGCGACGCTTCGCTGACTTTACGCTAGTAGGAAAATCTAAGGCCAATTGAAGGCGGGAGAAGAGTCAGCGAAGTCAATATAGGTACTAAGAAAATAAAATCACCTGAAACTTTTACCGTACAGCGCAAAACTAGGGAGCAGGAAGCACTTTTTTGCGCTGGGTAAACAAGCACAGCGGTCAGCAGCACGACCGCACATCTGCGAACGCTTTTCCGTCAAAGAAATGCAATTGCTAGACGTGAGATATTGTGGAAGTTTGGGGGACATTTACTGCAGGAGTGATATACAACAAATAGTCACATAAAGTACTTAAAATGCTTAAAATAAATAAAAGTGTAAACTCGTCATACATTATAAACCTTATATATCCAAACCGGCCAGTGCCGGCTCGTGGCCTAGCGGTCTGAGGCGGTGGAATTTGCTTTGGAAGTCGCAAGTTCGAATCCCCGAGGGTACATGTATTTTTTTTTGTAAGTGGATTTTTTCGTATGCGGCCGATCTTCACCATTTTTGGGTCGTAACGTTCACTGCTCCACGAGCGAGATCGCAGAACGCGCGCATACTGACAATGACGCGCTAGCGAGTTCTCGTTGGCGTGCTGTTGCCACAAGCACCGACTCCTTGCGGGCAGTGGGCCCAGGCCTGAATCAGCACAGCCTTGGCCTGGTGCAAACTAGCTTTTTACGAACAAACATGAGTGAGGCAAGCTCCGAATATGCGGGAAAAGCGCATGGCATTTGAGAGTCTGCGGTGACGCGGAGGGCGTTCATCCACTGCGTAGGCCTCGTCTAGTGATTTCTACGATTCCAGGCCGCCCTGGGAGGTTTATCTTAGACATTTGAGACCCGACAACATGGCAGAAGCGCGGTACGGCGATAATTGAGAAATCGAGAATGCCCATCCAACAACGCCATCAGATGTCAAGCATGTTGTTTTACAGAACCGAAACCGAAACCGAAACTTTTGATTGCTAACCTTGGGCATCGTCCAATCACGGTGCCCCCCCCTCCTGACGTCACAGCCTTTAGTTGGTGCGGACGCCGCAAACCGCGCATAGTAGTTTTTCTTCTTTCGCGCTTTGTAAAATAATTACCGATTTGTCAACCGGATAAACGATGAATAGTGTGTTAATTTGAGCCAGTCTACACAGTGCAAGCAAAAACGGGAGCTTGACAAATTCACTTCAGTGTCCCTTTAAGGCAAAACTGCTCTTTTCCTTTGTTTTCCTTTGTCTTCCTTCCAGCACAATACGGTATCTGAGAGCGTAGGTAGTATTGTACCACAAAGCAATACTGCCTGTACCGGGAAAGGGAATCGAAAGCTACTGCAAAGATGAAATGGATTCCCATTGTCATTCGATTGCACTGCAATGGTGGATTAGAAAATATAAATTCCTTGTAAGGATAGCTAGGATAGAGAGATTAAATTTAAAGGGAGTGGGCCCACGTAGTGGCACATGACGGTGTTCGGGAGTTATGCATAATACTACAAAGGTGATCGTTGATTTGACGACAAGCTCCTGCACAGTAAGCTAGTTATAAAACGTAGTTCTTGAAGTCCAGCACAAAAGAACATGCGATCTCCAAAAGCAGTTGCTCGATTTGGCGGAAATATGTCCAGAGGAGAATGAGCCAGGTGAACTCAAAGCAGACGCCTTATGTGAGGGGGAGAGTCTGCCGCTTGAGTAGCTCAGGACCACTGGAGGAGCAATGCAATAAAACGAAGCAGCTGTAGAGAGAGCGAGGGGGACAGCAGGAATGAGGAAGGCACCATGTGCAGTTACCGAAGACATCCTGCTTAACCGTCTATGAATGTAGTTTGGAGAGGGCCCTGTATGCTATCGTTTGACACGCACCGAACCACAATAGTCATTGAACAGGCATTTGCCGGTAGTTGCTAGGGGTCTTTAGCATTTAATGTCGACGGCATATCAAAGGCTAAAGACCGCTAAAGACCCCTAAAGGCTTGTCTTTATGCTTGGGAAAAGCAACCACAACCGTGCGTTTTAAGCACATGGGTTAGCTACGAGAACCAGATTTGCAATATTTAAAAGATAGTTTGGCGGGTAGCGTTGTTACCATCGTGATAAATTACAATTTTGAAGCACGCTGGGTAGCTGGCTTGCCGGTTTTTGGTAATCCTCGGGAAAGTACTGAGGTATTAGTGACATTCTTCAAGTAAGCAGTTATGTTTCCTCGGACGAACTAGAGGCTGAAGCAATGGCTGTTCGGCAGAACCGAAATATGAAATGCGCGGAACCCAAGGAACCACCCACTCGATGAAATAATAAACTGCAGTGCGGGCAGTGCTTTCAGCTGTTAAACTGTTTAAAAAAAAATCTCTAGACGTTTCGGAAACAAAATAAGGTGCTTCTGAGCAGTTTTACTTCGCTGGCGGCCATATAAGCGCGATTTGTCAGTCAGATCAGAAAACAAGTAACGTTTATTTGCAGAGAATGTTCCCGGAAACATTTGACTGTTTGCTGCTGTAGGGTGTTCTGTATTGTTTGGAATGTGCCTTTTGACGTTAGTCGGGAAAAGAACCTTTGGGTCTTTATTGCTATTTCATAGGTAGGCTGGAGCAATGTAATTGATGAACTAAGGTTAATGTTTATGCTTCTCTCGCCATCGCGTCTTGATGAAAGGTACAGGAGGCACTCCAGGTAAAAAATGATTGTGCAACAATTATAACAAAGTATTTTTTGGTACATTTGGCATAGTCTGGAAATCAACAATAACGTGACAAAGGGCAGGACAGATTGCCCAGCATCGTTTCGCACCGACATCGCCAATAACGCCTTGGCAACGTGCGTCTCCGAAGCACAAAATTTGAAGGAAATTCGTGTGGGGTCGTGGCGCCTTATGAACTCGTGATCGTCCGCGTTTACCTACGACCGAACACATCCCAGAGCGACGTTGAGTTTCCTGGTTAGAGTAACTCAAACACTACGGGTACACCCAGAAAATGACTCTGGTCTTGCTCTGCGGAGACTTCAATGGGGACAGAACCAAGCAGTCGGCTAAATAGATCGAGACGTTTACGCTAGACGATACTGGTTGCGTCTACAGACGCCATTTGGACATACCACCCAAAACCATTCCTGGATAGATCTAATGTTTGTCGCAGACTCGGTCAAGTCACTATGGTGGAACCTCTCAGCGGCAACAACAGAGTTCACAAGGCAATACTGTGTAAATGAACATTCATTCGTTCCTAAGTGAAACAAATAATGCCATGACTTCACGAATAAAGGGACGTGTCGTAATTCTGTCAACTTACACAAAAAGGTCAACTACCCGTCTGTGTGATGCGAAGCCCGCTACCCCTCTTTCTGACAGCTAAAAGCGAAGCTTTGGTGCGTTTAGCTGTGTCCAACCAGCAGAACCAGCCCTAAATCCTTGCCAAGGAAACGATGAAACTCAACGTCGAAAGCTTCGCGTTTTTCCATTGTTATTTTACAAGGGAGGAGTAGTGAAAGTTGTTTTTTTTTTACGAGTACTGAGCTCTGAGTTGCGCGAATTAGTAGCCTGGGGTATGCTCTCGGCGCCTTAGGCGATGACTGCTGGGTCCTGTCTGGGATTTTCGTTTACTACTCGAAATGTTTCCACCAACGAGAGAGTACCAGCTTAGTTGTAATTGGTGCTATTTACAAACATAACACTCAGGAGCAAAGGTCACCCCTCACATCTACGCAATGCTCTAAGTGAGTCACAGAGAATTTTAGTTACTTTAAGTGAAGTTTGAGCAACTCTGGTTCGATAAATACATACGACAAGCAGAGAACTTGACTATCCGGAACCGACGGAGAAGCCCAGCGGCAGTGTAATTGCTATTGTCGCTCGACAACATCTTTACGTTGCTGAAGAAAATAATGAAACGAATGGTTCGTTTATAGATAGAGTTTAATTAAACCAGCTTACTACATCCATAGGTCTTGTACAGCACACGAGTCTCAGCTTCATCGCCTGCTGAACGCCGTGAACATGCAGAAGAAGCACGGCCGCTTGTTCGGAAAGCACAAAGCCGGAAAGAGGATCGCTAGAACTGGCGTGACACAAATTGAAGCACATGTATATGAACGCTCAATTCTTCGTAAGAGCCAACAGCACTAAAGTACACTCACGCGCACTGATTATTATAAACGAAAGGTCATGTTTCGGTGAGAACGAGCGCGAGCTGTTTTGTACCGCGCCAGGAAAAATGAAACGGCGACTCACACTTTCATCGGCCGGCCGCAGCAGACAAACGATGTTATTGCACCAGTCAGGCATACCTCACACAGCCACCGACCCTAAAACGCACCTCACAGGCGCGTGCAACAGTAGTACAGTGGTTCCAATGCCATAAAAGAGACACCGACGTCGGAGCGGCGCGTCCATCCACCAGCCCAGCCGCGGACAAAAAGAACGCGCAAAGGCACAACGCTCAAGTAGTCCTACGGACACCGTTTCATCATGACACTCCAATGACCAAATAACTATGAACTATTTAACTATAAACTAAAAATTAACTATTTTCGCTGCGTTGGTGCCTGTTGACCGCGCTAACCGTCATGTCCGCATTTGCCAGGCGCTCGGCCAGCGCGTGCCCGAAATCCGCTTTTATACGTCGTGCCTCCACTGTAAACGCAAACTAGCCGGAAATGGAGTTTTAATCAAGTAATGTGCCCTGAAAAGTACCTATAGCAAAAAATGTACTCCCTAGGCATGATCTAAAGAAGTGGACGAACCTCCATGGTAGAACCGTTGCCCATCCGGGTAGCAAAAGGGAGGATTTAGAACGACTTAACACCATTTGTGAGATGGCGTTCCGTTCCTTGTATACTACCACGTCCACAATAAACGCCCTATCTGAGGTAATCATCTCAAGCGGGCGGTCGCCATGTTAGTCTTCTGTTGTCTCCGTGCACCAGCACTTCAACCGTGGCCTAATGCTAATTAGATCGAGTAAGCAGGACGCGACGGTTGCACGCAGCTACAAAACCAATACCGTACGTATCCCCGTATAGATGCTTCAACCAGAGCGATCACAGGCAGAGAGCGCGGCCGTGTTGTCTCAATCTGTTTATTTTGGCGATAGGTGTTGTCAAACTCTGCTGCAAACGAAGATGCAGTTCTCGCCGTTGCAAACAATTGCAATGTTCATCTGCTTCGCTTGCTTGCGCATACATAGACGATTTAAATTCTCGTGCCAGCGCGCCAACGCACCCGACTGCAGCGACTCAACTTGCCCTGGCGGCACGACAGGCTGCCCGGATGTGTTATCAACGCAGCGCGGCTGGTGACTCGGCGCGGCCGGAGATTCAAGCCTCGCCTTGGGCCGTCGTTTTTTCTTATTTGTGAAGGATTAGTAGTGCCATTCGGTGGAAAGATTTTCATGTGCCCCTGTCACACGAGGAACGGCCCTAAACAGCATTTGGATACGGCGACAGGTGTGGACAGCTCGCTGGTAAGTGGTCTTTCACCAGTCGATGCGTTTGTCAAACGTTTGGATAGGGTTAACAGCGAAGTACCCGGGTACCCGTGCCGCTCACAGCTCGTACACGCACGGGCAAAGAAAAAAGCGCACACTCGTATTATTTTACTTGTTTGTGGGTTTTGGGGTATGCGTTCGCATTCTTTTGTAGGCCGGTTTGTAACAGGGCATTCGAGATAAAATCGTTTGTCGCGCGCGGCGTCGTTTCAAAGCAACGTGACGGTTACTTCGTGCTGGCGAAAATCAGCGCAGTCAGACGGAAGCGGGAAGGAAGGTAGAGAGATCGGGAAAGAGGACGCTAATATATAAAAGAAAGCGTAATGCAAGACGAGAAATATAACACAACCCGCCTGCATTTCTCCGAACTTCAGGACAGAGCCGCACACGGGTACGTTGTCACAAACTCGAGCGTACGACGTCTAAAAGTACCGTATTTTTTTTTTCATTTTTCAACGTGACCTGAGCCACTTATCTTCTCATTGCCGTGCATGCAGACCTGATTGTGTCCCTGTGTTTGAGCGCACAGCCATCCTTTTGCGACATAAGAACCAGCGAACGCGAGAAATTGTAGAAGCCAGCCACATCAGAAAAGCTGGTTCCGAATGTATCAGTCATCCCTCTATCGCCCTGCTTAATCGAGAAGTCGCATATTTAGACGCACATTGAGCGCTATTTCGGTGCTTCTTCTGGGAATGCGTGTTGGGGGTGGGAGGGGGGTCTTAATCCATGTATGATGCGGTTATCTTTGCTGATTTTTCGCCTTTCCTGCGCCTCAAAGTTCGTTTTGTGGTTTTGTTGTTACGGTTTTTTAGTAATTTCGGCTGAGTGCGCCGAGAACTGTGACGCATTGGGGGCGCGGCAATTGGGCGCTTGGGCATATAAAGCTTTGAATTGTGCAGTAATAAACTAGTTGCGAGTGTGCGCTTGTGCCGTCTTCATGTGTTCTTGTCCTCGTTAATTTGCGCGCAGTTTATATTTTCGCAATGCGTAATTACCAACTCGCCCAACTCGCAACCCTTTTACAGATCCTACTCCGTAAAAATGAGTTGCCTGTCCTTTTAGGTACGGCAAAATCTCGCGCAGCGCATCATTCTGCCAGGGGGCCATATCCTAATGTCAATGCACACACTATGAAAGCAGCTTGCACTTAATGCGTCACATTGTCTGCTGATAAGCATTTTAGATTCGCCCCTCTCATCATCATTCACTTCGTGGAGATGGCGGGATTTTCTTTCATAGCTTGTTGTCACTGCAGTAATTAATAGCAGAATCAGTCCTACAAATCACAGAAACGGTTCGTTTCACGTTGAAAATACTCACAGTAACACACTTTGCACCACACGGAGGAACAATCGGTTGCAGTGATGAGGCATAAGGGTAACTTGTTGTTAAAGGGTCATTGAAGACAACCAGCAAGTTGAGTTCAAACGGAAGTCGGACCTCCGCATAGCCATTTCAGCATTGATTTAGTGCCAAGATGCCTTAAGTACTGAGAAATCGCTGTTCAACTGCTCATCAAACGTGACGCAAACACGACTGCAGTCGCTGTTTGCATCAGGATAAACCGGAAGCAAGTGAAGCTGCGGTGATTAATAGCAGTATACAAGCAACTGAATACAACATTACCACGTACCAAGCAGTTTGGTCAGTTCCGGTCAAATCGCTTATGCTCCCCCAAACTCCCCTGTCATTTGCCGTTCGAGACCACTAAGCAAAATGTTTCTCCATTGGACCTGTGATCAGTATTTACGCTTCACTGAAGAAAAACATTGGCCTTTTGACAAAAGGCCCCGCAAGTTTTGGCGTCGAACGATTTTCTCATGCGTAGCTCGCATGCTCCCTTGGAAAGCGGTACTGCCACCCCAAGTATGGACGAGTAGCACCATCCAGCGGCAGCCAAGAAAGAAGTTGTGCGCGTCAGGCCACTTAAGCCCTTCCGGTGAAAACGTGTTTTTGCTAGTTTCAACCATATTTAAAAAAAATGCCAGGTGTAAGAGGGGTATAATAGTGTTCTCCGTGAGCTAATCTATCAACCTAGAGAGACTTGTATTTTAACTTCACTGTCATTTAAAGTTGTGCTCGAGAATATTGTGCGGAAGTAATATCTTTTCTATTGCTGCAAAAGCCACGATGGTTAATATACTGGCACTTGGTTTTATGAAGCCTTTGCATTCCTAATTTAAGTACTGAATCTTCGCAGGGAACCTGGCATAACAATTTTATTACTGTACCGAATTATTAAGTTCATTTAACCATAGTGTCTGTTTTGAATTTTACATGTGGGTCATTTTTTTTTCTTTTTTGCTTTTTCAGGTAGATGTTCCTTTGACTCCCTGCCTGCATTCCGCGAACGGGGAAATTAGCCTCCGCATCGATGGACAGAGTGTCTTGACTGCATCATCTTTACTGGGAGGACTGTGTAGTCTGTTTGCATCGTTCTGGGTTTTCAACATTCAATATCCCAAGAAGGCACACAGAGCTCTAACGTTTGTGGAACATGCCTTTTTGGACATTGCCAGCACCAAACCACGTGTGAAGGATTTAGAAGTAATTAACTTTTATCGCATCAATATCCCTCACCAATATTTTATTTGTTTTCAATCCTGTAATCATTGGATAGTAGTTGAAAGAATTTCGTATTATGTTTCTGACGTTTTCTTTTTTTTTACTGAACAGGGGATATTTGATGGGCCCTTCAGTATGCTGATAATACAGCTATCTTTTAGTGAAGCAATAATATTAACCAACTAATATAACTTGAAACAATTATCTAAATAATGTTGGCAACTGGTGCCACATGAATCAACTTAAAATTATCGGAAAAACACAAATTACATGGCTTTTTCTTCTCACTCTGAAGAAGCTGTCGCAAAACCACGCATTCTGTTCTATATCCTTGCAATTAACCCCTCAGACTGGGTCACTTTTCTTGGCGCATTTGTGTCTTTATCAAAACGCACTGGTATTTTCCGCAGCATATTTCTCGTTCTTTATATTACTCATTTATCCATAGCCATCTCATTGTTGTCTGTCTCCTACATCATTTATCTCTTGTGCCTTTACCATCTACAAAATGCTCGTTACTTTTCAATATCAAATCGTTACACAGCTCTCGCTCATTTCACCACCAATTGAAAATTTTTTTTGTTGTTGTAAACCACTGCAACCATTTTTTTCACTTTGTGTACTGAGTACTGATGCGCACTGATAAGTACTCACGCGTTCTCAATCCTCTAGTATTATATAATGATGTCACTTACCATGCCGTTGTGTTTGTGCCTATATGTTTTTCGCGTATTTCCAGTTCTTGTAGTAATATTGTTTCTACAGTTTGTTCAACTAGCACACAGATCGCTCATTTCACCACCAACTGAAATTTTTTTGTTGTTGTAAACCACTGCAACCATTTTTTTCACTTCCGGTACTGAGTGCTGATGCGTTCTGATAAGTTCTGATAAGTACTGATGCGTTCCCGACCCGCTATTATTATATAATGATTTCACTTACCATGTGGTTGTGTTTGCGCCTATCTTTGTTTTTCGCGTATTTCCAGTTCTTGTAGTAATGTTAATTCTACGGTTTGTTCAACTAGCATTCCATTGCTGTCTTCCATTCCTAACTGGCGTGTTTTTAGCAATTTACCATTTTTGCTTTCTTATAGGAGGTCGCCCAAAGTTTTTATTTCGGAGCCTCCTTGTGTACACCATGTACCATGGAAACTTGTATGCGAAAGTTCGTTTGAAATAAACCTGAAACCGAGAAAAACCGTGTGAAATCAGTACTCCCGCAGGGAACTAGAAACTCTCCCTTGTGGCCTTGAAAAAACTCCTTTCGGAAGGCCTACAAAACCGCCCCAACTTTGCAAAACTCCATTAAAAAGAAATATATGCTTCCCTTGAACCTCCTAAAAACTCCCCTCGCGACCCAGGCGGCACAGAAAGTGTGCCCCAAGACCGGCCCGTCTATGGCCGCTTTCTGGCGTGTCCGGCCAGCATCCAGGTTCTGGCAGCCACTGATCATGCGTTGAACGGCCAACATTCGGCAACCAGCGCTTCGGTATTTTTCCGTCCGCCCGTGTCCGGACGCACAACGGCACCTAACCGGCTGCCAGATATTCAGTTCTCTTACGGCTGCCGATGTTGAGAAAGAGAACGGCCGAAGTACGGCCCTAGGGCATCCGTTTTTTTTTTCGGGAAGCGGTAACAGGCCGAAGCACGGCTAGCGACCGGCCACAGAATATGCGTATTCTTGCGGCAGTTGGTATTCGAAAGGAGACCGGCCGGAGCGCGGCTGCCGTGCATTCGTTGTTTCAACGGTGAACCGCGCGTCCGGCGGTAGAATATCCGGCAACCAGTGTTATGAAGGATACCGGCCGACGTACGGCCCCAGAATATACGTTTTTCATTCGGTTAGCTGTCCTCGGCCGAATTACGGCTAGCGAATGGCCACCGAATATATGGCAACCGGTGTTCAAGAGGATACCGGCCTACGTAAGGTATCTGGTTATACGTCGTTTTTTTCGGCAAACGGCATACAGCCGAACAACGGCACGCGCCTGGGCGCCGAGAATTCATGCAAAGACATGTTTGGAAGGAGACCGACTGGTTTTTTCCTGGGGGCAGAAAAAGCTGTTAGGGAGCCGAACGACGGGGACGCGTTTTTCATCCGCTCCGTGTTTCTACGTTTTAAATGAACGAAGATCGTTTTTCAAACAGTAATGAGTGTTCTCGGTGAACGGGCAAGGTGCAAGGACTCACTGGACATTAGCAGGGAACGTTTTAGGCCATCGAAATGTCATTTATTGCCACAAGAAGACTGTGCCACACCGACGGGTGAGCTAAGCCTCGCCAGTCATCGCCGCTACGACGCCTCTGCCGCCGGCTTCGTCGACGCATCAGCTCGAGGATATTCGCCTCCTCAAGAAATGGAGAGCATTGGAGACATCGACCCGGCAGAGATGTCCGATCCGAGATGAAGATGGTTCACCAGAATAACTGGCCTTCAAGGGCGTCGAGAAAGCGGCCACCACGCAGGAGCTAAAACGCCACCATGTTAAGGACTCCCCACCAAAGAAAGGCAAGTGCGAGCAAAAGCGCAAGTTATTCTGCGTACAATTAAACTGCGACAAGCAATGTTGCACTATGTTGTTGGTGATAATCGTAGAAGAGACTCGCTCGCGCATTGGTAGGATCAACTTCATGCCCTGCACTATGTTACTTCATTGGATTTTAAGACTGCCTATTTAGAAAAAAAAACTGTTTTAAATTTGAGATAACAACAGAGCCTTGTAGCTGACGAAGCCTAGCTGTTAATTTAGTTCCGATGTTTGAAGGTGAGCTCAGCTACTCTTGGGATATGACTCATTTGGTTAAACATAATCGCCAGCATCCTAGCAAACACGGATTTTGTCAGGATTTTCTTGCTGAACGCAGATTGTTGAGTTCACGCACGATTTGGTTCTTATAAGCTTACAGTGGTTGACTGTATATTCTTGGACTGCAAAAAAGGAAATGATGGTGTTCCATATCCCCTTCTGCGTAGTACATTTCGTCCTATGAACTGAATGAATCGGTTTTTGCAATATTATTACTATTGGCCCTATAACTTTGTTAAAAAGTACTGTGTAGTTTACCGGACTATAGCGAATGAACGTGATTCCGTATACCTGCAGCTTTATTCGAATTTAATAACATCCTGGTGTGCTGATTCAGAAAAGTTTTTGGATGTTAAACAGTGTGTTAACGTGGCACCTTTACAAGAAAACCTTCATTCCAATTGAATACGTATACCGTAAATTATGCTGCTGTGACAACGGCCGAGGAATATAAATACCTAGGAGTTTATTTAGGGAGTGGTTAGAGGTTAAATAGGCAGGTTCACACCATAAACGTTACGGCTGCATATGCTTTTGTCTTTCTGAGACGAAATTTCAGTGAACCTCCATCTAACTGAAAAGAACAACCGTATTTCACTCATGTGCGCTCAATCTTGGAGTACGCATGTGTTTTCGTGGACCACCTACACCAAAGATCTGGTTGATACGCTCGAAAACATACAGAATATGTCAGTGCGATTCGTATTAGGTAATTGTCACGCTCAACTTAGCATGAGAGAAATTAAAAGTAAACTGAAATGGCAGGACGTTAAAGATCACAGACGAAAGCACAGGTTGAACTTTTTTCGTAATATCTATCATTCGAAAACTGAAGTAGAAGGGGAGAAGTATGTCCAAGCGCCATTCTACATATCGCAAAGTGGGACCGCTAGCTTAAAGCAAAATATTAACTTTCCTTTAAAAGTGGCGCCTTGCGCGATTCATTTTATTTTACATCAATACTGCAGTGTAATTATCTTCCACCTATGATTGCATTAACTGTTTATATTGACGATTTTCAGCGCGCTTTGTAGAATTATTTTGTTATTTTGTCTCATATTTAATGCTTAGTGTTTTGTATCTCCCTTCTGTAATGCATGCAAAGGCAAGCAGGCATCAAATAAATAAACAAATAAAACAATGAATAAATAAATGAATAAAAATAAATAAATAGAAAAATAGATAAATAAATAAATAAATAAATAAATAAATAAATAAATAAACAAACTTCCAGAGGCGCAAGTTTGCCTTCGACGGGTTGAGAACCCTACGGATTCAACCTTGACCAATAAAATATTTATTGCCCTTTTCGTTGCAGTATGCAAGGTTTCCTGTGTGCATGCTACCATTGCTATGTTATTGGTTTGAAACAAATTATGTAACTCTAATTTTGCGCGTTTCCTTGCGTGATCACAGAGGTATACAACTGCAGCCACCTGAAGCAGGGCGTCATTCGCAACGCGTCTAGAATTTTTTGAACGTAGTATGACATTAGAAGTAAATTAAGTCCTTTTGGACTATTACGTGGTGTGGACCTATACTCATGAAAACAGCATTAAAATAGATTGAAAATGAAAGTACATGTTCACTCCTTCTTAGGATCAGCCCTGCCCAAGATCATCAGAAAAGTTGATCGAGTAGAAATGTCTTTGCAAGAAAAATGGGCAAAAACTGGACATACTTTTTTTGTGAAGGAGTTATATTAAATGCTCCTGAGTGTTTTGTTGAGAACCAAAACGCTTCGTAAACGCATTCACGCCGGTTTTATATACAGCAAAATTGGTCAAGCAACTGTTATAAAAATAGTTTATGTAGTCATAGCATGAAAGTGTTTCGGAATATTGCCCTAAAAGAAATTGGCTAAAAGCGGCGCAATTTATCCTTCTGAAATTCAACCCACTAAAGTATGCGCCCTCTGCCGCGCCCCCCCCCCCTCCTCTTTTCCCGTTTATTACAGGTAAGCCGCCCCACAGAGGATATCAGGACCTGGACAATACATCTATTCAAGCTCTACAAAGAACTGAATATTTTCTGGGTTGGGCAGTAAAAGAGGCACAGCAATTAAAGGAACGACAATTTGTGAGCACTGTTTAATAAATGAATTTTGCTGTCAATTGAGGCTGGTAATTAAGCAAGGCTGCGCTGAAAGTTTGACGGCTGGTGGTTGCGCGCGAGCTCACTTTCATGTGGCTGCATTGGACCCAAAATGCTGGGTTTGAGCTGCTTCTGCACTGCGCGAATGAATCATCTGCTTTCGCGACATGCATTGACCGGCCTCAGTACAGTTAACGTACTGCGGCTGAACTCCAACGCCCGTAGCACGGCCGTATTTCCGGTAGCTTTAGTCCGGCTGGAGTCCGACGACCGCATCTCGGCTGTAATCCGGCGGCCCTACTTCGGCCGTACACGGGTGGCTTTGGAATGGCCGGAGCCCAACGGCTGGAATCTGGCCGTATGGCCGTCAGCCGGTCGACTGGCCGATGGACACTGGCCGTTGGACAGCCATGGGAGTACGGCCGTATACGGCCAAAAGGCCCACATTTGGACATGGGCCGAACATGGCTGCCGGAAAACGGCCGGACAGAAAATCACCGGCCAAAGTACACCGGCCTGTTTTAGGCCGAACAGTCCTGCGCCGCCTGGGGAGGCCTACAAAACGTAAAACTCCATGCAAAAGAAGTAAATGCTTCCCTTGAACCTCCTCAAAACGCCCCTAAAATAAAATAAGTACTTCCCAAGGGAGCCATAATAGGCTCCTATTCAACCGCCTAAAAAGTCCATAAACATCACTTAAAAACGCCTTGAGGAAGTAAAGAATACTCCATTTTGATCTCCTTAAATTCTCCCTAACATTTCTTAACACTCCCTAACTACCTCCTTTCTATCACCTAAAAACACCCTGTTTTGAGGAGGTAAACAAAACCTCCCTGTTCCATGTAGTAAAAAAACTCCTACAAGGAGGATCACTAGAGGACAGGCGAAAAAGAACCTCTAGGGAGTATATGGGTGGAAAAAAAGTTTAGAGTGTCCAATGGTCTTTCCGTGCGACGTTACTTCCAGTCGGCGTTTGCTTGGCGCGAAAGCAATCTTTAAGAGAAGTTACCAATGAGTGGCCGATAGTTTGGAAGCCAATAGAGATCCATGAGGTTTCCAAGCATTTGCAGTCGGCCTCGGCTGCTTGGGATGTTCCTCTCCACGTAGTTGCAATGGTATCTGAACCAAGTGTACTGGTGACAGTTTCGCCATAGGTAGGTAGGTATAACTTTATTTCACAAGAGTAGCTGCCTCGAGACGGCCGCCATACGTTTCCCCAGGCTTTCATGAATTCACACGAAATTGAGTTTCCATGGCTGCTAAGCCACTAAGTGTGGACACCGACGACGAGTTCGTGCTACACACGCCGAATTCGCGAAGTCACTTGCTGCGGGATGTAGCCGGGGAGGTTGTAAAAAAAAACTTGTGGTGTGGAAGTTTCCGATAGCCGGCTACGCAGAGAAGTGAAGCAGGGCAAACCGGTCAGCAGCCGTATTTCCGTGGGCAGAAAGAGTGCTGAGGTGTCGGGCACGCCTAAGTGATTTCGTGTTTTGTGGGGTGTACATGGGAGAAAAGGCTTGCTAAGCTTGCTATGTCGAGGAGGATATTTGACGGAACCCTCATTTTCGCCGAGTAAGCTTTCGACATGATAATAGCAATTGCATCTTTGGGTGGTGAAGAGAGCCGTCGCGGCGAAAAATACCCGAGTTCGGGGCTCAACACGTCTTTCCATAATTCGGTTGAATTAATAATTATTCGGTGTCTTTAATGGTAACTACCACCCCTTAAGCATTCAAATTGTGTCATGCTTCGCGCCCTAGCAAATGCCACCCCAAAACAGCCACTAATGCCCGAAAGATCGCGCTTATACGTGCGGGACACCTTTGTTCCAGCGTAAGAGTTAATTTTGCTTCTTTTAGCAGTGCCGCCACAATTATTGAATATTAGTTACGCAACTCTCACGCCGAAGCACTCTCTGTTCAAACAATGTAGACAGTTGACTTGGTCTTAGGCAGTACTGCGGGGAATGATGGTATTTTAGTATGTAAATATTTTGCACATGGCATTTTTCTGATTTATAGACCGCTCCACTGAGGACACATGTATGAGATTAGTGTAAGTAGCAGGCTGAGCGACTATGCATCCCACATTTTACGTGCTCCTGTTCCAGTTATATCTGCCATTTCTAGGTTTAAGATAAGGCGCAGACTAAAGCTTGTTAAAGTACTTTGTTCGTTCTGTATATGGAGTTAATATACGTGATGCACTTCATATAAAGCATAGGACAAATTTCAGAAATGAGTTTATATATTTTGCACATAGCATTTTTCTCGTTTATAGACCTCTCCACTGAGAACACATGCATGAGATCAGTGTAAGTAGCAGGCTGAGTGACTATGCAAACCACATTTTACATATTTCTGTTCCAGTTAATATCTCCCATTTCTAGGTTTAACATAAGGCGCACACTGAGGCTTGTTAAAGCAGTTTGTCAATTCTGTGTATAGAGTTAGTATACCTGATGCACTTCACAGAAAGCATAGGACAAATTTAATAAATTTACCTTCATGTGAATTTACACTACAACAAAACTAAACGTGCAAATGTTACGTATCAATACAAAAGCGCGATACCTCCTTGGGGTGAGATCTGCATTTTATATTCTTGTCTCACTCGCGCTATTTCCTTACATTCACTTTCTCCGGAGGTTCCTCAACTACATGCTCACCCTGGTTACCCAACATGATTGCACCGGAGTTTGGACTATACACAAACGATTTGACTAACAGCTTCGCGGCTAAAACTGTTCCAGTCCTCGCGTAGGCCCGGGCGCAAATGAAATGTTAGACCGAACTGCCTTTCTCGATGCCGATACACATCTGAGAAAGCACCCTTACTTTACAATATTGCGGAAATACAGGTTGCGGTACACATATAATATACATATATAGGTTATCCGGAGTAGAGAAGTGACCCCTAGGACCACCGCGACTACAAGTGAACACATTTGCAAATCTGCCTAAATAAGGGCGTAGGTGGACGCCTTTGCAACGAAGAATTTTCTCTTTAAGTGCACTATACATACAAGCCTTTGCGAATAGCAGGCAATTATGCTCTTCTAACGCTGCTATACCCGTGAGACACAGAACGAAGAAAACCTTTCAGTACTAACAGAAGAAACGTGATCCGCGCCGCCTTCTAGCAGCGATTACGTCGCAACTCATTGCCAGGGAGAAGCGACATTGCTTACTTCTGCACCTTTGTTTCGTCCTGATAATATTCACGATGAAGTGTCATACATGTACGCGTGCCAGCGTGCAACATCGCCAGACGTGCAGCGGGGAGCGGGCAAAATGCGGCCGATGCGGAGCGGCTGCTACGACGGAGGGCTTTAACTGCCTAAGACAAGACAGCCGCCATCGGCGTCCGTTTTTGAGTGCCATCTCCACTCCACAAGTTTTAAAGCGAAGGCTTACCCTCTCACTGATAATTTCCGAACGCGAAAACGCACTGCGGCAGAGCCTACTTTTTATGACGATGATAAATATCATGGGTGAAGTCTATAAAAATTCAAATGCTTCCTTGCGTAGCTTGGGGGCAGCTCCATTAGGCCCCCTCCGCTACAGGCTCATGTACAGCAGAGGGAGGAGGTGACACACATGTGCGGCGATGCGAAGTACGTAAACTTTAGGTCATGTTTTGAGGCGAACGCGCACAGCCGTTAGTGACCCACAGCTCGATGTAGAATGAGAATGACATTGCTCTGAATTCCGGAAGGCTGTTAGTCGGAGGACGTTTGGCCTAAGTGCGCTTTTTTAGATTTAGGTTGTTAAGCTTAGCGTCCTAGTTTGAGGTTTAACGCCTTGAACCGGCCGGCACTTCAGAATATACTCACTGCACGCCAAGCAGCGGGTAACCATTCACGTGGTAGACCCCGAACCAAACGTAAAAGCCTACAGAGTGCGTATCCGAAAGAAGCTCAGTTTATTCTAGAAAAATGGTACGCACCCCCCGAGTAGCAGAAACTCGCCGTGTGCGGTTTGCCAACCAAGAGTTCCATCAGAGAACAGCTTCGCATTCAACCATAGTCGTCGTTTGACGGAGGGGTGCGTTATTTATTTATACAACCTCGTTGTTTCTAGATTGAAATAGCGTCTCTGGGCTATCAAATTTCTTTCGTCCTGAAGTTGTGCTTGGCGCTTAAAGACACTTTAGTGGATGGCACACCAACTAGCTCGCATTGGCACATTAACTGGTTCACGAGCTTGGTAACATGGTCCACCTCGTTAGAGCTGGGAAATCCTTCGGGTAAACAAATCTGGGCCTTCTTGCAATGGAAATTTCCAAAATCCACGTGAGCTGAACAGCCAGGTTTATTACATAGGGAGATGGCTCGGCAGCTTTCGTAGGCGCCCCTGCACCATTGAACGAGCAGTGTAAGCTGCGTCAATTTTTTTGTGGCCCCCTTTACGTACCAACACATGCAGTTTCGGTGTTTCAAGTGGGCTGCCGGTGTTCTTAAAGGACTGAATCGCATTTGAATAATTTATAAGTACTTGTACCACCTAAGGGCCATACAAATGTAGTCAACGTACAGTCTTCCAATATGGGACATAACAAAAAACCAAAACTATTGAGCCCCCCACACCAGAGAAAAAATAACCACGATAGGCGGAGTAACATATGCAGATCTTGATGCAGATGTATTTAATGACACACCCACGACTGAATCATTTGAGCGTAAGCTGTCATTGTGTGTTCTCTGAATGCATTGCTTGTCTATCGCGGAACTGGTGTTACATGTTTGTGGAAAATTATTTTCCTCCCACCCCTGTAACAGCCCGCAAGGGCTAACAGTATTGGAAATAAATAAATAAATAAACATATGCTTAAAAAAATTTCCCCGCATTTCCCCGAGGGGAAGAATGTGAAAGTGCGAATGCAGGAGTTGAATTTGCTCGGTTCGGTAATGTTCGCGAAAGAGAGATCACACACACACACACAACTACAAAGAAAGAAAGATGCATTTATTCACAGACACCTATTTGTGTTGTCGTTGTGCTTGATTGCTAAAGCGGATCTCAGCTTTGAAATTTCGTGCCAGTACTCCTTTAGGCGGGTGCATTAGCCCTTCTCACGCCCGATTCCTGGCCAATCCCCCACGTGGGTATGTGCCATGCACAGACACCTATTTGTGTTGTCGTTGTACTTGGTTGCTAGAGCGGATCTCAGCTTTGAAATTTCGTGTCAGTACTCCTTTAAGCGGGTGCATTAGCCCTTCTCACGCCCGATTCTTGGCCAATCGCCCTAAATGGGTATGTGCTAAAGAAATTAGGAACTCTTCTTGGCCAATCGCCCTAAGTGGGTATGTGGTGCGGACGGACGGACGGCGGTGGACGCGTGATTCAGGGTCGCTTAAGAAGTGCATTCGCACTTAAAACAACACACGTTTGTTTGGGTTTTACGATCTAACATACTTCTTTGCTTACTGGTTGCACGAAACTTGGAGAAACTAGAGGTTTATTTTCGGTCTGTCTATTTTCCTCCCTTTGAAGCCCATGTATAACCGCGAACCAGAACTTCACGGTATTGACAAATTTCCCTCGTAGGCAAAAAAATTAGATAAACCTGTTTATCACCACCTGTACTGAGGATCCCGTGCTCTGTGCGATCGCCAAAGCGGATACTCCACTTAAAGTTTATTTTATAATAGTTTTGAGAATTAGAGGAGAGAAGGCTTTTTCTGTAACCACACCTTTCTGTAAACTGCCCTTTAATGACAGAAGAAACGAATTCATTTCCGTTTGCAATATGACTCGTCAATGAAGATAGTGTCAGGAGGCGGACTCTTAGCCTTCAACCCAACGTCCGGGCTAATTGCGACTCATGCGGCATATTCTCCCCTGGTGAGCCTGGGGGAACATTACTGCGTTGTTGTTGCCCTAGCAACGCCACCGCCATGTTGGCCTTGAAGGCGTCATAATTGTCATGGCAACAATGTGAGGGCGCGCAGCTTGCGTGGGGGAGAGGTAACCTCTCCCCTCATGCCGGTTGGATTCCTTCCCCCCTCCCCGTGTCCCCCCCATTCCAGCCCGGCAACCGCCGCCACCACCCCGCTGCCTCCAACGGGAAAGCCTCGCCGGCCTCGCTCCGCCGGCACGAAGCCACGCCGCTTGAGCAGTAACTACGCCAGCTCGAATATCACTTGAACACTTTATTCGCGTTACGTGTGCGAACACGACGTGCGGCGAGAAACACGGATGACCAATACAACACGGACAAGGTTGTCTGTCTTCAAGCACAGCACACGCACAACACAAGTCCCATCCTTCAGCTCAGCTTCACCTACGGCATACGAACGACGTTCTCACCTTTTGCTAACAGCACTCGGAGTCATCGCGTTACGATTCATCGTGGTGGTCTTGGCGTCCCTTTTGTAGCACCGTAATGTCCGAGGGAGCACATACGAGAAATCGCCCACTACATGAGACACAGAACCGGCACGCCGGCCTCGCTGCTCGCCGTGCTGAAGCAGCAACTGCGGTGACCGTTATGCCGTTATCGCGCATGCGCGCCCCCAGCAGCGCCGGAAAGAAGCGAAAAGAAAAAAAAAATGAGAGGAGGAGTGTTTCCCCAGCGCCACTGCCCCTAGGCGCGCAATAATATAACCGAAACTAGAAAAAGTAGCATTGGCCTGATAGTGTCATCCCAAGAAAAGCATCTCGCCTCAGGACACAGTTGTGTTGGCGGCCATTTTCATTGCAATGATTTCGGTGTAGTTTTAACAATACGATACTTCTAGCCGTTCTTGTTAATCATACCCCTCCCGCAGACTATTCTGCATAGATTGTAGGTGTGAGTTTTGTAAAGTCGCAGGACGTCAAATAATTGTGGCATGTAAAAAATTCGGCCTAGTAGAGGGCTTTTCTTACTAATTAAATTTCTACAATTTCTATTTGGAGAGCTTTGAAAACGTTTAGTTCAGTTCGGTTGAGTACAGTGTTACATTCGTTTCCTGGCCCATGTTCGCCTACAGCTTAAAAATGTCAGTTCTAGGCGACGGTTTAGACGGGCTCATGGGGAAGTGGACATAAACAATGCTCTATGACAATGTACCAACAGGAGGAAAAAAATAACGCGGCATGTACTTATACAAATAGCGTGTACTAAAACGGCAGAAGACGCGTAGGAGTCTGCCACTCATAGGGTAATTCTATGCGTACGTATTTGTAATGTCAGTGTTCGTCAGGATGATTCAGAAAGGGCATTGGAATAAGAAGTTAAAATTAAGTAAATTTGGACATACCTATTGCAACACCCCGAAATATAAAATGTGTTATCTAAACTATTATCAGTTTGTAAATATACAAGTAAATAAAAATAATTTGGAATACGTATTTTTTGTGCTATTCCATTGTATATCAAGGTACGGCATGCGCGTTGGGTTGCTTGATTTAACTGCATTTTCCTGCTTAACTAGTTATTCAGTTCCAAAATTGTTGTTTCTAAAGAGACCTACTGCAGTGACATTAAACTCTCCGCAGTTCGCTGCAACTCCGTATTAAGTGATTAAACGGCGTCTTGTCTTACGTAGGTAATTCAGGAATTGTTCTGTATAACCAGACCTATTATGCTTATAGCCAGCTTTGCCAGATCCTGAAGCTCTACAACAAGTGTTATAATATTGCTATGCGAATGCGAGTTGATTCGTCAATCCTAGTGATTGTATTGTGTACTTATTGTGTGCCTATTTCTTAATTAGATGTTCATGACGACTGAACCGATTACGCCCATTTAACGTTTCCCCGCTACTATTGACGAGTGATTGGGTTCTTGTTACTTAGTTTTATCGTGTTAAACAAAGGTAATGTTGCCCACAGCCTGCAGGTCTAATCGGTCGCTCATGCAGCACCGGATCCCACTTCTTCGATCTTCTATAAACTGTTATAACTTTTCCGTGTTTGATAAATCGTGACTACTAGTCAATTCTGTGCCAATAAAAGAAGGATAAGTGCCTGCTCGTCCTAAAACTAACCGAAGTTGAGCATTGGTGCGGCCCTATTCAAAATCTTTCCCAAACATTGGTGTTGCTATGCTAGGGTAAGTGTTGAGGGGTGAGGGCAAATTTTCCGAAATTTTACAAGGCCGTTCCAGTCGGTCTTAGACACTGGCAATGCATTCCAGCAGGACGCAAGCTATGTCGACCTCCTGCTCCGCTCTTTCTCCAAACTTGCATTACTACTGCAAGCCGCGCCGATTTCTTCGCGTTTTAGTAGTCCAAAAAGGACTATTCCCGTGAAAATGGCGTAGTAACAGGTGTGCATAAGCACATGCCCCTGTGCTCGGACTGTAGCCGGCGCAAAAGCCGGCTTGACTTTTAAAAGATCCTACCTGCAACAGTGCACGCTTTGTAGGCGGTGCAGTTTTTGGGTGATCGGTTGTTTCTTGTGGCCAATGCGTGGTGCATATGAATCATGTTGAATAGGGTTGTCGCTCTTTCTGGAACGCCCCTTTGAAGGCGTGCTTTTTGGCATCAAACCTACAGTGTCAGGTTTTGTCCGGGGTCGTTCGAGGGGATTAGTTGAGTATAGACCTTCGCCAAGCAGGATACCGCCGGCGGAGTGACAATGTAACCGTCACTCTGTCCTGATGTAAAAACTTGGAGTAATGTAAATAGAGTAAATAAACCGAATATCCGGCAAGAAAGGCAGTCCTCATCCCCCACCTTCTTCAAGCATCAGACGTTGGTCATCAGGGTGAGGCCAGATCGTCCTCTCGGCTCGTGCATCAAAAGAACCTGACTATTTCGTCTTCATCACTAACCAATAAGATGGACAGACGGAATCAAACTCTCCTTACCCTAATATCTAACTGTAGGTTTTGGTATTACTTGCACTCTCTACCAAGAAATTTCATGCACTTCTAGGTGTAGTGCAGGACACTCCAGCTGTATAAAAGCACGACCCCAAAAATGAAGCGCTCCTCTAGAAGGCTATACCTCCATTGGTCGAGGAGGTGTGGGCGCAGTGGCACGCAGAACATCTTAGATGATACATCTGAATAAATTACCCAAGGTTCATAGTCAATACTCAATAACAGCGAAATTGTTTAGCCAATGGTACTTTATCGTGGCCGTGTTTAAAAATACCCAAAAATTACTGTGCTCGCGCACGTGTGCATAGGTCTCACGGCGACCACGCGGCTGTAAACAAAAGCAACTGAATGCCTAGCACAACGTGTGTGCGTCACCTGCTAACGTTTGTCGAGCCAAGCATACTCCCTTAAGAAGACCGGCCAGAATTGTGGCGACCGCCCGGAAGTTAAAGAAACAAACAAAGGAAATGCCGAGTGCCCGTGCGTGCGTGTATCTCGGCAACCGCCCAGCGTCCACGGCGGACGTTTTTCAAAAAACCATACCCACTTAAGGATATTGTACAACACCCCCCCCCCCCCAAAAAAAAAAAAACAGTACAGAGTTTGCCGTAATCCCGGAAATACTTACTTGGAACGAGAAAGACTCCAGCATTCGCCGTAATCGTGGAAACGATTGCCCGAAACAAGAACGACACAACACCGCGTTCGCCTCTCCAAGGTGATGTCCAACTATTATCACTTCAAAAAAATGAAAGGTCCCGCTTATAACAGCATAGATGGAGTAAAGGTCGTTGAAGCAGCGAAGAAGAAGCAAATCGGCTTGAATCGTTGACTTAAAACTCCCTTGACGGTCGGGAAAGTTGAGTATAGCTTCGCTACGTTCGGGTCTTACATGTTAGCGTGAGCTATCTTTATTTTTTTCTGTTTGTTAGAAGGAAATAGCGCTTTAATTACTGTCAACACCTTGGGATCAAAAGTTGCGGGAAAAACATTTATTTCCCGGAAAACACCCCAAACTGCTCCGCCGTGACCTTAATCACAACAAATGGGATAAATAAAGTTCTCCTCGCAATCCCTGTCGTCCTCCTCGAAAGCGAATATTTCCTCCTGCGTTCATATTACAAAATTTTGTTGCGGCACGTCTCATCTCAATTTTTATGGCTTTCCACTGGATTACACAACAATTTAACAGTTTCGTTGCAATCGGAAGTGGTGATTTATGCTATCCAATTTCTGACGAAACTTGCGAGAACGTGAACGGCTGTGGTTTTATGCATTTATTACGGCGATAAAAGCCCATGAAATATTAGATGAAACAGGACAGAGCCGCGCCGTGATAAGCTGCGCCGTTATAACTGTGATTGGCGGCCCTCGCTCTGAACGAATTTCATGAGCACATATGTATATTTACCACATGCTAATCTGCATGATAGCCAGCCGGCAAAAAGCTGCTCGTACTTCGCAGCAGCATGTAATCCACTTGTTAGTGTGGGCTTTTTATAATGCAGTAATCACGGCTCGGTATCTGCAAAGCAAAAAAGAGAAGAGAAATTAGCGGGAGAATGCAAAGCTTCGAACTTCCGCGTGGCAGCTCTGTCAACTGACGGCGCTTCGAGCTCAACACCGCAGCGAGAACATTGTACCTGCTCCCCGTTTCATCTGGTGGCTTCGGCCTATTGTATAACACTTCAGCATGACTTCGTGGTAGTATGCATTAAATACACGCACACACAAAGCTATACCACACGGTTTTGAAAAGGTGCGTCGAAAGGCGATGAAGGCACTCGGTTCGGCAGGACCGAACCCAGAGTGGTCGGGTCAGCCGCGGCTGGCGCTGCGCTGGAACGGTAGAAGGCTAACCGGAGCTTATAATGTCAAATTGACCGTAATGCCAGGCCGATGTTAGTTTTTCAAGCTTACTTTCTTTTTTTGTGCTGTAGAGGTTGCGGGCGTGAGGAAACATTCTTCGTCTCATTTTTTTTCTCTTCCACCAGGGGCTACTGGCAGCGCGCATGCGCGAATACGGTCGTCGCCGTAGCTGCCGCTGCCGCATGGAAAGGACGACTTTCGTGTTGTGCTGTGGGAGGTTTCAGGCATGTGCTCTCTGGGATGTTATGGTCCTGCAGAACGGAAGGCAGGAACACCAGGATGAATCGCAACAAGTATGTTAGAGAAGTTGGGCTTGTTGGTGATGCATTGTTGAAGGCTAAGCGTGAGGAAGACACACGAGGAGACAAGATATGGGACGAGGACGAGGGCTGTTAGCGAAAGGTGAGAGCGTCGTTCATATGACGTGAAGGAGACTTGTGTCGTGCGTGTTATGTGCTTGATGACAGAGAGCCTTGTCCTTGTTGTATTGCCCTCAGTGTTTCTCGCCGCACGTCACGTTCCCCGCATATAACTCGAATAAAATGCTCAAGTGATATTCGAGCTGGCATCGTTACCTCCCAAGCGGCGTACGCCGGCCATAGTAGCTACGCTGGCATCGCGATGGTCACAGCAAACATAACCGGTGGAGGCAGCGGAGCGGCGGCTGTCGGGTGGGAATCGGAGGACCGGGAGCGGGGTGGCAGAATGAAACAGGCACGAGATGGCGATGGCATCCCCTTTCCCCCACGCAAGCTTCGCCCCCTCGTATTATTGCCATGACAACCTCAACAAGCCTTCAAGGACATGACAAGCCTTCAATGCCAACATGGTGGTGGCGTTGCTATAGAAACAACACCGAAATAATGTTTCCCAGACTCAGCGGTGGAAAATATGGCGCTAGTACCGGAATTAGAACGGACGCTGGACTGAAGGATGAGGCAGCTTCTCCTAGTAATGCGTTAGAATTCAGTACAATAAAAAAAACACTCGCGTGAATAAAAGTGGAGGCTGCCGGTCGCGGATTTCAATAAAGGGGTCTTACCTGTGCAATAAAGGTTGTTTCGGTTTCTTCATTGGCTGGGTTAGCAACGCAAGAAAGAATTTTTTCAAGAATTCATGTGCATGCTTTCAAAAAATAGAAATACCACAATTCAGGCCGCTCCTGCTCTTGAAATTATAAAATGTTGTTTTTTATTTTCAATGTCTTGGTTCCCCGCAACCATGGTTACACGGATTTGTTGGTTTTTATGCTGGTTTATATCTTGTCGCATACACACCGTTTGAGTCAGCATATGCGTAACCAGAGCGTGCGTACGAGAAAAATGAGACCACATGGATAGGTGTCTATTGATTGTAGGGTTTGACGCACCGACGCAAGGCAGGCGATGAGGCGCGACGTAGTGGAGGGCCCGGAATAATTTCGACCACCTGGGGGTCTTTAACGTGCACTGAAACCTCGTACACACGGGTGTTTTTGCTTTTTGCTTCCATCAGGAGTCAGTGTCTATTACAGTTGCAGTCATAGCCACGCTGCGCACGCGGTGGTGGCTTAGCGTTGATGTGACAGAAAGAACTTTCGAGCCATCGCTGCGTGCTTACAAGCGCATACTTAAAGAAGCCCTAAATAGGCTTCCGAAGGTCGCCATTTAAATCACGCCATCGCTAGAGTACCCTTTCACGACAACGTATACCAAATATTACACCTCTTCGTAAAGCAGGGGCCGCACAACTACGAAAAGAAGATTTCACTTTCTCTCCTGGCTCACCAACCATACCTTGCCGCCACACTGCCGCGCTCTGACGCAGTTCTTTTTGGCTCTGACGCGCAAGTATGACGGACGAGACATTGCCCAGTACGCCCCGCGAACGCGAACCACAGCGACAGCGCTCACCGTGCAACCGGAATCGGGTGGGCGGAGCATGCGCGTCGAGTGCTAAAAAAAAAGCGCGCGCAAGGCTTAGCGCTGCCAATGACTGCGCGTACATCAAGTAGGGTGATGGATTGCCCTGTTTCTCTCGGTGGTCTTGCGCCGGGTCGATGACATCGTGGCTTCCACCGTGCTTCGGAGGAGCTACTACAGGAGGAGAGCCCAGGACTTATGGGTGGCCCCTTTTAATGAGCGTTGACTCGGCTAATACTTAACGCATTTAAACAATTTTTGCGTGATGACGTTCCTTGGAGAGTACTCCAGGGAATGAGCACGCAAAATTTTAACGTTCGGCAGCCTATTTAGAGCCGCTTTAATCTGTACGTCTTTGCCACCGTTTACATCATCCCGAGTAGCTGGGAGCGAATTGAGGGGTGAGAAGGATATGGGGTCTAGCTCTATATTTTGCGCCGCTAACCCTCCAAATACACAAACGCTGTTTGCGTGATCGCAACCTTTGGCTGAAACATACAAAAATTGAAATAAAATCAAGCCAACGCAAGTATTACACAATGCGGCTTGGGTGTTCAGGACGTCTAGCATCCTCTCCGACATTTTTTTGTGACGTTTCTCACCCTTTACTTAACACATCAGCATCAGATCACAATCCGAAGATGGTTACATACACTTTAAGAAAAAAGTGTGTGGTAGTTTCTTTTTTAAGGGTGAGACAGCAATGTATCCTATATTGCTCCCTAAGAGGAAGAGAATTCCTAATTTAAGAGGGCTGAGTGAGGTTTTCCCCCTATGAGTAGAGGAAGATTTCCCCTTTCGTGAGTTGGAGGAGCGTTCCTCCTCTGGCAGCGTTACCCGAGCAAGGCTTCTAATGCGAGAAAGGCCTAGGGAGCCGATCGGTTTGAGGATCGAGGAAGTACAAATGGTTAGGTTGTTGTGATTGTGTGCGCTTTAGCAAGCTACAAAACTTGGGTTAGCCAGCCATGTTGCTGTTCGTATATGTGCGAATTCTTGCATCTCGCTGCGCGCTCCACCTACGCGTTTAGTGCGAACGCGCCGCTGTAAACAGAGTATATGCTGTAACGATTGCTTTCAAAATGCCGCCTTTATTTGCGAAAGGTTTCGAATCCCGTCGTTCACCGCACACGACATCACAAGCATTCACTGCGGCCGTTTGAGAACAACCAGTTGTTAGTCGCCTTACCTTTCTACAACGGATGCATCAAAACACGGATCGTTTGCAATAGTAAATCTCAGCGCAAAGATAATGCAAGCAGCTCAAAAAACGGATCCATCGTATTCGCCCGAGCGAGGAGATGAAGCTGCTCGCCCTCTAGTGTGCTTGAAGTAAAGCAATCGGGAACGTTTTAAAATGGCCGATAGATTACACAAAAAAAAATTCCCCCGCACCTCCCCGAGGGGGATTGTGAGGATGCAGAAATGCATTGGGTGCACCGATGAGTGTGATGCGATTAATGGCGAAGAGAGAGGCGAGAGTGTGAGCGTAATCATTTATTTTTTTATTTTCCCACACCCGTCATTTCCTCTTCGTTATAGAGAACCGTCTTCGAGACCGCGTTGAGCGCAACCGCCAACTGCAGAGGATCGTTCACGTCAAAGTCGTCGGGAATCGTTTCGTACTCACTGTCAGCATCATCGACGTCGTCTTCCTGCGGTTCCTCTCGTTCGCCGCCATCATCGAAGTGATCGAGCCGACTCCAATCGACCCGAACGTTGATGGCGCGATACAGCGGGGTGTGTTCTCGGTGCTTGAGCCGAGCCAGGATGTTGCCGCGCTTCACCAACCCGCGCTTGTACGTTGCCGGACTCATCAGCCTCCGCTTGATGTGAACGTCGAACGCAACGTCCTCGGGTACCATGCGAAGAAGGCACCGAACAACCTTCGATACGTCGATGGGCACGTTCACCGCCTGTCCCTTGATTCCAAACTGCCCGTTGCCTCGAGTCAGCCGCCTGATGCTCGTGAAGGGGAGTCGAGGCGCGATGAGCCGCTCTTCGACCGGGTTCAGATAGGGAAGATGCGCCGGCCGAAGAGGATAACGGTAGCCAAAACTCACGCAGCCCTCCTCTTCGCAGCTTTGTCTTCTTCTCTTTCTTCTTCTTCAGCGGTTCCCCTACGGGAAGATGACGATGGTGGTTGAACGCGAAGCTATCTCGTGATGGATTGTTTGGTTGGCCAATCCCTAGGGGCATCATGCCACATTCATCATCAGACGCGCTGCGGACGCCGGCCAAGGGACGCACGATTAATGCATTTCTGCATAAATGTTGGGCAGCTACAAAGCATCACTATCAGTGGGCGCTTACATCAAGGCTTTTATTTGGTTTCCTTTATAGCAAACGTATATCATAGCCAACATTGCGGATGCCGCAATTTGGCGGGCACATATTGGGAAGAAACATAGCACAACACGACGACATTCACTTCATTAAATGCACTGCAACGCACAATACACGCAACCGACAACATCGCGAGCATAATACACGTATATGTATACACCGCATCATGTAGTCCACGTTTCACATGTCCGCGTGGTCACAAACCTTAAGTAATCAATAAAAGGTGAAAAAGTATTATAACCACAATCGCCGAGAATTTAAGTGGAAACAACGAGCTTGTTGCTTGTTTCAATGACGCATGGCAGTGCGTGAGCATCAGCTGGGTTTTGTTATTTCATGAATAGTAACCCCTACAATTGAAATTTTTTATTATTTTGAAGTTTTGTAACAAGCAGAAAAGTGCTCAAAGAAGAAAATACGTGTAAAAACACTACGGCAGGCATGTTTGGGTAATAACACTCATTGCCTAGCCTTCGGTCTTTTGGCGAAGAGCATACTGCTGGTCTAGCGACGATTCGGACAAGATGTTAACGAAGGGGGCCTTTTGTTGTCGGTAACTGAAGCGTCAATATGCTCCGGTCCGTGCTCGTTGACGAAGAAGGGGGCTGTTTACTGTCATCGCTGACTTCTTTTACCCTTGTGGGCCAGTAGAAAACGTCCATAAATGTAGTGGTAACGTTTAACAGGGCGGAGGCCAGTCGAACAGAGAAAGCATGCAACGGTGCCCACAGAATGTCCTTTTAACACCCGGCTGGAGAGCCGTGCGTTAGCATTGCGAGCACATGGTTCATGCTAAAAAAAAGGTAGCGAGAGATAAAAAAAGCAGCCCACTGCAAGGATGGTGTTGCACATAGTCGTCGTATACGCCCGAAAGCTACCGTGCAACGATGAACGGTTTCGTTTTCGGCGTCGGCGACGACGGCAGGTTGCAGACGACAGGGGAGAATATTTCCTCCCCAGTTTCGGTGTTTTGTAGAGCCCGTACAGAGGGCGCTATGCGTAATGAGGTAAAGCGAAAAACTCACAGGTCCGGCCGAAAAGTCCCTCGATTTCCTCGCTTTTTCTACCCTACCTATTAAGAGTGATAAGATTCTTAAGTTTAATTGCTTCTTTATAGGTATTACTGATTAGGTTTTCACCGGATCAAAAAAAAGTACTCTTTGTGTATTTCGTGCGTCTTTGTTGTTTTTACAATGTTTATCGAGGGTGGCGAACCCGAATCCCACCGAAGCTCCCACTGGAACCAATCCGATATTTCTGCGGAACTGAACGCGAAAACGAAGAGTTATGTTTTAAACACAGTAAACCTGCACCACAATCTTGACAAAAATGATAAATATTCGTTACCGGTTCACGGCATAGCGGGTCGACCCTCCCTAGTGAATGGAACTCGGTAAATGCTTTCGATGCTTTTTCTTTTACGGTTCGTCAACTTATTGCCATCGAACCCACTTTCATTCTTGCGATCCAGCAACAATCACTATCCTTCCATAGACTATCACCCCCACCTGCATGGTCACAACACGCATAAAGGGGTGCACACGTATGTTGCAACGCTATGTCGATGCTGGTAGTGCGACCAAAGTAAAAAAGGAGCAAACAGTATTTCAAACTCTCCGAGTGCCCCGCGGATCCTTGCCCCGTTCCTCATCCCTACCAACTGCGAGGAGGCCTCAGATAGCTCTTCCTTCGGGTATGAACAAACCTGACTTACTGGGCGCACAGGTTGTATCGGCTATCATGGCTAAGACACCCCCCCCCCCCTTGATTCCCGCGTCTGAAGAAAAATGTTTCATTTCTCTCTTGTTTTCTCGGCAGCCTTCACGTGGTATGAACCATCGAATTTTGATCTTAAGTAGCTGATACTGCGTGGGGCTAATCATGTCACAAGGTTCCTGCGCTGCGCAATTTTGGAGGTCCAGAACGTAGTAGGTCTCGTTGTTCCGTCGAATAGTTTGTTTAAAAAAGAGTTGGAAATCTGGAAAGCGGAAACACTTTTTTGGTCTAATCCACAAAAGTTCTGAAGTACATGAGATGTTATCTGCTGTACGGAAGGATGGGTGTTTCATCAGCGCCCAGCGCCGCCGTATTTGTATTGTAGACGAGAAACGTAACCGTCTATTTGTCGACGTTTTATGACACAATCCGAGCAGATCCTAAATCACTCTTCTGCACTGCATAATACCCTGTGCCGGCCAGAAGGGGAGTACTGTTGTGGCTACTAAACGAGAATACTTCTTAACAAGTAGTAACCTTCGAGGTAAAAGTACAAGGAAAAGCCCGAAGAGGGGGTTTTAAAATATCTCCGGCACAGTTCGCGCGCAATTTATTTGAGTTCTTTTCTTGTGTCTTTATTTATCGCATAAAGGAAAAGCAAGGGGGAGATTTTGGTTTAAGCATTCCTTGCTCTTTCTAACCGTACTGAACCATACATGTCATCACTGCAACGGGATCGAGAGCTAATGTGCATGGTATATCGCGTTTTTAGGACAGGTTTATTACGTAAGCGTTTGTGCAAACCACTTCAAATGAGGATCCGAGAAATTGCTGCTGAGATAACAGCATGTGCTACGCACTTGAAGAGTTGGAAAGAAACTTCATTCCGCTACCTTGCGGGCACTACGCATTGGGTATTATAAGCAAAAATACCAATCAGGTTGACGATACATAAAGAAAGACAGGCCACTCCAGGAGTGACCCAATGCAGAGCTTTTTCTTACGTTCTGTTCATTATATTTTGCCTTCACAGCTGCTTCGTTTTTGCAGATTCCCGTGCACAGACTCTTGCTGCTTTTTATTCGACTTCTACTCCTACTCTTTCCGATGCTGGAGTACCGCTGTACGTAAACTAAAAGGTGTCTTCCTAAGGAAGAACTGGGAGGACTGAATCCAGGCAATAAAGACATATAGGTCTTTTCATCTGACCCTAATCCCCTTTTGATATCACATGCAGTAGATTCGAATGTTCGAAATCTGCATATCTCCTGTGTTGTGTCCCCCTTGTATTTGTGTGTCCGAGAAACATTAAAGCGATAACCACATGGAGCGATTTTCGCGAGCGACGCAACGATCGATGCGACGGGGATCCATAATTGCTCTCACCAGTCGCTCGCTTAGGCAACCACATGAGAGCAATCGTGAAAGCGATCGCGGGAGCGACTTTGAAACGCGACCCCCATATTGCCGCACAGCGCCTAAAACGATTATCGAAGTACACACGGCCGCAAGGATTTTTATGTAGAAATTTTTGAGTAAGCAGTAAGCAGAATGTCATTTCTTTTCTATGATACATTGTGCCCCGGATTGCCCCTTATCTTCGTTGTCTCCCTAAGGTGGAAGTTGCGCCCCTTACGGCTTTCCTTTTGGGTAATCGCTGAGGCTGCTTCCGGTAAGTGAGTGACTTTTTCTGGCGGCCCAGAACCGGGGGATTCGATGAGCCATTTGTTCCACGGTAAAAAGTAGTTCTTCGCGTTTCGCTTCACTCTCCAAATCACTGGCCAAATGGCTCCATGTGGTTTGCGATTCAAAGTCCAAGAATATGGGGACGTTCAGTACAGCAGCAGAAGGGGGAGCTGTCCAACTCCGATCCCGTCTACCAGCGCAGGGTATGGGAAATGGCCATTGCAGCTTTATCTAATGAAGTAGTGGACTTAGCACCCCACCGCACATTACAATGCTTGTAATTAGTTTATCGTCTTTGTCACCCTATTCAACGGAGTTCCAAGTCGTGCTTCCAAATCACATCTTTTCCAAAGTTCCAAATCACATCCTTTATAATAAGTTTCCGCAGTGCAGCTGTGCGAGCCAGACAGAACAGAGGCTTAGTGAAACACGTATCAGTGTTAGCTATCTCAAAACTCATGCGAATGATCTGACCAGTAATACAACGACTAAGCGTTAACCAAAGAATCATTTAAACAGAGTATTGGCATACACCTCCTCGAAAGCGAGCGGTAAAAAATTAACCCAAGTTACAACACAAGGAAATGCACTGGTAACATAGTCGTACAGTAGGTTACAAATGTGCACCTCATGAAAAGTACCTTGCTGGTATTACAACGTAGGCGTTATTGCTTGCTATTGCCTTTAAAATTGCACAATGGTTATTTAGAAAAGTAGTATTTTTTGAACTTTCATTTGGCGTTGCTTTGTGGGTGCTGCTAACTACAAATATGTTTTCGCCATTCGCTGATTTACCTGATTGAACCGGTTGGGTTTGTGAATTGGCGAACCGGAACACAACAAGAACGCAATCATTTTCCCCGAATCGGAACCTTTATCAAACGTTAACAGTTCAGTACTGTGAGGTACCAAGCCTTCGACACACAAGCGTGTAGCACTTCATTCTTCCCTTTACGGCTGCTTCATTTAAGTATTCCCAATGAGATAATGAGCCAATAAAACATTAAATCCTAATTGTCTGCACACGAGACTCCAATGGCCATACCTTATACACGGGTCTTTTCTGCATCAATGTGCGTCAGTCAACATCGCATACTCGGTGTGCACGTCGCTTAGGTGTATACCCGCCAACTAGGAACCAACCACATCCCATTATGAATTTGAAAACTATAGCTGTGAACTTTCCATGCGGAAGTCATGCCAAGTTTCTCGAGTGTGTACATGATGAACCATATGAATTGTACTATTAGGACTGATGGGATTGGTGCAAGCTTATTTTCTGTGAAATTACAGCCCGCATAAGTCAAATAGGCTGTTTTGTGGGGCAGGGCAGTCGCTTCAAAATTCAGTGACAGTGTTTTCGAAGCCCTCTGTAGAATAGAAGAGCAAGGAAAAAAGAAAAGAAAAGAGAAAACGCAAGCAAAAAAACTCCGCAATTAATAAAGTCAATTGCAACATATAGCACAAGAAGTATCATGTATGGGTTGGTTCGCAAACTACGTAATATGAAACACAAAACACAGTTATACACAGCCGGCTATGTTTATCTACTGAAGATACGTTTCGCGGACCTACGTGGTAAAATATATTTGGGTTGGAACGGGCACTTAATTACCGAGGGACCTCCATTTGGTACCCTGTTGCAAAACGGCTTTGACACATCTATTCATTAATATCGTTCAGTACAACCCCTTAGCGAAAGCATTAAAACCAACAAAGGCTATTTAGCTGATTCGTGATTTTTAAACTGGAGCATTCCTGTACCCATAGAAGAGAACAAAGAACAGAACATGCCCGGGAAGCCCCACGCACATGCAGGAATATATCTAGTGGCGTTAATTTACACTCCTAATTTCGGGTGCCTTCTAAGCTAATTACGAAATGTTTGTTTTGTCTAACGGCATAGTGATGTCGGTAACTGTAGGTGCTGCTAATCGAATGCGGCATGTCCACGTTCTTGAAGTTACGCATTCCGTGCTTTACAAAGCAGCTTCCCTACACACAAAAAAAGTTTGTGGCAAGAGCGAATTCCCGCGGATGAAAATGCATCGGGTAATTCTATTGTTTCCCACATGCAAAGCTGCTTACTGCTCATTTAATATAGCTCAAATTACACCAGTGTCCCAGCTAAAGAAAGTGAACAAGAGAAGGGGAGTCACCCCGACAACAGCTTAACTCGTGCCCTCTGGTAGACAGTGATGACAGCACAAACACTGGATCTCTGACTACGCATTTCTTAAGAATGACAAGTACGGCAGCAGATGTTGCACCGTCCATTTCGGGTAATGGAGATGTAAATTTCCCCGTCTGTACTATGAAATCACAACAAGCTTTAGAGAATTTTTTTTATGTTCTGCACCAAGCACCCACTCAAAAAATGTCGCTGCAAGTCCCGAGTGGCGATTCTCACGAAGGCTGTACGTATACTCTGTGTTCGCGCGACCCTTTTCATAAAATCAACACCTCACCCTAATCTTCTTGTTTCCCCTCAGGATTCGGTTCCACTTTCGTAACCCTAAATCGCCAATTACGTCGTTAAGGTCACTCATTGGCTTAGGGATATTTCTTTGTTTACCGAGTCTCCATCATACCCGTTCCGTAATTATTGTTTATGGCTTGTACTTTCCAAATATTGCCTTATGTTTTGCTCGAAGACATCTTTCAAGCCCTAGTTGTTGGTCAAAAGTCAGCGAGCAACAACTGGAATCAAATTGGTTACTTTTAAATTGCATTTCTGTTATTAACAATGACTGAAAATTAATTCGTGGATGTTTCTATATGCGTCAGATTCCCATCTCTTTCCATCGCGAACTCGAGGACAAGCACGGGGCCGACGCATTACTTCGGCTTCACAAGTCAGCAACCCTTTGTTTCGCCACTGTTTCTTACCAAACTCACTCATTGTGCCAACCGTGATCAGCGCTTTATCTGTCTAAGCGTACATATTTTGAGGTTTGGGCAGAGGGAATGCTTTTCGAAGCTCCTTTCAGTATTAGTATTCTCTCTCGGTCGGAGTCAGAACAGGACCAGGATAATTAGAGATATATGGTACAGGCCATTGTCTTGCAGTGGGTGTACATAGGCTAATGTTGATGATGATAATACCTATTCCACCCATTGAAGGAACAGTTCTGCAATGGACTTATCTTTATAACATGTACAAGCAGTGGCAGTTGGCGTGACACCGAACCGGCACGTCGGCAGAAACAGTAGGGGTGTCTCACCCCGATTTGTCGTATCCCTGGCGCCGCATTCAAAATTGCAAAAACAGTAACCTCGAGGTGTTCCCGAGGACAGCTGTCTCCACTCATTGTATGCATCCTCCGATTCTGTGCTTTTCTGCAGGCCGCTCGTTGAAGGATACCGCCCTCTGAATTAACGGAAATACGAAAACTTTTACCCACATGCTCAATAACTATCGGCAGGCCCTCTCTCTGAATTGTTATTTCATGCCAATAAGGGTGTCTCCCCTCTGCCATGACATGGTTTTTTCCAAGAAGAATGATAGAACTGGAGCGCTCAATCTACACCTACACGCCACTGCATACGATTCTATAAACCATTAAGACCACGGAATGATGTCACCAGACATGGTGTGCGTGTCTTG
This sequence comes from Haemaphysalis longicornis, assembly GCF_048455015.1. Lineage (NCBI taxonomy): Eukaryota > Metazoa > Arthropoda > Arachnida > Ixodida > Ixodidae > Haemaphysalis > Haemaphysalis longicornis. Next base: position 99,072,761 of record NW_027526233.1, on the reverse strand, counting down.
GCGGGTACAAGGGCCTTTCGCGTGGCGCTACTGCCGTGGTACTGCTACGGAGCGTATGAGTTAATGGAAGGGCAGAAAGGCAGATTTCGAAGGGAAGGTGGCGTAGGAATACTTACAATATAAGCCAGCAGTTGAAAAGTTTACGATAGAACAAATCCTCTCATTTGTTGCGAAGAGGCAGGGAAGAACAGAATATGGATCCACTTGCGTTATATAGTTAAGAGATCTGTCTGAATTTCCCCCGTATCCTGAAGTATAAGGTGTAACCCCGTTTTTATGTCTCGCGTTACAGATGCGGGACATTTGTGAACTGAGACCCTTAAAAATCGCACGTAATGAAACCAACATAATAGTAATTGGTGACCAAACCGCGACCATTTGCATTACTCAAACCCAAGTGGGTTGGTGAGTGCTGGAAGACTCTGGGGAGAGCTGATAAATCCACCGTATTTGCTGTTCCTAGAAGTGCATGGCAGCGGCATTTTAACTACTACATTGACACATATACACACATAAATTCTCAAAACATAAAAATACACGGTTTATTCGCAAGCGCCCATGGAGAATGTGCTGATCTGTTCGAAGCAGAGTGCTATAAAGCGGGTTCGTTATATGCATGCCGCACTCAAGCCGAGGCGCACACTGGAGAGTATTCCTGGAGGAAACTACAGTCTTGTGCATCGAAACTCTAACCTACGACTTTTACAATGCAGTCCAGAATTCACTGTAAAGTCTTTGGGGCCACCGTATTTGATCTTGTGGCTGCAGTTTTGATTTTCAAGTGTACTCGCCAGATAGTGGCCCCTGCTTCTGGCAACACTCCAACGCCGATTTGGAGTCAGCTGGAAAGATTCAGGTTCCGTTAGTTTCACCAGGCTCATTTTAGATGCAAATTGTTTGCCTGTGTGCTTGATCATGTGTCCTTTAGCCTTTTTCAACCTATTTACACGGGGCGAGGTCCGTAGCAACGGAGAAGGAGGATGCATGGTGATAGCTATTGAGGAACCAAAGGCGTGTCTGAAAAGGTATATGAGCACGGGATTCCTCACTTCAGCAAAAGTTTTCGTCTGCTAGAAATGCGGCTGACGATGTTTCATCACAACAGTGAAAGCGTTCAATTCAGCCATTCGTGAAAAATTACTATAGCACCTTTCATTAATCACTGCTTATTGAATGCGTTAGCGGTGTAGTTGTGTAGCAAATTCACCTTTACGAACTGAATCATTCCCTCTTTTATCTCATTCCCTCATTTATCTCCACTCAACTCCCTTCTCCTTTTCCTCCCTCGTGTCTTCCCAGAAACACTCTACTCCCTCAATCTGCCATTGATCTTTTTTACATGTTCCACTCTGTTCTTCTTATCAGTTTTACGGTCATTCAAGTCCCACAAAAAAAAAACAGGCTGGTCAAAGACGAAAGTCTTGTCATCGGCGTCTTAGGTCGTCGAGAAATGATATAGTCATGATACTAAAACACTAAGACCCCCGTTTTCTAACCCGTATTGCGTAATAAAGAACACACCGGAACATTTGTTTTCCAGCGTCTCACGATAGAAAGTTTAGTATTTCAAAGACACTAGACCTACAGCAGTGCTGTATTCCTCAACGCCTCAATGGTTTCATCTCCGCTGGCAAAAACGCCAAGGTGCCAAGCATACACTTGTACAGTGCATGCTTCGCCCATCCCCATGTTACACGTGAGTGCAGATGTGGAGGGATTTTTAATTTTTCAGGCATTACATTTCCGTTCTCTTTAACTCAAAAAACGCCTTGTATATGACACACTCCTGCCATTGTCAGATGGGGGGTTTGGCACATGAGAGCCGCACCTCATAGCAAGAAAACGCACGCAGCGATCATTCAATGCCTTCTAAACCACTCATGGTAGCCCAACCACCCGAAAAGAGAAATGTGGGGGTAATTTTTGTTTCTCAGTGGCGGCCCTTTTCCCTGGGGGGATGGTGGCTATTTTGGGCCGTGCCTTCACCTGTGCGGGGAAAGAAGACCGTTACAAACTAGATACTTTTTGTGAGTTCACCTTTGAAGAAAGAAAAACATTAAAAAGTGACCATGATGTTTACCCCAGGCTCCATTTGTTCAGGAATTACTTCAGTTGTACACCAACTGGAGGCGAAGCCCTTAGCACCAAGCCACCGCTGCTCTGTTCACAGGTGAAACCGGACCTATTTCCGTACTTTTGCAAGCATTTCATGGAGTCCAGGCCGCTGCTCATAGTGAATAACAGCGCACCCGGCCGGCCAAACTTGATAAGAACACTCCGCAAGGATCAAAACAGACTGATTTACCGCTGTGCGTGGAAGCGGGTTAAGCAACCTCAGTGTTTCGCGCAGGATGCTTGGAATGCCAAACAATAGCGCCAATTTCCGCTGGAGGACATCCGCGACCGAGCAGTCCTGAAAGGTGTGAGTTGGGGACTCGAACACCCTTCCCGACAAAAAAAAAACCCACAGAGGTACGGGTATGTCTAGGGAAGAAGGAAATGTTTCGGCGCCCTATAAACCACTTGAAAGATGCTCTACGGGGCTGTAGAATTTCGGCCACCATTATTTTCCACCTACGAATATGGTATACGATCGAGTACTGTTGGAGATGGGGTGGGAGGCGGCGCGACAGTAATTTTGCCAAGACTTTTAGCGGAGCACCAATCACATCGATATCAGGGAATTCTTGCTTGATATGGAACAGGGCATGAGCTGCGCTAGTGTAAAAGAGCGATGACGTGTCCCGTCGGGCGACGTTGTTACCCACAGAAGTTCGTTCTAACAACCACAAAACAAAGCTCAGAAAATACTTCGTGAGATAGCTGCCATAGCAACATCACAGTCCAGCTTCGCCAGCGTCCCCTTCACGTGGAGTGCTGACGCCATCACTCCCACATCAGCGCGGCCAAGCCCTCTCTTACTAGTGTCCATTCGAACGACCTGCCCCTTCACCTTGACTGACTTGCCGCCCCAGGGGACATGAAACAAGATGCGCTCCTCCTGCAGCTTGATTCGCGCTGCCACGGTCATGATAGAAGCAACCTAGGTCAGCAGCGTAAACAGCTGAGTTAGTGCGATCATGGCGCGAGCAGTCACTGGACAGTGTAGCGATTTGAAAGTTTGATCTTTCATGCTGAGCTGAGTCCTAGCGGAATGGCAGTCACTAAGAACTGGACCAGTTGCCCAAACGCGAAACACAACAATATTTGTCTCGGAGGCCGTTAGTAGCCCCTGTTTTGTTTGCCGCGATGCATCCGGAAAGTACACGCACCAGTGACCTTGCCCTACCGAACGATCACATAGCACGGAGGAGAGAAAGCTCCCTGCTGGGACGGCAATCGTCAGGTCATCGGCGTAGGCGAAAATTGCCTATGCGCGGATTGGACATAGGCGGCTCAATCGCCAGAGCACATAGGACAGGTCTGAGAGGACAGGCCTGCTTGGCCCCCGACCAACTGAAAAGGTATTCGAGATGCGACAATGGTTTAAGAGTGTGGGGCCATTATGTAAAGGACGAACCGCGTTTCGAAAGTTATTGCAAACCCGCGTTGGCCAGAGTTACTTGTGGCTAATGATATCAAAGGCCTTTCCTTGGTCGAAACTACTAGGCAGAAGGGGATATTTTTACTTTCTTCCTTTGTAGCAAGTAATACCAAATTCGTGCAGCTTCGTCGAACGACAGGGAAGCAGAACGCCATATACGGGCGTAAATATTGTTGATATAACCCGCCATCCCTAACCCAAAGCATTCGCAGATACACAACGTTTATAACAACCAAGCACCACGTCAAGTTGCCTCTTCGTTAATGATACAAATTTATATCATCAACCAAGCTCCTTCCGCTTTCTGAAAAACATAAAAGTATAACCTAGTGCTACGCATTTTGAAGTAGTCCTTTTTTTTCATTTAAAGGCTGTACCATACAGTTGTTCTGTTCGCAAAGTTCTATGTTTAAAAGTTTTTTTTAATGTCAACCTTTAAGTGTATTATTACTTGATACGTTTCTTTTGTTAAAATAAACGTATTTTATTACATTCGTATCCGTTGGTTTTTGTATTTTTAACCAGTTCTCCGAAAGCACACGCGTCTCTATTCCCTTTGCGGTTAATCTGTCAATGCTATCAGGCAGTAGAGAAGACGTTTGTTAACACGTTAGAGCTGCACCCTGGTAAGCTCTCCCCTAGTTTATTTTTCGCCGCTAAGAAGGTCTAAGGTAATATACAAGTGCCTAAAACAAATCACCAGACATGACCACATTCACCATCAACAGTCTACTTGGTCCACCGAAGTCCGAAAAAGAGCCTCTTCGCCTTCTTAATCGCTATTTATTATATATGCTTATAGAATAGAGGTGATGGAAAGATTTGATGCCATAAGGTTGATGTTTCTGCGACACGCCCTATCAATTCTTTCTTTTTTATTTTAGGAGGCACTCCAGGGATAAAATATATTGAGTAAGAAGACCAGTTATTCTAAATATCATTGAAAAATCGAATAAATGAATTTTTTAATTACTAATATTTTAACGGGAAAACGAATGCGTTACCAACATAGCAAAAATGCCCACGTGGTACGGATGTCATTGTCAGCTACGCGTGTTGCTTCAAAGGCTTTATTCAATGGCAGACCTTTATCCTTAAAGCCGCAATTTATTTAAACTATGCGTGTTTATAAACCCGCGGCTCCAAATATTGGTCGGTGACAATGGCCTCCGAAATTTAATGCGAAAGGTTTCGGGAGCCTGAACAGAAGCAAAGCGAATGCGCTCTTCGTTTCTGGTAATGATGAGAAAACATCAGATTCAGAGCTCCTGTTCGAAGGTGGTAGAAGTCACAAGCTACTTCAATGAGAATCGCAGAATTGTGTACAATGTCAAGTGAAGTCAACCATTTTTCTCCTACTAGCTGCGTAGGAAGCATCCATACCCTAATATCTGTTATAATATAGAATGCTTAGAGACAGTCATCGATGGCTCACCAAAGAGGCGGCAAACCTATTTCATTTGAACGCACCCTGAATAACGTCGATATGTGAAAAATTGCTCGGGTTGCCGCGGGTCAAGATATTCTACCGCGTAGGTAGTTTCGGAGTCGTACTTGTGAATTTGTAATGAATGTGTCGGCTGAGGTGTGGGCGGCGGCAAGAACGATTGTTGATCATTCTGCCTGGGTGGTGTTGATTTTGAGCATGTTTCACACTGGAGGCATATTCGATGCATGTGGAGACGACAGCTCTATTTGTATTCCGGTGAGCAGTACCCATCGTGTGTGTGTAAACTGGTTGCGGGTATATTCATGAGTTTTATGTGCGCCTGCGCTCTCGCCGTACGCGTGGCATGATAAAACTACGTGTGGGTGTTTTTTCGAATGGCAGCCACATGGGTGTCTTGCTTTACAAGTGTTGGTATGTCCAAGGGACACTTTCTTTTTCTTCATTATAGTCTAGGCGAGCAAGAAGTTGCTGTCCCGTTGAGGCCACCAGGCAGGGTGATGATTTATGTGAACACTTCTTGAAACGAAGTGACAAACGCGGATAGATTGCGCCTTATGCAATTAGAAAAGTGCTGAAAGATCCTGTGGGTGCTAAAAAGTTTCCTTCGCCTCTTGATCTTAGCAAAACACTTTTGCTATTCCTCGCGACGTCCACAACATTAAAAACTTTTACTTTAGAGCTTGCTGCCGTGAGTAATTCCCTTTAAAAATATTATGTCCCTTTTGTAGTCTGGAGTAATCACTACACGCTTCCTGCTCAGTTTTATTCAAACAACTGAGAGTACTTGTTCATTGTATGCATTATGAGCTTGTCGTTTTGGTTTGCAGGAGCAATTCTACGTACAATTCAAATGCTGGTGTATTATACCCTAAAGAACCAATTCTATGACCAGCTTTGAATTGGCGACTAGAAAATCTAGTGGGAAATGAAAAAAAAAACGGCGAAGATTCTACCGCCCATGAATGTTGAAAACGTGTCGGAGGAAATAAGAATGAAACGTATTACAGGATTTTCTGCCTAATTTTATTTCTTTGAGCGAGAGCTTCTTCTATTACATTCATTTTGTGGCCCTTGGCACTATTCGATTCGTAATTAAAAAAAAATTATACGACATTTTCAAAGGCTTTTTTCAGATATGAATAGCAATTTATCTGGTTCGAGAGCATACGAATAATACATCCTTGTAGCGCACAAACTTTGCTTTACAAAGTCCTATCCGTCATGCTGGGAAACATCTTGTAAAATAAATTACACTTCTAAAAAATCTTTTTTCATTGTCGTGACTAGTGAGTATGGAGCCAAGTTCTCCAAAAGCTGACATTTTGAAGAGCCGCCCTTTGGTTTTAAAGGCGGGGAATGAATAGTAGTAAAAATAACTTTCTTGGCAAATCGGTGTGCCTAAATTTGTTTTTACCGTTATAGCTTGACTCAAAGCACCGGAGAAAACTTTATGGAACGCTTTAAGGAGAATTATATAGTGGCAAAAAACTTTCTCAACTCAAACACATGGTGAAATATTTTATAAGCGTCCCGGTGGAAAGGAAATAACATAAATAACATTGGTCATATTTCAATCAAGGTTCAAGCACATCAGTTACGTAAATAGATGTTCCAATAAGATGTTTTTTGGAATTAAAAAGCAGAATGGAGTAATCCAAAAATAAAGAACATAAGTGACGGGCTTGAATAAAAATTTTTAAAAAAGTTAAAAAGGCCCTTGTTTTGTATTTTTCTCAACCAGGATAATATTGAAAAATCAGGCAGACCTTGTCCCTGGAAATGTGCTGAGATGCGACAAATAGGGAGTCATGGAATCACTTTCTCAAATCAATCCTTTGACATGAAATCGTGCACCGAATTTGAGAGCCAAAGGTCTGCTAATGCTTTTGTAATGCAGTGGATAACTATTATATTGTTCTCAGTGTGAACTCAATAATTCGCCATTCACTGATGTCCCTTAAGTGACTTGAAGGCAAAAGCCACCGATTATTGAAGATTTCCTCGCTGCTGCATCATGTTTGCGGTGACGTCACGTTCACGCGTCATGTGACACGCATCGGGATAATACTTATTCCACACTGGCTTGGCAGCCCGTAAGCGTTGCAGTTCCACAACTTGCCTGCGGCTCCGGTGGCCTTTGTTCAAACCCTGTCGAATCGCCAATATTTCTGTGCGCACTTGATTTACTTATATCCTGCTTACACAGCCGTAGTTTGGTTCCATTCGTGTAGTCTCCAGCAAATAGGGTGATGTTTTACGTTTGATCAGTCATCTGTGACCTTCGCCTTAAGCCGTACTCGCATATTTTAGATATCTGGGCAGAATGGTTCTTTTTTTCAACTTTGTCAAATTTTCTTCAAAACAACATTAGGTGTCCTGTTTTTCGAGGCCTGTTATGTTCAGCAGCCTCACTTAATATTTAATATCGCCCGGCAACAAGCTATTATGCATGTTCAGCCGCCTAACTTATGATTTAATATCGCCCGGCAACTAGGTAGCATTAGATAGGGTTAGCTGGTTTACTTGTGTTGTGTTTGTTTTCACACCCACCTAGCTGACTTGGGCGCGATGGCCGTGGGGAGAAGCAGCGGAAGCTTCTTTTTTGTTCGCCGCGCTATTTTTTTCATAGGACAAGCGGGCTCGGAGAGGACTTATATAAATGCGTCGGTCACCCCACAATAGTAAAAGGGACGTAAGCTTTCGAAGGAGGATTTTCTTGCAATTGTTTGAGAAGCCGGTGGAGGGGGACCATTCAGATTTTAAGGATCGCGATTACCGCCACGAGAATGACCAACCCGCACAGGTGCTGGAGGTCAGTTAAGAGGTGAAACATAAGAAGAGGGCACCGACGTTCAGTCTGTCACAGATGCAGTGCTCAAACCAACTGGGCGAAGTTCCCGTTCGTGACACGTCTGGCCCTGGTGACTTGGCGGCTGGGGTGCACCAACGGGTAGGCGAGCAGGCTATGTTAGCCACGTGTTTTCAAAGGAACGGAATTTTGGCGGCGCGGGGCACTATCATCGGCGGCACGCTATGGACAATACTTTACGACAAGCAGCCCGAAAACCGATGGCCAGCCAAATGATTGCTTTTAGTTGTTTGGTCTTCATTTGGGGTATATTTGTGTTTTGCTGAACCCTTCTGGGTTTCTGTATGAGAGTCAGACAGGTGGGTCCCGCGAATATTCTGAACCCACCTAGCTTTGTTTGTCATGTTGGCCAATCATGGCCTAGGTTGGGTAAATCAATGAGCCATCCTTACTTTCAAGTAGCGACGTCCCTGTGTTGGGTGGGGTATTCGTGGTAAAACAGAGGAGTTTGATATTTGGAGGAGGACTGAGACCAGAGGAGAGGTGAGCGTTGCGAACCCCGTGAGACGCGGGCCTTGCCCGATCCCTTGTATGTGATCATGAGCCATGAGAATTGTAAATACTAAGTGTAAAAAAGTGTACATATGGTAGATCTGGCTACCTGGAGTAGACCGTCGTCGGTTACGTGCCGTGGACCACGAGCCATCGTTTCAGAGATAATCACTTCGATCTAGCTCTATGAGGTTGAAGTCCAGCACTAGAAAAATGACGCAACAGGTGGCTTGCCAGCTGTGTAACAAACAAATTGCTTACATCACATGGCCACATTATTTGTCACGGCAGAAACCAGCGTTGCGGAAAGAAAGACGTGATGGGTTGGAGGACAGATAAAGGGAAGGGATTTACGGGTAACGGCGGAAATGGCGCTATCGTCTTCGACGACTTTGGTAGGAAAGCAAGCAAACATGTGCCTAAATTCTTGTTTATTGTAGCTTCAAGATGCGAAATGATTTTAAACTACTTTCACCTATTGGCGTGTTGAGGAAAACTGGTTGGCGGAACCGTCGTCGGAAATGTCAGGATGATCAAATGCTACAAGGGTAGAGATGAAGGTGAAGGAGCATATAAAAGGTGATTTTAGGCAATGTTTTTTCTAACAAAACTGCAAAGTAACGTTACTGCCCACAGTTTTGAATATTTCGGCTGCAACTAAAAAAACAGAGGATCTTTGAGAATTTTTCTAATAGATTCTTCATTATTAGATTTTATCAAGATGTCCTCTACATTAATCACTAAAGGCTATATGAGGAATCGGTGGTTGCCGTTTTAAGCTTAGAACCAGACAAAAGTATTTGACGTAGGAGCTTTTAATGTTAGGCATAAGAAATAATCACAAACAATTAAGTTTTTCTCTGAAACATATGTATGATCAAACCTGGGCAAAGACCCACGTGCGCAAGAAGCACCACAGAGCTGTTTGTTTTACCACTGGGCATAATTACTTGCTTACCGGTTGAATTAAACTTGGGAAAACTAGAGTTTTATTTTTCGGGACAATCGTATTTCTGATTTCCTCCCTTAGGTCCCCATGTGTTCACAGCGAACGAAACGTTCACACTAGTTACAATTGCATTGTTCACCTCTTAACAAGAAATGTAGATGAAAATGTGTGCACCGCCTACTGCAAAAAGTGCCGGCGCTCTTTGTGACGTTACGGTCGCCGTAGTGGTTGGTTCTCATGTATTCGTTTTAAGATAGTTTGAAAAAAAAAAGCAGATTAACGGATTTTTCCATAACAACACAATTCCGTAGACTGCCATGTATTGCTAGCAGACAGAAACTCTCAAGCTGACAACGTCACTCTGCAATAAAGTAACGACTATTCCCAGACAACCATATTGGCCTAATGACAAAGTCGTGTTGGCGGCCCTTTCTATATAAACTGCTTTGAAGTAGGTTCGAGAATACGAGACGTTTAGCCGTTTTCTGTAACCATAGCCCTCTCGTAGACTCTTTTGCACAGCCAGCAGCGTAAACTTTGTAAAGTTGACAACTTCCTGTCATATAATCTTCGAAGGAAATGAAATTGGAAGTTTCGTGGGACTATTCTCATTCGTTAAGTCTGTACAAATTCCTCTGGGGCAGTTTTGACGTAGGGAGTCTTGCATTCATTTCCTGCAGCCATTTTCACCTACAACATAAAAATGTAAGCTCAAGGCGAAGACGTAGATGCGGTTAATGGGAAAACAGACATTTACCGATTCGTTGTGAGAATATACCCACATGATCCCGAAAAATTCTCTGCTATATCCCCACACATTGTCCTTATACTCGGCAACCATGGCGACTCGAGTTTGTGTGTTTTTCATGTTCTCCTACGAACGTTCATGGGCATTCACTAAATTTTCTCTACACGGGCGCAGCGTTTTTTTCAGTGTAGGTGTAACCAGACAAATGCGTATATGAAAAATGATATGAAATGAATCACTGTTTATTACAGTTCGGAGTCATAGCCACGCGGTGCCCGAGGTGGTGGGTTAGCGTTGAGATGACAGAAAAAACATCTGACCGCTAGCTGTGTACTTACTGGTGCCTACGTAATCTGTACGCCATTTCCCGCGTTTGCATCATTACGTATGGATAGGCGTGAGTTGTAGTTTCGGGGGGCATGGTGTCCATCTTATACTTTGTGGCGCCACCCTCCCAGTTACAGACACGACATTTGCATGAAGGGAAATGTTTACTGAAACATAAGAATGTTGAAAATAAACTCAACCAATGCAAGTCTGATCAACAAGAGAAGGCGCATATGACTAATAAGACCGGAACTTTAGACAAAATGCCATTTGTTTTCTCAGACCGCAACAGGCTTATTTTACATGCAATCATAAATTAGGGGAAGGGGCTTTTTTATGCACTCCTTTATTATTCCTATTGGAGCCAAGCTTGAGGTTCCTGCTGATATTGGCTTTTTGAGCCTAAACTTCTGGTTTACAGTTATGCCCTAAAAACACCTTTTCATTTTAATACGTCTTTCTTGCGTGTTAGAACCACGTTTTGCTATAACAGTTCTTTCTCTTCAGAAGCCTTCAACTTGGAGTTTTTCACACCCTCTTTCTCGAGTAGAATCCGCGCACTGTTAGAAACACGCCGAGACCCGGAAACTGGGCTAAAGCTGCCCCCAGCTTGACCTGATGTTGTCCCGAGGAATGGGGCTGCTAAAGGCCCGAAGGCAGCGATAACGCAACTAACATCGGAGCGAGTTTGGCTTTACGTCACGTTGACCACGCTACATCTTTTGCTCCATGTTCTCCTATTGGGATGTCTTCGGGCATTAAAGGCGAAAACCTTTGCTACCATGTTCTGGCCGTAGCTAATGCATCAAAATCAACCAAAGAAGAAAATGAATGTTACACAGACGGGTATTGTCCTTTCAGAGCAAACCGTGCCTCACAGTAAATAACCGCGTGAACACCTGACACAGGAAAGTTCCAACATGATGCCACAATCATGCAACCGATCACAGCAATCGATCACAACTACGGCGACTGGTAGCATGATGGCAAAGAAGGTACCAGGGACGGAGGTTATCGAACGAGCAGGGGTTGTCTGCTCGCGACCACATTCATCTGTCGTGAAGGCATTTCTAATGGTGTTTTCAACCTCGCTTGTAGAAGAAATTGATTAAACTTGTTTATTGCAAGTACAGTGAATGGTGCTGTACTGCGTTATGCTCAGCAGCTTCGGAATCAATGCATATTTGCAGGACAGGATAACTCAGTAGAGTAACCGGAACAATTGCAAATGACTGCTCTATCAATAGGATTCAGTAGTGTTGTGAAAAGCTCAAAATGTCATTATGTTCTGTAGTGAGTGAAAAGATGCTGTCAAGTTACCGTATTTTGAGGTGTTTTCGTGTCTTCGAGGGTCAATTACTGTTGTTGCTCTTCTACCAGAACCTGTAGATACATTTTGGAGGAACTGGTCCAGGGGCGATAAAATACTGCAACAAACACTTTTGGGGTAATAACGGCTTTGAAGAAATGTGTGGCAGTGCGACGCAATTTATTTCGTTCTAAACTTAACGTGACTTCGCATAGTCGTGTGCTTATTTCACAGTTTTAGAAGAAAGCATTCAGCATCTAAGAACCTTTGCGCTACTCGTACTCGGCGTGCTGGGATCATTTCGAAGGTCCAGGACCGGTTCGCCGCTGCAACCCTTAAGGAGAGGTTCCTAACATAACCCTTCCCAAGCTTAAATATTTCTCGGACATAAAATAAGTAAATGTACTGGGCTCAAATCATTACTAAAGCTTCTGTGCTAGAAACATTCGTAATTTAGTGTCCTATCATGAAGGGTTGCGAAATGCAAACACGCTCCGCCAACTACAGGAGCGTTTTTTCCCCGCACTCAACTATCGACTGAGAGTAGGTACAACTTCAAGGTACAAAAAAAAATGTGAGTCTGGTTTGTAATGGCTGTTAAGCCTTTCTTTTAGATCTGAACCACCGCCTTTTACGCAAAAATTGAAGTAGCGACACTTGTGTGGCCTTTTTTACCACGAAAATAAAGTTACTTTGCCACAGCAAAATATTTGTCCGCTATATTGTTTGCTAGTCACAAATTTTTTTCCGCAATACGCTACGTCATTGGACGATCTCCAAAATTAGAATGTAAACCATTTCGGTTTCGGTTCTATAACACAACATACTTGGCATCCGACGTTATCGAGGATGTGCAATCTCGATATCTCGGTAATCGGCATACCACGCTTCTAGCATGTTGTGGGCTGTAACATGCGTCAGTAAAGCCAATCAACACGGCTTGGAATCGTAACCGTCACTCGCCGAAGCTCACGCAGAGGATGAACACCCTCCGCTCTCAGGAAACGCTCTAACGCGATGCGTTTTATTCCACCTTTGTTGTGTGCCCTGCGAGCACCTGTATCGAAAGAGGCGTGTCGGCACTAGGGCAAGTGTCGGCCAATTCGGGACTGCGGCCGCAACCAGTCGTTGCTGATGGCACCACCACGCCAACGAAAACTTGCCAGCTCGTAAGTGCACACTATACATGTTATGCGAACTCGTTCGTGAAGCAATTAACATTGTTGCGCTTAATTGTTAATTCCGTTTAGACAAAATTTCCTAAAAACAAATGGATCAACTTAAAAAAACATGCGCTATCGTGTATTCGAACATGCGGCTTGCAAAACAATAGACATGAAGCTTGAGACCACTAGGCAAAGATACAGTGATGCAGGAGATGGAATTGTAAAGTACTTAGTGTATAGCCAGATTACACTATTCTTTCGTTTTTTGCATTTCAAGTTGCTTAGATGAGTAGCTCTTGTATAGCGCTCGTGCATTAAGCGTCCCCAAAATTCCCACAATACACAATATCTCAGGTCTACCGACTGGATTCCTTAGAAGAAAAAGTGGTTGCTGATATGCTGTCGTGGTGCTGTCCGGTGCGATAGCTCAAAGAGGCCACAAAACGTGCTTACCGAACCATGGTTTTACGCCGTACGATAAAAGGTGCCTTTCAGTTTAATTCTTTAGAACCCATGTTGCCTTCGCTGACTCTGCCCGCCTTCAAATGGTCTTGTATTTTCCTACTAGCGTAAAAGTCAACAAAGCGTTTCAGGTGCGCTTGTGCAACGCTTGTGCAGAAAGACCTAGATTTAGAGCTTGAACCGTGCAAAAACTAACAAACTAAAGGCTTATTCGACCATGCACAAACTTGCCGTGGCTTAGTTTCAACAGAATGAATGATTTGTGGCGACCAGTAGGCGGTCAGTAGACTAAACGCTGGGGCTTCTGATTATGCCAGAGGGTCGGTGAGCCGGGAAGTAGCTCCGTCAAGCCATGCGGTCTTTAGTTGACGTCGCACGAGGCCCCACAGAAAATGGGCTAGGATGGAGAAAGAAGGGAAATATTTCTGAATCAAATTTTCAAGTGAATAAAGTCGCGTAAACGCATGGAGAGCGGTCGAAATATAGTCTACAGACTGCAGAATACAATTTGAGCTCATAAACCAGCAATGTTTTCAAATAACTTCGGTGTCCCTTTAATGAACGAGGTGGCCTCTGTTTTTGACCTGTTGCCATTCGGCTTTGACGCGTATTTTAATTTACATTGTTTATTACAACCACATACTTAGCAAAAACATGAAAACCAAGAGAAGCTATTAGCTGACTAGTGATTTCAAACCACGGACATTTCTCACGCAGTCCTATTCAATGACGTTGCGTTCCTGTAAAATGTACCCCAGCTATGCCTGTACTTAAATCGTCCGTGGGTATTTCAATACACGTAGAAGAAGAGAATGAAATTCCGGAACACTTTTATACAATGAAGCCCAACCCAGATGCAGGCATGTATCTATTTTAGCACTAATAATTTTCAGGGGTTTCGAAGCGAGGTACCAACAGTTTGTTTTTATCTAACGGCCTACCGGTGAAGGCAGGTGTAGGTGCTGTTAATAGAATGCGACAGGTTAACACGTCTTAAAGTACTACATTCAGCGACCTACAAAGCAGCTTTCGTATACACGGAAGAAGGTTGTTGCAGGAGCGAATGCCCTCGAACGAAGATACATTTGGCAATTTTAGCATTTTTCGCATGCACCGCTGCGTGCTGTATCTGCAATGTATCTGAAATGAGCTCACTTTGTAGTTAAAGAAAGCTAACAAGAGAAGCAGTTGAGCGATCCGCGCAACAGCTGAACTCGTGCCTTCTGGTTGACAGAGATAACAGCACCAACACTGAAACTCTGACTACGCAGTTTCGTAAACATGACAAGGGCTAAAGCAGTGGCTGAACCGTCCGATTCAGCTGCTGCAGATGTGCTATTCCCCCATCTATACTAAGGAATTACCGCAAAGTTTGGAGATTTTTAATGTTCTGCACCAAATCTTCGCTCAAAAATTTAGTGTCCTTACACTATGTTAAGAAGGATGACCTGCAAAGCTACGCGTCTTCCACGGAGTCTACGAAACACAGCATGTTTGGTAGTAAATAACGACTGATCATACTTCGCAGCCAATTACATGAATAAAATTTGGAAAGACACGTGCTTTATTAGAGCGGACAAACGAAGACCTGTGTCTTTCCTTACGGCGTCGCAGGCACCTTACTGTTTGTGCAACACGCCAACGCAAACCTCTGTACCACTGAGTACAGTGGATAGGTCCATTGGTCTGTCTGACGGTCTGGTTTAAACCTCATGCCAGCAGAACACTGGTGTCATCAGTAACGACATGAAATCTGTAGTTTTGCACGATCATCCGCCTGTCTTCAAACCACAAGCTCCGGGATATCTTGTAGTCTTAAAAACACGGTGGGTATCCGGTGGTCCCGGATATAAACATGGTACCTCCTGCCGACGTGACGAGTGTTTTACCACTGGGCCATTGGTGTCCACCAATGTTAGGACCCTTTGCACGGGGGCATTCTTCGACAAATTCGGGACACTTACTAAGCACTCAATCACCTGTGCAGTGGTGTCTGTACCAATTGCTTACTGGTTGTTATCCAGCAGTATGTAAGTACCTGCCGCTTTATCCTTCCCATGGTACATTCCGACGTGTTGGAACAGTTGCAGGAGAGCAGAGCCTCCACGTCTGCCGCAATAGTAGAGCGTGTCCAAGCCCTTTATCATCCTTTCGTGACAGGGACGCATCAACCATTTTGACTGGGGGGTGCCCAGTCCAACACACACCCACGCACACACCCACGCGCACACCCACACCGTGCCCTCCCCGACTCCTACCGGCTTTATAGTGAGCGAACTGCCCGCATTATAAGATTCCCTGCACCCAAGTTGTCATTGCTTCTCTAGCTTTATTTTTGTCCTTTCCAAAGTCGCACCCTGGCCTACGCAGCGCGCGATCCCCGTTTCTCCCCAGTATGTTCGTTTGCTCGATCTGCTGTTGTTGTCATTTTGCGTTCTTATTGAACCGGTGGCCTTTCTTTTCTGTTTCATCGCGGGGGCACTGCCGTACGTCTGTTTTCACAAGGGTGTGCTTAAATAAGAGTTTTATGTCGAAGATGTTCTTGGTCTGGCTATTGATGCGAGGAATTGGGTAACGCAATCGCAGCGATGTGCTGAGGGCGTAGGCTAGCGAGGAGGAAGCCTGGTAACATATACTTGAACAAGGCATTTTTCTGTATCAGGGGTAATATAATAACTTGACACAGTTGTTGCTCAAAAAGAAAATATGAAGGGTATATGAGGCCACAAATCAAAATTTATCTCGTGTTGGCATTGATCATTTAGTTAATATAGCTGCTTCATTTTTGCGAGAGCTAATATCGTTATGCGGTTATAAAACAAAATTCGTTCTCAGCGACTGTTTGTGGCAGTAGTTGAACTGCAATGTAATACAAGGTTTCAGGAGATGGCGCCAGCAGTCGACCCGCCCACCTATGCATTGTCGCAAACGGAATCACTCTGCCGGCTTTGAGAAGTTCTGCAAACTTTAGCCTGCAAATGAGGGAAAGCCAGGCAAGTTTACTGTTAAGATCATCGTTCGCGAAGTTACGGAAGTGCAGCTTGGAATATTTTATGAGCCCGTTTACGAAATCGTAATATGACATTCGAGTAAGAAAGCTAACGGATGCTTTAATGCCGTAATAAGGCGAAATAGCTTCAGTGCTCCCCAGCACTGAAATTCTTCCAAGTGTTAAATACATCCTTACAATTACCAGTACAGTCACTAACACAGTAACTCAGAATTTTGTCTGTGACACTTCTACAATTGAATATCTGCAAACAGCTGGTTAAAGAACATTTGTGGAACTCAATTTTAACTAAATTAATTTTAACTTAGTTAAAAAAGTTTAACTAAATAAGAACGTTCGAATTTGATTTGCAAAGTAAAAAATTGCTGCAACAAGTTGCAACCACCGGAATAGCGCGTACATACGTGTGTTATTAAAAATTTGTTTTAATGCATTACCAGTTATTGTTATTAAAAACATGCATCTTCACTAGAAATAACAAATAAATATTTTACAAATGAAACGTCCTAAAATTGTAGATGGACGAAAGAACGAAAACGACTTCGGAATAAAAACCCGGGCTACTCAAATTCATTAGGTGGTTTGATAAACTTTAGATTTTTTGTTGCCGTTATTGCACTGTTGTTACGAAGTCTTTAACTGTTTAATTTCTATTTCTTATGTAAAATTGTTTAGGACGTCGGTGCGTATTACACAACGTCGGATTAGCAGCTACTCTCACCATTCGGTCTTAACAGTCTGCCGCATTATGCAGAATTGATGAGATAACATAAATCGGATTGGTTGATTTTAACAACGCCAATGGTGGGTGCATCAGCCTGCAGCAGCGCCCATCTTAAAAAGAGTGGTACAGTCTTCTAATTCATACCCAGCGCTCCTTAAATTTCCTATGCAGAAAGCGTAAAACACTTGCATATACAATTTGCAGAAAGGTTTCCTCTGCACAGTTCTAAAACAGCAAAATGATGGTACCCGCCACACTCCTGCAGCCGGAGTCGCACCATAGTCCCTGATTTTCTGTCATGTTGCGGGATGACATTGTTCCATTGTTCCAATTTTTTTAGAAAGCGAGCTCCCAACCTTTGGTTGTACATATTCGCCCACGGTTATCTGCAATTATCCATGACTTAAGCATCTGTATTATTACCTACAATTTTTTTGCAACCAGTTTTCCTCATAGCGTAAGTAATACCAGAGTCCGTCAATGCTTTTCTGGTCGTGAAACTTCGCCGTCACGCTATGGGAGAGCTTCGTACGCTGCTCAGGGAGGCCGCGCCGCGGCGCTGGCGTTGATCGGGCGGCAGCCGGCGAAGCGGTCGGAGGGGAGTACGGCGCGTAGCAGACGCTCCTTGCGGTGTTAGCAGGGCTCGTGGGGACTTCTAAAAAATCAAGCACAGATAGCAGTCGGCTGTTTTGAGCGTACGTTCTGCCTCATATGGCTTCCCTGCAAAGGCTGCAATCCTGACGACTTCGTTTTGTAGCCACAATTGAAGGCACAACTACCAACATTCCGTTTCTATCCGGAAAAGTGCCGCCAACACGTACGCAAGTTCTGCCGCGTACGGCTGAACGCGCGCTGCAGCGGCGGCGGCCCGATGCCCTCCGTAGGATACCTAGAACAGACCGCTGTACAGGGTGGAGACACCCTTTGAACGATCCCGTGCCGCCCCTATTGGGTCGATGTGCTCAACGCGCTGTTCTTTTCGTTTCCCACAAGACGCAGGAACGCGATACAGATACGATGGTTCAAACTTCGCTAGTAAACCGCGTTGTGGAGATACTTAAGGTGCGGTTTTGTTACAATGACTTGCTGCGGCGGCGAGCGAGCGAACCAAAATGGCGGCGCAAAACATACGTGTCTCCACTCTGTACGGCGGACGCGCATCAATGTAGGTACTCTAGCCCTCCGATCTGCGGCGGCGCCTCTCGCGGGAGCCTTTGTCCTCAAACAAAACTCGGCCGGGAGTTTCATGACCAGAAAAGCATTGACGGACTCTGGTAATACGTATGGACGACCATAAGGCCGCAGCGCAGCGAAGCCGGCAGTTGCAGTATCTGCAATCTATAGCTATCCACACGCTATTGGCCGGTAGGGATCTCCGCCTTCATCCTTTTCTGTTTCGCTTCTTTGACTACCATGTATTTATTTGCCGGACGAAAAATACAGCCGTGAAGCCAGGATATGTGAACAGAGTTACTCCATATATACGAGTTCCGGAATTCTGCATACGAACCGTGTATCTAAAAGCGGCACGCTGTTGTCCCCCTTGACCTGGGGAAACTGGCGCATACACAGGGCCAGTTCACGAGCCTGTCACATGTCGGCGAAAGTTGAGATGCTCCATTTTTAGGCTGCTACCCCAAGTCTTAAAGACAAAAACCAATACAGTCAAACCCGGCCATAACAAACCTGGATAGAGCGAATTATGCATTATATCGAACAAAAATAATTCAGTTACGGAAATACATGGGATACATATTCCTTATAACGAAGTTCACATCCGATATATCGAACTCTGGAAGCCTACAATGGCCGCCGAAATGCATGATCTCGAGCGGGGATTGAGATGTGGATTGGCCGCGACCACAAAGCAAGAGCTGCGACTGAGACATTGCGCCTCTCACGGAGTGACGTGACGCCCAATACTTTCGTAACTGTTTCCGATGCGCGGGACTCGCGACGGAACCCGCCCAGTCAGCGAGTCCGGACGAAGACAGCAGCATCGGTGAACGGTGGGAAGAGCTCGCCAACGTTCCCGGTGATGTCGCGAGTGAAATCCGTCCGACGCTTATAATAAAGCGCTTTCTGCAGTCGATGTACTGCGCCAATGCTTCTTGGATTTTCGAGGACGCGGACTCAAACTGGTGCAAACAATGTTTCGTGTGGAGAATGCTATGCTAGTTGAAGCCGCCAAAACAAAAGTGAAAACAAAAATCACCGTTTTTTTTGCAACTTGGGAAGTTAAGGCGGAAAGTAGCTTTATTACTTCCAATAAATGGATTATTTTGGTATGGTAATGGCTACTGCACTGTGTTCGTTTCTGCATACGCGGATGACGGAGTTGGGGAGGGGGCGGGGGACTCTCACGGTTTGCGAACTCATAACAATAAGCTCGGTATAGGCGGGTTCGACTATATCGAACTATTGGATATATCAAACTAATCGCGGTGCATATTGCGGTTCGCTATAACTCTGTTTGACTGTAAACCAGAAATAAATATGACCATGACTTTGTTTTATAAATTGAAACCAAGCGTTATTTCATTAGGTTTCGTTATTCCGCATAGCCAACTGTATCTGAAGCGGCTTTTCGCAACTGGTTGTGTATATGGAAACTCCGGTAAGTGAACAGTCAAGGGCTCTTCTTGTCTTTTGTATTTATCGAACCAGAGTTGCTCGCTAACTTCATTCCAAGTAATCGGCCAGCGCAAGCGTTTTCTGTGGCTTACTTAGAGCGTTGGGTAGATATGAGGGGCGACCTTTGCACGTGAGTGGTATGTTTTAAATAGCACCAATTACAACCAAGCTGTTACTCTCTCGTTGGTGGAAACATTTCGTATAGTAATCGAAAATTCAGATAGGACCCAGCAGTTCTCGTCTAAGACGCAGAGAGCATGCGGCACGCTAATAGCGGCGTAGACCTCAGTATCCGCGCAAAGAATCAATTTGAACTACTTCTCGCTCGCAAAACAACAAAGAAAAAACGCGAAGATTTCGACGTTCACTTTCATCGTTTGCTTGGCAAGGATTTAGGGCTGGTTCTGCTGGTTCGACGTGGCTAAACACATCAAATCCTCGCGTTTTCCTGTCAGACAGAGGGGTTGAGGGCTTCGTGTCAGACAGAGGGGAGTTGATTTTTTGAGTAAGTTGAGAGAAAAAAGACACGCTCCTTAATTCGGGCAGTCATGGCTTATTTGGATCACTTAGGAACGAGCGAGTGTAGATTTACGCAGTATTCCCTTCTGAACGCTGTCGTAGGCGCTCAGAGGTTCTGCTATCGTGGCTTGACACAGTCTGTTAACAAATGGCAAATCCATCCAGGAATGGTTTTGTGTGGTATGTTGAAATGGCTTCTTCAGATGCAACGAGGATTGGTCTAGCAAGAACGTCTCCATCCATGTAGACGACTGCTTCGTCCTATCTCCGTTGAAGTATCCGCAGAGCAAACCGGAGTCATTTTCTGGGTGTACCTGTAGTGTTTGAGTTACTCTAAACAGGAAACTCTGAACGCCGCTCAGGGACGTGTTCGGTCGTAGGTATGCGTGGACGATCACGAGTCCATTCGGCGCCACGAGCGCACCTGTATTCCTCTTCATATTTGGTGCTTCGAGGACGTACGTTGCCATGAAGGTATCGGCGATGCCGATGCCAAACGATGGTGGGCAATCTGTCCCTGCCCTTTTTCGCTTTAATATTGAATTCGAAACTATACCGAATGTACCAAACAAGACTTCGTTATAAAAGATACTGAATACTTTTTATACGTGGTGTGCCTCCAGGACTGAAAAAGGAAGAAACGATGGCGAGAGGAGCATAAACAATAAAGCGACAGACAACCGCTTTTTATCGAGTTTATATTCTCTATTCCAAATGAAAGGGCATCACTTAAAGCACCTTGACGAGAAACAATTTTTCTGCTAACCCCCTAGGCCTTTTTAAATCAAAATGTTTAGATCTACGAGCCGTAAGTGTCCCTCCCAAAAATAATGCTGGCAACTATGACATAGAGTAGCTCGGCAACATACTTTTGGATGTATGCGAAATGAAAAACGATATTTAAAAAGTTGTCCCCAGCTAAAAAAGTTTGAATCGCAGGCTTTCCTGTTGCTTTATATGTTTTTAATGCTACGGTCTATTTTGCACGAATGCGCCATCTGTTGGGATAGACGATAGGTAGAATCTGGCATCACGTTGTGGAAGTGGGAAGTTCGATTCTCCCGGGGCCGGACATTTTTTTAAGCTGCCGTTGGCGTACTTGGAAACTGAAATCAAATATTTGGCCAGAACAAACGCCCCTGACTGAGGCAGGATCGTCAAAGCTCCTTCACTTGGTCTGTTTACTGAACGCTGCCGTTGATTCTGTGCATGAAGGCTGAGTTTGCCACACTGAGAGCAACCCAGTGACGGCGGGTGGCGTGTCTTTAAAATTTTCAAAGTAATGTTTAGAGATACATATACAATTTAGCCTTGTTTAAATACTTGTGTTAAAAGGTTTTCAATACGTAAATAAATGTTTCAGCAGTAGCAGTAACTTCCAGGTTTGCAAGTCACGTGATAGGGATACTTATTGTCACGAAGACAAGGACGATGCAGCTGTCTTGAATGAGAAACATGTTTATTGGAGCGAACTTGTGCTCCCCTAACAACTCAAAAGAATTGAGAGGCGGCGAAGCAGCGGACAACAAAGTGACTTGCACAGGCGAGTGTCGTCGAATCGAATGCCCCGGCGTCCGCACTGCAGGCTTTTTATCTTATGGCGCGCGTGGTTCTCGAAACGTCGATTCGCATCGAGAACATAGTAGATCCAAGAAGATTATTCTGGACTGTTCACGTTAGATCGGAATGCTCTCCCTATCACAACAGATAACACATGCGGCACAGAAAGAAAGAATGGAACACGTGCTTCCCTTGGCGCAGAGATAACACAGACCGGCGCAGTTGAGCGGTAAAAGCAAAACACAAATAAACAAACCCAATGTATGGTTCGCGGCATTAGCACCCCTCTAAGAGTGCATCGACCCGATGCTAACATAAGCGACAGTCCGAACAAATGAAAATAAAAGTTCGTCATTGTCCGTAGAAAGGTTTTAAGCGAACCACGTGGACGACTTCAGGCCGCCTGCGTTGTCTTGATGTGCCGGAGTTACCATCGGGGATCACTTCGTAGGTAAGTTGGACAACACGTCGTAGAATCTGGTAGGGTCCGTAATACCGTCGCAGGAGCTTCTCACTGAGTCCGCGTCGTCGGATGGGAGTTGAAGCCCACACACGATCCCCTGGTTGGTACTCGGCGTCTCGGCGTCGGAGGTTGTAGCGGCCCGCATCCACCAGCTGCTGGTCTGTTATACGAACTCGAGCGAGCTGGCGGGCCTCCTCCACACGTTGAAGATATCCGTGGACGTCGGCGTTGAGGTCGTCGTCTTCTACGTGCGGAATCATGGCGTCGAGCATCGTAGTCGGCCTTCTACCGTAGACAAGCTCGAACGGCGTCAGCTGCGTCGTCTCCTGAATAGCCGTGTTGTACGCAAACATGACATACGGGAGCACTTCGTCCCAAGTCTTATGTTCAACGTCAACGTACATTGACAGCATATCTGCGATTGTCTTGTTCAGACGTTTTGTTAGTCCGTTCGTTTGGGGGAGGTACGCCGTCGTTCTTCGGTGAACCGTGTTGCTGTAGCGTAATACTCCTTGCTTCAGCTCCGCAGTAAATGCCGTTCCGCGGTCTGTGATTAGGACTTCTGGGGCTCCATGTCACAGCACAACTTGGTTTATAAAGAACTTCGCCACTTCTTGTGCAGTCCCCCTTGGAAGAGCAGTGGTCTCTGCGTAGCGCGTCATGTAGTCTGTCGCTACGACAATCCACTTGTTCTGTGATCGTGACGTAGGGAACGGGCCTAAAAGGTCCATTCCAATCTGTTGAAATGGTCTCGATGGGACGGCGATCGGTTGCAGAAGTCCGGCGGGTCTTGTCGGCGGCGTTTTTCGTCGCTGGCAGTCACGGCAGCTCCGGACGTAGTGGGTGACGTCAGAGGTAAGGCCGGGCCAGTAGTACCTCGCCTTGATTTTTCCAATAGTGCGGGCTGTGCCCAGATGTCCGGAAGACGGGTCGTCGTGGCACGCTTCCAAATTTCGTCACGAAGGTCCGCGGGGATGACGAGAAGGTAATTCGCTCTTGTTCCAGGGCTGAAATTCTTCTTCACAAGGACGGAGTTTCTCAGGCTGAATGCTGGTAAGTTGCGTTTGAAGATCCTAGGAACGGCAACGTTGCATCCCTCGAGGTACTCGATTATGACGCGTAAGTCGGGGTCGGCACGCTGCTGGGCGGCTAGGTCGCTCTCCGTCACGATCCCGAAGAACGCGCTGTCTTCATCAGAGTCTTGTGGTGGTGGGTCGACGGGGGCGCGGGACAGGCAGTCGCTGTCGGAGTGTTTCCTGCCGGATTTATAAACGACTGTATAGTCGAACTCCTGCAGGCGCACGCTCCACCGCCCAAGACGGCCAGACGGGTCCTTCAAATTGGCGAGCCAACACAGTGCATGATGGTCTGTTACAACCTTGAATGGCCTTTCATACACGTATGGGCGAAATTTTGAAATCGCCCATACAATAGCCAGGCACTCTTTCTCAGAGGCAGAATAGTTTTTCTCCTCCTTCGACAGACTACGGCTGGCATAGGCGATTACCCTTTCGCAGCCGCTTTGCTTTTGGACAAGGACGGCACCCAAGCCTATATCACTGGCGTCCGTGTGCATTTCCGTTTCGGCATTTTCGCCAAAATGAGCGAGCACGGGCGGGCTTTGCAGGCGTTTTTGCAGCTCGCAGAATGCTTTTTCTTGGTCGTTTTCCCAGCTGAAATGGGTGCTATCTTTCGTCAAGCGAGTGAGTGGCTCTGCAATGCGTGCGAAGTTTGCGACGAAGCGCCGGTAGTATGCGCACAGCCCGAGAAATCTTCGCACGCCCTTCTTGTCTTTCGGCCTTGGGAAGTTCGCAATGGCTGAAGTTTTTGCCGGGTCAGGTAGGACTCCCGCGGCGTTGACGACGTGGCCCAAGAACTTGAGTTCCCCGTATGCGAAACGGCACTTTTCAGGCTTCAGCGTCAACCCCGACGTACGAATGGCCCCGAGTACAGACTCCAACCTTTCAAGGTGTTAGTCGAAAGTCCGGGCGAATACCACTACGTCGTCGAGGTATACGAGGCAGGTGTGCCACTTAAGGCCAGCTAGCACAGTGTCCATGACTCTTTGAAACGTCGCTGGTGCTGTGCACAGCCCAAACGGCATCACCTTGAACTCGTATAGGCCGTCTGGGGTTATAAATGCAGTCTTCTCTCGGTCTCTCTCGTCCACTTCAATTTGCCAGTAGCCGGTCTTCAGGTTCATCGATGAGAAGTACTTCGCGTGGCAGAGGTGATCGAGGGCGTCGTCGATTCGGGGGAGGGGGTACACGTCCTTTTTCGTGGTTTTGTTCAGTCGCCGGTAGTCAACGCAAAACCTTAATGTGCCGTCTTTTGTCTTTACGAGTACGACGGGCGCAGCCCAGGGGCTTTTCGATGGCTGTATAATGTCGTCGCTGAGCATGTCGTCGAATTGAGTGCGGATGGCTTCCCGTTCGTGTGAAGAGACGCGGTACGGTGACTGTGGGGTAGGTCGGGATCCATCTTCGGTTATTATTCGGTGCTTCGCTAGAGGGGTCTGACGTAGTTTTGCGCTCGATGAAAAACATTCGCTATAGCGACGCAGCAAAGCCAGTAATTTTTTCCGTTGTTCTTGCGGTAGCGCCGGATTCACGTCGAATGGCTGCGGGAGCTTGAAGGTTTCTACGGGTGTGCGTTCAAAGTCGGCGACCGCGATCGCGTCATTTGCTTCTTGCGTTTCTTCGATGAATGCAATAGACCATATGCAAAATGCGCCCCGCCATCTCACGTCGACTCCGGTAACTAGGTCCGCCATTTTGGTACGGTCGTTTGAAACCGAAACCAATTAGCAAAACATAGAAGGCGGGCATTGACCGCTCTTGGTGATGGACTACAATGCCGGAGCATTGCTTCGTGCCGCAGAGCACGCAATGCGGAAATACCGGTTCAAATGGAGAAAAGGTACGTGAAGTTCCACGCTTTTGAACGAACTTTGTGACGCGAACTGTGCCGGCGCGAGCAACCTTTGTGACACGCTGGGCGCGGTGCGCTTGGAGCGAATATTTGTCGTTGGTTCGCTAAGCGCGGGGTTCCGTAGTCGCTGTCCGTATGAAAAATACAGCTGGGTTGGAGTTCTGTTGTCCAGCCTTTGTATTCTAAATGAAGCCTGAGCGTGTGCCGCCTATTCACGCGACTGACAGCGGCGCTCGACCGGGAAAACAGTACCACACGTTGCCAAAATTAGGGTGTTTCTTTACTCGTCCCTGTGGCTCTGCGCCCGCTTCGTTTCATTGTTAAATGGTACCGCTTAGCCACTACACGAGCTTTTATCTTACCTAGGTCGGTAAACAAACTTTTCTTGCCGCACTACGCCGTCACGGCGCGGTTGAAAATTTCCTCTGTGGCGGGCGCGCACGGTATGGGAGTGTGTTGTTGGTTTCTTTACGTTGCATTTAGCCGCGTGTCGTTGCAAAAGTGGCGAACACTGTTTTACGATGATTTAACGGTGGAAAATTGGAGCTTTTGCACTTGGTTCCCCATTTGCCGGGCTGAAAGGTTTGTTGTTACGTCAAGTTAACTTGGTGCCCATCGTCATTCCAGCAACGATGTATTTACTGTCGAATATTTTGAGACTAAAATACACACTCACTCCTCTAGTTTGTCCCATGCTGCATGCATGCCTCCGACGTAATGATAGTGGCCATTGATGTAGGTAAATGAGACAATTTTCAAGTTTTATTCAAAAAGAAAAAAAAAAAAACGGCCACAGTTGCATCAGGCCGCCGCGCATCAGCTTGAGTGCTTTTGCGTTTTTGTGGATATAACTGTAAATATAAATGGAACAAAAAGAAGCATTCGCGCACCATGAGTAAACACGACGTTGCCCAGCCTCTGCGTGCTTGCGAGATGACCACGGCGAAATGTGGCATGAATGCTTGCTGGTATCTCATAGGTGACCCTTCAGGTGCCATGCCAGTCCTTGTTTCTGTCACTGGGGGGGGGGGGGGGGGAGGAGGAGGAGCGGGAGGCCAGCACAACTGGGGCAAAAAACTCCTTCCCAAGGCTACCTAGTTTTTTCCCAAGCGCCTGCACGACACTTTGTTGCTGCTCGCATTGCTCCTGTACTCGACGTGCATCGAACAGACGCATTGGCAAGGGAAGGGAGGGGCCATTTTATCGCGGGCTTCTCCAGTCAATGTTTTGGACACTCGCTGGCTTGATGCCCTGCTGTCTCGGACGTCCCCACTGTTGTGGCAGCTCAGTGCACGCAAGCTCCGGTGGCGCCTCTTAAAACCTTCGGCTTGCAAGAGGGCGAGTAGGTGCACAGCAGCCAGGATGTGACTCCATGCTCCACTGCAACCCGCCGGGCACTTGCACGATGCCTCCCCAATCGCCCCACTGTCCGTCTCAAAGGTGAGGCACACAACATATAGGGCCGGCCACTTTTCTTCTGGGAGCGAAAGCAGCTGCTGAGCACATGGATGAGGCCCAACCTGCAAGAACAGAGAGAGTATCAGTAAATAACACTCAGGGAAGAACAGGACTAGTCCGCTACAGTTTATGGTAAAGGGACAGAGCAGTAAGAAGTGGCCGCAAGGAACAGACTCAAAATGACCAGATTTTGTGTCTTGCTTAACACTGTTGCAAGGGCAATAATCTACACCTCAAACAGCAGTGATGTCAAAATTGTTTGTCAAGTTAAAGCGTGCAAGTATCTCTGCATGCTTTGTTAATGCATTTTTCAAGAGAAGGAAGTTTAACATTTAAAAACCTCAGCGTGGGTAATGATACCAGTACCCGCATAATCGTGTTCGTCATAACTTAAGCAAGCAATAATATAATTATCAGGAACTCACTTCCAGAATCTTTCGAGATAAACAGGTAAACATTCGGGCTATACCGATGACCCATCGAATTAAAAAAAATCTTCTAGTTCAGTGAGTTCGAGCTAACGAGGTTTTACTGTATTATCTATTCGTGCAGACCAAAAACATGCGCTTTAGAAACATACACAACCACCCCACCGCCAAAAAAGGAGAAGAAAGACACACAAACAGATTTTTGCGCACAACATGCGCAATAAATAATGAACACACACAAAAAAAGAAAATTCAAGGCGTATGTGCGCTTTTGTAGTTGACTTCGCCGCAAAGCACGATTGCTTTGCGGCAAACGCGCGGGCGGACGACCGTCACGGAAAACGGCCGCAACCTTTCCGTAAATATCTTCGCCAAAAATCATCCCGTAAATTCCATGTACAGCATTTGAAAATACCTAATCCACCCACTAGCGGTACGGTCTGGCGATTGTCGCTCTCCTCTTTCAGGGTTACTGCAACAGGGTCGCCGCTACGCATTTGCGTGGTAAACAACGATGAACAAAGTGCTCTACAAATGCTCATACCGGTTAACTCGCGTCAAGTAAAAACAAAGAAGGATTTACTTACTGCGAGTCGCACGTGTTTGTCCGCACCGATGAAGGCGAGCAATGCGCCGCGGTGGCTAGGCGGCATGCCCAGCTCCGCTGCCGCTCGGATGGGTCTTAGGCGCGGCACCCCGAGTGGTACGAGTCTTCAGACATAGTCGGCAGCGCAGACAAGTCCTTCGTCCACAATCCGCGGTCGAGAGCCGGAAAACACCGTCCAGCTTGAGCCATACCGCGTTACCGTCACCTACTCTTCCACAGTAAAGAATACGAGACTTTCCGATCGGCGCCCGTACCAATATGGCCGACGGTCTCGTTTACATCAGTGTTGCTAGATCACCAAGCAATTTCGCATAGGGTCTATTGCCGCGCCCTTGTTTAAATGCTGGTACTCCTCGGTAAAATTAGTAACCAAAATGTGGGATTGGTGTTCCTTGAAGCGCGGAATGCCTCTTGCGACAGACACACCACGGTCGAGAAGCACCCTTTGATCAGTGTCTACGATAGCGTCGACGTCAGGAGCAGCATCTTCACAGTAGACTGCGACCATCAAACTGGCGCGGGGTGGCAGGGTGGCATGATCATCGGCAATCCTTACAGCAGCACGTCGTTCGGGGTTCGGTTCCGGCGTCATGGAGTGATGGTGGGAAAAAGTTATTGACTTAGTCTGCAGATCGATTATTGCACCGTTGCCCATCAAAAAGTCCATTCCAAGAATTACGTCGCGGGAGCAGTTAGGCAGAACGACGAACGCCGCAGGGTACGTTGTGCCGTCTATGGTGACGCGCGATGTGCATGGTCCACTTGGCGTTACGAGATGGCCTCCTGCTGTGCGTATATGCGGACCGTCCCATGTTGTCGTAACTTTCTTCAGCTTCGACGCGAATGAGCCGCTCATTACCGAGTAGTCGGCTCTCGTGTCGATGAGGGCGACTACCTCAAAGCCGTCGATGGACAACTGGACATCGGACGCCGCTTTCCGCGAGTTTTTGGTGCGTCGGGGCGTTGTATCTCGGCTTGTACGTGTTGACGGTCGGGCGCCATGCGTCGTCATTCTCGTGATCTTCTCAGCGGCAGGCTCTGTCGTTTCGGGTGCGCGTCGCGTCGTGTCGTCGTCGGGTTCGGGAGTCACGTCCGGGTTAGATCGAGTCGTTGGTCTGCAGGTGCGGTGTTCGGTGCGGCCATGCGTCGATGGAGGGTTTTCGTTTTTTGGCCGTTCTGAAACTTCACCTCCAGAAGTTGCTGCTTTTAGTTTCCCCCGGGTGGGCTGGGAGACCTTCCACGTACGAAGTCAGCACTGCTACGGCGGTCCGGCGACTGGTACGGGTAGGGCGACGGCGAACGGTTGAAACGGGCTGGTCCACGGCTGGTGTTCGACAGGTATTCTTCAATCTCAGATGGGTGCTGGCCGGGTCGGGTGCGTGGTGCGTCGACGGAGAAACCACGCAGTCCGAGTCTCTTGTATGGGCAGCGACGGTAGATGTGGTCGGCCTCTCTGCAGTGGTAGCACAGAGGACGATTATCCGGTGTTCGCCATACGTCAGTCTTCCTCGGCGTCTGGGTTTGTGCTACCGGGGGTCGGGCGGGCGACAGTGGGTGGCGGTAGGGCGGGGCCTCTTGACGACATGCCTCTTGACGACGTGTTGGAGCAGGGCGGGGTCGGTGAACAGCCGCAGAGTACGTCATAGCTTGGGGCTCGCAGTGTACTTCGGATGCCACAGAAGTTCCCAAAGCGTTTTGAACTTCTTCCCGGATCACGTCAGTTAGGCAAGCTACTTGGGGTTGCGGCGTCGTCGGGAAAGTTTCCGCAGCTCCTCTCTCACTACTGCGCGGATGGTCTCCCGTAGGCTATCAGCCGGAATCCGCATGTTGTCGACGTAGTTCGCACTGGCCGCGCCAACAAAGTTCCGGTCATACTGCTTAGCACGCATTTCGAGAGCCTTCTCAATCGTTCTGGTTTCGGTCACGAATTCAGCGATGGTTTTGGGCGGGTTGCCGACAAGTCCAGCAAACAGCTCCTCCTTCACACCGCGCATCAATAAGCGTAACTTCTTTTCTTCCGTCATTTCGGGGTGCGCGCGGCGAAATAGTTGTTTCATCTCCTCAACGAAGATCACGGCCCCTTCGTTGGGGTGTTGTGTCCGAGTTTCAAGCAAAAGCGCAGCTCGCTCTTTTCTCACAACGGTAGTGAATGTCTTAAGAAACTCCCTTTTGAAGTGAGTCCAGTCGGTCAAATAACTCTCATGGTTCTCGAACCAAGTTTGAGGAGCATCTTCTAAGTAAAAGAAGACATGCCGGAAAGTTTCTTCGTCGTCTCACCTGTTGAAGATGCGGACGCGCTCCAGCTTCTCTAACCATTCTTCGGGGTCTTCAGCGGGGGCTCCCCGGAACGATGGCGGTTCCCGGGGCTGCTGCTGGACGATTGGCGACGTTGTTTCTTGCACCATGGTGTTGGTTGCAGCATTCCTTTTCTTGGGCCCTTCTGGCATTAAACTGAACTCGGGTGGTAAATCTTGCAGGCGGAGGCTGGCTCTTGTTGGACTGCCTTGGCGGCTTCCCGAGGTTGTAGTGGGCATGAAGGGTGCGTACCCCGCACCTCTACCAGATGTCACGAAGACAAGGACGATGCAGTTGCCTTGAATGAGAAACACGTTTATTGGAGCGAACTTGTGCTCCCCTAACAACTCAAAAGAATGCAGAGGCGGCGAAGCAGCGGTCAACAAAATGACTTGCACAGGCGAGTGTCGTCGAATCGAATGCCCCGGCGTCCGCACTGCAGGCTTTTTATCTTTTGGCGCGCGTGGTTCTCGAAACGTCGATTCGCATCGAGAACATAGTAGATCCAAGAAGTTTATTCTGGGCTGTTCACGTTAGATCGGAATGCTCTCCCTATCACAACAGATAACACATGCGGCACAGAAAGAAAGAATGGAACACGCGCTTCCCTTGGCGCAGAGATAACACAGACCGGCGCAGCCGGGCGGTAAAAGCAAAACACAAATAAACAAACCCAATGTATGGTTCGCGGCAATATTGTAGTGTTACGTTTGGACACTACGAACCACCACCCTTCCGATTTCAGGAAGTTTGCTGGCAAAATAAAATTATTTCCGCCAATTTGTTTAGAAATCGCTTGTGGTTACTGGTCTATATCAAACGCTCGTTTTTATATGAGCTAGAGAACATATACGAGACAAAACTAGATTGTCTGTCCCTTTAACCTTACCTCATCAATTACTATGCACCACCACTCAGCCCCAACCCTACCTATGAAATAGCAACAAAGATCCAAAGGTTCTTTTCCCGACCAACGTTGAAAGGGACATTCTAAACAATATAACACACCCTGAACACCAGCAAAAGGAAAAATATTTATGGGGAAATGTTCTGCAAATATACTTTACTTGTTTTCCGATGTGACTGACTAATCATGCTTATATTGCCACCAGCGAAGTAAAAGTGCTCAGAAGTACCCTAGTTTGTTTCCTTGTCTACAGCATCCCTTCAAACAGGTCAGGAGCTGAAAGGATTTCCCGCTCTGCAGCGTATTCTTTAAGCGAATGGGTGGCTCTTTGTGTTCCGCGCGTTTTATATCTTG
The DNA here is from genome assembly GCF_048455015.1 of Haemaphysalis longicornis. Classification (NCBI taxonomy): domain Eukaryota; kingdom Metazoa; phylum Arthropoda; class Arachnida; order Ixodida; family Ixodidae; genus Haemaphysalis; species Haemaphysalis longicornis. The sequence continues at coordinate 99,041,555 of NW_027526233.1, read as the reverse complement.
GTTCTGTCGAACGACTGTTCCTTCAGTGTCTGGTTCTTCTGAGTAAGCATAAATGCTTACTTGAGGGGCGTCACCAATACCTTACTACTCTCCCGAGCCCGATAAATTAACGGCAAGCCAGCTACCGAGCGTGCTTCACTATTGTAATTTATCCCGAAGGGAACAACGTTGTTCGCCTATCTCGTAAATATTGCAAATCTGGTTCTCAGAACTAACGCGTGTGCTTGAAGCGCACGGTTCAAGATTGTTTTTTACAATCAGAACGACCGTTGCCTTTAACATGCCGTCGACATCAAATGCCAAGGACCACCAGCAGCTTCCGGCAAGTGCCTGTTCAACGTCTATTGTGCTTCGGTGCGCGTCAAACAATAGCATACTGCGCCCCTCTTCAAACTACTTTCTTAGACGGGTAAATGGGATGTCTTCAGTAACTGTACGCGGTGCCTTCCTCAATCATGATGTCTCCCTCGCTCTCACTACAGCGGCTTCGTTCTATTGCATTGCTCCTCCAGTGGTCCTGACCACTTGAAGAGGCAGATTCTCCCAGTCACATAAGGCGTGTGCTTTGAGCTCACCAGGCCCATTATCCTCGGGACGTTTCCTGTGGACATATTTCCGCCAAATCAAGCAAATGCTTTTGGAGATCGCAATGTCTTTTGTGTTGGACTCCAACAAGAACATTTCATACCTAAGTTACAGAGCTGGAGCTTGTCGTCATATCAACGATCATCATTGTAGTATTGTGTATTACTCCCGAACACCGTCATTTGCCACTACTGGGGAGGCAAGTCGTGAGCAGCCAATAAAGCCAATTGGGCAGCAGTTCAATACAGCCACATGTCCAGCTTTATTCCCGGTGGAGGAACCGTCCGTTATATGCGACTAGGCGATGTGTCGATCAACTTGTTGAGCAGAAAATGGAGGTCTGAATTAAGATAATGAAGAATGCACAGGCTGCTTTTCGGTTCCCCGAAGTTACCCGGGGTTCGAATAAGCTACTCGGAAAGCCCCGGGAAGCACTCCGCACCTAAGCATCAGTTATGTCATACAGTGTAAATGATCGCGAAGGCATCCCGAGTAGCTCATTCGAACCTCTGTAACTTCAGTGAACCGAGAAGCAGCGTGTATTGTTCACTATCTTAATTTATATCTCCATTTTCAGCTCAACAAGTTGATCGACGCTTCGCCTAGTCACCTATATCACAGGGACATGTGGCTGTATTGAACTGCTCTCCACCTCCCTAAACAACTAACTACTCGATCCGGGTTGTGCACTTCAATTTACCGCATTCCTCCTCTAATATTCAGGTATCCGAGAAACACATAGGCTAGCAAAAACGCAACGGAGGTAGTGTGAGGAATTTTAGCTTCAATATTTGTTCAAACTGCAGGCCATACTCAGATACTATGGGCCGCTGAACTTTTAATTATGAAATTATTATCCACGCTAGGCTGTGCGTCCAGGTTTTTATGGAATCGTATACGATTGTGTGACTTTTCTGTTACATATTCGACGATGTTTGCCCTCTCATATATCGGTGTGCAAAACGCTCCCGTCCAAAGCCCCACCCCAATTGATGAGACTTTGTGATACACATAATATCGTCGAACAGCGAAGCACAACCTCCCGTCCATACCTTTAAATTCAAAGTGCGCTAGTCCGAGCAACGTGAATGCATGGGTCTGCTTCCTTGTCTTACACCAACAGCGTGACGTATCGCTATCGTTCAAAAATCGCGCAAAACTCCTTGTCAAAACTTTTTGTTGCACCCAAATACGTCCCCCTCCGAGCCCGTAGTACCTTCGACACCTGCCTCTCTCTTTTCATTGAAAGGCACAGGGTAAGCGTTATGCTCCTTATGCATTTTTGGACATTTTGAAGTAGCATTTTCTCGGCATCTACTAAAAGTATGTATATTTTCCATACAATATTTTCTTTCAAGTTTTAAGCCATTTTTAACTGTTCAAGATATCGTAAAATCAGACTAAAACGACGTTTTTTTTATGATTGTTTTCCCGAAAGTACCTGAATTTTTGCTTCGTTTGCATAAAAAAATTCTGCAACAAAGAAAGGGTATGTGCATATTTTCAATTCTGGCACAGTAGATGTGACCAGAATTGAAGACGAGAAGGGAAAATGAGCTTGTTATCCTGCAGGATACACGAAGTGATGCTACCTACGTATTAAAATAATTGTTTCAAGAGAATTGACCCGCCGTTGTGGCTCAGTGGCTAAGGTCTTGCGCTGCTGAGCACGAGGTCGCGGGTTCAATTCCCGGCCGCAGCGGTCGCTTTTCTGATGGAGGGGAAAAGCAAAAATGCCCCTGTTTACGAGATTTCGGCGCACGTTAAAGATCCTCAAGTGATCAAAATGAATCCGGAGCCCTCCCCTCCGGCGCGCCTCATCGCCGGCGTTGCGTCGGCGCGTTAAACCCTACAATCAATCAATCAATCAATCAATCAATCAATCAATCAATCAATCAATCAATCAATCAATCAATCAATCAATCAATCAATCAATCAATCAATCAATCAATCAATCAATCAATCAATCAATCAATCAATCAATCAATCAATAAACGTTTCAAGATAATTGAGTTTAAAGTAAGAAAAGAGCTGAAAAGCAATACGTGCTTGCGGCAAACAACGCTTGAGTCATTTATTTATTAAGCACCAGATTCGTAATCAGCGTCGAAATCATTTTTTCGCTTTTCGGCGTGTCGTCGGTCCTGCGTTGCCTATTGTGGGAGATTTCGTGAAGCTCGCTTCGCAGAGTATCTTCGCTTGTTGTCAAATTGTTTCAGCCACTTGATAGCGGTGTTGCACTCAGGGTTAAATCCGAATGATTCCGAACCTCTTACTCGCGCTATGCTATCATAACTGAAAGAACAGCATCCAATGTGGAAATCTTGAGAATGTCAAGCCCAACAAAGAGTTTTGTTGGCGCGCGGCGGCGAAGCACAAATGTGACGAAACGTGCCTAGCGTCTTGAGTCTGCGTTGGCTAAAAAATCTTCTATGCACTGGGTGCATAAAAATGTCTTAATACAGCCCGTTCCAAAAAAGCGTTTTTGTGTGGAGCTGTAAGTTTCTTGGTGGAAGAAATTACAATAAAATTGGAGTACATTCTAGAAGAGGACACGTTTATTCACTACTTGCTTAAAATGCTACTGAAGTGCTTTTAGAATAGTGTAAAAATATATTTGTTGCAAATACTACGTTGGTTACTTTATTACTGTAAAGTTTTTTTCGTCTTTTGTAGTCTGGGGACAGAGGTAATCGTCGGTAAAGTTGAACCTACACCGCGCCCACTGCTCTCTTCCGTATCGCCGGAAGAGCGAGAAACCGAGAGGCAGCGACCGGAATTAGCGTCATATTCGGAAGATTGCCAGCTGCGTTCTCCGCCGCTTCGCTGTGTCCTCGTTTGTGGGCGAAGTTCCAAATTAAGCGGGCGTTTATTCTGCCCTTTATTTATCTTTATTGTCCAGAGTTGCTTTGGCTTTGATTTCTGACCGTTATGCCACTGTGTTTTTAGAGATTCCCTAAAGCGACTCCTAGATACCAGAGATTTCCTACGCGGACGCCCTTGTCTACTACATTGCCTTCACGAGTAGTGGGGCCCGGTCGTGTCGTCGGGTACTGTGTGCTTCATAAGCGAATAGACGGCTCAGACAAATACCGAAGTGCCCAAAGTTACTGATCCGTTATTATTAGAGGATTAGAAAATTTTCGGGACATCAGCGCTCTTGGTTTCCTGAACTTCTTGTTCGTTTTCGTGACCACCATTGTTAGCTATTATGACAGCTTCACTGAGTAGGTAGATTTTAAGAAGAAATCAAGCAAGCTAAAAACCATGAAGCGTTTTAATGCGTGTGGAAGCGCTAGGCACCCTCGCCTGTCGTGCATTCTCGAACGGCACACGATACGGTTCAAAACGACGCATGCCGCGGCAGCAACCGCTCTTCGTTTCAGTCTAGAAACAAGGCAGTCGCTTCAAGCAAGCTCAACGTGGAAGAGAGTGGATGATAGTGCGGTGAAAAACTGCGCTAGGGATTGTTATCTAATGTGATTCTGAAAGAGGTGATCGAATTTGAATGGCGATGCGAAGCGCCGACCTGTCGCGGAAGCTAGTCGATGGCAGCAAATGCACCTGCCCGAGCACCATATGTTGCGAGAGGCCGATGAATGGCGCTACCTGCAAGCAAGAATGAAGACAGCACCGATCGCTAGAATGACTATACACGTGAAAACTTGGCTACACATGCGAGAGAGAAGACGAGAGTGTGGTGAAAAACTGTGTTACGGATAGTCGTTCGCAATTGTACAGATAGCAGCGACCAAATATCTGCCTCGGTGCTAAGCCTTAGGTTCCCTACATCCGAGGTGATCCGTGCAACCCAATCCGGCTAGAGCTGTTGGCGGAGGCGTTCTTCTAAAAGCGCATCGCGGGCTAGCGTGCTGCGTTTGGGTCCCTCTACATTTTGGGGGCCGCCAACGTTAGGTTTTCCTAATCCAAAACTGCGTATGTGCAGGAATGCCACGTTCCACTGACCGGCCGCGCTGTGACAGGGCACCAGCACCTCCGCGCGACGCGGTGACCGGCCGCTCGCTAGCTGCTGCTTGCGCGCATCGCACGGTGCTGCACATAGCATGTTACCGCCAATAGAAATGTAAAACCTAAGTTACACATGCGAGGAAGGTGATGATGGTGTGTTGAGAAATTGTGCTAGGAATTGTGAAAAGCGCTGGAAGTCGAAGCGGCAAGCCAATATCTGCGCACCTTCGCTGCATCATAGAAACAGAAGTCGACCATGAAGCGTTGGGAAAGAACTCTTTCTAAAGCTCACCGCGAGCCAACTTGTTACGTTTATACTTCCCTCAGGCTCTCCTATTATAAGGAAAGATGTTGTGACTCTTCCATTCACCAGAGGACTTTCTGGCCCTTACCTGAACAGGAACAGAACGAGCTCTTCAGGCCGACCGGTCACCGCAGCGCCGGCACTTCCGAATATGACGTCATCTGCCGCCAGCCATTCCCGAAAGTCAGCCAGAGCTCTCGCCATGCACCCGGGTAGGGGCGTTTGTTTTGAGGACAAAGGGTGGTTTTGGGGTATTAATGCGAAAATAAACATGTTTTTTTCAGCATCAAGAAAATTATAACGTAATGCTCCCAACGTAATGTTTTCCAAAAGCTCTTAACCGGCCCTTTAAGGTAAAGCTGCTCTTTTCCTTTGTTTTCCTTTGTCTTCCTTCCAGCAAAATACGGTATCTGAGGGCGTAGGTAGTATTGTACCACAAAGCAATACTGTTTGTACGGGAAAGGTAATCGAAAGCTACTGCAAAGATAAAACGCATTCCCATTGTCATTCGATTGCACTGCAGTGGTGGATTAGAAAATATAAATTTCGTTTAAGGATAGCCAGGACAGAGAGATTAAATTGAAAGGGAGTGGGCCCGCGTAGTGGCAAATGACGGTGTTCGGGAGTTACACAGAATGCTACAAAGATGATCGTTGATATGACGACAAGCTCTCCTGCACAGTAAGTTAATTATAAAATGTTCTTTTTGGAGTCCAGCACAAAACAGAATGCGATCTCCAAAAGCATTTGCTCGATTTGGCGGAAATATGTCCCGAGGAGAATGATCCCGGTGAGCTCAAAGCAGATGCCTTATGTGACGGGGAGAATCTGCCTCTTCAGTAGGTCAGGACCACTGGAGCAGCAATGCAATAAAACGAAGCAGCTGTACAGAGAGCGAGGGTGACAGCAGGAATGAGGAAGGCACTGCGTACACTCACCGAAGAGATCCTGTTTAACCGTCTATGGATGTAGTTTGGAGAGGGGCGTAGTATGCTATTGTTTGACACGCACGGAAGCACAATAGTTTATTGAACAGGCATTTGCCGGCAGTTGCTAGGGGTCTTCAGCATTTGATGTCGACGGCATATCAAATGCAACGGTCTTTATGCTTGGGAAAAACAACTCCAACCGTGCGTTTCAAGCACACGGGTTAGCTCCGTGAACCAGATTTGCAATATTTACAAGATAGTTTGGCGAGTAGCGTTATTACCATCGTGATAAATTACAATCGTGAAGCACGCTGGCTAGCTGGCTTGCCGTTAATTGGTAATGCTTGGGAAAGTACTGAGGTATTAGTGACATCCTTTAAGTAAGCATTTATGTTTTCTCGGACGAACTAGAGGCTGAACCAACGGCTGTTTAGCAGAACCGAAATATGAAATGCGCGGAACCCAAGGAACCTCCCACTCACTGAAATATTAAACTGAAGTGCGGGCAGTGCTTTCAGCTGTTAAACTGTTTGAAGAAATTCTCTAGACTTTTCGGGAAAAAAAATAAGGTGCTTCTGAGCACTTTTACTTCGCTGCCGGCAATTTAAGCACTATTGGTCAGTCAGATCAGTAAACAAGTCAAGTTTATTTGCAGAGAATGTTTCCAGAAATATTTGACTGTTTGCTGCTGTAGGGTGTTCTGTATTGTTTGGAATGTGCCTTTCGACGTTAGTCGGGAAAAGAACCTTTGGATCTTTATCCCTATTTCATAGGTAGGCTGGTGCAATGTAATTGATGAACTAAGGTTAATGTTTATGCTTTTCTCGCCATCGCGTCTTGATGAAAGGTCCATCACGCAATCTAGGTAAAAAATGATCGTGTAACAATTATAACAAAGTCTTGTTTGGTACATTTGGTATAGTCTGGAAATCAACAATAACGTGAAAAAGGGCAGGAGAGATTGCCCAGCATCGTTTCGCACCGACATCGCCGATACCTCCTTGGCAACGTGGGTGTCCGAAGCAGGAAATTTGAAGGGAATTCATGTGCGGTCGTGGCGCCGTATGGACTCGTGATCGTCCGCGTATACCTACGACCGAACACATCCCAGAGCGACGTTGAGTTTCCTGGTTAGAGTAACTCAAACACTACGGCTACACCCAGAAAATGACTCTGGTCTTGCTCTGCGGAGACTTCAAGGGAGACAGGACCAAGCAGTCGGGTAAATACATCGCGACTTTTATGCTAGACTATAGTGGTTGAATGTGGACATACCACCCAAAACCATTCCTGGATAGATGTGATGTTTTTCAACAGACTCTGTCAAGTCACGATGCCAGAACCTCTTAGGGGCAACGACAGAGTTCACAAAGCAATACTGTGTAAATGAACAGTCATTCGTTCCTAAGTGAAACAAATAAAGCCATAACTTCCCGAATAAAGGAACGTGTCGTAATTCATTCAACTTATAAAAAAAAATCAACTACCCGTCTGTCTGATGTGAAGCCCGCTACCAGTCTGTCTGACAGCTAAAAGCGAACCTTTGGTGCGTTTAGCTGGGTCCAACCAGCACAACCAGCACTAAATCCTTGCCAAGGAAACGATGAAACTCAACGTCGAAAGCTTCGCGTTTTTCCATTGTCGTTTTACGAGCGAGCAGTTGTAAAACTTGTTTCTTTGCACGAGTACTGAGCTCAGTGCTGCACGAATGATTAGCCTGCCGCATGCTCTGAGCGTGTTAGGCGATTACTGCTGGGTCCTGTCTGGGATTTTTGTTTTCTACTCAAAATGTGTCCACCAACGAGGGTGTAACCGCTTTGTTGTATTTGGTGCTATTGACAAACACAAAAACTCAGGGGCAAAGGTCGACCTTCACATCTACGCAACGCTCTAAGTAAGTCACACAAAATGCTAGCCCTGACCGCTTACTTGGAGTGAAGTTGGCGAGCAGCTTTGGTTCGATAAATACATAAGACAATCAGAAACCTTGACTATTCATTCACCGGAGTTCCTATATATATATACAAGTTGCGTAACGCCGCTTCAGACACAGTTGGCTATGGGGAATTAAAAAAAAATGAATGAAATAACCTTTGCTATAAAAATTCTAAAACGAAGTCATAGTCATATTTATTTCTGGTTTATTGGTTTTTGTCTTTACGACTCATGGTAGCAGCTTCCAAAAATGGAGTATTTCAACATTCGCTGAAATGCGACAGGCTTTTCAACTGGCCCTGTATTTGCGCCAGGCTATGGTGCGGCTACGGCTGCAGGAGTGTAGCGGGCGCTATAATTTTCGGTTTTGGAAGTGTGCAGAGCAAACCATTCTGCAAATTGTATATGCGAGTGTTGTACGCTTTTTGCATAGTAAATATGACAAGCGCTGGCTTTTTCTTATAAACCGTAAAACGTTTTTTGAGATGGGCGCTGCTGCAAACTGATAAACCCACCATTGGCACTGCTACAAACAAAAACGCCGAATTATGTGATCATGTCAAGTCTGCATAAAGCAGGAGACTGTTAAGCCAGCATGGAGGAAAGAACTGCTGTTCCGATGTTGTGTAATAAGCATTGATAAAGTAAGGAATTTTACATTGCAAATAGAAGGAATATAGTTAAGAGCAAAAAATTTGTAACAACAGTGTATTTAGAGGGAAATGAAAAAGCTAAGGCAGAATAAATCGCAAATAAGTTTCAGTATTGCGTGATGTTAATCCGAAGACGTTTGCGCTCTTTTATCCGTCTGGAACTTTCAATCTGGTCATACTATTTAAAGTAATTTCCTTCGTTGAATGCAGCATCATTATTAGTAAATTTCAACAGATCATGTTTTAGGCAATGTGTTAATTATACAACAATTTCTGGGCATTTTGTGTCATTGCAAGTTCTTGCAAATTTATTCAGTTTGCACCCACAACTCTGCAGTCTTTTTATTTTGTTTGCTCCGCTTTGTAGTTTTACTTTTACGATTGTGTTTACGAGTAATTCCGCAAAATTTAGGTGTTCACAATCTGCGTGATTGGTTGCATAAATTGAAAAGTGGTGATATATATGTTGCTCTTTTTGGAGGAATGGTTTCCAAAAAAAGGGATTGTTCAGCATTGAGCTATATTTGTGCTGTTTGGCGTTATTCCCAGTCGAAAACCACAACAGAAAAATACGACAGAATGATCCTGTGAAGGAATGAGACATTCTGTAGTCTGTAGTAAATCCTGTCCTGTATTCTGTAGTAAACCCTGTCCTGTAGTCTGTAGTAAATCCTGTCGTGTAGTTTGTCGTAAATCCTGTCATGTAGTCTGTAGTAAATCCTGTTCTGTAGTCTGTAGTAAATCCTGTCATGTCTGTTTTCGTAGTAAATCCTGTCATGTCTCGAATTTCAACTTGTTTTGCATAATAAATTTACTTCGCGTGATGTTTTTTCTATTAAGTACCTGAAGTATGAAGGATATGCATAACAATTTCAATAAAAATATGACCAACAAACATAAGCATTTGGGGGAATTCTTGCCTTTCTGGAACAAGCTTAAAATTGTTTTTAGTGAATAACTGATTTCAGAAAGCTGTTCCAAAAGGCAATACGTAAGCAATGCAACAAGTGGTACATTCATGCATGCAATACAAAAGTTTGATGTTACGCAGATTGCACATGCCTGATGTATGTGCAGTCGCAGAAACTCGTGGACACGCACACTGCACACGCGGAAACTCGTGGATGCGGCAGCCGCAGAACGTAATGCTGGAACACGCCGGAGACAACGCGGTCTCCAGCGAATAGCGAGGCCGATGCTCGCGCTAGGCCTTTTTTCTTTAATAGCCGTGTAATTACAAACCCAGCTGTTAAGAAGAAATACAGAAGTCTTTCCTTCAGGAACACCTAAGTAGCGCTACAAAATTTAGCTAGACTCATTTGGGCACTTTTCAGCTGATTTGGCCGTGCTTCTGAAGCAGGGCCAAATCGCGTCCCATCATCGCGTTCCGTCAATGACGCTCAATCTGTTCATGAAAGCAAATTTATTCTCCCGGATAGAAAAAAAACTATTAAACGAGCATGGACAATAAGCGTTCGAAAATTCGTTCCTTATACTAGTTAGGACCATTAAAACACAAGCAAACAAATATTTCTTGAACCTGATTTATTTAAGCAGCAAAACTCGAGAGAACGTGAGAGAATTAAAATGGAAAGTCAATATTTAGCTGGAATGCTTGGCTTGGTGAACGTTGATCTGTTGACAATGCATTCGCACAGCAAAACGTGGAGGGGTATCCTGTGGCGAAAAGCGCACGTCTCTGTGGTGATGCACTATCTCGAACAGTATGCACGCCCGATACCTGCCGAAGTCACGCAGGGGTCATTGCAAGTTCAGTCGATTGTCGAAGCACATCGCACGCATTCGAGATCACACTGCCTGCGAAATTCGTCGTATTCACTCGCATCAGTGTGCCGATAATCCCAAGCACCACGGTTAGTCGTGGCTAGAGGAGTCCTCACTTCGAGATGCTTGAAATCCAGACCACTGATCTTGCTTTTAGCACAGCTTCCGAAGCTTCAAATGTTGCGGCTGATACTTCGCGGAGACATAAGATGCACGTTTTTACAAAACGTTAGGCGTAACTTCAGCTAGTCAAAGCGCCGATGTTAAATGTGAACGAACCACTCGGCCACGCTGCCACCGCCAAATTTTGACCGAAAGACGAAAAGCAGGAGGGAACAAAGGAAGGGTAAGGAGGGAACCGGCCGATCACGAGAAGTTGTTTCGCGACCCCTCCTCACCCCTCTCGATTCTTCCTATTGGGGTCTCCCCGTCCCGCGAGTGCTGTCGCGCCGCGACATGCCTTCAGTGGTGACGATGCTTCCCCGAACTTCTTCCGAAGGGCCGGGCTAGAGGGAAGGCGCGCGTTTTCTTTCTTTCTGCATTTATTTTTTTAACACATCTCAGTAATGCAACGAGTCACTGGCGCCGTTTCTTTTCTTTTTTTTCACACAGGTAGCGGCAACTGGTTCGCTGTTTTTAAAATCTTATTTTAACTATTTAGGCTTGATTGGACACATGTTTCGCGTTGAAATAAACAAATTGCGTTCTAAAAAAATAAAACAACAGCACGCAGATTGAAACAATGGGGCTCTCGACACCCAGAAATACGTGTCAGAATGTGCGCTGCAATTATTACACCACGTCTTCAAAAATCATGTCTTGCTTGTCCTTTATGCGTCCGCTTTGCCGACGGGCTACCCTTATTGCCTCATTCTTTTATCAAAGATTGTCCACAGTACAATATATACAATTGCAATTCCCTCAAAGAATTAAAAGAAGTTGCAAGTTCTTTATGTATCCATTTCTTTGGCTATGGGGCTACGCTTAGATGTTGCAACATTACAGTGATTTGTGCTAAGTTGCGTTGTTAATTGCAAATTTGTAGCGAGGTTTTTTCAAACACGACCGGAATGCTAATGGCAGTAATGCAACAAACGTTCATTACAACAGACGCTTGCGATGCAATTCAACGAGATGACCATCACTCGCACGCACCATTGTTTTCGTGCAGCGCACGCTATAAAAGTGGGAATTCGCTGCACCGCACAGGCCGACAACACCAAGTTTCGGAGCATCTGCGTCGATCCCGGCGCTGGAATACAACCAGTTCACCCCTTAAGCGGCGCGTGGCATTCCCGTGTCCAGCCAAGCAGCGGTACCACACTAACTATCCTGTTCGTGCTATCCCGTTTGGCCTGTCTGAAGGTCTGTCCTCAAAGGCAAAGGCCCCGTGTTATTCGATGCTCTCCAGCAACCACCCCGCTCGTTCAGCGCGGCGTTTTCTGTTTTCTGTTGTCTCCAGCGTATTACATCACTCTCTCGATGGAAAATGTGGTCCCCGCGTTGATTTTGTCCAGCTCTGCGTTTTCCAGTGTAATCCGTTCTTTCCGGCGTAGTCCACCGCTCTCCTAATGCTGGAAAACGCGGGGTTTGCCGACAGGGTAAACAAGAGATTTTGTAGCAATACTGAACGGTCTGTCGTGTGACACTTTTGCAATGAATCTAAAATTCTCTTTCAGACTGTAACAATCTGCAGGGACTACAAAATGTTCGGTCGCATGGCAGATAATAATAGTAATTACGGAATCCAGTCGTAGTGGCTGAAGGACAGTCTGTGGTGCAACAGAAATTTGTGTAGTGCCTACAGGGTGTTGCACAACAGAAGCTTCTGTAGTACAACAGAAATGTCTCATGCGACAGACATTTTGTAGTTCTACTACAAAGGTTTTTGTAGTGGGGCTACACAATGTCTGTCGCATGATAGATATGTGTGTTGTACTACATAAATTTCTGTTGTACGACAGACATTCTGTCGTCCTACTACAGAGATTCCTGTCTCACAACAGACCATCCTGCATTCCCAACAGAAATTCCTGTTGTGCGACAGAAATGCCTGTCGTACGACAGATTTTCTGTAGTTGTACTACAGAAATTCCTGTCGCACGACTGACCATCCTGTAGTCCCAACAGATATCCCTGTCGTGCGACAGAAATGCCTGTCGTACGACAGATTTTCTGTAGTTGTACTACAGAAATTTCTGTCGCACGACAGACCATCCTGTAGTCCCAACAGAAATCCCTGTCGTGCGACAGAAATTTCTGTTGTGCGACAGAAATTCCTGTTGTGTTTTTCGACTGGGTTGCCGCATTAAAGTTTATGCTTTTTCTTACTGGAATGTTGTAATACGATTTTGTCAAGGGGCTCATAAATTAATCCAAGCTTTACTTACGTAACTTTCGAAACGATTATGTTGAAGGGGCACTGACACAAAATTTTAAAGGCGAGATAACTTCGGAGATAGATTGGTGGGAACACATATACATCATCTGCAAAATATCAGCGGCGAATACAGCCTAGAACATATTTAAAATCAATTTTAAAGTGTGCGAAACGCAACCGAGCTGCCAGCAGAGGACCACGCGCAATCGACATCCCGAGGATATCGTGTAAATAAACAACATCCAAACCCGTCACGAGTTTGTGTTTGCCGCTTCCGCACTGCCGGCGTTTTTCGCCGGCTCGCCCGGCTCGGCGCTCCAATCGGAGGGCCGGAGGGCGGAGCTTCTGCTCTCGAGAACGAACGACCCCATCGTTGGCGGCGGAGGCGCCGTGATTTCGTCAGCTCATGGGGCAGCTGGCCGCGACCAAAGTTCCACAGCGATTACAGGCACTCTGTTTCTATTACTGTTTATTACCATTGGATACGAAAACGCGCCGGAGGCACGAAAAGCCCACTGAGCTTGCCAACGGTCGCTGTGCAGGCGGCGGCCACGGCCGCGAAGTGGCCCAGGCCGGCGCAGGTAGCTCAAGTGATAGCTTGTTACCACTGCACGAAATTGTCCCCAAGTCCCGACCATGGTGGCTTACATGAGAAAGGAGTTAATGATGCAATGGCGGGTTGCAATAAAATTTGTCATCTGCACCGCTTGCTAGAGCGGCACTCGAATATCCGCCGCAGTGCTAAGCCGAACACATCTGTAGGCGGACCTGTAGGCAGACCGGCCGGCTGCTCCCAGCGCGCGTCTTGCCACCCACCGTCTCGAGCGTCGCGCGTCGTTCCTTAGCCGCGGTAGCATTTGCACTCGCAGCGCCTACGTCACATCCACGGTCGCTTTTTAATTAGGCGCCTCACGAGATCAGTACGTGGGGGCATTCGCTGAAACTGCCGTCGGTGCGGATTCGACAGTGCTACGGCGGCTCTGCTCTGTGATATCCCTCCGACGGTCACGTGGTCAGCTTTGTTCACACAAAATCCACAAAATCCATCGTTTTGCGGCACTCGCTAAAACCGAAACTGCGACTGGCCGCATTTAAAATGCCTCTGATTAAACAACCGTCGCACGCTGAAGCAAATGAGGTTTCTACAGGTTATAAGTAGGTCACTAGCAACTTATCGCAACAAAAAAAAGAAGATGCAAAATGTTTGTGTCAGTGGCCCTTTAACAGTAAAGTTGCCTGGATTTCTCTCATTTTCAGCTAAGCTTCGCAGAACTTCTCGAAGCCAGCAAACCGATTCCGTTTGCGACAGTTCATTGGTGAGCGTGTTGACTGCTCGCGTGATCTTATGGAATCTTGTATTGCTTTTGAAGTTGAACCGCTGCCAGAAGTAGTCGCCGAGAGCGGGTTTGTTTTATCACGGTGTACAGATATTAGCGCTCACAAAAATCAAGCTGCATGTATTTTAACTAAATGATCAATGCCAACATCAGATATGCCTTCATTCCTGGCCTCATATATTCTTCATATTTCCTATTTGAGCAACAATTGTGTCAAGTAATAATGTTACCCCCGATACAGATAAATGCCTTGTTCAAGCATATGTCAACATGCTTCCTCCTCGCTATCCTACGCCCTTTGCACACCGCCGTAGAGATGGGCAAAGCGGCTCACTTTAGTGATCGGCTCAGAACGGCTCAGTTCACTGAAGTGAACCGGATCATTTCAACGGTTCAGCGGTTCATTTAGGTCTGTAGCCTTGGTTAAGCATTCATAATTTAAATTACCTAATTCCTATTGAGTCATTCATTTTGTAACAACATCCGGTGTATTTGTGCTGAAAAGAATGGGCCTTAACATCATTACAAACATTTTTATGTGTCAGTGGTATTTCAGAATCACTCTCGGTCGATATATAAAGAAAAAAATGCAATTTCTTGTCAACTTTTTAACCTCAAAAATATGATTTCTACTAGTGAGCTATGACGCCAGAAAAAATGATTCTGGAAAACATTTTACAAGAAACTAATTTTAATATTGTGGTGGTGACGTGGTGGTGAACAACACTTTGTTCAGTTTATTCAAAGCGAGACGGGTCCGCTTTTTGGCAGCGATAATAGGGACCAGGCGGCCATTGTATGGCACCACTGACGCTTCAGCGAACAGCGCCGCCCGTGGCGAACCATTCGTCAGTGGAAAGCCGGTGGCGGTCAGCGCAGCGTTATTGTGCATGGCTTTGTGTCGTTTTTCTGCTGTGCGTTTTGCAAAGCGTAGGTAACTACAGGGGCTTTTTGTCAGATCGCCAAATCGTGAGCGTGGATGTGACCTTTACGAGGCATGCCATGTGTATGATTTACGCCTATACTCAGTATTTACACATAGCAGACGATGCTCAATGTGCCAAACTGGAAGTCAAGCTGGAAGTGAAAGTACTTTCGTTCATGCAATTTGTTCATGCCTGCATGCAATTTCGCGTATCGAGGAGTATATTACAGCTAAATACTCCCACAAATCTGGTGTGTGCAACCGTTTCAGGAATGCTGCGGCGCTGGCCTTTGGCAGTTGATGAAGAAACAGCGTCGTGCACAAGCGAAAGACAAGGTTGGGGGGTGCCTTCTAAGATTTACGTCAAAACAGAAATTTTGATGAATGACGCTACCGTAACTTCATTACCTACGGCTGAAACGTGCTTAATTTCACAGAAATGCTCTTACTACAGTCATCAGTAATTGTTTACAGAATAAATACCGCATTATAGAACGTTATTGCTTGTCGTGGAGAAGCATTGCTTTAGAATAAATATTCAATTGTTCCTAGCTAGTGTTGGTTAATGGTTTTTCAGAAACCAATTCCTGAGGGGCTGAAGGACGATAGACAGGAGAGTGCCGAAAACCTTTAATCAGTTTCACAACTGATTGCTGCGGTCGTTTTACAAGCTGCCACTTACCCTGGAAAAATCATGCACTTCTCCGTCTAATGACGATGATGGTTTCTCGCAAAACTTTCTCGTGCGGCTTTCATTGGTTGCCTTTTGGATCTCAACTCTGACTACGTGAGCTTCGAATGTCACCAGCACGCAGTTTGGTCTTTTGATCGCAGCGTCTTTGACAAATTCCCAATGGATTTCGCGAGAAGAAAGCTTTGATTTTAACCATGGTAATAATTATACGGAGGGCTAGATGATTTTGCGGGTAATTTTGAACTTCCGTGCACCCCTTTTTTTCCAGCGTGTCGGAAATGTGTCTGTGCTCGAGGACTCGGGGTGATGCACCCATATTTTAAGGAACTAATCGCGCGGTTTTGGCGTCTTCACAAGGCACTACACGATTTTTAGGTACTCTGTAAATATTACTTAAGCAATAAAAAACACCGGCTGACATTTAAACTGCCACATTTTTAACTATCGGTGCCAGCATTTATTTCACGCAGGTGGTAAAACGGGAAGAGAAGGAGGGATGGTTTGTAGCTTGGGCAGTTGGGTGGGTGAATAACTTTGGCTGATGAAATTAGCACCACAAACGTGGGAGTTCCACTTCTGCATTCAGGCTCCCATGCTGTAACAGTGTCGCTCAACAAACAAAACCGAAGGCACAAAGCTCACGGTTACAGAAAGAAAGTGTAAACTACCGCAACATTTCTGCGGCTACACGGTAATCCATCTCGTACGCAAGTGCCTTTCCCTTCAAAGCACATGTATCGAGGTGTCCCAGCGGTAAGGCTGGAGTGGAAACCGTAGTCATTCAAGCCAGTGAAGATAACTTAAAGTGTTAGAAATGAATACTAAAATTTACAATAGTTTTATTCCTACTCAGATCGCGCGGAGCCATGCGCAGAGACCTGCAAAAAACGCTCATGTCAGTGTAGCCCGTTCCCAAACTTCAAAGCCCTTTCATGTCAGTGTAGCCCGTTCCCAGTGTAGCCCGTTCCCAAAGCGTCAAATAAGTTTATGTAGCCGTTGGAGCATTTAGGAAGAACTGAATACTCATAATAGTAGTTTTATTCGTTCTCAGAACGGGTGGAGCCAAGCGTAGGTCGCTGAAAAACGCGCTCTTGCCATTGTAGCTGATACCCAACTTTACAAGCGTCCAACAAGTTTGCGTAGCCATTACTGCATCTAAGAACCTAAAACATCGGTCTAGACTTCGTTTCATCTCACATGTCCGCCCACAACACCACCAAAACATTCAAAGCACCGAAGCGAACACCACAAAAAAAAACAGGAGGCTGTGTAGTCCAATGCACAGGCTCATTCCACTGATGAGGGGAGCGCCGAGTGGTGATGCCATCCGTCCAGCTGCCCGGTCCCTATAGATGACGCGAAAGCTGCACACAAGACCCAGCTGGGTCGGCCGATACGCTTCTAATGACTCTACCGGAACGTGCCGACACGACTCGTTCAGAGCCATGCTCAGCACAGTTCTCTAATCGATCGAGCAGCCGCTTAACGTCAGTTCTTAGGAGGGCCGCTCTACCAAAGAACCGCCGGGAGCAGAGAATCGTCGCGGAACTGAGCGGTTGAGAAGATCTGGCTCGTTCCTGACTCGGACAACTGCTGCAAGCACAAATGTAACTGTGGGGAATCATGTGATCACAGGAGTTTATTTTCCTATTCCTTTGAAAATACAGACGCAGTTGGTTCACTGCTGCCATTGCGACCTCCCGATCTGACATTCACAGACGCCGCCGCCGCGGTTCCCAAATGGCGCCTCAGAAGATCCGCTTCGCGAAGAGCGGCTCTCGAAAAGAGCGGGTGCCGTTCTTCGGCTCTTCGGTTCAGTAACTGAGCGGAAGAGCCGGAAGAGCCGAAGAACGGGTCAAAACTGCATCGGGTTCTCCTGACTCGAATTGTCTGCCCCACGACCGGAGGCACGCTAAAAGAATTTGAAAAATTAGCCCCAGCTGGCCCGGCAGTACAGTTTCTTTCCCGCGCCGACAATAGATGGCGCAGAGAGACGGCTCATTTGACCCGGATCTTCGGTTCTTCGGTTCAGAAACTGAGCGGAAGAGCCGGAAGAGCCGATGAACTGGTCAAAACTGTATCCGGTTCTCCTGGCTCGAATTGTCGGCTCCCACGAAAGGGGGCGCTGGAGAATTTGGAAAATTAGCCCCAGCTCGCCGGCAGTGGAGTTGCTTTCTCGCGAAGGCAATAGCTGTCGCAGAGAGCTATGACCATGCTTTTCGGCTCGGTAGGCTCTTTCTCCATGGTTTGCTGTGCTGTGGGGCTGTGGCTCGCCCCGTTCGACCCGGATCACTGAGGGGGCGAGAAGGCGCTCCCTCTTTTCATGCAGGCTTTATTTTTTAAATAGAACTGCTTTGGATGGAACCCTTCAGCGGCATGGTGGATGCGTCCCCATAGAAGTTTAAGCAATAATTCATTTCAGAGGAAAGAAACCAGAATGCTGGAGTGGATACTCAGTCGAGCAGATGAACACGTTTCTGTCTTTGTATAACATAATTGCTGTGTTTTGTTTTTTTGAGGTACTGAGGTAAAACTTGTCAATAAATTTGAACTGGCATATGTTTTACGGGTATTCTGTCTACCGATGCCAAAATCTTCAGCTGGTTGCGCATTCGTTCTGCAAAGGGCGAACGAATATGGTGTAAAAACATAACCGTGAAAAAACTGATCAAATTCCGGTGCCACTTGAGGAAAAGGTTGTAAATAAACCAAAATTACAAGGTAAACTTGCTAAAGCGCGCCTAACCAACTGCGTATCGTAATAGTGCAATAACAAGCTATTTAGCCAATGTACTGCCCAACCCAGCTCAACCGATCCTCGGCCAACTGTGCTAGCAGTGCATGTCCGATTCTGGGGAAAATCAAATAACAATACTCTAAACTGTCGCCTACAAATGGCTCGTTCCGAAATGTTTCTAATTATAGGCGTCAATACATTTTCGCAAAACTAATTTGAATTTAACTCTGATAGCATGCACAGAAATCCGGTAACGACATCTGAATGTTTGGTTTCGATTGGGCTAAACTCACTCATTATTTCATGGCACTGGGGTATGCAGTGACGTCACTCATACATGCGACAGCGCGAAACAACCTATCAATTTCTTTCACTAGGTGACACCACATCTGGCATGCTCCAACAATCCTAATCGTTGAAGCCGCGGAGCAAAGACGTCGCGCTATTTTCCCATTTCACGGCCGTAACCAATACCCTATACTACGAGTGCTAGTAACGTAGTGCGCTTGCGTGTTTCTTCTTTTATTTTGTTATTTAAATGTTCACTTCCCCCATTCTTCTATCTTTCCTTCTCCGCGTCATTTCCTGGTTCCGCTTTAGTTACTTAAGTGTTTGCGTTTGAATCAAACGTAGATACGTTTTATTTCTAGCCAAACATAATTAGCAGGCGTGAAGTGGTGAAGAGTGCTAGTTGTTTAAAAAGATATTGCCCTCATACGCCTGGTGTTCGGCCTTTTCGTTGGGACCGAGAAGATTTTGGCAATGGTACTGCCACTTTGTGTTGCAATCGGATAAGCGACGCCAGGAAAAATACGCCTAATAATGTACAGTGGTCGCAAAGGCAAGCAATGTATTTCTAGAAGTAAATAAAGAGCTAAACCGCATTGTTGTAAATCACCGCAATTAGCGCTTAAAATTTGGATGAGAGGAAGTGCAACTAACTTAATTTTTCGTGACGCGTCAAGAATGACGTCCTTGAACCGTCCGGCGCTGATCACGGCAACCCGTGGGCTGGGCGTGCCTGGAGCCGGTGACACCCTGGGCGAGATAGCTCTGGTCCGTGTTCACCTGGAGGAGGAATCCCCCGCTCACACCTGCTGCTACGCCTTCGAGCCGTGATTCATGTGCAAGCTCGACGATGCCTGCCCGATGTCTCGTGCCTGCATGCGACGTGGCGTAGAGCCAGTCATCAAGCCAACCGCGCCGTGACGTCTCCGTCGACCCCGCACGAGTCGTGACTTCGACATCCCGAGGGGCTTCGGACAAACCTCTGTAGGGCAATCTTTTTCTTTTTTCGGGAACATTTTTATGTAGTCTTCTGCCTATATTAACGCGTCTAGCCTTATTCTTATGTTTAGCTTCCTTCCGCTACCTTCTGCTCCTGCTTTCCGGTTATGTATACAGCTACGTTTACCCATGCATGCACCGGCCATTGACTCGTGACTTTCACGCCAATCCTGTGCCCATTAATTACAAAAAGTGGCGAGCCGGCCTGGATTCCTAAACACCCGCTTAACACTTGGCAGGCGCGTCCCTTTTTGTCATGACACTATAATAACTGTCGCAAAGCCTGAGTCCGCAATAATACCGGCGTGTCCGTTGTGTGACAGCCGTGGTCACAAGGTGGCGGACTGCCTAGTTGACATGTCGACGAACGACAAGAGGACGCGGTTGCGCAATGCTGGTTGCGGTTTTCGGTGCGGCCGACGCAACGATGTGGCGCGTCAGGTCAGAGCTTCCCTAAATCTGACCAGGAGTAGCTGCAGTCGGCGTCACCTAACCGTCCTTTGTGGCTTGTTCGATTCGACTGGCAGCAGCACGTCCAGATGAACGCGCCAGGTACAAGCCGGACAAAGCGAACCTGAAGTCATCATGGCTTCGAGCGGACACTCCGGGGCAACGTCAGTGTTGCTCCAGACGGCCCGAGCCTTGGCAGAGGGTGTACGGCGATGCCTTGTTGTGCGATTGCTGTTAGACCCTGCAGCCGACGCACCTTCATTCGCCAGGCTGCGGCTAGGGCCTTGAAATGCACGGTTGTCGGCACGGAAGACCTGTCCTTACTAACGTTCGGCAGTGTGATGTCACGCAAAGTTCTATGGTGCTGGCGAGTACAGATGACGCTACGCGGACAAGCTCGCGGAAAGCCGGTCATGTTGGAAGCTCTAGAAGTTACAAAGATTTCCTGTCTTACGAATCCAGAACTCGACACAGTGACCGTAGCAACCCTCACAGAAAAGTGGTATGGTAGCCGACGCCTTCCATACGAGTACATGGAAGGCAAATGAAATCAGCGTACTGGTTGTTTCAGACGCCGACTGGAAGGAGGCCACGGGCAGGGTGGGCACAAGCAACCTGGACCTCAAAGAAGTAGAAACATTTCTTGGCTGGACCCTTCAAGGAAGGCTGGTTTCTCCTGCATGCAATTTTACCAGTGCCATGTTACTGTCGGGAACCTCACCCGGACATTTGTACTTTAACGTGGCCGCCATGTGGCGGCGGGATGCCATTGGAATTGATGACCTGAGTAACAAAAAGTCATTGCAGGATAGCCCGATTGAAGCATTCGAGTGAAACATCACCCGTGTCGAAGGCCGGTACCAAGTACAACTTATGATCCAGGCTCCCCGATCACCTCATGGCAGCGACAATCGTCAGATCGCGGAGCACAATCTGCGGACGCAACTGAACTGGTTCCGGGAACAACAGGAGTTTCTCGAGCAGTATGACAGGGCAATCGGAGAATATTTTGAAGAAAACTATGCGGAACGAGTTGCGGAACAGCAGCGTCCAGACAAAAATTTGTATTACATGCCCAACCAAGCCATCATTCGAAAGGACGCAGTGACAACAAGCTACGAGTAGTGTTTGACATTTCTTTGCAAAAAGCCGGGCAGCCATGCCTACACGACGTTCTTTGGAAGGCCATGAAGCTTGTGGTCGAATTCGTTCAGCTGCTCGTGACTTTTCGTTGTCACTCTGTTGCCATTTCTGCAGACATAAAAAAGCCGTGCTGGCAGTTGCTAATTCGACCAGAAGATTGCGACGCGTTGAGATTCTTCCGTGTGGAACTACTGCCTACGCGTGATAAACAGGCTTCCCCCCTTGTCACTTGGACGATGACACTGTACCGTTTGGCGCGTCATCCAGGCTGCAGGCGCGTCATCCTGCTGGCTGCAACGATTTGCCACCATCTCCTGGCCTCTGGGGAGCACTTTGCGGAAACATTACGCTGCTGGAAAGGACATTCTACGTGGATGACATCATAATTGGTGTACCTATCGTCTAAAAGGCAATTCAAGTGTACGAGGAAGGTCGCAAAATATTCTCCGAGGCAGGAATGGAGATCCGAAAATGGGCATAAAAGTCAGAGGAGCTCGCACATCAGCTTGTGTGGGGCAACGTTGCAATCGAAAATAGAGCGGGATACGCAATCAGGATGAAAGTGCTGATAGTACCGTGGGAGCGTGCTGGAGACTGCATTTACCTGCCGGCAAAAAAAGCACCCGAATTTGCAGCAGCCAATCCGTCAGCCAAGCGCACCGTGCGGCAGACGATTGCGAGAATGTGTGATCCCTTGGGATACTTCGCACCAATCACTTTAACGGCCAAGCTTGTGTTCCAGGACCTGTGGAAAATAGCCCCTCATGGGATGAACGCCTTCTATATGACGAACAAGCGCGATGGAACAGTTGTTTCGGCCAAATAACAGAGTTCAATGAGGTGCAGGTTCCACGGCTCGTGCTCTCACACTCGTTCGAAGTGGAAGGTTCCATCGAGATCCACTCTTTTTGCGATGGAAGCCCGCGAGCATGCGGCGTTTCTCTACACGTCCGAAAGCTGGGTGCCAGTGGTCTATATAACACAAAAATGTTATTTAGCAAGAGCCAAGTAGCCCCTCTCAGGCCCATCTACCTGCCTCGGCTAGGGCTTCTTGCTTGTGTTATTGGCGCACAACTCGCACATTATTCCACAACTCAATTCTAGAAGAATTCCCCGTCAGTTTGCGGAAGCACTCGACTCTGTTGTCGCGCTGCACTGGATTACGAGCGCCGCCACAAAGCGTGACCAGTTTGTACAACACGGCGTGGCTGAAATACGACGAGTAACTGCTCCTACAGACTGCAACCATTGCAGCGGCAAAGACAACCCGGCAGATGTAGCTACCCGAGGTTCATCGGCAAAGACTCTTCGGCACTCAAAACAAAGGTGGCACCGACCTTCGTGGCTCCTAGGTCCAAAACAGGAGTTCCCTGACATGCACATTGATGATGTTGACCCGGAAGAGCTCATAGTGTCACAGGCAACTTTCATTTGCCCTTGCAATGTCACAAGGCACGAACTGCTTATGACCATAAAAAATAAGAGCACCCTGGGGCGCCTTTTGCGGGTCACGGCATGGATTCTACGTTTCCTGCAAAATGGCCTGCGTCGAGGGCCATAAGCAAGGGTCCCCTCCCAGCAACTGAGATACTGAAAGACGAATGCTACTGGATGCGGGCCATCTAGGTGCAGTTATTCAGCACTGAAGTACGCGCACTCTCAGTCGTTCAGACCGTTTCTTCGACACCAGCAGTGCTTCGGCTTTCACCCTTCATGGATGACGAAGGTCTGCTCCGAGTAGGAGGTTTATTACACAGACTGAATTCGAGCACAGACGTCAAGCACCCGATTTTGCTACCTGCGCTGCACCAGTTTACCTACCTCATCGGTTTAATAACCCATCACCGCACTCTTCATGGTGGAGTAGAAGCCACGCTCATGGAGACACGAGGATTATTCTGGATTGTGAAGGGACGCCAAACCGTTAAAAGGGCGCTGGACCAATGCCTGACGTGCAGACGCGGGAGGCTGGGTGCCCAAACTCACGCTTTGCTCCATTGAAAAGCGACAGAATCACGGCAGCACACCCGTTCTCTGTGGTCGGCCTGGACTTCTGTGGACCACTCTACGTGTATGGGAAAGTTCCCCTGGCAAAAGCCTACATCTAATATTTTCATGCTCTGTCACTCATGCCATACATTCTGAGTTGACTTCGGATATGACAGCAGCCACCATGCTACTAGCGTTCGGTCGGCTCGTGTCAAGGTTGGGCATACCGAACGCTGTTTGCTCTGACAACGCTCAATTGTTTCATAGTTGTGCTCGAGCATTTAGGGCCGCTGCGTCAGCCCTTCAGGAATATGCGACTGGGCTCAATGTGCAGTGGGAATTCATTGTTGAGCGAGCCCCTTGGTGGGGTGGCTGGTCAAAGCGTCTCATTCGTTCCGCCAACGACATTCTCAAGCCTTCAGTAGGGTGCAGCTCTGACCACTAACCCTTTGCGAAGTGGGAGCTGTTATCAATAGCCGACCTCTAACATACGTCGAAGACAACAACGATTAAAAAGTGCCCCTTACGCCTTCCCACTTCCTGACAGGTAGGCGTGCGCGTTGCATGCCGCAAGGGTTAGCTGTGACCGAGACGTCGTCAACCCCAGCTGACCTCCAGCGACGAGCATGCTACCATCACGGCTGACGGCAGTGTTGTGGCGCAGATGGAGGAACACATACTTGCTGCTACTGCTTTTGGCTCACAGCTGGCCCCAGGCTACTTTGCTGCAGATGAAGTTGGGTGACGTCGTAATAGTGCATGACGACAACGCTCTTCCAATGCAGTGGAAGCTGGGACGAGTGATACTGCTGCACCACGGCATCGAAGGCGTCTCTAGAACTGGCTCGGTGCGGATAGCAACAGGTCACGTGATAAACCGTCCTGTGCAAAAACTTTATCTGTTAGAATCAGCCGCCTAATCTTCTTGTACCGCGGGAAGACGTAGAAACGGAGGAAGACGACGAAGCAGGCGTGAGCACGCGCAACGATCGTCATGGTAGTGGTGTTCGATGACATGAAATAAAGAAGCACGGGCAGCTCGGTCTAAGGCTCTGAGTCGTGACTCGCGGTTGATCCCGCGACAATATTTGTTCATACTATTACACATTAGTGTAAGAAGATGTATATGATAGAGGGTCGTTTCTGCCTGTTGGTGTGCACTTCATATTGCTTTTTTAGGTAAGTTTAGGTTTGTGGTTCTATATGTCTTTAACCATTTGTAGTACGGAAATTTTACCCACTTTTCTGCAATTTCAGACCACAACAATTTTTCCAGTTTATGGTGGAATGAATAAAAACTCGCAGACAACGCCATACCCACCCCAGCGGGCGATTTTCTCAGTTGTATTTGCCCTTCCGGGATGCTCTGTCATGTATCATAGGGTAGAGCCTTTCCAGAGCAAGCAGTATTATTGCTTACGGTGGTATGCAGGCGAGCTGTTAACCCATTGATCAGCTTTGGGATAATATATGCCTCAGAAACTCTTCTTTTTCACGTTGTTTTGAGTGAAAAGACCAGTGAACAAAGTCAACGATAAAGATTTTTCCGAGAATGAAAGGTTGCTTTATTGTATTAGACATTGCGCTAATATAAAGCAGCGGGACCATCGTCGGTGGTTTATTAGCCTTAGTAAGGTGTATTGCTGATACTTGTAGTTGTTTCCCCCAACTGAGTGCCGAGCCCAAGAATGGCAAATCATCAGTGGGCAATGTGTCCAAGCTTGGCAATACCTCAGCCGCCATTATTGGCTGATGTTTGGGAAAGATGACAAGCCAACAAATTACCAGGCTGTGGAAGGCCAATATTGCACAACGCTTGGCAAAGTATATTGCCATGATAATGCCAATGGGTGGAACCCACGCTATTTTCATGCACATTTAGGTTTGTGGCCAGTCGTTATGGTCAATGTCTATTTTATGAGTAGCCTCGCGGCCCGATTTCGGCTTTATACATGCCATTATACAGGCAAATATTTAATGAATATATAATGTGCACTCGTTAAATAATTCCCTGTACAATGGCATGTATGAAACAGAAATCGGACAGCGAGAATAAACAAACTCCATCATCTTTTCGAAGCATATGTGACTTCCCAAAAGCGTTGACCAACACAACACACCAGGCTCCTTTGCTTACTTTTTTTTATACGTACCTCAAATTCAGAACGAAAAACCTGGCTTAAAAGTGGCAAGAATACGAAATAAGCTTGTTCAAAACACAAGTACGAAACAGAACACAAACACAACAGTCGACAAAAAAATAAAAAGCGCTGCTCACCATTCCCGAACCGATCTATGCTTCGTTTAACTGCTTGAGATGCCTACGAAAAAAAAGCATTCAGGTAAATAAGAACTAGCCCCCCTGCCCGGTTATTCGCCTACCTGCCAACATCAAAATATGTCGTTGAGCAGCACTAGTGTCAAACAGTCCAGCTTGGAAGGCTTGTTCTCTCTGCTGCATCTGCCACGGGAACACCTTCACGTTGTAGCGTCTGTAATAAGCAAAAAATCGTTCATTTCAATGCTAAGTGCACGCAGCTTATAATAAATACAGCACCCAGCGCTAGCTTTAACACATGCAGGGTTTGAAATATTTAGCGTAGACTTTTATCTTGTTAACGTTTTATTCTGCGTTTTACGGTAGCAGTTACTTTGCTCGTTCTTGAGAAAACAGTCCGGACTTTAACCAAATATGGGATTCACAGTAGTAGCAGTCGCGCAAGGTACTATGAAAAAAGTTCAATATACAAAGCAATGTACGCCAGCGGTTCCAAGAACTTTTGTCGTGGCTACTGTAGTCACATAAACAAATAATCCCGACAGAAAGGTCGTGCGGTCCGTTTTATTAGAGCAAGTTTTGTTTTCTATCAACGCGGGATCAGAGATTAAAAGCCAACGCACTACACAGTTGGTTGGAAATGCAAGATTGTTCGTTGTTTTTTTTTTGCAAAATATCTGTGCCAACTTCGAGGTAGTTGAGAAGCATTGTCACTATTGCGCTACAATACTCTATATTTTTTAGGATAACCATATAAAGCGACAATTAAAGCGTCGCTGAAAACGTAACTGATTGGATAATATATTGGTTACGGTGTTTCTGTCGCCGCCGCTAACTTTTGCCTTGTCAGACGCGCCAGATGCGAACGGAACTGACGGGGAAGCCCAGCGGCAGTGTAAATGCTTTGTCGCTCGACAATATCTTTACGTTGCTGAAGACAAAAATGAAACGAAAGGTTCGTTTATAGATAGACTTTATTTAAACCAGCCTAATACATCCATAGCTCTTATACTGCACACGAGTCTAGCTTCATCGCCTGCTGAACGCGGTGAACATGCAGTAGGAACACGGCTGCTTATTCGAAAAGCACAAAGCCGGAAAGAGGATCGCTAGAACTGGCGTGACACAAATTGAAGCACTTGTATATGAACGCTCAATTCTTCGTAAGAGCCAACAACACTAAGGCCCATCACGCGCACCAATTGTTATAAACGAAAGGTCAAGTTTCGGTGAGAACGAGCGCGAGCTGTTTTGTACCGCGCCAGGAAAAATGAAACGGTGACTGACACTTTCATCGGCCGGCCGCAACAGACAAACGATGTTATTCCACAAGTCAGGCATACCTCACACAGCCACCGACACCAAAACGCACCTCACTGACGCGTGCAGCAGTAGTACAGTGGTTCCAATGCCACAAAAGAGACACCGACGTCGGAGCGACGCGTCCATGCACCAGCCCAGCCGCGGACAAAAAGAACGCGCAAAGGCACAACGCTCAAGTAGACCTACGGACACCGTTTCGTCATGACACTCAAATGACTCTTTAACTATTACCTAAAAACTAAAAATTCACTATTTTTGCTGCGTTGGTGCCTGTTGACCGCGCTAACCGTCATGTCCGCATTTGCCAGGTGCTCGGCCACCGCGTGGCCGAAATCCGCTTTATACGTCGTGCCTCCAATGGGCTTTCCGTGCGACGTTACTTCCAGTCGCCGTTTGCTTGGCGCTGAAGCAATCTTTAAGCCAAGTTACCGATGAGTGGCCGATAGTTTGGAAGCCAATAGAGATCCATGAGGTTTCCAAGCATTTGCAATCGGCCTCTGCTGCTTGGGATGGTCCTCTCAACGTAGTTGCAATGGTCTCTGAATCAAGTGGACTGGTGTCAGATTCTCCATAAGTTTCCCCAGGCTTTCATGAATTCTCACGAAATTGAGTTCCCATGGCTGCTAAGCCACTACTAAGCAAAGTCGTCAGCAACATTTTAGCTGATGACGCTGCGTTGATAGGTCATGACAGTAAACGCTGTTAGTCTGACAGAGAGTTATCCTACTGCTGCTCGTGTTGCTTGAGGCTGTAATGATTATTTAGGATGTGACCGATCATCTAATGTGCCATTCAATTATTCGTGGGCTGATAGGCACCCCTAACAGGAAAATAAGCGACACACGAAAATATTGTGTCAGGAAGTCAAGTGTGCAAGTGACGTTTGTTTCTTTCTAGGCAGGCGACATCACATTCAGTAATGAAATTGTAAGCTGAACTTGCTAGAAACTGATCACGAATGCACCACTGATGCACCACAAAGGCGACTAAAAACCATTTATTGCTTTAAAAAAAGCAAATGTCTTACAGTGAAAGCTTGTTAGTTCGACATTGGTTTATTTGAAATTACAGCTAATTTAAATATACGTCAACGTCCCAGGGCTACACTGTGTATTTCATGGGAAAAAACTCCCGATAATTCGAGCGAGATGGTATTTGTAATAGTCAGTTGGGAGTAGCAGCCACGGGCTTTCGCCGCTCCTTGTATACGATGCATTATAAAACCAAACCAAATTAACTAGACACCCAATAGTATTTATTTATTTATTTAAGAACATACTGCAGGCCATGTAGGCCCAAGCAGGAGGGGCATAATGTGGTAACACTATCAACCAAATACAAACAGTAAACAGCAAAGAGCAGAAACAAGAACTGAAGTATAAACCAGTGAACGCTAGAGGCAACTACAAATGCACAACTAAACATTTGCCTCAAATGAACCAAGAGAATTTAGACAATTTTCGGGTGTATTGTTCCAATCAATAATTGTGCGGGGAAAAAAGGAAAATTTAAACAGATTGGTGGAGGCGAACATTGGGGTTAAGGACAGAGAATGGGAGTGACGAGTACGGCGAGTGGCAAGGGGTTTCAAGAAAGAACTACTGTCTAAAGCAAGTTTGCGGTGATAAAGTGAATGCAATAATTTAAGGCGGAGAAACTGTCTTCTGGACTGCAAGGTTGGAATTACGTTGTCACGCATGAGCTCGGAAACAGAATCTGTGCGACGAAATTTTGAATAAACAAACCGAATAGCTCTCCTTTGGATCTTTTCTAATAAGTCGATCAATATTCTTTGATGTACGAGGGTCCCAAACAGGGCTAGCATATTCTAGTTTAGGTCTAATTAGCGTTGTGTATGCAAGCAGTTTAACATTAGTTGGAGCGTCTCGAAGCTTATGCCGAAGTAAACATAATTTACGAAAGGAAGTGGAAGAAACATTAGTAACATGCGAGTTCCAGCTTAAATTATTTGTTAAAGTTATGCCCAAATAATTGTATTCCTGAACTTGGTTTAAGAGATTTCCTGCAAGAGAGTACAAAAATTGGTCAGGATTCCATTTATTGGTGATGCGGAGGAAGACGGTTTTATCTGGGTTTAGTACCATGCCCCATTCAAGGCTCCAGGAGAGGATTGCAGCAAGAGAGGAGTTTAGAGCTTCCTGGTCACTAATAGAAAGAATATTATTAAAGATAACGCAATCGTCGGCGAAAAGTCGAATATGAACGGGTTCTTTGATTACTGAGACAATATCATTAAAGTAAATTAGGAAAAGTAATGGGCCAAGAACGCTACCCAGTGGGACTCCGGAGGTAACTGGAAGAGTACTAGAAACAGAACCATCAATGTCTACATATTGACTTCGATTAGATAAATAATCCGAAACCCATGCTACAAGAAAAGAAGGAAGCCCGATGAGATGCAGTTTGTGAATTCATTTATGATGCGGTACTAAATCAAACGCTTTGGTGAAGTCTAAAATAATCACATCTACCTGCCCACCATCATCAAGACTTGAAGCAAAAGAATGAACAATTGAACATAATTGAGTTGTGGTTGAAAAGCCCTTCCTAAAACCATGTTGCAGTGGAGATAGAATCTGGTGTTCGTCAGGAAAATTTAAGATAAGAGTTGCTACTATATGCTCTCGAAGTTTCCATGAGGACGACAGAATAGAAATTGGACGATATTTAGCCAAAGAAAGAGGGTCACCTTTCTTAAAGATAGGAACAACCCGCGCCACTTAACATCCTGAGGTATAATAGCAGATCTAATGCACGCCTGAAAAACAATAACGAGAAAATTCGCTAAGGTTTCAGCATAACGACGCAAGAAAGCGTTGGGTAAACCGTCGGGTCCTGGAGAAGATTTTAGTTTTAAATTGAGGAGCATGTTAAGAACGTCATCGTAAGACACCACGTTAATATCTGGGGAACTGGGAATAGTTGGAGGATGTACACCAGGGCTTGAAAAGACGCTGTGAAAGTATTGGTTAAACTGGCAAGCGATATCCGAGGGGTTATCTAACAATGCGCCGTTGTGCGAAATCTTATAAATCGTCTTTTTACGTTCGCTGATAAAGCTCCAGAATTTCTGGGGGTCCTCTGTTATGAAATTGGGCAGGGTAGTATTGAAAAAAAACTCTTGCCCTGACGGATCTCTTGCGCAAGCGCTGAGCGGGCTTGATGAAGTTGATAAGGTGCACAACGCTTAGATCGCAAGCACTTGGCTTTGCGCTTTAAAGGAATTATCTTTGGATTGATCCAGGGGGTGAATTTGTTTGTTTTCTTGGTTTTGGTGGGTATGAAATGATCTAGGCAAAAATAACACATGCTTTTGAAGGAGTTCCAAAGTACAGAGACATCATCATGATCCAATTTAGCAAGTTGTGAACTGAGGTAATCAAGAACTGCCACATCATTAGCGCGTGCGAAATCTTTAGGTTCCTTAATACTGCATGGCTTAGTCATATGCTTACAGCACAGAAAGAAGGTTACAGAGACGATGCTATGGTCAGATAAACCAGGCTCAACCGAAACTTCGTATTGATTGATGGAACGCGGGAGAAAAACAAGATCAAGTAGGGAACATGAATTGGCGGGAAACCGCGTAGGTTGACATACAACTTGAACGAGATTGTGCTGCAGCAATATATCAAAAATTACATTTGCGTTGATAGAAGTAAGGGCGTCAGCGCCTGACCTCAGGCAATCCCAATCAATGCTTGGGAGGTTAAAATCCCCAGCAATAATTAATTTCTGGTGAATATATTGGGCCATATGTGACTGTAAATTCAACAAGAAGCCAGGCGCTGATTCCGGAGGTGTGTAAACGGCACATAATATGAAAACATTCCCAAAAAGTTTTATCCTCAGGAAAAGGCTTTCACTATCCTCAGCTTGAGGAAGAGCAGTAGCCTCAACGCAGGATTTAACAATGACTGCGACACCGCCACCACGGGTTAGCCGATCTCTACGGAAAATGTTGTATGTCGGAGGTATTAAATCATCATCGTGAATGCCGTCGTGAAGCCAGGCTTCCGTTAAAACTACAATGTGCGGGTCATGAGATAATAGGAGGGATTCAAGCTGCTCCGTCTTATTTACGACGCTGCGCGTGTTGATATTAAGCAATCTGATACATTTGGAACGAGCCGGTCAAGATGAACTGCGATCACTGGATGCACTCGAAGCAGCGCTGCGGGATGCGCGCGCAGGTTCTGTTACAGGAGACGTTGCGGAAACTTCATGATTGACGGGTCCAGAGTGAACTTTCAAAGGTGGAAGCTTTTGTCGCTCATTTGTGGTTTCGTTCCATATGTAGCAATCATCGCCTATTTTTAACTTATCGTGAAACAGACCTACTTTCTTTCCCTCCAGCTTAACGGATTTAGCGCTTTCCTATAGCAGCTTTCTTTCCTGGAATGTGTGCAGAGAGTAGTCATTTTGAACAAATATTTTGGTACCTTTCAGGTTGGAAGCATTTTTTAAGACGTTCATTTTTTCGTTGAAGTTTTGGAAGAACAAAATGACAGGCCTATTACCAATGTGTTTACCGAGTCTGTGAATCCGACCAACAGATTCACAGACTAGGCCTAACTTCTTTAAAAAAATGTCAGTAATAACTTTTCTTTTTAAATCGGATTCTGTTTCGTTCGGAGGTTCAGGGACACAAAAACTACCAGATTAGATCGTCTGCTTCGGTCTTCCAGGTCAGCAAGTTTGCGAGTATGGAAGCTCATTGAGTCTTTGTACATCTTGATTGTGTTTTCAAGGTCATTTAGTCTAGCGGTTTTTAGTTTGAGTTCTGTCATGTGCTCTTCTATCGCAGTGAAACGAGTCTTGAGTTCAGCAATCATTCCTTCCGTTTTGCGCGTAAGGTGCGCGTAAGGTCACTACGCAGAAGATTTTGTCCATCCAGAATTTTAGACAACCGCTCCTGGTTGGTAGGGCCGGGATTCAGCTCAACATCACCGCAGAGCAATAACCGGAGCATAAGAAAACATTCATACGCAATAAACCAGCATTTCCGTGGGCACGGCAGGACTACAAGACAACGGCAGTCACTTATAACAGAGCTATGAATTGAACTAACCTGCAAGAAAAGAAGAATGGCTTGGTCAGAGCCATGCTTGCGCAAGGCCCACCGTGCCCACTGAAGATGAAGTGCTGAGGCCGCTGCTTTATAGGGGAACAGTCCGTTGACGTCACGGTGCCAGATGAGATAGGTGATTCCAGAAGAAAGAAGGGAGGGGGAGGTTCCTGCTGCAGCTGAAGTTGGTGCAAGGGTGGTGGGATGGTGCTGCAACGCTGGCTGCTGTGTGCTGCGGTTTGAGGAACGGAGAGGAAGAAGCCCTGCACGAAAAAGAAGAATGGCTTGGTCAGAGCCATGCTTGCGCAAGGCCCACCGTGCCCACTGGGAAGAGTCTGTCAAGCACTGAAGAACTGGTATGAGTGTGAAGCACAAGCAGGCGTGCAATTAGCGCAAAGTGCACTTGACTGGCTCGCCAGCACTCCGGAGCACGCCGTAGCATGTTTTAACTTCCGCTCGGGGCGCTGCCGTTGTTCGGCTCAAAATGTTGCTGGTTTTTTAGTGCTTGATCGTTGGGCCTGCGATCAGCTACAGTTGCAGAATAGGCCGGAATAGGCTGAGCGTTTATTCCTAGTGCCCGCTTCCTAAATGGAACTGCACTTAACTCTAATTAAATTTTGGTCCCCTTCAGGTTGAAAATAATGAGCTTCTACTGTATTTCATCATCATCGCCATCAGTCAGGTTGTGTCTACTGCAGGATAAAGGCCTTTCCCAAAGACCTCCAGCCCCGTATTTACACATAATTTAATTCTGCCCTGTTGCATTCTTGACTCAGCCTAAACTTTAAAGCAAACTTGGTCATGGTGTAGCTCAGGTTACTACACCAAATTGTTGCAGCTATTCTAGGTTGCTTTAACCATGGTATCTTCTAAAATTGTGAGCAAATCCTTATGTAAACCGTTTTCAAATGTCTGATTTTTCGGTTTTCGTCTCTTTTTTACAAACAAAGTTCCCCGCGCACCCTGCCTGCAGTTGTCCAATGATTCTGTTAGCGTGGACGCATACGGCCAGCGTTATGTCCTTGCACCCGTTCTGTTTACAGGTGTGTGGTGCTTTTTGCGTAGTGTTTGGATATATAAAGTGATATACCCAAGTACGAACCGCTATTTCAGATTTTGTGGACTTGCAAGTGCCGAGCCATGTTAGAAGACCGTAGATTTATTCAGTTATTGTCCCATCAGTCGGGCAGTTGCGTTTTATGGGTATAAGACGATTGTACATATTATAAATATCTCAATAATGTTTGTTATTCTTTGTTTTATTGTTTACCTTATATGCTTTTGTGTGAAACTACAATTTTTCCAGTTTGTATTTGCTCATTAGCCAATATTCCATTTTTTGCTTTAGGAAGTTCACAACGATTTTTCATTCTTGCACCATAATTTCTTCCTTTCATAAGGCATGAAAGTACAAGGGTAGCAGTCGATGATGCACTTAATTTTTTCTTTAAACCGCATCTATGCAGTAGGCCAATTTAAAAAAGGACATAAGCCAACTACTGCATTCCAAGCTTTGAGAAAGCGACCATTGTACTTCGTAATACCACCCCAAATGTAACCTTTCGTTGAAGCTCCTTATTATGAATAACATACTGCAGTTTTTTCAGTAAAGGATCCAAAACGTTTTGTGAGCACAAAAAAAATCTTCACCAGACTCAATACTTGCCTTGGGGGACAAAAACCTCCCTTTTGGGTTTGCAAAAATTACACAATAAAGCATGAAAATAATCCCATAGGGCCCCAAAACATCCATGAAAACTCCATTACGAAGAATAAAACTCTCCCTGAAATACTCCTCAAAACAACCCGCAAATTTTTATATAGGCTCCCCAAGGAAGCGAGAATATACTTCTCAACTACATGAAAACTCCATAAACATCACTTAAGAACGCCCCTCAAGAAGTAAAAAATACTTCATTTTAACCTCCTTAAACCCTCGCAGAGTTTTTTTTCTAAATATCACCTTTCTATGTTTTAAAAACAACCTGTCTTGAGAGAGTAAACGAAACCTCCCAACCTTATGTTCTAAAAAAACTCCAAGAAAGAGGATCACATGAGGACAGGCGATTTAGAACCTCTATGGAGTACACATAATTTTAGAGTGTATGAGAACGCGCGCGGTGCGTGGTAGATCTACCCTTCCACTGGCAAGGCGAACACCGTTTGACGAAGGTGAAATAGGAGCTGGATATTGCACACACACAGGGTGTGTTCCGGCAACTGCAGCCTGCATTCCCGGGTGGCTGTTCCGTTGGCGCAATGACACGAGTACACGACATGGGTAAGTGTTCACTATGTTCGAAATATTTAGCAGAAGTTTGTTGGATGTAAGAGTTTTACAAAGCTCTCGTAGAGCTGCCGATGAATCGGTGCATATTCTATACTATGGTAAAGCGTGGTTGATTATCAGCGATCTATGTAGCATAGCATCCCGCGCTGTTTCTTATTTGTGCCTCTCAATGTAATTTGCGCATGCGCTGTAGTCCATCCACACATCCAAGACTAGGTACTGGCGGAACTACTTCCCGTCGCAGCAAAACGGTGTTTTCAAAAAAAAAGATGTGTTCAGTGAATCTTCCGCGACCGAATATATCGGTAGCATTTGCTTCATCGAGAGCACGACTTCAACAGTGCTCAGAAAAAACAAGAATTGAAAAGTGCGCGTCGTCGACGAATTGTGAGACAAAAATAGACAAATTTTATCGGTCTCTGCGGAATTGTAGTGAGTGTATCTAACGCGATCGAAAACCTCTTTGGGCCAATATGCTTTTGAAATCGACATGTTAAAGACATTTTGTGTTAATCGGAAGTGCGGACACCGACGACGAGTTCGTGCTACACACGCCGAATTCGACAAGTCGATGGCGGCGGGATGTAGCCGGGGAGGTTGTAAAAAAAACTTGTGGAGTGGAAGTGTCCGATAGCCGGCTACGCAGAGGACTGAAGCAGGGCAAAGCGGTCAGCAGCCGTATTGCCGTGGGCAGAAAGGGCACTGAGGTGTCGGGCCCGCCTAAGTGATTTCGTGTTTTGTGGGATGTACTTGGGAGAAAAGGCTAGCTAAGCTGGCTATGTCGAGGAGGATATTTGACGGAATCCTCATTTTCGCCGAGTAAGCTTTCGACATGGTAAAAGCGACAAGTTAGCATTTGCATCTTTGGGTGGTGAAGTGAGCCGTCGCGAAAAAAATAACCGAGTTCGGGCTAAACACGCATTTCCGGCTTTCAGTTGAATTAATATTTATTTGGTGTCTTTGATGGTAAATACCACCCCTTAAGAATTCAGATTGCGTCATGTTTCGCGCCATAGCAAATGCCGCCTCAACACGGCCACTAATTCCAGTAATAATCGCGCTTATACGTGCGGGACACCTTTGTTCCGGCGTAAGTAGTTAATATCGGTTCTTTTAGCAGTGCCGCCATAATTATTGAATATTAGTTACGCAACTCTCACGCCGAAGCACTCTCTGTGAAATCAATGTAGCCAGTTGACTTGTTTTAGGCAGTACTGCGGGTAATGATGATATTGCAGTGTTTATATGTTTTGCACATGGCATTTTTCTGGTTTATAGACTGCTCCACTGAGGACACATTCATGAGATTGGTGTAAGCAGCAGGCTGAGCGACTATGCATCCCACATTTTACATATTCCTGTTTAGGTTATATCTGCCATTTCAAGGTTTAAGATAAGGCGCAACTGAAGCTTGTTAAAGCAGTTTGTTCATTCTCTGTTTATAGAGTTAATACACCTGATGCACTTCACAGAAAGCATAAGACAAATTTCAGAAAATGTTTATATATTTCGCACATGGCATTTTTCTGGTTTTATAGACTGCTCTACCGCGGACACATGCATGAGAGCAGTGTAAGTAGCAGGCTGAGTGACTATGCAAACCACATTTTACATATTTCTGTTCCAGTTAATATCTCCCATTTCTAGGTTTAAGATAAGGCGCACACTTAAGCTTGTTAAAGCAGTTTGTTCATTCTGTGTATAGAGTTATTATACCGGATTCACTTCACAGAACGCATAAGAATAATGGAAGAAATTTACTTCCATGTGAATTGACACGGAACAAAACTAAACGTGCAAATGTTACGTATGAATACAAACGCGCGATACCTCCTTGGCGTGACATCTGCATCTCATATTAGTGTCTCACTCGCGCTATTTCCTTACATTCGCTTTCACCGGATGTTCCTCAACTACATGCTCACCTGGTTACCCAGCATGTTTGCACTTGAGTTTGGACCATACACAAACGATTTGTCTAACAGCTTCGGGGCTAAAATTGTCCCAGTTCTCGCGTATGCCCGGTCGCAAAGGAAATGTTAGACCGGACTGCCTTTCTTGATGCCGGTTAATATCTGAGCAAACACCCTTACTTTAAAATACTGCGGGAAGACAGGTTGCGGTACACATTTAATATACAAATATAGCTTATCTGGCGCAGAGAAGTGACCCCTAGGACCACCGTGACCACAAGTGAAAACATTTGCATATCTGCCTTACCAAGGGCGTAAGCGGGCGCCTTTGCAACGATGAATTTTCCCTTTAAGTGCACTATCCATACAAGCCTCTGCAAATAAGAGGCAATTATGCACTTATAACGCTCCGATACCCGTGAGACACAGAACGAAGGAACCCTTCAATACTAACAGAAGAAACGTGATCCGCGCCACCTTCTCCCAGTGATTACATCGCAACAGATTACCAGGGAGAAGCTACATTGCTTATTTCAACACAGTTGTTGCGTCCTGATAATATTCTCGATGAACTAAGTCATACATGTATGCGTGCAAGCTTGCAACATCGCCAGACGTACAGCGGGGAGCGGGCAGAATGAGGCGGATGTGGAGCGGCTGCTACGACGGAGCGATTCTACTGCCCAAGGCAAGAAAACCGCCATCGGCGTCCGTTTTTGAGGGCCATCGCTAATCCTCAAGTTTTATAGCGAAGGTTTACCCTCTCATTGATAATGTCCGAACGCGAAAAAACACTGCGGGAGAGCCTACGTTTTATGACGATGATGATTATTATTGGTGATGTCTATAAAAATTCAAATGCTTCCTTGAGTAGCTTGGGGGCAGCTCCGTTAGTCCCCCTCCTTTACAGGCTCGTATGCAGCAGAGGGAGGAGGTCACAAACATGTGCGGCGATGCAACGTACGTAAGCCTAAAGTCATGGTTTGAGGCGAACGCGCACAGCCGTTAGTTACCCACAGCTCGATGTAGAACGAGAATGACGTTGCTCTGATTTCCGGAAGGTTGTTAGTCGCAGGACGTTATGCTTTTTTTAGAATTAGGTTGTTAAGTTTAGCGTTCCAGTTTGAGGTTTAACGCGTAGCCGGCCCTTCAGAATATACTCACTGCACGCCAAGCAGCAGGTAACCATTCGCGTATAAGTCCTCGAACCTAACGTATAGGCCTACAGAGTGCGTCTCCGAAAGAAGCTCGGGTTATTCTAGAAAAATGGTGCGTATCCCCCGAGTAGCAGAAAGTCGCCGTGTGGGATTTGCCAACCAAGAGTTCCATCAGAGAACAGCTTTGCATTCAACCGTAGCCCTCGTTTGACGGAGGGGTGCGTTATTTTTTTATACAACCTCCTTGTTTCTAGATTGAAGAAGCGTCTCTGGGCTATCCAAATTCTTTCGTCCTGAAGTTGTGCTTGGCGCTTAAAGACACGTCAGTGGATGGAACACCAACTAGCTCGCTTCGCACATTAATTGGTTCCAGAGCTTGGTCACATGGTCCACCTTGTTAGAGCTGTGAAATCCTTCGGATAAACAAATCTGGGACTTCTTGCAATGGAGAAAATCCATGTGAGCTGCAATAGCCGTGTTTCGTACGAAGGGAGACGGTTCGGCAGCTTCTGTAGGCGTCCCTTCACTCTTGAACCACCAGTGCAAGCTGCGTCAATTTTTTTTGTGGCCCCTTTTACGTACCAACACATGCAGTTTCCGGGTCTCAAGTGTGCTGCTGGTGTTCTAAGAGGGCTGTATCCCATTTGAATAATTTATAAGTACTTCTACCAGCTAAGGGCCGTAGAAAAATAGTCAACGTATATTCTTCCAATATGAGACATAACAAAGAACTAAAAATATTAAACCCCTACCCCCAGAAAAAAATAACGATGGGCGCAGTCACAAATGCTGAAAAAACAAGACACGTTTGTTCGGGTTTTAGGATCTAACAAACGTGCTTACTGGTTGATCGAAACATGGAGAAACGAGATCTTTCTTTTCGGTCTGTCCATTTTCCTCTCTTTGAAGCCCATGGGTAAACCACGAACCACAATTTCACAGTATTGACATATTTACCTCGTAGGCAAGACAATTAGATAAAACTTTGTACCACCTCCTGCACTGAGGATTCCACGCTCTGTGCGATCGCCATAGCGGCTAATCCACTTCAAGTTTGTTTTAAAATAGTTTTGGGAATAAGAGGAGAGATGGCTTTTTCTGTAACCACACCTTTGTGTAAACCGCCCTTATTGACAGAAGAAACGGATTCATTTACGTTTACAACATAATTCGGCACTAAATATTGCGTAATCCTAAGAAAAACATCTCGCCTAAGGACACTGTTGTGTTGGAGGCCATTTTCATAGCAATGATTTAGGAGTAGTTTCAACAATACGACACTTCTAGCCGTTCTCGGTAACCATACCCCTCCCGCAGACTATTCTGCATAGATTGTAGGCGTGAGTTTTGTAAAGTAACAGGACGTCAAATAATTGTGGCATGTAAAGAAATTCGGCCTACTAGAGGGCTATTCTGACTGATTAAATTTCTACAATTTCTATTTGGACAGCTTTGAAAAAGTTCAATTCATTTCCGTTGAGTTCAGTGTTACATTCGTTTCCTGCCCATGTTCGCCTACAACTTAAAAATGTCAGTTCTAGCGACGGCTTAGACGCGCTCATGGGGAAGTGGACATAAACAATTCTCTATGATAACGTACCAAACGAGGAGAAAAATAACGCAGCGTGCACTCATACAATTACGCGTGAACTAAAACGGCAGAAGAGTCGTAGGAATCTGCTACTCATAGGGTAATTCAATGTGTACGTATTTGTAATGTACTTGTTCATCAGGATGATGCAGAAAGAGTATGTGAATATTAAAACGTTAAAATCGAGTACAATTGGACATACTTATTACAACACCCCGAAATATAAAATGTGTTAACTAAATCACTAGCAGTTTGTAAATATATAAAAAAATAAAAATCTCTTGGAGTTCTTATTTTTTGTGCTGCTCCATTGTTTATCAAGGTACCACATGCGCGCTGTGTTGTTTGATTTAACTGCATTTTCCTGCTTAACTAGTTAATCAGTACAAAGTTGTTCTTTCTAAAGAGACCAACTGCAATAACATTCAACTCTACGCCGCTGGCAGAAACCCTGTATTAGGTGATTAAACTTCGCCTTCTCTTACGTAGTAAATTCAGAAATTGTTCTGTAAAACGAGACGTATTATGCTTATAGCCAGCTTTGCCAGATCCTGAAGCGCTACAACAAGTGTTATATTAATGCGATACGAACGCGAGTTGATTCGTCAATCCTAGTGATTGTGCACTCATTGTGTGCTTATTTTTTAATTAGATGTTCAGGACGTCTGAACCGATTACGCCCGCTTAACGTTTCCCCGCTACCATTGACGAGTGATTGGGTTCTTGTGACTTAGTTTTACCGTGTTAAACAAAGGTAATGTTGGCCATAGCCTGCAGGTCTAATCGGCCGCCCATGCAGCACCAGATCCCACTTGTTCGATCTTCTATATACTGTTATAACATTTCCGTGTTTGATAAATCTTGACTACTAATCAATTCTGTGCCAATAAACGAAGGAAAAGTGCCTCCTCGTCACAAAACTAACCGAAGCCAAGCGTGGGTGCTGCCCTATCCTAACTCTTTTACAAAGATTGGTCTTCCTAGGGTAGGGTAAGTGTTGAGGGGTGATGGCCAATTTACCGAAGTTCTACAAAGCCGTTCCACTCGGTCTTAGACTCCGACAACGCATTCCAGCAGGACGCAAGCTATGTCGACCTCTTACTCCGCTCTTTTTCCAAACTTGCATTACTACTGCAAGCCGCGCCAATTGCTTCGCGTTTTAGTTGTGCAAAAAGGACTATTCCCGTGAAAATGGCGTAGTAACAGCTGTGCATACGCACATGCCCCGGGGCTCAGACTGTAGCAGGCGCAAAAGCCGGCTTGGCGTTTAAAGCATCCTACCTGCAACGGTACACGCTTTGTGGGCGGTGCAGCTTTTGGCCGATCGGTTGTTTCTTGTGGCCAATGCGTGGTCTAAATGAATGATGTGTAATAGGGTTTTCGCTCTTTCTGGAATGCCAACTTTGGAGGCGTGGTTTCTGGCATCAAAACCACAGTGTCAGGTTTTGTCCGGGGTCGGTCGAGGAGATTAGTTGAGTATAGATCTCGGCCGAACAGGATGCTGCGGGCAGAGTGACAATGTAACCGTCATTGTGTCCTGATGTATAAACTTCGAGTAATGTAAAAAGTGTAAATAAACGTGATATTCAACAAGAAAGGCAGTCCTCATCCCCCACCTTCTTCAAGCATCGGACGTTGGTCATCAGGGGGAGCCGAGATCGTCCTCTCGGCTCGAGCATCAAAAGAACCGCACTATTTCGCCTTCATCCTTTTCGAAAATGATGGACAGGCGGAATCAAACTCTCCCTACCATAATATCTAACTATAGGTTTTGTATTAGCTGC
The DNA here is from genome assembly GCF_048455015.1 of Haemaphysalis longicornis. Lineage (NCBI taxonomy): Eukaryota > Metazoa > Arthropoda > Arachnida > Ixodida > Ixodidae > Haemaphysalis > Haemaphysalis longicornis. Next base: position 99,001,028 of record NW_027526233.1, on the reverse strand, counting down.
GCCCTGTGCCAAGAAATTTCATGCACTTCTAGGTTTAGTGCAGCACGCTCCAGCTGTATAAAAGCACGACCCCAAAAATGAACCGCTCCTGGAGAAGGCTATACTTCCATTAGTAGAGGAGGTGTGCGCGCAGTGCTAGGCAGAACCTCTTAGAGGATATATCGGAATAAATTACGCAATGTTCATATTCAATACTCAATAACCACAAAATTGTTTGACCACTGTTACTTTTTCGTGCCGCTGTTTAAAAATGCCAAATAATTACCGAGCTCGCGCACATGTGCATAGGTCTCACGGTGACCATGCGGCAATAAACAAAAGCAACCGAATGCCTAGCACAACGTGTGTGCGCCCCCTGCGAACGTTTGTAAATCCAAGCATACCCCCTCAAGAAGACGGGCCAGAATGGTGGCGACCAGCCGGCAGTTAAACAAACCAAGAAAATGCCAAGTGCTCGTGCGTGCGTTCGTCGCGGCAACCGCCCAGCGGCCGCGGCTGACGTTTTTCAATCCAAGCATACCCACTTCAGGATATTGGACAAGATTCCCCCCCCCCCCCCCAAAAAAAAAACAGTACAGCGTTCGCCGTAATCACGGAAATACTTGCTTGGAACGAGAAGGGCTCCAGCATTCGCCGTAATCGAGGAAACAATTCCCCGAAACAAGAACGACACAACACCGCGTTCGCCCCTCCAAGGTGATGTCAAACTATTATCACTTCAAAAAAACTCCCCCCACCTCCCCGAAGGGTATCGTGCGGAAATGCGAATGCATTGGGTGCACCGATGAGTGCGCTGCGGCAAGCAGTAACGGAGAGAGGCGTGCGCTTCACAGCATTTATATACATTTTCCGAGCGCAGCGAGCGGAGAGAGGGTACGCGGAGAGGAGAGAGAGACCCGCGCAACACGCCCGCCCCGCGCGCGAGCTCTCTCTCCCGCCGAACTCCGCGATGCGAGCGCCCTCACACGCCCGAGCGCGCTCCTCCTCTCCCCTTGCCCTCCGCTACTCCCGCCTGAGCTACCACCTGCTCCGGTTGCTAGGCGCGCCACAGCGGTAGCTAGGGGCGAGGAGGAGCGCGGAGAGATAACACCTGCGGGCGCACGCCGACGGAGCACGACAACGCCCGACTGTAGCGGCGCGGGTCCGCCGCGCTGAGACGATGACGACGACGACGAAGGCAGAACTACGAAGTGCGCGCTCACGTTCGCTCCCGCTGGAGGAATGCAGGCGCACGCCGACGGAGCCTGACAACCCCCGACTAAGAAATGCATTCGCATTTAAAAAATGAAAGGTCCCACTTATAATTGCAATGATAGAGTAAAGGTAGTTGAAGCAGCGAAGAAGAAGCAAGTCGGCTCTAATCGTTGACTTAAAACGTCCTTGACGGTCGTGAAGGTTGAGTGAAGGTTCGCTACGTTCAGGTCTTACATGTTAGCGTGAGCTTTATTCGTTTTTTATCTTTTTGTTAGAAGGAAATAGCGCTTTTATTACTGTCAACACCTTTGCATGAAATTTGCGGGAAAAACATTTATTTCCTGAAAACACCACAAACTTCTTCGCAGTGACCTCAATCACAACAAATGAGATAAATAAAGTTCTCCTCGCAATCCTCGTCGTCCTCCTCGAAAGCGAATATTTCTTCCTACGTTCATCTTTGAAAATATTGTTGCTGCACGTCTCATCTCAATTTTTATGGCTTTCCAGTGGCTTACACAACAATTTCATAGTTTCATTCCAAACGGAAGTGGGAATTTATGCTACCCCATTTTTGACGAAACTTGTCAGAACGTGAACGGCTGTGGTTATATACATTTATTACGGCGATATAAGCCCATGAAGTATTAGATAAAACAGGATAGAACCGCTTCTGTGATAATCTCCGCCGTTATAACTGCGATTGGCGGCCGCCGCTGTGAACGAATTTAATGAGCACATATGTATATTTACCACCTGCTAATCAGCCTGATAGCCAGCCGGCAACAAGCTGCTCGTACATCGCAGCAGCATGTAATCCACTCGTTAGTGTGGGCTTTTTATAATGCAGTAATCACGGCTCGGTATCTGTAAAGAAAAAAAGAGAAGAGAAATTAGCGGGAGAATGCAAAGCTTTGAACTTCCCCGTGCCAGCTCTGTCAACTGACGCCGCTTCGAGCTCAACAGCACAGTGAGAACATTGTACTTGCTCCCCGTTTCATCTGGTGGCTTCGGCCTATTATATAACACTTCAGCATGATGTCGTGGCAGTATGCATTAGATACACGCACACACAACGCTATACCGCACGGTTTTGCAAAGGTGCGTCGAAAGGCGCTGAAGGCACTGGTGCGGCAGGACCGACCCAGAGTGGTCAGGTCAGCCGCGGCTGGCGCTGAGCTGGACCGGCACACCTGGCTAACCGGAGCTTATAATGTCAAATTGACCGTAATTTGTGTTCTATTTGTGTGCTGTAGAGGTTGCGGGCGTGATGAAACATTCCTCCTCTCATTGTTTTTCTCCTCTTCTCCACGAGGCTACTGGCGGCGCGCATGCGCGAATACGGTCGTCACCGCTGCTGCCGCTGCCGCATGGCGAGGCCGACTCGCGTGTCGCGCTGTGGGCGATTTCAGGCGTGTGCTCTCTGGGATGTTATGGTGCTGCAGAACCGTAGGCAAGAACACAGGATGAACAGCAACAAGTCTGTTAGAGAAGTTGGGCTTTTTGGTGATGCATTCTTGTAGGGTAAGCGTGAGGCAGACACAGGACGAAACAAGATATGGGGCGAGGACGAGCGCTGTTAGCGAAAGGTGAGAGCTTCGTTTGTATGTCGTGAAGGAGATTTGTGTCGTGCGTGTTATGTGCTTGATGACGGAGAGCCTTCTCCGTGTTGTATTGCGCCTCGGTCATTCTCGCCGCACGTCACTGTCCCGCATGTAACGCGAATAAAAAGCTCAAGTGATATTAAAAGTGCCGTCGTGACCTAACAAGCGGCGTACGCCGGTCAGCGTAGCTGCGCTGGCATCGCGCTGGTCACAGCAAACATAACCCTGTGCAGGCAGCGGACCGGTGGTTGCCGGTTGGGAATCGGAGGACCGGGAACGGGGTGGCAGAATCAAACAGGCATGAGATGGCGATGACATCCCCTCTGCCCTACGCAAGCTTCGCCCCCTCGCATTGTTGCCATGACAACATCAACAAGCCCTCAAGGACATGACAAGCCTTCAAGGCCAAAATGGCGGCGGCGTTGCTATGGAAATACTAAAGCAATAATGTTCCCCAAGGTCAGCAGGGGAATATATAGCGCTAGTACCGGAAGTTGCCCGGACGCTGGGTTGAAGGATAAGAGACCTCCTCTTGGTAATGCGTTAGGATAATTTAGTACAATAAAAAGAAACACTCGCGTGATTAAAAGTCGAGGCAGCCGGTTGCGGCTTTCAATGGAGGGGTCTTACCTAGTGCACTAAAGGTTTTTTCGGTTTCTTCATTCACTGGGATAGTTAAGGAAAAAAATATTTTTACAGAATTCTAATACATGCTTTCGAAAAATGGAAATACCACAATCCAAGCAGCTCCTGCTCTTGAAATTCTAATTTTTTTTTTATTTTCAATGCCTTCGTGCCCCGCAACCATGGCTACACGGATTTGTTGGTTTTTATGTTCATCAGTGAACATTCACGTGTGTTCATTATATCTTCTCGCATGTGCAGCGTTTGCATCAGTGTAGACGTAACCAGAGAGGCCATACGAGAAAAATGAGACCACATAGACCGGTGTCTATTGATTGTGGGTTGGACGCGCTGGCACAACGCTGGTGATCAGGCGGGTTGTAGGGGAGGGCCCCGGAATAATTTTGACCACCCGGGTATCTTTACGTGCAGCGAAACCTCGTACACACGGGCGTTTGTGCTTTTTGCTTCCATGAGGAATCAGTGTCTAGTACAATTGCAGTCATAGCCACGCTGTGTCCGCGGTGGTGGCTTAGCGTTGAGGTGACATAAAGAACGCTAGAGCCATACCTGCGTGCTTCCAAGCACATACTTAATCTGTACGTCTTTTCCACCGTTTGCATCATCCCGAGTAGCTGGGAGCAAGTTGATGGGTGAGAAGGGTATGGTGTCTAGCTGTACATTTTCTGCCGCTAACGCTCCAATTACACATACGGTCTTGGCGTGATCGCAACCTTTCGCTGAAACATAAGATAATTGAAATATAAATAAGCCAACGCAAATATTATAAACAATGAACTGTGTATCTGATCAATAAGATTGGTACATTAGGCAAAATGCTTATTTTTCTCTTGATATTGTATCAAGCCTGTTTAACATATAAACGCGAATCCCACGGAGTTTACCTTTTCAGGTAGTCATTTCTTGTGCCTATTAGAGCCTACTTTGAGGCTCGTACCGATATTGGTTTTTCGCGCCTAATATAAAAAAAGAAATTTATTAGTCCAACCAACAAGGCCACTCAAGGCCCGAACTCAACGACACCGCAACCAACATTGGCGCTAGTTCGCTTCACGTCACCTTGTCCATGCCAGCTCTTCAGCTCTGTGTTCCTCTGTTGGGCTTTGTTGGGGGCATGAAGGGCGAACACTTTTGCCAGCATGTCCTATTCATTGTTGATAAATTAAAAAACACCAAACAAGAAAATGAATATGACAGAACATTGCATCTGAAGCTCAAGGTCAAAAGACGCTTCCAGTTGATAACCAAGTGAGCATCCTACACACGAAACTTCCAAGGGGATAACACGAACACCTGCACAGCCAGCAAACGATCACAACTAAACCGTTAGTCAGTAAGATGCAGCACTATAGAACAATTAAGAAGCAATTATGGGGATCCGAGAATAAGCATGTCTGCCCTTTTCGATTTTTCTTGTCGCGACAGCATTAATTTCCCCTACCGGTAGCTTTTAACGGTGTTTGCAACCGAGCTTTCAGGGTCATTTGATTAAGGTGGTTTATTCCTTATATAATGCATTCCTCTGAACAGCGTTATCCTCAGCAGCTTCGGAATCAATCCACTTGTGCAGGTCGGGATTACTCAGTAATTTATTCGGAATTATTTCACATCACTGTAATATCAATAGGATTCAGTGGTGTTGCGAAGAGTTCAAAATGTCGTTCTGTTCTGTTAATTAGTACATAGCTGGACTCAACTTGCCTTACTTTAAAGCGTTTTTGTGGCTTCAAGGATCAATAACCGTTGTGCCTGTTCTTCCAAAGCCAAATTGTTGCCCGCTGGAGAGCTCGGCCAAGCGCTGAAAAGTACAACAAACACTTTAGTTATAGTAACAACTTTGCAGAAGGAAAGGTCACAGCCCAAACTATTATGCATACTGCTACACTTAACGTGACTTGGCACATTTTTTTTTGCACATTTAACATCCTTAGCAGAAAGCATTCATCATCTAGGAACTTGCGCGTCACTCTGACTTTCAATGCTGAGGTTATATTGCCGCGAACCATACATTGGGTTTGTTTATTTGTGTTTTGCTTTTTCCGCCCGGCTGCACCGGTCTGTGTTATCTCTGCGCCAAGGGAAGCGCGTGTTCCATTCTTTCTTTCTGTGCCCCATGTGTTATCTGTTGTGATAGGGAGAGCATTCCGATCTAACGTGAACAGCCCAGAATAATCTTCTTGGATCTACTATGTTCTCTATGCGAATCGACGTTTCGACAACCACGCGCGCCGAAAGATAAAAAGCCTGCAGTGCGGACGCCGGGGCATTCGATTCGACGACACTCGCCTGTGCCAGTCACTTTGTTGACCGCTGCTTCGCCGCCTCTGTATTCTTTTGAGTTGTTAGGGGAGCACAAGTTCGCTCCAATAAACGTGTTTCTCATTCAAGACAACTGCATCGTCCTTGTCTTCTTGACATCTGGTGGAGGTGCTGGGTACGCACCCTTCATGCCCACTACAACCTCGGGAAGCCGCCAAGCCAGTCTAACAAGAGCCAGTCTCCGCCTGCAAGATTTACCACCCGAGTCCGGTCTACTACCGGAGAAGACGAAGAAGAAAGACGTCGCAACCAGCACCATGCTCAACCAAGCCAATCCTCCTGTCATTCTGCAGCAGCCACGGGAACCGCCATCATTCCGAGGAGCCCCCGCAGAAGACCCAGAAGAATGGCTGGAGAAACTGGAGCGCGTCCGGAAATTCAACAGGTGGGACGACGCAGAAACGTTGCGGCACGTTTTCTTTTACTTGGAAGATTCGGCTCGCACTTGGTTCGAGAACCACTAGAGCTCGTTGACAAACTGGGCCCAATTCAAAACCGAGTTCACTAAGACCTTCGCTACCGTGGTCAGAAAAGAACGCGCAGCGCTTTTATTAGAAACTCGAACGCAGCCCTCCAACGAAGGGGTAGTGATCTTTGTTGAGGAGATGAAGAGGTTGTTTCGACGTGCGGATCCGGAGATGACAGAAGAAAAGAAACTAAGGTTTCTCATGCGAGGGGTAAAGCAGGAGCTTTTTGCTTGCCTTGTCCGCAATCCTCCCAAGACGGTGGCCGAATTTTCGTCTGAGGCGGCCGCGATGAAGAAGACGCTGGAACTTCCAACGAGGCAGTACGATCGCCCGGTCAACGTGCTGGTTTCCCAGACGATCGGTGCCGGGGCTACAAGCTCCGACACACTGCGTGAGACCATCCGAGCAGTGGTCAGGGAGGAGCTTCGGAAGCTTTTTCCGACGACACCGCAACCTCAAGTGGCTTCCCTGACTGACGTCATCCGCGAAGAGGTCCAACACGCTTGGGGCACTTCTATGCCATCCCAGGCACCCCGCGAGCCACAGGCGATGACCTACTCCGCGGCTGTTCGTCGACCCCGCCCTGATCCAACCCATCTACAAGAAGCTCCACCGTACCGCCGTCCACTCTCGCCGCCGTCCCCACTGTCGCCGCCGTCGACCGTACCACGGTGCACAGCCCAAACCCAGACGCCGAGGAAGACTGACGTTTGGCGTACGCCAGATCATCGTCCGCTGTGCTACCATTGCGGAGAGGCCGATCACATCTACCGTCGCTGCCCGTACAGGAGATTTGGACTGCGTGGTTTCTCCGTCGACGCCCCACGCCCCCGACCCGGCCAGCGCCCTACCGAGATCGACGAATACCTGTCCAACACCAACCGAGGACCAGCCCGCTCACACCGATCGCCGTCGCCCTACCCATACCAGTCGCCTAAGCGCCGTAGCAATGCTGATTTCGCACGTGGAAGGTCCCCCAGCCCACGCGGGAAAAACTAAAAGCAGCAACTTCTACGTGTATTTCTCAATAAACGTGTTTCTGATTCAAGACAACTGGGTCGTCCTTGTCTTCGTGACAATATCGATGGTCCACGAGAGGTTCGCTGCTGCTGTCCCCGAGCGAGCGGTTGCTAAGAGCCATTTCGAACCTTTAATGTGTCTCGGACATAAAATGCCTGGATATACTGTGGTAAAAGAAGTAGTGAATGTTCTTACTGGCAAACACTTGGACGTCAATGATAGAATTAGATTATGAAACATTGCGCAGCACATACACGGTCCGCCAACAAAAAAAGCGTTCTTTTTTCGCCTACAAATATCGAGTGAAAGGCGATACAACTTGAAGATGTAAAACATAAAGATGAGGCTGGTTTGTAATAGCTACAAAGCCTTTCTTTTGCTGCTGAATAACCCTCATTTTACGAAAATATGTTGAAATAGCGACCCTTGGGAGGCGTATTTTCACCAGTAAAAAAAATTGGTTTCACAATGCGCAAGATTTCAGTGCTATTTTCATCGGAAGTAAAAAATTAGCCATTCAATACACTGCTGATGTAAATACGAATTGCGCCTACACATCTCCTAAAAAAATTTTTTAAGCGTATGTATTTTTAAATGACACGTTTTAGTGCCTACTAGAATGCATAAACCTCAATTTTTGTTGCCTAAAGTTCCAGTCTCCATTCCTCAAACGAAATGTATATGCATCATTAAGAAATTCATTTGTTCTCGTCCATCATTTCCGGTTTGTCTAGAACTTTCAGAAGTTGAAGAAACATTGGTACCTGTCGAAATATGACGGTGAAATTGCGGCTTGGGTATTCAGGACGCGGGGCAAACTCTCCGACAATTTTTTGTGACGTTGCTCACCCTTTACTCAAAACATCAGCATCACACCACAATCCGCAGATGGTTACATTCCCTTTAAGAAAAAAAGGTATGGTAGTTTTACTTTTAAGGGTGAAACAGCAATATATCATATAATGCTCACTCAGAGGTGGAAAATTCTCCATTTAAGAGGGAGGAGTGAGGTTTTCGCCCTATGAGTGGAGGAAAATGCGCCAATATAACCAAGAAATCAACTAGCAAGCTACAGAACATCGGTTAGCCAGTCATGTTGCTGTTCGTATATGCGCGACTTCTTGCATCTCGCTGCGCGCTCCACCTACGCGTTTACTGCGAGCGCGCCGCTGTAAACAGAGTAGAAGTTATAATTATTGCTTTCAAAACGCCGCCTTTATTTCCGAAAGGTTTCGAATCCCTTCGTTCACCGCACACGAGCTCACCAGCACTCAATGCGGCCGTTTGAGAACAACCAGTTGTTAGTCGCCTTACCTTTCTACAACTGATGCATCAAAACACGGATCGTGGTCAATAGTAAATCTCAGCGCAAAGATAATTCAGGCAGCTCAAAAAACGGATCCGTAGTATTCCCCCGAGCGAGGAGGTGACACTGTTCGCCGTCTAGTGTGCTTGAAGAAAAGCAATCGTGAACGTTTTAAAATGACCGATAGATTACACAAAAAAGTGGGGGTGGGGAGGGGCAGCTACAAACCATCACTATCAGTGGGCGCTCACATCAAGGCTTTTATTTGGTTTACTTTATGGCAAACGTATATTATTTCATTTCATTTATTAGTTCCTTAAGGGCCCGAAGGCATTACATAAGGGGGGCATATACAAAAAGGGAAGACAACAAAAAAGAAAGAAAATAAAAACAAAAATAGTGACTGACATGCATCAGTTAGCACAACTAACAACAACAACAAAACAAAAAAAAGCAGATCAGAGAAAACTAATACCAAATTTCCAAATACACATGTTTAGTTATAGGACATAAAAGCACAGAAAAACAAAACACAAGCAAGAGAAATTGTGCAGTTTCCAACTATTAAGGATGTATATTATGAATCAGCATTGATGTTCGGAGTGGTGATAATGGTCGTCCAATTTTTTACGAAAAGATGCGCGGTCAGTGCATGGTACTATATTGTCGGGTAGCGAATTCCAAAGGGTTACTGCATTGGGAAAGAATGAACTTGTGAATGCCGATGTTCGACCGGGTAAGTGTGCTGTTGGCTTGGTGTGATGTAGGCGCGCTGACGTGCGGTGGGCTGATTTTAACAATTCATGCCTGGATTTTGGATGATAGCAGGCCCCATGAAGGAGGCATAAACGTGCGATATGACGGCGCGATACAACATTGCGGAGGCCGCCAACATTGAGGAGGCCGCACTTTGGCGGGCACATATTGGGAAGAAACATAGCACAACACGACGACATACACTTCATTAAAGGCACTGCAATGCACAATACACGCAACCGACAACATCGCAAGCAGAATACACGTATATGTATACACCACAACATGTAGTCCACGTTTCACATGTCCGCGTGGTCACAAACCTCAAGTGGTCATTAAAGGTGAAAAAGTATTAATAACACCAATCGCCGAGAAAGCAAGTGGAAACAACGAGATTGTTGCATTGTTCATTGACATATGAGAGTGCGTGAGCCTCAGCAGGGTTTTGTTATTTCGTCAAATGTAACCACTGCAATAGCAATCTTTTATTAGTTTAAAGTTTTGTAACAAGCAGAAAAGAGCTCAAAGAAGAAAAAACATGTAACAAAACAGTACAGCAGGCATGTTAGGGTAATGACACCCATTGCCTCGCCTTCGCTCTTTTGGCGAAAAGCACACTGCTGGTCTGGTGACAATTCGGACAAGATGTTAACGAATGGGGGCCTTTTGTTGTTGGTAACTGAAGCGTCAATATGCTCTGGTCCGTGCTCGTTGACGAAGAAAGGGCCAGTTTACTATCACCGCTGACTTCTTTTACTCTTGGGGGTCAGTAGAAAACGTCCATAAATGCAGTGGTAACTTTGACCAGGGCGGAGGCCAGTCGAACAGAGAAAGCATGCAACGGTGCCACACAGAATGTCCTTTTAACACACGGCTGGAGAGCTGTGCGTTAGCATGGCGAGCACATGGTTCATGATAAAAAAAAAGATAGCGAGAGATAAAGCAAGCAGCACACCGCAGGGATGGTGTTGCACATAGTCGTCGTATGCGCCCGAAAGCTACCGTGCAACGATGAACGGTATCGTTTTCGGCGTCGGCGACGATGGTAGGTTGCCGACGGCAGGGGAGAATATTTATTCCCCGTTTCGGTGTTTTGTAGAGACCGTACAGAGGGCGCTATGCGTAATGAGCAAAAGGGAAAAACTCGCTGGTTCGACAGAAAAATACCTCGATTTCCTTGTTTTTTCTACCCTTCCTTCTAGAGGGACTGGATGCTTAAGTTTAATTGCTTCTTTATAGATCATACTGATTAGGTTTTCACCGGATCAAAAAAGATACTCTGTGTATTTGGTGCGTCTTTGTTATGTTTTTACAATGTTTATCGAGGGTGGCGAACCTGAATCCCACCGAAGCTCCCACTGGAACCAATCCGATATTTCTGTGGAACTGAGCTCGAAACCTAAGTGTTATGTGTTAAATACAGTAAACCTGCACCAGAATGTTGACAAAAATTATAAATAATGGTTACCAGTTCACGGCATAGAGGGTCAACGCTCCCTAGTGAATGGAACTCGGTGAATGCTTTCGATGCTTTTCTTTCACGCTTCGTCAACTTACTGCCATCGAACCCGCTTTGATTCTTCCGATCAAGACAATCAGTATCCTTCCAGTGACTATCACCCCCACCTGCGTCGTCACAACACGCACAAAGGGATGCATACGTATGTTGCAACGCTATGTCGATGCTGGTAGTGCGACCGAAGTAAAAAAGGAGCAAACGATATTTCAAACTCTCCGAGTGCCCCGCGGATCCTTGCCCCGTTCCTCATCCCTACCTTCTGGGAGGAGGCCTCAGATAGCTCTTGCGTCGGGTACGAACGAACCCTGACTTACTGAGCGCTACAGGTTGTATCGGCTATCGTGGCTAAGGCACCCCCCCCCCCAGATTCCTGCGTCTGAAGAAAAATGTTTCATTTCTCTCTTCTTCTCTCGGGAGCTTTCACGTGATATGAACCATCGAATTTTAATCTTAAGTAACTGATACTGTGTGGGGCTAATCATGTCACAAGGTTCCTTCGCAGTGCAATATTGGAGGTCCAGACTGTAATAGGCCTCGTTGTTCCGTCGAATAGTTTGTTTAAAAAAGAGTCGGAAATCTGGGAAGCAGAAACACTTTTTTGGTATAAGCGACAAAAGCTCTGAAGTACATAAGATATTATCTGCTGATGGGCGTTTGATCAGCGCCCCACGCGGCCATATTTGTATTGTAGACGAGAAACGTAACCGTCTATTTGTCGACGTTTTATGACACAATCCGAACAGATTCTAAATCCCTCTTCAGCACTGCATAATACTCTGTGCCGGGCAGAAGGGGAGCACTGTTGTGGGTACAAACGCGAATACTTCTTAACAAGTAGTAACCTTCGAGGGGAAAAGTACAAGGAAAAGCCCCATAAGGTGGTTTTAAAATATCTCCTGCAGAGTTCGCGCGCAACTTATTTGAGTTCTTTTCTTGTGTCTTTAGTCATCGCATAAAGGGAAAGCCAGGTGGAGATTTTGGTTTAAGCATTCCTTGCTCTTACCAACCGTACTGAACCACACATGTCACCACTGCGAAGGGATCCAGAGCTGAGGTGAGTGGTAAATCGCACTTTTAGGACAGGTTTATTACGTAAGCGTTTGTGCAAACCACTTCAAATGTGCATCCGAGAAATTGTTGCTGAGAAAACAGCATATGATAGGCACTTGAAGATTTAAAAAGAAACTTCATTCCGCTACCTGTTGGGCACTACGCATTTGTTATTACAAGCAAAAATACCAATGAGGCTGACGATACATAAAGAAAGACAGGCCGCTCCAGGAGTGACCCCTTGCAGAGCTTTTTCTTACGTTGTCTTCATTATATTTAGCTTTCACAGCTGCTGTGTTATTGCAGATTCCCGTGCACTGAATATTGCTGCTTTCCATTCGACTTCTACTGCTATTCCTTCCGAAGGTGGAGTACTGCTGTACATAAACTCAAAGGTGTCTTCCTAATGACGAACTGGGAGGACTGCATCCAGCTAATAAAAACATATAGGTCTTTTAATCTGACCGTAATCCTCTTTGTATATCACATGCAGTAGATTCTGATGTTCGAAATCTGAATATGTCCTGTGTTGTGTCCCCCTTGTATTTGTGTGTCCGAGAAACATTAAAGTGATCCACATGGAGCGATTTTTGCGAGCGACGCAACGAGCGATGCGACGGGGATCCATAATTGGTCTCACCAGTCGCTCGCTGAGGCGACCACATGAGAGCGATCGTGAAAGCGATCACGCGAGCAACTTCGAAACGCGATCCCAATATTGCCGCACTGCGGCTAAAACGGTTATCGAAGTACACACGGCCGCAAGTATTTTTATGTAGGAATTTCTGAGTTAGCAGTAAGCAGAATGTAATTTGTTTTCTATGATAAATTGTGCCCCCGATCGCCCCTTAACCTCGTTGTCCCCCTAAGGAGGAAGATGCGCCCCTTACGGCTTTTCTATTGGCTAGTCGCTGAGGCTGCTTACGGGAGGTGAGTGACTTTTTCTGGTGGCCCAGAACCGAGCGATTGGATGAGCCATTTGTTCCACGGCGAAAAGTAGTTCATCGCGTGTCGCTCCACTCTGGAAATCATTGGCCAAATCACTCCATGTGGTTCGCACTTCAGAGTTCAAGTATATCGCGATCTTTAGTACCTTAGCAGAAGAGGGAGCTGTTCAACCCCGGTCCCGTCTACCAGCGCAGCGTATGTGAAATGGCCATTGCAGCTTCATCAAATCAAGTCGTGGACTTAGCACCCCACCGCACATTACAATACTTGTAATTAGTTTATCGTCTTTGTCACCCTATCCAACAAAGTTCCAACTCTTGCTTCATCAGTCAAATTGTGATTTTTAATCACATCATATCTAATAAGTTTCCGCAATGCTGCTGTGAGAGCAAGACGTAACAGAGGCATTTTCTTAGTTAAACACGTATCAGTGATAGCTATCTCAAAACTCATTCGAACCATCTGACCAGTAATACAACGACTGTGCGTTAACCAAAGAATCATATTAACAGAATATTGGCTTACACCTCCTCGAAAGTGAGGGGTAAAAAATTATCCTAGGTGACAACACAAGGAAATTCACTGGTAACATAGTTGTACGGTAGGTTAGAAATCTGCACCTCATGAAACGTACCTTGCTGGTATTAGAACATGTCCACGAGAGTGCGCATGCTTTGGTGCATGGGTTTAAGGGCCAGCGGTTTGGTTAATTTTAAAGGAACACCCGCGACTTCAAGAAAACGAAATGAAACATACTTCCCACAATCACGTTTCTTGCAAGTGGTTTTATGTGTTGCTTAGGGCAACTTTATATATGTGCCAAAAAGTATTTGGTAATCTACAGTTCATGTCTTTTGCTGACTATCAGGCGTTATTGCTTGCAATTGCCTTTAAAATTGCACAATGGTTATTTACAAAAGTAGTATTTTTTGAACTTTCATTGGGCGTTGCTTTATGGGGGCTGCAAACTACAAATGTGATTTCGCCGTTCGCTGATTTACCTGATTGAACCGGTTGGGTTTGTGATTTGGTGAACCGGAACACAACAAGAACGAAATCATTTCCCCGAATCGGAACCGTTATCAAACGTTAACGGTTCTGTACTGCGAAGTACCAAGTCTACGACACACAAGCGTGTCGCACTTCATTCGTCGCTTTACGGCCGCTTCATTTAAGTATTCCTAATAAGATAATGAGCCAATACGCCTTTATTCCTAGTCGACTACACATGAGATTGCAATGGCCGTACCTTAGACACGGGTCTTTTCTGCATCAATGTGCATCAGTTAACATAGCATATTCGATGTGCACGTCGCTTAGCTGTATCCCCGCGAACTAGGAACCAATCACATCACATTATGAATTTGAAATATATAGCTGAGAACTTTCCAGGTGGCAGTCATGCGAAGTTACCCGAGTGTGTGCATGGCGAACTACATGAATTATAGTATTAGCAGTGATAGGATTTATGCAATCTTATTTTCTGTGAAATTGCAGCCCGCATAAGTCAAATAGGCTGTGGTGTGGGGCAGGGCAGTCGATTAACAATTAACTGACAGCCTCTTGGAAGCCTTTGTAGAATAGAAGAGCAAGGAAAAAAGAAAAGAGAAGAAAAAACACCAGCAAAAAAATCTGCAATCTATAAAGTCAATTCCAACATATAGCAGAAGTATCCTGTATGGGTTGGTTCGCAAACTACGAAATATGAAACACGAAACACAATTATACACAGCCTGCAATGTTTATCTATTGAAGACACAATTCGCGGACCTACGTGGTAAAATATATTTGGGTTGGAAGGGGCAGTTATTACCGAGGTGGCCTCCATTTGGTACCCTATCGCAATACGGCTTTGACACATCTATTCATTTATATCGTTCAGTACAACCCCATAGCGAAACCATTAAAACCAACAAAGGCTATTTAGCTGACTCGTGATTTTTAAACTGGAGCATTCAGGAGAGAAAAAAGAACAGAACATACCCGGAGGAAGAAAATAGAATATGGGAACATTTTATGCTAGGAAGCCCCACGCAGATGTTGGAATATATCTAGTGGCGATAATTTGCGCTCCTAATTTTGGGGGCCTTCAAGCTAATTACGAAATGTTTGTTTTTGTCTAAAGGCGTAGTGATGTCGGCAGGTGTAGGTGCTGCTGATAGAATGTGGCATGTTCACGCTCTTGAAGTTCCGCATTCAGCGTTTTACAAAGCAGCTTCCGTACACACAAAAGCAGTATGTTGCAGGAGCGAATTCCTGCGGATGAAGATACATCGGGCAATTGTATTGTTTCCCACATGCAAAGCTGCTTACTGTTCATGCAATGTATCTAAATTAGACCAGTTTCCCAGCTAAAGAAAGCGAACAAGAGAACAAGGGGAGTGATCCGTACAACAGCTTAACTCGTGCCTTATGGTAGAAAGTGATGACAGCACAAACACTGGATCTCTGACTACGAATTTTCTTAAGAATGACAAGTGCGGCAGCAGAGGTTGCGCTGTCCATTTCGGTTAATCGAAATGTAAATTTCCCCGTCTTTACTAAGGAATCACACCAAGTTTTAGAGATTTTTTTAATGTTCTGCACCAAGCACCCACTCAAAAAATGTCGCTGTAATTCCCGAGTGGCGCTTCTCAGGAAGGCTGTACGTATACTCTGTATTCGCGCGACCCTCTTTATAAAACCAACACCCCCCTAATCTGCTCGTTTCCCCTCAGGATTCGTTTCCACTTTCGTAACCCTACATCGCCACTTACGTCATTAGGCTCACTCATTGGCTTAAAGACATTTCTTTTTTTACCGAGTTTCCGTCATCCCCATTCCGTAATTATTGTTTACGGGTTGTACTTTCCAAATATTACCTTATGTTTTGCCTTGAAGACATCCTTCAAACCCCAGTTCTTGGTCAAATGTCAGTGAAGAGACAAATTGAATCAAAATGGTTACTTTTAAATTGCATTTCTGTAATTAACGGTGACTGAAGATTAATTGGTGGATGTTTCTATATGCTTCAGATTCCCATCTCTTTCCATCGCGAACTCGAGGTCAAGCCCGGTGCCGACGCATCATCTGGGCTTCACAAGTCAGCAAACTTTGTTTCTTCTCTGTTTCTTATCAAACCCGCTCACCATGACAACCGTGATCAGCGCTTTATCTGTCTCAGCGTACACGGTTTCATGTTTGGGCAGAGGGAATGCTTTTTAGAGCTCCCTTTGTTGTCCTTGAGTATTAGTATTCCCTCTCGGTAGAAGTCAGAACAGAACCAGGATAATTAGATATCTATGGGAGAGGCAATTGTCCTGCAGTAGGTGTACATAGGCTGATGTTGATGATGATATTACCTAGTCCACCCATTGAAGGAACAGTTCTGGCACGAGACTTAACTTTGTAACATGTACAAGCAGTGGCAGTGGTAACGGAATTAATGCAGTTGGCGTGACACCGAACCGGCACGTAGGCAGAAACAGTAGGGGTGTCTCGCTCCGATTTGTCGTATCCCTGGTGCCGCATCCAGGATTGCAAAAACAGTTACCTCGAGGTGTTCCCGAGGGCAGCTGTATCCAGTCAATGTATGCATCCTCCGATTCTGTGCTTTTCTGCAGGCCGCTCGTTGAAGGATACCACACTCTGCATTAACAGACATACAAAACATTTCACCCATATGCTCAATAAATATCGGCAGGCCCTCTCTCCGAATAGTTATTTCATGCCAATAAGAGCGTCTACCCTCTGCCATGACAAAGTTTCTTCATAGAAGAATGATACAACTGGAGCGCTCTATCTACACGTACACACCACACCATACGATTCTATAAACCATTAGGACCATGGAATGATGTCACCAGACGCGGTGTGCGTGTCTTGGCGGGTACAAGGGCCTTTTGCGTGACGCTTCTGCCGTATTGCTACGGAGCGTATGAGTTAACGGAAGGACAGAAAGGCAGATTTCGAAGGGAAGGTGACGTAGTAATACTACAATATAACACAGCACTTGAAAAGTTTATTGATAGTACAGATCAACTCAGTAGTTACGAAGAGGCAGGGAAGAACAGAATATGGATTCAATTACGTTATATAGTTTAGGAGAGCTGTCAGAATTTGCCCCGTATCCTAAAGTATAAGGTGTAACCCCGTTTTCCTGCCTCGCGTTACGGATACGGGACATTTGAGTATTCAGTCCCATAAAAAATCACACGTAATAAAACCAACAAAATAGTAATTGGTTACCAAACCGCAACCATTTGCATTACTCAAACCCAAGTGCGTTCGTGAGTTCTGGAAGAATCTAGGGAGAGCTGTTAAATCCACCGCATTTGTTTTCCCTAGAAGTGCATGGCAGCGGCATTTCAACTACTACAGTGAAAAGTATACACACACAAATTCTCAAAAGATAAAAAAAATACACGGCTTATTCGCAAGCGCCAATGGAGAATGTGCTGATCTGTTGTAAGCAGGATGCTATAAACCGGGTTCGCTATATTCTTGCTGCACTCAAGCCGAGGCGCAAACTGGAGAGTATTCCTAGAAGTAAATACAATCTTGTGCATCGAAACTCTAACCTACGCTTTTACAATGCAGTCCCGAAATCTCTGTAAAGTGTTTTTGGCCACCCTATTTGATCCTGTGGCTGGAGTTTTGATTTTCAAGTGTACTCGCCAGGTTTTGGCCCCTACTTCTGGCAACAGTCAACGCCGATTTGAGGTCAGCTTGAAAGATGCAGGTGCGGGTAGTTTCATCGGACTCATTTTGGTTGCAAATTCTTTGCCTGTGTGCTTGATCATGTGTCCTTTAGCCTTTTTCAACCTATTTACAAGGGGTGAAGCCCGTAGCAACAGAGAAGGATGATGCGTGGTGATAGCTCTTGAGGAACGAAATGCGGGTGTGAAAAGATATCATAGGAGCGCGGGATTCCTCACTTCAGCAAAAGCTTTTGTCTGCTTGAAGTGCGGCTGACGATGTTTCATCACAACAGTGAAAGTTTTTAATTCGGCCATTCGTGAAAATATCTTTAGCACCTTTCACCAATCAGTGCTTATTCAATGGGTTAGCGGTGTAGTTGTGTAGCAACTTCACCTTTAAGAACTGAATCATTCCCTGTTGTATTACCATTTATCTCCACTCAACTCCCTTCTCCTTTTCATCCCTCGTTTCTTTCCAGAAACACTCTACTCCCTCAATCTGCCATTGTTCTTTTTTACAGGTCCTAGAAAAGAAACAGGCTGGTGAAAGACAAAATTCTTAGTCATAATTTAGTTCACGTCATTGAAACAGGACCGCTTCCCACTTTCCTTTCGTCCTGTATGAAACAACGACTTCTGTGTCCTGCTCGTTGCTCAGTATTTTAATTACCCGATGAAATTTCATCTGCTTCCAACTTTTTAATGCGAAACCCTGGCCAAAACTATTACAACCTTTTTACTCACAAAAAAGAAAATTGTAGTGGCCTCTTTTTTTTGCCTTTATTTTTTGTCTTTAAGCCAGAATTTTAGATTTACGACTAGCTTGTTTTCTTCTGTAAAGTGCATGAGTCTGTAATTTTGGTGTGATTTCTTTGCTTTGTTACGCGAGGTACGTCGGCAGACAGACTCTTGCATATCGTCGACAGCCTGAATCAGGCTTCGGAGCGACTGATGTGAGCTATTCTACCTATGTGTACTCAAGTTCCCGTCCGACATGTCACGCCACATATTACAACTGTTACGTCGTCAGTTCGTTGTTTTTGAATTTTGTAGAACAGGCGAACAACCCCCACAAAGCTCCCGATTGTCGGAGAATTCCTGCAATGGGCATGTGTTTCGAATAAAAGAACAAAGCGACAAAATCTTTTTTGTGCCTTCCGCTACCTGTTGAGAGCACATGTGGTTGAGCATCGGGCCTATACGAAGATCCCGAATTCATACTCACTATAACACGCATGTTGTTAAGGGGGGAAGTCTCATAGAAGCTCGGGTTGTCGTCGTCTGATGTCATCGGCGTCTTATGTCGTCGACAAGTGGTATAGTCATTATACAAAAACACTAAGACCCCCGTTTTCTAACGCGTCGTGCGTAATAAAAGAACACACCGGGACATTTGTTTTCCAGCGTCTCACGATAGAAAGCTTAGTGTTTCAAAAACACTAGACCTACAGCAAAGCTGTGTTCCTCAACGCCTCAGTGGTTTTATATCCGCTGGCAAAAATGCCAAGGCGCCAATATTACACTTGTACCGTGCATGCTTCGCCCATCCCCATGTTACACGTGAGTGCAGATGTGGAGGGATTTTATATTTTTCAGGCACTACATTTCCGTTCTCTTTAACGCAAAACACGCCTTGTATATGACACACTCCTGCCATTGTCAGATGGGGAGTTGGGCACATGAGAGCCGCACCTCAGAGCAGGAAACGCATGCAGTGATCATCATTCAAAGCCTACTAAACCACTCATGGTAGCCCAACCACCCGAACCGAGAAATTTGGGGGTGATTTTTGTTTCTCACTGGCGGCCCTTCTCCCTGGGGGGATGGTGGCGATTTTGGGCCGTGCCTTCACCGCTGCGGGGAAAGAAGACCGTTACATACGCGATACTTGTTGTTAGTCAAGCTTTGAAGAAAGAAAAACATTAAAAAGTGACCGTGATGTTTCCCCCAGGCTCCATTTGTTCAGGAATTACTGCAGCTGTACACCAACTGGAGACGAAGCCCTGAGCACCAAGCCACCGCTGCTCTGTTCACAGGTGAAACCGGACCTATTTCCGCACTTTCGCAAGCATTTCGTGGAAGCCAGGCCGCCGCTCATAGTGAGTAACAGCGCACTGGGCCGGCCAAACTTGATTAGAACGCTCCACAAGGATCAAAACAAACTGATTTACCGCTGCGCGGGGAAGCGGCTTACGGAACCTCAGTGTTTCGCGCAGGATGCTTAGAATGCCAAACAATTCCGCTAATTTCCGGTGGAGAACATGCGGGACCGAGCATTCCTGAAAGATGTGCGTTGGGGGCTCGAACGCCCTTTCCGACGAAAAAACCCCACAGAGGCACGCCTATGTCTAGGGAAGAAGGCAATGTTTCCGCGCCCTAAACCTCACTTGGAAGATGCTCTACGGGGCGGAGAAATTCGGCCACCAATAATTTCCACCTGCGATTATGGTATACGACTGTGTACTGTTGCAGATGGCGTGGGAGAGGAGGGACAGCAATTTTGCCAAGACTTTTAGCGGAGCACCAATCAAATCGATATCATGGAATTCTTGCTGGATGTTGAACAGGGCATGAGCTGCGCTAGCGTAAAAGTATGATGGCGTGTCCCGTCGGGTGGCGTTATTACCGACGGAACTTCGTTCTAACAGCCACAAAAGAGTGCTCCGAAAATACTTTGTGAGTTAGCTGCCATAGCAATATCACAGCCCAGCTTCGCCAGCGTCCCCTTGACGTGCAGTGCTGACGCCATCACACCCACATCAGCGTGGCAAAGGCCTCCCTTACTCCTGGCCATTCGAACGTCCTGCATCTCCACCTTGACTGGCTTGCCATCCCAGAGGAAATGAAACAAGAGGCGCTCCGCCTGCAGCTTGATTCGCGCTGCCACGGTCATTATAGAAGTTACATAGGTCAGCAGCGTAAACAGCTAAGTTAGTGCGATCGTGGCTCCAGCAGTCAATGTACAGTGTAGCGATTTTAAACTTTGATCTTTCATGCAGAGCTTAGTCCTAGCGGAATGGCAGTAAGCGCTCGTGTTGTGTCCTACCCTTTGTCCTGTCTAGTTTGCGCTGATCCCTCAGAATGAATGTATACCAACTGGCCCAGAATGTATACCAACTGGCCCAGAATGTATACCAACTGCAACTCGACCTTGTTGCAGTTATTAGGATTCGGACCAGTTGCCGAAACGCGAAACACAACGATGTTTGTCTCCGCTGCCATTAGTAGCCCGTGTTTCGTTTGCCGCGACGCATCCAGAAAGTACACGGACCAGTGACCTTGCCCTACTGAACGATCACATCTAGCACGGAGCAGAGAAAGCTGCCTACAGGGACGGCAATCGTCCGGTCATCGGCGTAGCAAAAGCTGCCTATGCGCGGATCGGAATGAGCGGCTCAATCGCCAGAGCAGATAGGACAGGTCTGAGAGAACAGGCCTGCTTAACCCCCCGAACAATTGAAAAGCTATCCCAGATGCGAACATGGTTTAAGATTGCGGGCCAATTATGTAAAGAACGAACCAAGTTTCAAAAATTATGCCAAACCCGCGTTGGCCGGAGTTACGGGTGGCTAATGATATCAAGCGCCTTTTCTTGGTCGAAACTAGTAAGCAGAAGGGGGATATTTTTACTTTCTTTTTCAGCAAATCTGTAATACCAAATTCTTGCAGCTGCGTCGAACGTAAAGCACGCAGAACGCCAGATACACCCGTTATCACAAGAACATTGCATTGTAAAAATACAACTTGGTCAAACAGATGCTCTGCTTCGAAAATTAGTAACCAATTTATTGTGGAAAATCTTCTTACAATTGAACTTTTAAAATTTCTTGCAAACGTTTCAGGCACAAACACTAGTGCTAAGCATTTATAGCCGTTCTCGTCTTTTTAAAGATTATAACAAACAATTGTTTTGGTCGTAAAGTTCTATACGATAAAAGTTTTTGATGAGTAGTTTTTAAGTTTAAAATTGCCGTATATGTTTCTTTTGCGAAAAATATATCTAAATAGTATTGATACACGTTTGTTTTTGAATTTATCACCATTGGTCCGAAAGCAAAGGCGTGTCCATGCCCTTTGCAGTCTCTCTTGAAAGGCTATCAGGCAGTAGAGAAGACGTTTGTGAAGACAGTGGGGCTGCACCCACAATACGCTCCCACAGAGTACTTTTTCCCGCTAAGAAGGGCTACCGTAATATAAAAGTGAGTAAAACAAATCATCAAATGTATATGACCACAATCACCATGAACAGTACTAGGTCCACCGCAGTACGAACGCTTCTCCTGTCGATCTCAAACCGCTCTTGTTTCGCACACCCCAAATCCATTCTCTCCCTTTGAAATCCTTGATATCTTTACGCCGTCAAGGAATTGGCGTTCCCCTTCTTCTACACCGGTCTATCAGTTCGCACTCTGTCACCCTGGTGGTCCGTTTGTTGTCATTTAGCAAACCTGTGTCGGCATCGCGAGTCCATTTCACTTCCTTTATTTAAACTGTGGTACATTCTACACTATTGTTCTTGTGATCCGAGACGATAGTGTAGTCTACCTTGCTGTTATTCCTATTATTCTATTTTTATGGTCACCGGAGCCGACCTAGCTCTTCTTTAAATTTGGCAAGTCGCCAAGTGCCCGTCCCAAATGTCACCGTCAGCAGGACACATTAACTGTATATTCTGTTCTCTAGTGATAGTGTTGCTTTTCATTATTTAGGAGTGTTTGCCGAGTGCTACCTGGCCATATTCATCCTGCGAGGGATGCATTTCTTGTACTGGAGATGAGCACAGACGAACTTGCTGAGGACGTTGTAATTTTCTACTTGTTCCAGAGGATCGTTACTTACGGCAAAAGGGTGCTTTCCGCTTGTTTACACGTAGTTACTTAAGGTTTATTCATATTTTTTTCCACCCCAATGAACTTGGTTGCTAAATATAGTTGGTAAAGTATATTTTGTAGATGTTCTACACACTCACTCAGCAAGCCCATGTCGTCTGCGAACTACAAATGCTTCAAGAATTTTCCGTTTATCCCTAAAATGTTGTTTTCCCAGTCAAGCGTACGGAATACCCCTTCCAGAAAACCGCATAACAATTTTGGCCTATACCTATTGGGAATTTCCCGCTTGGCTTCGTCTACACTCCCTATGTTCTTCTGCGGGCCTCCTCTATCTGTGGTGTGTTAATGCTCGAGCACTAATGCGGGGCTCATGATGCAATAAATGCTACATTGTAGACTATGAATGCCAAGTCAATGGGTTTTTAACTGTGAAGCTGTTTTTTAAATAGGAAGGTCGCCATTGCACGAAAACTTTCAAAGAAAATGATCAGCGCTCAACAGCGCGTGGCTCGCGACAACCGAACGTCCACGCGGCGCGCAGTGGCATTACAAAAAAAAATTGCCAAAAAACCCAAGCATCGCGAAAATGCCGAGGGCTTGTGAGCGCACGTCTCGGCCGCGTTCCTTGCTTTTAGTGGCTCTGGCAAAAAAAGTCCCGCCCTGTTGTTCAGTGCTACCGCTAATGTAGAAAGAACCCAAGCAATATAGCTAAAGTTGAACAAAAACACTGTGCTTAGGGGAGCTCACCGCGTGCGCCGCATTCTCGAAAAGCAAATTATGAACGATTGGAGGCAGGGCTACAAGTGTTCCAGTCCTACCCGAGATGACTTCGACATCACGCCGCCGCTGCTTTGAGGAGAACGTCGAATAGCAGGTGGAGTTTTCAATGCAGAAGATAACATTGCATCCACCAATCGCCGCGAAGAAGAGACAAGGTGTTTGATGCATATGACGACAATGCTGGCACCGCAAATATGGAAATAAGCACTGATAGGTAAACTTCAGTATCGTAGGCGATGGTGTCCCTTTTCTGTAAGAGAATCAAAGATGTTTACCCTCTCATACGGCGGTGTCTAAATTTACTTCCCCAAGCTATCCCCCTTGCCCGAAACGTTTACAATAGACGTAATACCATCGAGCCATAAAGCAGTTTTCCGTTCATACCATTCAATGAAAGGTGTCCTACTACGAACAGCATGAATGCATGAGTCTGCTTCTTTGTCTTACTCCGATAGGGTGACATATCGTTATATTTCAAGGATCGCGCGATCCTCGACGTCCAGACTCTTTGTTGCACCACAACATGTCCGACTACACGTCTCTCGTATCTTCTAGGACTGCCTCTCTCCTTCATTTGAAGTCAAGCTGCTTGAATACTCTCAGAACGGCGAATTAAAAATAGCGGTATGCTCATGAAATATGCTTTACTATATGTCAATAGAAGACACATCTTTTACTATCTTGTTCCGAGCGAAGCAAAATAGAAATGAAAACATTAGGAAAGCCAATAACAATTTCCTGGCAAAGGAAAGAAAATTTCACAATTTACTCTGACCACGACATATTTATATCTACCGAAGGTAGAGTGTGCGCTGTAATGCTCAAACCCCGCAGATATCAAAACATTTATCCAAACAAACCCCCGGGATATTCAAACACTTTTCCTTTTTTTTTTTGAAGCAGTAAAGGCTATTTGCATAAATAGTAAGCATTGTATCACAACGCAATGCAAGTTAGAACGGAAAAGTGAATCGAAAGGTACCGGAAAGGGGAAAGCGATCCCCATTCTCATTGGATAGCGCTACAGTGATGATGATAGAAAATATAAATTCTGTGTAAGCATAGGTTGGACGGAAATGTGAGATGGAAAGGGAATTGTCCCGCCTAGTGGCACATGAACATTTTCAGTAGCTATACACAAATCTACAATGATCATCGTTGCTATGAGGAGAAGTTCGTGCACTTTAAGGAACGTATAAAAAGGGCTTCTTAAGTCCATCGCAGAACAATATACGATAGGCACAAGAATTTACTTGATTTGTCACAGAAATTTATTAAAGATGCTCACACACAAACTCGGAAAAAGGAGAGTCAATGCCCTTGACTGGCAAATTTCCCAATTTTGCCTTTGTTTCTTGAGTGGGGTGCTGCATTGTCCAGCTGGAGGTTTACTACAGCCACGTTTCTGTTGAGACTTTTCTCTTGTGGGATTACGCGGGTTTTTTGCGTACAAACATGAGTGCTAAACATAAGCTTATCAGGAGGACCATAGTCATCATCATTGAAAGCAGGGAGAAACGCGACGAAGCCTCTGCGGTGACGTTCACCAGTTCTGGGTACTGCGCGCGACAAATTTATTCCTGCAGACACAACAAGAGGAAGACGAGCGCGGATAGTACAAGGTAGACGATTTGAGAGACGGCGAGAATCTGCTTCTGTGGAGGTTTGGACGAATGTACGATCAGCTCAATGGAATGAAGGTTATTTCTGAGTACTGCCCTACTGGAAAGATCGCGCATTACAACAGGGATGTGGGAAGCACCGCGTGCATTTTATGAAGACGTTCCATTCTACCGTCTAAGAAATAAATTAAGAGTACGGCGCAGGGATGTCGTGTTTTAGTCGCCCTGAAGTGCAATATTTATTGAATACTCATAAGCCACCGAATGCCAGTGGTCTTTAACCTTTGATGTCGACGCCACAATAAACGCAGCGGCCGTTCCATTTCTAAAAACATTAGTCAACCGGGCACTTCAAACACTCGTATTAGGTCCGCGAGCCCATATTAATACATAAGTACAAGGTTTGCAGAACGCCTCGTGGCCATAACGCTTGGCGACTGCTATGACGCCACTCCCTGCAGATTGTTGTGGGGTCCTCGATACGTTTTCGAGTAACGTTGAAACGATGGGGACAAAATACACACCCGAAGGGATCTGGCTTGCTGGCTAGCGTTAATAACTCATGGTAATGAAAGTACTAAGGCATTATTGTGTTTGAAGGAAACGTGTTAATGCTGTCAGGAGTACTAGAGAATCAACTAACGGCGGGTCAACTCAACCGCAGAAACTAGATTGTCGCTAACTAGATGAAGAATGAACAGCAGTGTGGTTACTGTTTTTAGTTGTTGAAAGGTTTGTCCGGAGAATAGGTAGCTGTACACGTCGCAGAAATAAAATAAGGTGCTTCAGAGCTCTTCCAATGCGCTAGCGATGACACAGGCACAATTGGTGAGTCCCATCGAGAAACAAGTTGTGATTTTGTCAGCATTTTTCCCAGGAATTATTCTCCTTTTCCAAATGTTCAGGGTTTTTTTATTTTCCTAGAAACGTCCCTTTAAAGATTATTCCGAAGAAGGGCCTCTCCGCCTTCTTCATCGCTATTGCTCGTAGACAAGAGGTGATAAAAAGCATTTGATGTGGTAAAGTTGATGTTCCTGCGACACGCCATATCCATTCGTTCATTTTTATTCAAGGAGCCCCTCAAGGCACAAAACGCCTTTTGTGACAAGGCTAGTCATCCAGCGTACCAATAAAAATAATCTATAAAGTGTTTTAAATGCTAATATTTTCACAGAAAAATGAGTGCGTTAGCAACTTAGCAATAATAGTAACGCGGTGCGGATGGCGTGCTTGGCTACGCATGTTGCTGCAAAGGCTTGAATAAATGGCAGGCGTTTGTCCTTAAAGCTCCGGTTTATTTCAACTCTGCGTGTTTATATACCAGCGGCTCAAAATATTTGTAGGCGAAAATGGCCCTCCGAAATATATTGCAACAGGGTTTCAGGAGACTGAACAGAAGCAAAGGGCATGCAGTCTTTCGTTTCTGCTATTGATGAGAGGACATCAGTTTCAGAGCTCCCGTTGGAAGGTGGCAGAAGTCGCAAGCTACTTGAAGGGAATCGCAGCATTGTGTACAGTTTCATGTGAAGTCAACCATTGTTCTAATAACTGCCTAGGAAGCATCCATTCAATATTGTCACGAAGCCACAGACAACGCAGTTGTCTGTGGCTTCGCAGTTGTCTGAGGGGGAAGGGTGCGGACCTGTTGTTGAGAGCGAGGAGGGTAGCGTGACGCGGGAGAGGAGGAGTGGGGGAGAGGGCTCACCTGCGCGCTGAGCTGTTGCGGACGGACGGCGGACGCTACATGTGAGTTAAAGAAATGCTCTGCATTTAAGATAAAGTTCGTCATCGTTTGTAGAAAGGTTTTAAGCGAACCACGTGGACGACTTCGGGTCGCGTGTGTCGTCGTGATGTGGCGGAGTCACCATCGAGGATCACTTCGTTCGTAAGTTGGCCAACACGTCGTAGAATCTTGTAGGGTACGAAATTCCGTCGCAGAAGTTTTCACTCAGTCCGCGTCGTCGGATGGGAGTCCAAACCCACACACGATCCCCTGGGTGGTACTCGGCGGCTCGACGTCGGAGGTTGTACCGGCCAGCATCCACCAGCTGCTGGTCTGTTATACGAACTCGAGCGAGCTGGCGGGCCTCCTCCGCACGCTGAAGGCATCCTTGGACGTCGGCGTTCAGGTCGTCGTCTTCTACGTGCGGCAGCATGGCGTCAAGCATTGTAGTCGGCCGTCTTCCGTAGACGAGCTAGAACGGTGTGATCTTTGTGGTTTCTTGGATAGCCGTGTTGTACGCAAACGTGACATACGGGCGCACGTCGTCCCAGGTCTTCTGTTTAACGTCGACGCAAATGGACAGCATATCCGCAATCGTCTCGTTCAAACGTTCTGTTAGTCCGTTCGTTTGGGGGTGGTACGCTGTCGTTCTTTGATGATCCGTGTTGCTGTACCGTAAGTTTCCTTGCATGAGCTCCGCAGTAAAGGCCGTTCCGCGGTCCGTGAAAAGGACTTCAGGGGCTTCATGTCGCAGCACAACTTGGCTTATAAAGAACTTTGCCACTTCTTGTGCAGTCCCCCTCCGAAGAGCGGCGGTCTCTGCGTAGCGCGTCATGTAGTCTGTCGCTACGACAATCCACTTATCTGTAATCATGACGTAGGGAACGGGCCTAAAAGATCCAATCCAATCTGTTGAAATGGCCTCGACGGGACGGCAACCGGTTGCAGAAGTCCGGCGGGTCTTGTCGGCGGTGTTTTTCGTCGCTGGCTGTCACGGCAATGCCGAATATAGTGGGTGACGTCGGATGTAAGGCGAGGCCAGAAGTACTTCGCCTTGATTTTTGCAATAGTGCCAGCTGTGCCGAGATGTCCGGAAGACGGGTCATCTTGGCACGCTTCCAAAATTTCGTCACGCAGGTCTGTGGGGATGACAAGTAGATAATTTGTTCTCGTTCCGGGGCTGAAATTTCACGGAGTTTTTCAGGCTGAATGTTGGTAAGCTCCGCTTGAACGCTCTAGGCACGGTGACGTTGCGTCCTTCGAGGTAGTCAATCATGACGCGCAAGTCACGGTCGGCACGCTGCTGGGCGGCTAGGTCGCTCTCTGTCAGGACTCCGAAGAACGCGTTGTCTTCATCGGAGCCCTCTGGTGGCGGGTCGACGGGGGCGCGGGACAGGCAGTCGCCGTCGGAGTGTTTCCTGCCGGATTTGTAGACGATTGTAACGTCGGACTCTAGCAGGCGCAAGCTCCCCCGCCGAAGACGGCGAGAGGGGTTCTTCACATTGGCGAGCCAACACAGCGCATGGTGGTCTGTCACAACCTTGAATGGCCTTCCATACACGTATGGGGGAAATTTCGAAATGGCCCATATAATCGCCAGGAACTCTTTCTCAGAGGCTGAGTAGTTTTTTTCTTCCTTGGACAGACCACGGCTGGCATAGGCGATTCCTTTTTTGCAACCATTTTGCATTTGGACGAGGACAGCACCCAATCCTATATCACTGGCGTTCGTGTGCATTTCCGTTTCGGCGTTTTCGTCGAAATGCGCAAGCACGGGCGGGCTTTGTAGGCATTGTTGCAGCTCGCAGAATGCTTTTTCTTGGGCGTTTTCCCAGCTGAAAGGGGTGCTATCTTTCGTCAACCGGGTGAGTGGCTCTGCGATGCGTGCGAAGTTTGCGACCAAGCGCCGGTAGTATGCGCACAGTCCGAGAAATCTGCGCACGCCCATCTTATCTTTTGGTCTTCGGAAGTTCGCAATGGCTGAAGTTTTTGCCGGGTCAGGAAGAACACCCGCGGCGTTGACGACATGGCCCAAAAACTTGAGTTCTTCGTACGCGAAACGGCACTTTTCAGGCTTCAGCGTTAACCCCGACGTACGAGTGGCCTCGAGTACAGACTGCAACCTCGCAAGGTGTTCGTCGAAAGTCCGGGAGAATACTACAACGTCGTCGAAGTATACGAGGCAGTTGTGCCACTTCAGGCCAGCTAGCACAGTGTCCATGACTCTTTGAAACGTTGCTGGCGCGGTGCATAGCCCAAATGGCATCACCTTGAACTCTTGTAGGCCGTCCAGGGTTATGAATGCAGACTTCTCTCGATCTCTCTCGTCCACTTCAATTTGCCTGTAGCCTGTCTTTAGATCCATCGATGAGAAGTACTTCGCGTGGCAGAGGTGGTCGAGAGCGTCGTCGATTCGTGGCAGGGGGTACAAGTCTTTTTTGGTGATCTTGTTCAATCGCCGGTAGTCAACGCAGAACCTCAGCGTGTCGTCTTTCTTCTTCACGAGTACGACTGGCACAGCCCATGGACTTTTCGATGGCTGTATAATGTCGTCCCTGTGCATGTGTGAAAAGATCGTGTGAAGAGACGCTGTATGGTGACTGTCGGGTAGGTCGGGATCCATCCTCGGGTATTATCCGGTGCTTCGCCAGAGGTGTCTGACGCAATTTTGAGTTCGACGAAAAACACTCGCTGTAGCGACGCAGCAAAGCCAATAGCTTGTTCCTGTCTTCTGGCGGTAGCGCCGGATTCATGTCGAAAAGATGCGGAAGCTCGAAAGTATCTTCGGGTGCGCGTTCAAAGTTGCGACTACCATCACGTCACTAGCTCGTTGGGTTCCTCCGAGGAACGCAATTGTAGCGCCCTTGTTTAAATGCTGGTACTCCTCTGTGAAATTGGTTACCAAAACGTGGCATTTGCACTGCCTAAACTGTGCAATGCCTATTGCGACAGACACATTGCGGTCGAGAACTAGCCTTTGATCACTCTCTACGATAGCGTCGACGTCAGGAGCAGCATCCTCACAGTAGAAGGTGATCATCAAGCTTGCGCGGGGTAGCAGGGTGACATGATCATCGGCGATCCTTACAGCTGCACGGTGTTCGGGGTTTGGTTCCGGCGTCATGGCGGGATCGCAGTATAATGTTATCGTTTTGGTCTGCAGACCGATTATTGCGCCGTTGTCCAACAAAAAGTCCATTCCGAGGGTTACGTCCCGAGAGCAGTTAGGCAAAACGACGAACGCCGCAGGGTACGTTGTGCTGTCTGTGGTGACGCACGATGTGCACGTTCCACTTTGCGTCACGAGATGGCCTCCTGCTGTGCGTATGTGCGGACCATCCCATCTGGTCATAACTTTCTTCAGCTTAGACGCAAATGGTCCGCTCATTACTGAGTAGTCGGCTCCCGTGTCTATGAGAGCGACTACATCAAAGCCGTCGATGGACACCTTGACGTCGGACGCCGGCTTCCTTGAGTTCCGGGTGCGTCGGGGCGTCGCATCTCGGCTTGTGCGTTTTCACGGCGGTGCACTGTGCGTCGTCGTCGTCTTCTCAGCGGCAGTCTCGGTCATGTTGGTTGCGGGTCGCGCCGTGTAGCTGTCGTCGTGTTAGGGAGTCTCGTAAGGGTTAGGTCGGGTCGTCGGGATGAGGGCATGTACTGAATCACTGCCTTCGGCGTGTCCTGGCGTTGTTGGAGGGTTTCCGGTGTTTCGCCGTACACCGACTTCACCTCCAGAAGTTGCTGCTTTTAGTTTCCCCCGCGTGGGCTGGGAGACCTTCCACGGGCGAAGTCAGCATTGCTACGGCGGTTCGACAATTGCTACGGGTAGGGCGACGGCGACCGGTTGAAACGGGGTAGACCTCGGTTGGCGTTGGACAGATAATCTTGATTGATTGTAGGGTGTAACGCGCCGACGCAACGCAGGCGATGAGGCCCGCCGTAGTGGAGGGCTCCGGATTAATTTTGACCACCTGGGGATCTTTAACGTGCGCCGAAATCTCGTACACACGGGCGTTTTTGCTTTTCGCCTCCATCAGAAAAGCGACCGCCGCGGCCGGGAATCGAACCTGCGACCTCGTGCTCAGCAGAGCAACGCCTTAGCCACTGAGCCACCGCGGCGGGTGGACAGGTAATCTTCTATTTCAGTAAGGCGCTGCCCGGGCCGGGAGCATGGTGCATCGACAGAGAACCTCGCAAACCGAGCCTCTCATAGGAGCAGCGACGGTAGATGTGGTCGGCCTCTCCGCAGTGGTAGCACAGCGGCCGATTTTTTGGCGCTCACCGCACGTCGGTCTTTCTGGGAGCGGAGGTTTGAACCGCAGGTGGTCGGGCCGGCGACAGGGGACGATGGTATGGAGCCTCGAGACGATGGGGAGAGGCGGTAGAGGTCGACTGACGGCAGCGGCGTTGGCCATAGCTTGCGGCTCACGGGCTCCCTCTGGCGTCGTTGAAGTTCCCAGTGCTAGCTGCACTTCTCCCTAATGACGTCGGTAAGGGAAGCAACTTGGCGTTGCGGCGGCATTGGGAGGAGGTTCTGCAGCTCCTCTCTCACTATTGCGCGGATAGTCTCGCGTAGGCCGTCGGCCGGAATACGCGTGCTGTCGAAATAGTTCGAAATAGCACGCATTTCGAGAGCCTTCTCAATTGTGCTGGCTTCGGTCACAAATTCGGCGACCGTTTTGGGTGGATTGCAGACAAGTCAAGCAAATAGTTCCTCCTTCACACCGCGCATCAAGAAGCGTAACTCCTTTTGTTCTGCCATGGAAGAGTCAGCACGCCTGAAAAGCCTCTTCATCTCCTCGACGAACAGAAAAATGTTTTCGTTGGGTTGTTGTGTCCGCGTCTGCAGCAATATTTCGGCCCTCTTTCCGCACAACCGTGGTGAACGTCGTTACAAATTGTGTTCTAAAATCGTTCCAAGACTCTAGGGAACTCTCGTGGTTTTCGAACCAGATCCCTGCTGAGTCCTCAAGGTAGAATAACACGTGCCTCAGTGTCTCCGCGCCGTCCCATCGGTTAAAGTCTGACCCGTTGGACCTGCTCCAACCAGTCTTCGGGGTCCTCCGCAGGCGACCCATGGAATAATGGGGGCTCCATGGGTTGCTGAATATCGAGAGCAGGATTGGAAGCGCTGGTCATGGTGCCTGCGTTGATCATGGTGGTTTTCACGGAGTCTTCTTTCTTCACTTTATCCGGAAGCAGTCCGAACTCGGGCTGTAGACCTTGCTGTCGGCGGCTGACACGAGTTGGGCTAGCTTGCCGGCTTGACAAGGGCTTAGGGTTTTGAAGGAAAACACGTTTGTTAGAGCGAACGTGTGCTCCCCTAACAACTCAAGGAATACAGAGGTGGCGAAGCAGCAGTCAACAAAGTGACGTACGCATGCGAGCTTCCGTGAGTCGATTACCCCGGCGTCTGCTCTGCAAGCATTTTAAGTGCGAAGCACTTCTTAGTCGGGCCTACTCCTGCTTCCACCGCCGTCCTCCGTCCGCAGCCTAGCAGCGGAGCTAGCTACCGTGCCTAGCAACGACGCCGGATTTCCGACGCGTGAGGGCGCTCGCATAGCGCCTCCTCTCCCCCCTCGCCTACTCTCCTAAAGCCCCTTTACTACTCTCCAGCTCGCAACACCCTCTCTCGGCGCGCCAGCCAGGCCACTACACTATATATAAAAAAAACAGCATCCGACGCCAGGTATCGATCCGAGGACTTTGCGGCCGGAGCGCTACGCTCTACCGACTAAGCCACGGACGCGACGCTGATATCAGTGTTAGTAACGCTCCTTATATCTTTAACGCATTCAAACTACGTCGTCAGCGGCGTGCGTTGGCGACTCAGCGGCGTTATAGCGGCTGCAACAACCCTTAACGGTCCACTTTAGCGATCACAAGGCGGTCGTAATGACCGTCGCATACAACGACAACACAAACAAGTGCTGAAATGAATACTGTCGTTTCACTTTACTTTACGTGTGTGTGTGTGTGTGCGTGATTACATTCCCTCTCGAACATCTCTCGAACATACACGTTAATTCACCAAGATTTCCGCAGAGGGACAAACGAGGCGTGTTAATTAAGCCGAACGTGATCACGAGGGGGTGTTAATGTAACTAACGGGCAAAATGCCACCAAACTTCAACGAACTCCCCCTCATAGCATCACCCCGTGCTTCGCACTTCCTCATACTCCCTGTCGGGGAAATGCGGGGGAATTTTTTAAAGACGATAGTCTTTCTAGGGCTACTTAAACCCAGAAATTTTGGTCTGTCTGTATCTCTGTGTGTCTGTATGTCTGTCCGTCTGTCTGTCTGTGACTCGATTCAGCCACCCGGCCAAAGTAATTAAATGCCTGCGCAATTGTCTTATATAGTCATAGCTAAATGCGCCCGTCAAAGTCCGGTGTAATGTTCATACTTGTCAATATTGTTGAAGAACAACAAGACATTACGCATATGTAAGACAACAAATTGATACAGAAGTGATATTTGCAGCGTTCCTTTATAAAAAATCGTACATGTTTGATATTGGTGAGATTAAATACTTCATCAACTGAAGAAGAAAATATCACTCCGCCGTTTCCTGCTGTCGCCCGCGCCATATAGCTTCTGGCGGCATTTGAAGAAATCAAGTGGCAAGAGTTACGCAAGGTTCCACTAGATAGGTTCCACGTTCTGCTTGCAACGCACGTGGAGTAGGGAAACGCGGTTCTATAAACGTTGAAGTAGAGCGTCTCGATTAAAGCGCGTCTTCGCCGTACGGCAGCGTTCGCATCGATACACCCGGTTTGGACCAGTGGAACGCGGGAAATTTAAAGTGATTTAAGCAAACCTTTGGCGTCTTTACCTTGGGAGGAGCGCTACGCAAGAGGAACAACATGAGAGGTGAGCAGGAAAGTGAAGGGAGGCATTTACTTCGCAAAAGCCGATAAAGACTATCGCATTTTTTTCTTTTGGCGCGCGTGGTTCTCGAACCGCCGATTTACATCTGGAACATTGCAGATCCAAGAAGATTATTCTGGGCTGTTCACGTTAGATCGGAATGCTCTCCCCATCAGAACAGATAACACATGCGCCGCAGAAAGAAATAATGGAACACACGCTTCCCCCAGCCCAGAGTTAACACAGACCGGCGCAGCCGGGCGGTAAAAGCAAAACACAAACACGTTGCATGGTTCGCAGCAATATTGTGTGTTATGAAATAGAATGTTGCGAGGAAGTTGTCCACGACTTACCAAGGAGGAGCAGAACGTATTTTATTTAAACGCGCCCGGAATAACATCAGTATGAAAAACATTGCTCGGCCTTCCGCGGGTCAAGATATACTGCTGCGTATGCAGCTTCGGCGTCTTGCTTGAGAATTAGTAATGATTGTATCCGCTGACGTGTGCGTGACGGCGAGAACGATTGCTGATCATTCTGTTTGAGTGGTGGAGGCATATTGCATGCATGTGGTGATGACAGCTGTATTCGTATTTTTGCAAGCAGTACCCGTGGTGTTTGTGTAAACTAGTTGCAGGTATATCCATGCGTTATATGTACGCCTGCGCCCTCGCCGTACACGTGGCTTCGTGAAACTGCGTGTGGGTGTTTTGTGGAGTGGCTCCCGCATACATGCTTTGCGTTACAGGTGTGGGTATGTCAATGACACCTTTGCGCTGTCTTTTGGGGTATTATATTCTAGGGAGCAAGCAGTTGGCGTCCCATTGTGCGGCCAAATAGAGGTGATGATTTATCTGAACACTTCTTGAATGGCGGTGACGAACGGGGATAGATTGCGCCTTATCGCATGACAAAAATACTGGAAGGTCTTGTGGGAGCTAAAAATGTTCCTTCGCCTCTTGGTCTTAAGCCAAACAGTCTTGGTATTCCTTGCGACGTTCACAATATTACCAAAACTGTCACTTTAGAGCTTGGTTTCGTGAGTATTTTTATCTTAAAATATTATGTCATATTTGTAGTCTTGAGTCATCAATACGCACTTCCAGTTCAGTTTTTATCACACTACTGAGAGTACTTGTTCATTGAATGCACTATGAGCCTGTCGTTTTGGTTGGCTGGAACAATTGTACTTACACTTCAAATGTTCGCATATTATACGAGAAAGAACCCATTCTATGAGCAGCTATGAATTCTCGACTACAAATCTTAGTGGGAAATGACAAAAAACGGCGTGGAATCTACCGCCTACAAATGTTGAAGACCTGCCGGAGAAAATAACAATGAAACGTATTACACAATTTCCTGACTACTTTTATTTCTTTGAGCGAGAGCTGCTTCTATTACATTCTTTTTTGTGGCCCTTGGAAGTATTCAAATCGTTTACTCAAAAACCTTATGCGAAGTTGTCCAAGGTTTCCTTCAGATATAAATAGAATTATACGTGGTTCGAGAGCAGACGAATAATATATCCTTGCAGCATACAAACTTTGCTTTTCAGAGTCCTCTGCACCTTGCTGGGAAGCATCCTATAAAATAGATTACACTTCTGAAAAATCTTTTTCAATTGTCCGAAACAGTGAATATGAAGCCAAGTACACCAAAAGCTGACATTTTGCATAGTCGCCATGTGATTTGTAAAGGCACAGAACGAATAGTACTAAAGATAATTTTTTTGGCAAATCGAAGCGCCCAAATTTGTTTTTCCTGTCGTAGTTTGACTAAAAGCACGAGTGAAAATTTTATGGAATGCTTGAAAGAGTATTTCGGCCCGCGTAAGCCGAAAAGGCTTTTGTGTAAGGCTAGGCAGTCTGAGCAAAATGCACTGCGAGCGTTTTGAAAACACTTTTATGGAATATAAAAGCAAGAAAAGAAGAACTGAAAATATTTATTTTATTTATTTATTTAGATACCCTAAAAGCCCCAAAGGGCATTACATAGGGGGGGAACAGTAAAGCAAAACTTGAACGGATAATATAGATTGGATGAGTATACAAACAAAAGCATAGAAGATTGACCTAAAGAAGGCAATAAATACAATTTTTCATGAGAAATTTGACATCAGGCTAACAATGAACACAAAATGTGCTTTAAAAGAGCAAGGCAGTACTTAAGCATTTAACACTTTAACACACTTGAGCATTTAACACCAAGTCATAGCACAGGCAGAGCAATGAAGGAACATGTAACACTGGGCTTGAAATTGATAAAGTTAAACTGCATCTATTTGCGCAAGCTGCTCTGCTTGTAGATATGATAATAGCGCTGTTTGAAAAGATGGTAAGTTTATTGAAGATATTATGTGTTCGGCAACGTGTTCCATTCTGTAATGCTCAGGACAAGAGGTGAATTTTGGTATTTATTTGTTTTTGCAAAAATTCGTTTAATTTTACGGGAGTGGTCTAGTCTGGAGGAAACATAACTGGCAGTTCGAAGGTGGAACTGGGAAGATGCAGAAGCGTGGTGAAGTACGGAGTAGAAGAAAACCAGTTTATTATATTTTCTGCGCATGGCGAGTGGCATAAGGTTTAAGGAATGCTTTAGGGCAGATACGCTCTGAAGACGTGAGTAAGATGACGAGATAAATCTTGCCGCGAGGCTTTGTAGAGACTCAAGTAAATTTGTTAGGTAATGAAAATGCGGGTTCCAGACAACTGACGCATATTCCAACGATGGTCTAATGAGCGAAGTGTATGCAAGGAGCTTAGTTTTCAAGCTCGCAGGGTGTAATCGACGTATTAAGAGGCCCAGTTTTTTTAAACATTTATTGCTTATGTACTCTAAGTGTGAGTTCCAGCATAGATCAGGGGTTATATAAATTCCAAGATATTTATATGATGAAGCCGATTGTACGTCTCTGTCATTTATTGTGTAGCGATTAATGGCCGGTCAAGTGCACAAGAAAACCTTACGTGTTTGGTTTTTTTCTAAGTTTATGCCCATTTGCCATGTGTTACACCATTTCGATAGTTGCGTTAGGTCAGATTGAAGAGCAGATACGTCGGTGGGGTAATTTAGTTGCCGGGGGGGGGGTAAGCAAAAATATACAAGCAAAAAACTGCAATCTATGAATTCTATTCAACTAAAACCAGGAAGAATACGGTGGCGTTGATTCACAATCTGAGTAGTATGACACTGAAAACAACATTTATACACAGCCTACAACGTTTATATATATTGAAGAGACGCCTCGGTGACTGCCGCGTTTTAATATTTTTTCGTTGGAAGGGGCAGTTAAAGGGACCCTGAAGTGAAGTTGTTAAGGTGGTCATTTTGCTTGCACGACCGAGACTGTCTCACATAAATACATTTTTCATCTCTATGTCCGAGTGATAAAGCCGTATTTATTTTGTACCGTGAGCTAACCTGGCGGAGGTTGAGCAGTTTCGCCTGGCTCTTGGAATATAGTACTTCGCATGCGCGAGGAGCATTGATGTCTCAGGCGCATAGCTGGCGCGCAGGAGCCGCCGCCCTCGCAAATAAATTAGAAGGGAATGAAAAATCATTTTAGCAGCAGTAAACATGGTAATCAGCTAATCCTAGACAACCAGAAAACGTAATAATCGGCAGCCTAACGTTAGTTCACGCTACGTATATCCTGCCATAGCGAAACTAAGCCACTGCGAATTTTTTTAAAACTTTATAATATACCACCTTGCGCGATAAGACGCGGTCCCACAAACTAACAGCAGTGACGAAATTAAAAGGTACTACGTGATAGGACGATATCCAAAATTTCAATGTAAACCAGTTTCGGTTCCTG
Source organism: Haemaphysalis longicornis (assembly GCF_048455015.1). Lineage (NCBI taxonomy): Eukaryota > Metazoa > Arthropoda > Arachnida > Ixodida > Ixodidae > Haemaphysalis > Haemaphysalis longicornis. The sequence goes on along the minus strand of NW_027526233.1, from coordinate 98,963,873 downwards.
TTCTGGAACACAACACGCTTGGCATCCGAAGTTATTGACGATGGGCATTCCCGAATATCTGAATAATCGGTATACCACGCTTCTGCCACGTTGTCGGCTTGCTTTTGCTATATGTCACTGAAGACAACCAACACTGCTTCGAGTCGAAACCGTCAATTGCCGAGGCTCACGCATAGCATGAACGCCGTCCGTGTCACCGCTAACGCTCCAATACAATGCACTATTCCTCCACCTTTGTTGCTTGGCTTGCGCGCGCGTCTATCGTAAGAAGCCTGTTGGAACCAGGACAAGGGTCGGCCAATGCGGGACTGTGCCCGCAACAAGTCAGTGCTTATGCCAACACCATGCCAACGAGAACTTGCAGTGCACACGGCACATATAATGCGAACTCACTCGTGAAGCTATGAACATTACAGGGCAGAAATTGTGACTTCAGGGTAAACAAATTGCCCAAAAAACAAAGAGACCAACTTAACAAACATGCATTATCGGGTATGGGAACATGCGACTTGAAACAAAAAATAGATCTGAAGCTCGAGACCCCTAGGCCAAGATCCAGCCATGCAGGAGATCGAAATGTGAAGAACATAGTGTATAGCCAGATTACATTTTTCTTTCATTTTTTTGCATTTCAAGTAGCTCAGATGACAATCTCTTGTATAGCCTTCGTGCATTCAGCGTCCCCACAAAGTCCCACAACATCTCACGTCTACCGACTGCATTATTAGACGAAAAAGTGTTCGCTGATGTGTGGCCGTGCTTCTGGCCGGTGCGATAGTTCACCCAGCCTAAATAAGCGCTTACCAAACCATCGGTTTACACCGCACGATAAGAGTTGCGGTTCAGTTAAATTTGTTAGTACCCATGTTGCATTCGCTGTCTCTTCACTCGTCGTTCTGGCCGGTGCGATAGTTCACCCAGCCCAAGTAAGCGCTTACCAAACCATCGATTTACGCCGTACGATAAAAGTTGCGGTTCAGTTCAAATCGTTAGTACCCATGTTGCCTTCGCTGACTCTTCACCCGCCTTCAAATGGCCTTAGATTTTTCTACTAGCGTATTATACAACGAGGCGTTGCAGGAGGGCCTGTGCAAGGCTTGTGTTGAGAGACCTAGATTTCGAGCTTGACAACGTGTCCAAACGAACAAACTAGAGGCACCTGCGTCCATGCAAAAACTTGTCGTGGCCGAGTTAAAACAGAGGGAATGAATTGCGATGACCCGTAGGCGGTCAGTAGAATAAACGCTGGGGCGACTGATTGTGTGGGATGGTCGGCGAGCCGTGCAGTAGCGCCGTCAAGGCAAGCCATGTTTATTTAACGTCATACGAGGGGCCACAGAAAATGGGCGAGGATTCAAATGAAATGCAGTATTTTTGAATTTATTTTTCTAGTCAATAAAGGCGCATAAACTCCGGGAGTGTGGTCGAAATATAGACTACAGACTGCAGACTACAATTTGCGCTCGTAACCCAGAAATATTAAGAAATCACTTAAGTGTTTCTTGAATGAAGAAGAGCGCCTCTGTTTTGTGACGTGTCGCAATTCGGCTTGCACGCGTATTTCGATTTGTATTGTTTAGTACAATCAGATACATAGTAAAAACATTAAAACGAAGAACATCTATCAGCTTACTGGTGATTTCTAACCACGAGCATTGCTTACGAAGTAATATTTATGACCCCGTGATATTGTAAAGTCCTGCCTCCTATGCTTGTTGTTAAATATTTCATTCGTCTTTCGATATGCCGGAACATTTTTATCCAATGAAGACCCACGCAGATGCAGACATATATTTAGCTTAGCACTCCTAATTTTAGGGGTTTTGAAGCAAAGTACTAAATGTTTTTTTTCACTAACGGCCTACCGATGATAGCAGGTGTAGGTGCTGTAATAGAATGTGACAGGTTAACACTTCTTGAAGTACTACAGTTAGGGCTGTGCAAAGAAGGTTTCATACACACGAAACAAGGTTGGGGTAGGAGCTTATGCCCTCCAACGAAGAACATTTGACAATTTTATTATTTCTTGCATGCACCGCTGCGTCTGTTTCTGCAATGTAGCTCAAATGAGGTCACGTTTGCAGTTAAACAAAGCGAACGAGAGTACAAGTTGACCAATCCGCACTACGGCAGTACTCGTGCCTTCTGGTTCACAGAGATGATAACACCAACACTGAATCTCTGACTACGCAGTTTCTGAAGGATGACAAGGGTGACAGGAGTGGCTGCACCGTCCGATTCGGCTGCTACAGATGTACTGTTCCCCATCTGTACTAAGAAATTGCAGCAATGTTTTGTGGTTGTCAATGTTTTGAACCAAATCTCTGCTCAAAAATTTAGTGCCCTTCCACTCTGTGAGAAAGATGACTTGCAAAGCTCGACGCCGCCCACGCAGGGCACGAAACACAGCACGTTTATTATAATTAAGGACTGCCCCGCACGGGGCACCTTGAGCATTCATGGTGACGGTGTTGGCGACACCGCGGACCCCGAGCCCCCAACATAAACTGTAACCTACCGTGGTGATGTGTTTAAAAGTGAAGGGTAGAAGCCTCAAACGGTGGCCGTCGGAGCCCAGGTCAAGCTCCGGCGGATGGGCTCCCTGTCTGTTTACCAGGCAGGGAGCTCCGGGACCTCTCAGGCTATCAGGGTAAGGTTTGAGAAGAAAGTACCCCCGTCCCCTGCTTCTATACTATGATGTATGGCATTCTCTAAACCCCCCCCCCAAACGTGATCGGTCCCTGAAAAGGGGCCGCACCGAAGTATCTTTTCCTTCATTGCCATCTTTGACATTTCCTGAACCAGATAATTTCTCTCGATTTCTTGTCATGGAATCCATCAATCCAACCCACCCTCTTGCATCTCAGTCAGTCTTCTTGATTGCCAAGTATCTTGAAGCCATAGTAGGAAAATCGTATAAGTGCAAAAAACAAAAGTCTGGTGAACTCCTAATTGAAATAAATGACAAGCAGCAGTCTGCAAAGCTTCTTGCTCAGACTAGACTGGCTGATCTCGACATCCGGGTCACACCCCATCGGAGCCTCAACAGCTTGCAGGGTGTGATATCCGAGACAGACCTCCTGAACGAAACGGATGCGGATCTCCTTGCCGGCTTGAAGGATCAGGGCGTCACTGCCGTGAGACGCATCACTATCCGCAGAGACGACAGGGAGATTCCGACCAAACACATTATCTTGACTTTCGACCGTGCAGTTCTTCCACAATACATAAACGCAGGTTTTATCCGTTGCTCCATCCGTCCCTACATCCCGAACCCGCGGCGCTGTTTTAAGTGCCAGAGGTTCGGGCACGGTACGAACTCTTGCCGTAGCCGAACGACGTGTGCAAAATGCGCGGCGCACGATCATCCGAGCGAGAACTGCCCATCCGAAACTCTCACTTGTGTAAACTGCGGGGGGCCGCATGCACCGTACTCCCGCAAGTGTGAAAAATTCCAAATGGAAAAAAAAAGATAATTAACATCAAGGTCACGGAGAACATCACCTTCCCAGAGGCGCGAAAGAAGTTCGCCTCTTTCCCTCTGGGGAGGTACGCAGACGCGGCTCGCCGGGGGGCGGAGCGGCGTCTGGTTTCCACAGGGACCCAGTTCAGCGAGTCTGACCTGGTCCCGCCCCTGCCCCCCGCTGGGTTGCCCCACGCAGCCCAACCCGGCACCACGCCGCTTGCTGAGGCAGCAGCGGTTGTGGTGCAAACCAGTTCTGTCGGGACCGGTGCCGCTCCCGCCTCTGTCTCCCCGTCCTCCAGTCCGTTGGAGGGTACCGAGGTGATGGACACCACGGGCCCCGCACCGGCTCCCACCGTCACCGCACCGCCCGTGCCACCTCTGGTGCCCCGGACGCCCTCGGCGGTGGCGGCTCAAACGAAGGGCTCCCGAGGGGTGGCCAAGTCTGGGGGGCCCGGTCTGTCGGGCACCCCTCGGACATCCGACGACGAGATGGATGTCGGGCCGTTCCTGCCTGCAACGCAGCGCAAGGAGCGGCCACCGACTTTCAAGCCTACAGACAGGCCTAAAAGGCCTAACCCCAGAGTAACAGCCCCGAAAGACGACACATGAACACATACACACACTCCATTCATTCTTAAACCTAAATAATGGGAACAGAAAACATCATTCAATGGAACTGCAGAGGCCTCCTTAAAAATCTTGATGATGTGTATGATATCCTGCATGCCAATCAGCCAAGTCTCATGTGTCTCCAAGAGACTCCCCTCAATTCCAAACAGACAAATGTCTTAAATAGGTACATGGTATTCAGAAAGGACAGGGTTGGCTGCACACACTCTTCAGGAGGTGTGGCAATAGTCGCCCGGAAATCCTTAGCCTGCCACCCTGTCACTCTGAACACTGTCCTCGAGGCTGTAGCAATTCGAACAATAATATTTAATAGGTTGGTAACGGTGTGCTTCATTTACATTCCTCCTGATCATGCACTTTCGAGCTCTGATTTCGCGGCGCTGGTCGACCAGCTGCCCGAACCATACATCCTAACAGGCGACCTTAATGCGCACAACTCTCTTTGGGGCTCCTCCAGAACGGATGCCCGAGGTCGCCTGATAGAGAAATTTCTTACATCTTCAGGAGCATGCCTTTTCAACAAAAAACAGCCTACATACCATAACTTAGGACATAATACGTACTCACATCTCGACTTGGCTATTAGTTCTGCAATTCTCTTTCCATGTCTTGAGTGGGGCGTGGGCACGGACCCATATGGTAGTGACCACTTCCCCACATCCCTAACATACCGAGGTAAAGGTCCATGCAGTCCATCTGCCCATAATAGGTTTAATGAATCAAAAGCAAACTGGAGTACATTCACAGAAACATTTAAACTACACCACACAACCATAAAACACCTACACGTGGAGGAAGCAGCCCAACTCGTCACGGCGCACATAGTCGACGCCGCCGAAAAGTCCATTCCCCAGGCCTCCAGTGGGTCCCGCACCCCAAGGAGGCCCTGGTGGAACGAGGACTGCAGGCGGGCGCGAGAGGCCCAGAACAAGGCGTGGGGTGTCCTTCGCCGGTACCCCACGTCACATAACCTCATTTCTTTTAAACGGGCAAAGGCTTTTGGGAAGCGAGTGCGTCGTGAGGCGAAAAGGGAGAGTTGGCGCACCTTCCTCACTTCCATCAACTCATACACTGACACACACAAAGTCTTGACACGAATACGAAAACTAAAAGGACAACAGACACACAGCCTGCCCCTGGTTAGTACAACAGGGGACACACTGGAAGACCAGGCTAACACACTTGCGCAACACTTCGAACACGTGTCCAGTTCAGCACACTACACCAACACTTTCATTAAACACAAAGCATCATGTGAGAAGAAGTCACTGCGTGATAGCAACAAGTCGCACACTTCTTGCAATTCTCCTTTTTCAATTTATGAGCTGAAGGCTGCTTTGACCACATGTAAACCTTCAGCTCCAGGTGCAGACAAGATTTCATACACAATGATACAACACTTACATGCAGACACGCTTGAAACACTTCTTCACCTCTACAATAAAATATTTCTTTCGGGGCACTTCCCACGCTCTTGGAGGGAGGCCATAGTAGTGGCTTTCCTAAAGGAAGGAAAGGACCCTTCCTCTCCCGCCAGTTATCGCCCCATTGCCCTGACAAGCTGCCTGTGTAAGCTCTTCGAGAAGATGATAAACAGGAGACTCGTGTACTTCTTAGAGTACAACGGTCTTCTCGAGAGCTGCCGGGCAGGCTTTAGGGCGGGGCGATCTACGAACGATCAACTCGTTGCGTTAGACTCGTTTAATAAAGATGCCTACCTCCATAAGCAGTACTGTATGACAGTATTCTTTGATCTTGAAAAGGCGTACGACACTGCTTGGCGGTACGGCATCCTCAGCGATTTGAAGTCCTTTGGTATGTCGGGTAACATGTGGAACACGCTTGCCAGTTACCTCTCTGAAAGAACATTTCGCGTGCGAGTTGCAACTGCACTCTCTAGAGTTCATGTGCAGGAAAACGGTGTTCCGCAAGGTGGAGTTTTGAGATGCACTTTGTTTATTGTAAAAATGAACTCTCTTCGGTAGGCTCTGCCACCAACCATTTCCTGCTCAATCTATGTAGACGACGTGCAGTTATCCTTTAAGTCTTGTAACCTGTCTATCTGCGAGCGCCAAGTCCAGCTTGGTGTTAACAAGCTAGCTGGCTGGGCAGATAGCAACGGTTTTAAATTTACTCCAGTGAAGTGTATTTGTGTTTTGTTTTCGAAAAGGCGCGGCATTCGGCCGGATCCAGACATCAAACTCAATGGTGTCTCAATTCCAGTCAGAAATGAACACAAGTTTTTAGGTGTAGTCCTTGATGAAAAGCTCTCGTTCATTCCCCACATAAAACAACTTAAACATAAATGCTTAAAGGCCATGAATATACTCAAGGTTCTCTCCCACTCTTCATATGGGACTGACAAACAACTTCTTTTACGTGTTTTTACCAGCCTGATAGGTTCACGGTTAGACTATGGAAGCGTTGCTTATGGGTCAGCAAGTAAGACATCCCTCAAAATGCTGGACCCAGTGCTTCATCTGGGGCTGCGGTTGGCATGTGGCGCCTTCCGGACTAGCCCGGTCGAAAGCCTCTATGTGGAGTGTAATAAGTGGAACCTACAACGTCAGCGAGCATACACAGATCTCCTTTTTGCTTTTAAAATTTCATCTATGCCACACCATCCTTTTAAATCGGCTTTTTATGATATGTCTATGACTGCACTACTCCTAAACCGACCATCGTTCTCTGCGCCCTTCTCTTACAGAGTTAGAGAGGAAGCGTCAGAGCTTTCTGTCTCCTTTTTAGACACCATACAAAGTTCTCAAACGGATTTTATAGCACCATGGCATCTCCGCCCTGTATCATGCGACACATCCTTCACACATGTAGATAAAAACCGAGCTCCCACATGTGCAATTCTGCAGCACTTCTTGTATTTGCAGCAGAAGTATCAATTTTCTGAATTTTATACGGACGCCTCTAAAACTGCCACCTCTGTGTCCTGCGCGGCGCATGGGCCCGGCCTTAATGTCACTAAAACTCTTAACAGTAATACGAGTATCTTTACGGCAGAGGCTTATGGTGTACTTCTTGTTGTTAATCATATCCTTCAAAGTCACATCCCACAATCCACTATATATACAGACTCCCTCAGTGTCGTGCGGGCGTTGTCGTCAACAAAGTCTTCAAAAAATCACGTTGTAAATCTAATAGTCAAGGGTATTATGTTTGTGTATGTCCACAAATTTGAACTAGTCCTTTGCTGGGTCCCTGGCCACTGTGGTATAGCCGGTAACGAAGCAGCGGATCGAATGGCTGCTGCTGCTACACTCACGAATACAGTAGACATAACCACATTACCCTACATCGACGTGAAACCACACATCAGACAACAACTTCGCAAAACATGGCAAACACACTGGAGCGAACAAACAACAAAAAGTTACACGTAATCAAACCACACTTGGGACCATACACCACCGACACAAGCAATAGATACACTGAAGTCGCCTTGGCTAGATTACGGATAGGGCACACTCACGCAACGCACTCGCACCTGCTCACTGGATCTCCAAGACCTCTGTGCAGCAGGTGCGGAGAGGCCCTATCCGTGATCCACATCCTCATAGAATGTAAGGCACTCGACACTACACGACGCAAACACTTCCCTCAACTACACACACGACATATTCCACCACACCCATCATACTTCTTAGGAGATGATGCCATGTTTTCTGTTCAGCGCACGTTTAAGTTCCTATCAGAAGTTCACTTTTTACAACTCATCTCATACCACCCATAGCTTTACCCCTGGTCCTATACACCAGCCACCTTATTTATTTTTTAACCACTCTTGTTCTTCACCCTGGCCCTTTACACCAGCCGTACTCATAGTTTTTAACTGATTTTATTTCGTGTTGTCTCCTCATGAAATACCTTTCTGTTTGGCGCTCTTTGCCCGTGTCGGCCTTGCGCCAATTAAATCAAACCACCATCATCATAATTAAGGACTGGTCATACTTGGAAGCCAATTACTTGAATGAAATTTGGGAAGGGAAGAGCTTTATTCTAGCGGACGAACGTAGACCTGTGTCTTTCCAAACGGGCGTCGTAGGGTCTTTGCACGTCAACGAAACACTCATGTCTTCAGTAACGGCATGAAACCTACAGTTGCGCATGGTCCTTCCCCTCTCTCTAAACCGGCAAATGCATAAACCGGCATCCGGTCATCAGCAGGTACTTAAATGTGAAAGGAACTGTAAAACAGCTCTGGAAGCCCTTTATGCTGAACAAGTTACATTGGCCCACGTCGGCCATTCAACCGGATCAGTTGCTGTTCTTCCAACACTCAACACCTAACCCTAGTCTGCTCCTTTCTCTTCAGGTTCCGTGCACCTTTGTTCTATAACATCACCACTTAGGAGCTATGATATCAGTGAGCGCAGCCATATGAGTCCGGACAATAGGTGTTCAGATTGTTTTTAACATACCCGTTCCGTCACTATTCCTAATGGATTGTATTTTAAAAATATGATATACTGTTTTTCGTAGACGACATATTTTAATGCCTCGTTGATGCTGAAAGATAAGCGAAGAAACAATTCACTCAGTAACTATGGGGTGACCATGGGCCTGGATCAGTTGAAACGTAGCTGCAAATTCGAGGAAAATAATTTTCCTTAACATAGGTCCTCGACAAGAAAAAAATATAAAAATGCATTGACGGATGTTTCTATATACATAAGATTCGAACCTCTCTGCGTTACGAACTAGGGGACAGGCGCACGGCCCTCGTACTACTTACTGAGGAATTCATCGTACTAGCGAACATTAAGAAAGGGACACAGCCAAATGGAACACGAAACACTACTTCGGCTTCACAACTCAGTAACACGGCGTTTCATCATAGTCTCTTATGAACCTCGCATACAACACTAACCCTTCTTAGCTCTTTAACTGCCAGTGTACGTATATTCTGGATTTGTGAGCGGAAATGAGATTTTTGTACGACCATTTGTTGGCATACGGAATTGGTATTTTATCTCCATTATTCCTATTCCACTCATTGAATGCCCAAGTTATCTTCGTGGGTGTTCTTTTCCCCGGGTCTTCTCTTCCAAGCCGCAGCAGCGCTGAGCATCTGACCCCGGGTATCTTCAACCGACAAACTCAGCCTCCGATACAAAACTGTACATTTATTTACAGCCCGGCAGGCGATTAAAAAACAGTACTCGCGCGGAGTCCGAAGACGACGGACCGAGCTCTCCTGAGCCCGGACCGCTTCTCCCGTTGTCATCTTCCCTTCCTCCTGCCGCTGACGGCCGGGGAAGAAGGAAAAGCCAGTCGTCTTCGTCGGTGGCCATCCCATGTGGTGGCGGTTAAGACATCTGGTGCGAGCAGGCGCGGACTTCCTCGGAATGAGCGGCGTTTCAAAGCGCCGCGCAATACGTGCTTTCCATTTCCGCGCTGCTCGCCCCAGGGCCCGCGTCAGTTCGTGCGTCGAAGCGTGCGACGCCTTCACCACCACTGTGAAACATAACTTCAGGAATGTTTCACACACGAAACACACACCACGCACACTTTTGGCACGTGCACCATTGTTCCTTCAGTTGACGACACAACATTAGCACGGCCGGTGCGCCTTGACCCTGGCTGCAGGTCACCATGACAAAATAGCCACAATCCTCATCTAGCTCATTCATAGCGAGCGGCCTTTAGCAGGTGGTACGCACCGGCCGTCGTCGTCCAAAAACCCCCTTGCCATGCGGCGCACCCCTTCACACAACAGTAACAGGGGCCCCTCTCCTCCCTGCTTTCTCGCTCGAGTAGGGACCGCTGCCGGCTCGTAGCATTCTTCGCAGCCACGCTGCACTCAGGTGAAGCTGACTGACGCAACAGTATCGGGAAACCCTCTCTTCTTCGCTTTCCCGCTCGAGGAGGGACCGCTGCTGGCTGGTCAGCATGCGTTGCAGCCACGCTGCACTCGGGTGAAGCTGCCTGACGCTTTCGCCACTTTCTGGGCGAACTCTCGGGATCGGCCGCTTCTGCGCTCGGAGCGCCGTGCTGCCCAACGCACCGTTGGTCAGCGTAAGCGGCAGAGGGCTGCTTTGTGACTACATTAGCACTGACATTGACTGCCTCTTCAGCTATGCCTGCAGTCCTACCTGCAACTGGCTGCGGTTGCATTACATAAGCAGCCGTACACTGATTCACACTTTCCTTTTTCAATTTGTTGGAGCTCCCCATGGCGGTCACATTTTCGCGACATGAAATTTGGGGATCTCCAGAAATACAAGACGCAATGTGCGTGATACCAACTGCATGCGATTCCTCGCGCGATTCCCGTGCTGCTGCATTCTATAAAGCAACAGGCCGCTCGGCCACGATCTCAAAATGTTCTGCGTCTCCGCACGATGCGACGACGTGTTCACGCTCAATTGAAGCCAGCCTCAGCCCCTTCAGTACTGCTGGTTTAAGAACTGCGTAGTTCTTCCGCTGCTCCCTCGAGAGTCCAGCAAGGCACCCTCTAGCCCTCACACTCAAGTAGGAAAGAATTGCCCCGGCTGGCCAATTTTGCGGAACACAGTAGGAGTCTAGCCTGGCTTCGGCATCAGCAAACAAATCTAGCACAAGCGTTTCCTGGGAGGGCATATCTACGAGCACCCTTGCAACATGCTCATGCAATCTAATCTCCCATCCATCTTGCTGCACCCTTGTGCTCGCAGCCCGATCGGTGAGGCGGTGGAGTTGTTAGCGCTTCTCAAACGCTCACTCCTTAGACGTTCCGCTGCTAACTCACCCGCAGCGATCTTCAGTTTCGCCTGCAGTAGCGCCTTCGGCTCAGCGAACGACATGGCTGACCTAATCCTGACGCTTGCTGCCTCGTCAGCCCTCACACTCAGCTCCATCTCACCATGCCTAGGTAGCCGCCCCCCATTCTCTTAGGGCTGCTCATGAGCACCCCCTACATGTCATGGTGAGCCACGCACCCAGGAACCAGAGAGGCACTGACCTGCATAGCTCGGTGCCTGTAGAGATGCCATACCGGTGAAGATGGGGTATTCATTAGGCGCGGCTCCTTCAGCCGAGGTGTCCGCCAAGCATTGGCCAGCTGACTTCTCGCCTGCCGACAGCTCGCTGCTCCCGCCGCTTCACGTTCTGTAGGCGGCTGATGCCTCCACTGACCGCTGGTCAAGCTGCTTCTCCGCTGCTGAGCATGCCGCAGAAATTCCCTCGGTCGCCGTTCAGAAGTTCGTTTAGTGCCGATCGAGCCGCTTCTCCGCCAGGCTGGCGAGCTCGCTCCTCCCGCCGATCTCGTTCAGCAGAACGCGATTTCTCCACCTCCGTCCGTCGAGGGCCCGTCTCACCCGCCGGCTGGCTGAGTCGTCGTTGTGGAATATCCTGTCGACTGCGCCAGTTATCTTCTCGATGTTCTTTTCCCCGGGGATTCTCCTCCAAGCCGCAGCAGCGCTGAGGATCTGACCCCGGGTATCTTCAACCGACAAACTCAGCCTCCGATACAAAACTGTACATTTATTTACAGCCCCGGCGGGCGATTAAAAAACAGTACTAGCGCGGAGTCCGAAGACGACGGACCGAGCTCTCTTGCGCCCGGACCGCGTCTCCCGCTGTCTCATCTTCCCTTCCACCTACCCCTGACGGCCGGCTAAGAAGGAAAAGCCAGTCGTCTTCGTCGGTGGCCATCCCATGTGGTGACGGTTAAGGCATCTGGTGCGAGCAGGCGCGGACTTCCTTGGAATGCGCGGTGTTTCAAGGCGCCCCGCAACACGTGCTTTCCATTTTCGCGCTGCTCGCCTCAGGGCCCGCGCCATTTCGTGCGTCGAAGCGCCCGACAGCCCACACCTGGCTCTCAACCTAATTTTACAAAATGTACAAGGATAACCGAAGTCTTGCACCATGCGTGACACCAAACCAGCACTTCGGCAGAAGCAGATGGTGCGTGTCACCTGGGTTTGTAGTATCCCGGGCACTGTACACAGCATTGTAAATATAGTTCCTCCCAGCTGTTTCCAGAGACAGCCGTCTCCATGAGATTTGTGGACCCTTTGTCCTCTGCTTATCTGCTGCCGCACTGTTGGCGGATACCCGCCCGTGCCTCTCTGCGTTGAGGTATCTGCAAAAAAAATTCAACCACATGATTAATAATTACGGACAGTCCCGGTGTCTCTGAAAAATTGTTTCATGCAAGTTTAGGGCGTCTCTCCTTCGCCATGTAATTGGTTCTTCCAAGAACTATGACACAACTCGAGCGCTCTGCACACACGTAGACAACACCACATACGATTCCAAAAAGCAATGAGTCCCCGAAAAAACCTAAGCAGAAGTGCTTTGGCGTGTCTTTGCGGATACAACAGCCATTCCGGGGCGCTAATTGTCGGTATTGCTACGGAGCGCATGAGTGAACGGAAGGGCCGGAATTCAGATTTTGGTGATGCGTAGCGTGAGAATACCTACAAGATAAAACGGCACTTCACATGTTCATGGGTACAAGTGATCCTCTCACTGGTTAAGCAGAGGGAGGAAAGAACAGTATATTGATCCAAGGGTGTTTGATTATCACGAGACCTATCAGAATGTCCATCATATCCTGACATATATGTTGCAACCTCTTGTTAATGTCACGCGTTACGGATGCATGCTATTTGTGAACGCTGTCGCCTAAAATAAAGAGCAATATATTAGTAGGTAAACTACCAAATAGCCACCATTTCATGCTTCCCACCGGAAGACACTGGTGCTGCTAGAATGTTCTTAGGAACACCAATAAATCTGCAGCTTTTGTATTCTCCCTGGAAGGGCAATCGCTGCGCCATTTCGCTAATGCTGTAAAATATTGACATAAAATATTTTCACAATTTTAAAATTTACACCATCTAATAACATGCGTTCATAGAGTATGGGCCTATCGGTTGGAAACGGGTTGCGATCAAAGCGCATTCGATTCTTGCCGCATTTAAGCAGAGGCGGCCCACCGGAGAAATTCTCTCAAAGAAAATGGAACCTTATGCTCGAAACTTTAATATACGGGTTCCACGATGCCATCCCGGAACCACTAGGAAGTCTTTGAGGCTGCGTAATTTTTTTGTGTGTCTGGAGTTTTAATTTTCAATTGTAGTCGCCAGAGCTTGTCATTTTCTTCTGGCAACATTCCAAGGACAAGTTCATATTGTCACGAACGACACTCGGTACTTCCAACGATCAAGGCTATAAAGAAGATTTAATGTGTCTAAACTCAAAGCTGCAGCCCAGAGCCCGTGAGGACAATCGCTTGCCCGAGCGTGTTCGTTCGTCTTCTTTTCTACCTCGCTGATGGTGACAGTCGCGGCATTTCTTCCCTGACTGGCTGGTGATGATAGTGGCGGCCTTACTCCCCCCCTTCTGAGAGGGCATCGACTCGATTCTACGCAAAGGAAATGACATTGTCCAACGCGGATCAACATCTGCAAGACGGAACACTTCCAGTTCTATACGTGAGTGCGTAGTCCGTGCCTCAACGATCGTAGTAAGGCTTGAGCCGCACGACGTGTACCACTTCGGATCTTGGCCTTCGACAGGAGGGTATGCGCGCTGTGTCAGGCTTCACTCCGTAATTGAGGTCACCAATGCGGCGGAGTATTGTAAAGGGGCCGAAGTACCGCTTCATATGCTTCTCGCTCAGACGACGGCGCCGTACTGGTGTCCAAACCCAAACTCGATCTCCAAGGGTGAAATGTATTTCTCGTCGACGGAGGTTGTAGCGGTTAGCGTCGACGGATTGTGGTTTTTGAATCCTGATCCTTGCGAGTTGTCGTGCTACCTGAGCGTGCTATGAGACAACTTCCGCATCTTCGTGGGTATGGTCGCTGGGCAAGTGGGGCAGCATTGCGTCGAGCATGGTGTTTACGTGCCGGCCCTGCGCCAAATAGAATGGATAAAAACCCGTCGTTTCTTGGATCGTGGTGTTGTACGCAAAGGTCACGAATGGGAGCACGTCTTCCCAAGTTCGGTGCTCGACGTCTGCGTACATGGCTATCATATGGGTCATTGTCTTATTGAGGCGCTCTGTAAGTCCATTTGTTTGGGGATGGTACGGCGTTCTTCGACGATGGCTGGTGTTACTCAAGCGGAGTATGTCCTGCGGCAGTTTCGACGTGAACGCCGAGCCGCGATCAGTGACTAACACTTTGGGAGCCCCATGTCCCAAAACAATTGACACAATGAAAAATTTCGCTATTTCAGCGCTTCTTCCGAGTGGCAGCGCCTTAGACTCGACTCTGCGAAGCGGGTTAAGTAATCCGTCGCTACCACAATCCATCGATTGCCTGATTTGGACACGGGGAATGGGCCCAGAAGATCCATGCGAATTTGTTCGAAAGCTGTTAGTGGGGGCTGGATAGGATGCAGAAATCCGGCCGGCTTTGTTGGCTTCTTCTTCCGCCTCTGGCATTCTCGGCATGTTTGCGTGTAGTGACGGACTGATTTCGGAAGACGAGGCCAGTAGTACTTTTCTCGTATTCGGGCTAGTGTGCGGGTATATCCGAGATGTCCGGCGGTGGTGTGGTCATGAGAAGCTTCGATGATTTCGTCGCGAAGGCTGTCTGGCACAACGAGAAGCCACGACCTGCCGTTTGAGGCAAAGCCCTTTTTGTAGAGGGCGCCCAGTCGAAGACAGAACCATAACGAGGACACGTTACGGGAGAAAACTTTGGTAAGGTCAACTTGTTGGCCTTGAAGGTATGCCGTAAGTTTTTGAAGCTCAGGGTCCTGTCGTTGCCGTGCGGCCATATCAGAGCCATGTAGTACTCCCAGGAATGCGTCGTCATCATCGACTTCCGGCTGAGCGCTTTCCACGGGGGCCCGAGACAGGCAGTACGCATTACTGTGTTTGCGGCCCGACTTGTAAATGATGGAAAAATCAAATTCTTGAAGGTATAGTCGCCAACGAACGAGTCGTACGGATGCGTCCCTCAGGTTGGCAAGCTTGCACAGTGAATGATGATCTGTGACTACACAGAATGGACGACCATACAGATAGGGACGAAACTTTGTAACTGCCCAAATGACTGCAAGGCACTCCTTTTCGGTGGTTGAATAGTTTTGCTCCGCTTTGCTTAGCGTATGGCTCGCGTAAGCGATGACTCGCACAGCTCCATCCTGCATTTGGATGAGCACAGCACCAAGTCCCGCGCTACTTGCATGGGTATAGACTTCAGTTTCGGCCTCATGGGCAGAATGGCCTAAGACGGCCGTCGTTTGCAGAGCGGATTTTAACTCCTCGAATGCGCGATGTTGTTCTTCTTTCTACTCGAACGGGACCCGTTCTTTTGTAAGGTAAGTCAGTGGGGCGGCTATCTGGGAGAAGTTCTTGACGACGCGGTGATATTAAGCGCGCAGACCCAAGAACCTTCTCACTGCCGACTTGTGAGAAGGTGTTGGGAAGCCGCGAACCGCGGCTGTTTTCACTGGGTCAGCACTTACACCTGCGTTAATAAAAATGTGGCCTACGAACTTCAGCTCATCGTACGCGAACCGGCATTGTTTTTGGATTGAGCTTAAGGCCGGCAGTTTCGAGAGCCTTCAGTACTTCTCTAAGTCGTCGTAAGTGTTCGTCGAACGTACTTGTAAAGATGACGACGTCATCGAGATAAACGAGGCATGTCTGCCATTTAAGGCCGGCGAGAACGGTGTCCTTTACACGCTGGAATGTCGTTGGTGCTGTACATAGCCTGAAAGGCATCACTTTCAACTCATAGAGCCCATCTGGGGTAATAAAGGCTGTCTTTTCTCGGTCAAACTGAATCGGCCGGTACCCACTCTTCAGTTCTATTGACGAGAAGAAGCGGGCATGGCGGTGCCGATCGAGAGTGTCACCGATGCATGGAAGCGGGTACGGGTCCTTCTTCGTTTTACCGCCGATAATCTACGCAAAACCGCAGTGTCCCATACTTCTTCTTTACAAGCAGCACTGGTGCAGCCAAGGGACTGTTAGACTGTTGGATGACATCGTCCTTCACCATGTCTTTCAACTGGGTTTGTATTGCCTTTCGTTCTTTGGGCGAAACTCGGTACGACGGTTGGCGAGTTGGATGCGTGGCCTCATCAGTCAAAATCCGGAGCTTAGCAACTGTGGTTCGGCCAACTCCGGACGGCGTAGCACAGCAGTGACGAAATTCGTCGAGCAGTGAAAGATACTCACTCCTTTGTTGACCCGAAAGTTTTGGGTTCACGTCAAGTTCCGGACTTGCTGCCATTTCCGGCAGAGATGATGTATCGGCGTCGGACACCACGTCAACAGCTGAGATTTCTGCGATGCCTTCCACGTGAACTACGCTCATTCCCTTGGTCAGGTGTTGCGACTCGTTTCGAAAATTTGTCACCAGAACTTCTGCGCATCAATTTTGAAGCCGCAGTAGGCCTCTGGCGACCCCGATTCCCTTCTCCAGAAGAAGCTGGATACTTCCTTCTAAGAGTACGTCCCCGTCTGTGAACGTGTCAAGTGTCACCAGAAAGAAAACACTGGCCAGCGGAGGCAGCTTCACGTGCTCCTCTAACACCTTGGCCGAGGCGAAACTTGGCGCGGAGTGACTCCGTGGTGCATCCGGCATCCGCAGCGTGAGGCTGTTCGAGCCCAGGTCAATGACGGCACCAGGCACCATACTCGTAGAGGAAGTCCACACCTAGAATGATGTCTCGGGAGCATTTCTCCAGAATGACAAACTTCACAGGGCATGGCTCTCCGTGGATCTCGACACGGGCAGTGCACAGTCTAACAGGCGTCACCAGGTGTCCTCCGGCGGTACGTATATCCGGGCCATCCCACGCTGTCGTCACTTTACGCAGGTGACGGGAAAGCCTACCACTCAGAACGAAGTAATTAGCACCAGTGTCAATGAGCTCCGTCGCGTCGTAGCCGTCGATAGTGATCCGCAGGTTGTTGGATGGGGCAGCAGAACGGATGAAAGGGTTGCTGGAGTCGGAGCTTCGCGGCGTTTGCGGAGGTTGTTGATGGCTTTCTTCGTCGGCAACACCACCTCCAGGCGTTGCCGTACTTAGTTTTCCCGGCGAGGCACGGGTTAAAGGCTTTCGCGGCGAGACGAGCAGAGAGGCGAAGGTGGGCGACGGGGCGACGGCGAACGGGGTCCAAGAGGAACGGCTGGGAACGACAGCGTTGAGGGTCGAGGGTATTCTTCGATTTCGCGGGGTTTCTGACCGTAACGTGGGCACGGGTCACTTGGACGGAACCCGGGAAATCCAAGCTCACGGTAGGGGCAGCGGCGAAAGATGTGGTCTGGCTCCTCACAGTGGAAGCAGAGTGGTCGGTTATACCGTGTTCGCCAGACATCCGTTTATCGCGGTCGAAGCTGCTGTGGTCCCGGCGGGGGAATATTCGACGACTCACCGGCCCCCCGCTGTGGTACCAGGTTTGAGTAAGGAGCGGCGACTGATGAGGGCGGCTGGGAAGCCGGCGTGACGTACGTCACAGAGGGACGTTGGGGGACAACGTCGACCAGAAATATGGGTGCAAAGGTCCGCTGCACTTCTTTTCTGACAGCCTCCGCAACCGATACTGAAGCGGGCCGCTCGCGCGTTGGGAACAGCTTTTGTAGCTCCTCTTGGAGCACGCCGCAGATAATCTCGCGGAGACAACTATCTTTATTGCTGTTCAGGACGAGGCGAGAAGTAGCAGTGCAAGCGGCAATTGTTGGGGAAGCCACTAATCTGTGGTAATGGTTACTCCTCGCCGCTAGCACCTGTTCAATATTGGTGGCTTCCGTCACACACTCATCGACAGTCGTCGGTGGATGGTCAACGACTCCTCCAAAAATGTCGCTCCGCACGCCTCTCATAAGGGCCCGCACCTTGGTTTCCTTAGTGGCCAGCAGATCCGCCCACGTTCTCAATTGCAGAACGTCTTCCACGAAGCTCGTCACGCTTTCGGTAGGCCCTTGGGCCCGGGTCCTTAAGAGTTCTTCGGCCCTTTGACGTCGAAAGCGGTTAGGGAAGGCTCGCCCAAGGCCCTCCTTTAAGGACTCCCATGACTTTAGGCGCGCCTCGCGGTTATTAAAACAGATGCGAGCAGTTTCCTCGAGAGAAACGTAGACGCTCTTGCGGCACAGGTCTTCCGTCCAGCCATTGTGGCGAGCTACACGCTCGTACTGCTCAATCCAGTCTTCTACGTCCTCAAAGTCTTCACCATAGAACGGGGCAGGATTACGGGGCGCGATCGGCCAGAACAAAATCGGAGGCCCGAACGCGTCAGTTTGCTGCGACTGTGACGTCACGCTTACTGCACGTGTCACCTTTGTCCTTTTGGGATTCGCGGTCAACTGCCCGAATTCTGGTGTTTGGCCTTGGAGACGTGGACTGGTGCGAACACCGGGCTCTTCAAGGAAGCCTCGCCGGCCCGGACTCAGTATCGGGCTTGGCTTACGGGGCCTTGAGGGGGTACCCAGCATGAACGGGGTTTACTCCGGCTCCTCCACCACAAATGCCACGAATGACACTCGCTGTTTCCAACGATCCAGGTTATAAAGAATATTTATTGTGTCTAAACTCAAAGCTGCAGCCCAGAGCCCGTGAGGACAAGCGCTTGCCCAAGCGTTCTCGTCTTCTTTTCTACCACGCTGATGGTGATAGTCGCGGCATTTCTTCCCTGACTTGCTGGTAATGATAGTGGCGGCAATATTAGCCTTAAAGAGTGTGGTGCGGGAAGAGTCATCGTGCGTTATTTCGGTTGCAGACAAGTTCTTTTCCTGTGCGTTTGATCCTATGCCATTTAGCCTCTTGCAAACCAACTTAAGATGCGTCCAGCGGGTTGTCAACGGACAAGGAAGAGCTGTGGAACGGAAGGCCGGTGAGGAAAGATAGCATAGGAGCTGGAGATTGGTTCCTTCAGCGAAAGCTTTCGTCTGCTGTCATTTCGCCTGGCCATTTTTCATCAGAACAGTGTAAATGTTTTATTCGGCCACTTAAAATCTCTTTAAGATCTTCCACCAATCACTGCTTATTCAATGAATGGGCGTTTCAGTTTTGTGGCAGGTTTGCATTTAGCAACTCCATCATTTCATTCAGTCTTCCCATTTATCTCCCCTCAACTCCTTTCTTCTTTTTTGCGTCTTGGCTTCCCAGAAACTGCCCACTTCCTTAACTAACCCTAGTTTTTTCTACATTCTCACTCCCTTGTTATTCTCAGTTTTTAGTTCATTGACGTCGTAGAAAGAAAACGAATAGGCAGGCGAAATACTAAATGTTTTTCGTATTTTAGCGGACGCCATCGGGACAGTATCATTACCTCACTTTTTCTTCCACCAGCATGGAACTGCGGCTGGTGGTGTCCTGCTTGTTACTCAGTACTTTAATTCCTCGGGGGACTTACGTCTCCTTTCTCTTTTTGAAGGTGAATACATGAGAAAACCCATTAAAATATCTTAGTGATAAACCGAAAACGTTACTTATTTCTGTTTCTTCCATTTTGTTTTTTTTTCTTTGTTTTGGCCAAAATTACTATGACCAGCTCATTTTCGTGTGTAAAGTGTTTGAATCTCTCTTATTGGTTTCATTTCCGTGGCCTACTACGCGAAATACGTCGGCAAGCAGACGCGTATACATCATCGCTACTCCAGAATAAGGCTTAGGCGGGACTAGCGTTCATATATTCTAATTACGCGCCACCAAGTTCACGCGCGACGCGGCACGTACTACTTTCCGAATTTTACGTTTCTTATTGATAGTTGGTGAATTTAGAAAAACGAGCAAACAATCACGCCGAAGATTCTGTTACCGGGTAAACCTCTTTAATGGGCATGTGTTTACAATGAAAAGAAAAATAAGGTGACAAAAACGTTTGTTCTGCCATTCGCAACTTACCGGGATACACACGCGGTTGAGCATGGAGCTGCTGCGGTGAAGATTCGAATTCACACTCACTGTATTACACATACGTTTTAGGGGCGGAGCCCCTTAGGTGCTTTGCCATTCCGTGTCTCGTGTCGTCTTTATCTAATGACGTCGTAGTATCATGTAGTCACAGTACTAAAACACCATGACAATCGTTTTCCAGCGCCTCGAGCTAGAACGAAATGCATACTAGAAGAACACACCGGGACCCTGCTTTTCCGACGCCTCGCGGTAGAACGGCACGGACTTTCAAGACACGGCACTTGCTGCAAGCGTTTGAGCAGTTGGAGAGCGTGCTTTCCACTTCTAGTCCGGAGGACCAGCTTCGATTGGTTGAAAGGGTCATCGAAGATTGCAACGCAACAGCAGGTCTTTGAATGAGGGCACGAAAGGACAATTCTTTTTGCTGGTAAAGACGTTCATTCTCTCTCACAGCAAAGCTGTATACCTCGACCTCCCAACAGTTTCATTACCGTGGGGAAAGACGGCAAGGCTGCAGAAATACACATATACACTGCGTGCTTCGCCCTTCCCAAGTTTTCACATTAGAGATGATTGCATCGAGTTGTCAGTTCACCTTTGCTGAAGCGACCCGCCAGCACCACGTCGCTAGCCAAGCACACCCACAAGACAGCCGCCGACACGGAAATCATGCTCAGGTGCAGATTTGGTTGCACATTTCACATTCATGTTTAACTGATTTTTTCCACCAGAAAATTTCGGTACATTTGCAACAAAAGTAAGCCTCTTATAAATAACACCAGACTGCACGCAGTATTTCCGGCGAAAGAAAGAAGAGTGGGGCATAGTCAAGAATGTCAAATATAATTTAAAATAGAAACTGATAATATGTTTTGCACAAACACCACAACAATAAATAAAAATAGAGAGGACTAAAAAAAATTCTAATTTTTAACAAATTCTACCAACGAATAGTATACTTTGTAACGTTCTGTTTTATAGGTTTAATTTTTTAAATTCTGCTGTAATCTAAAAGCTTTTGAGTTTTTTTTATTAAAAGCAATGATTTTGTGTGCGTTACTTGCTGTCGGTTTTTGTGCTTACTTGTAATGTGCCAAAAGCAAATACGTTTTTTTTTTCGGCTCGCGGCCTATCCTGTAAACGCTTTCGGGAAGGACACTCACGGTGTTGAAGCAGTTGACTCCGCCCACGCAAAACTTTCGCGTGTATCGTAGACGTTTTGCTGCTAGAAGGGGCTAATGTAACATATAAGTGCCTACAACAAATCCCCAAATAGGATGTTAATTACTGTAAATTGTCTACTAGGTCCACCACAGGACTGACACGTCTCCATGTCCAGCTGAAGGCGTTCCTGGTTGGTGCTCCTTACATCCATTCTCTCATTTTGATATCAGTTATATCGTCTCTCCATCAAGCAGTATGCCTTCCTCTCCATCTAGGCCGGTGTATCAGTGCCACAATGCCACCCTGGTCCTCCGTTTGTTGTCATTTAGCAAAAATATCTCAGCAGCTCTAGCCCATTTCATTTCATCACTTAAACTATGTTACCCTGTATATTAGCTTGTCTCCTATTAAAAAAGGTCGTTTCCTCGATGTTTATTTTAATCCCATTATTCTTTATTGTCCCCGCAGCCTACCTAGGTTTGCTTTCAAATATTGTAAGTCGCCAAATGTCCACCCCAAATATCATCGCAATAAGGACGCATTGGCCGTATTCTTCGTTCTAGGGATAGAGGTTGATACTTTTTTATTATTTCGCGTGTCTGCCGAGTGCAACCCCACCCAGATTTATTCCCCGAGAGATTCCTTTCTTCTACTGCAGATCGGCACAGACGACCTCAGCGTGGTAGTTGTAATTTGCAGCTTGTTCAAGAAGTTCGTTACTTATGCCAGAAAGGGGCCTTCTGCATGTTTACACGTTCTTACTTCAAATTTACTCATATTGTTTTTCTGCCCCAATGACCTTCTTTTCTTTGTTTACTGCTTGTAGAAATTCGCAGATAATCTGCAGACTCGCCCAGGAAGAATATGCAGTCTGCAAGCTATAAATGTCGCTAGTAGTCTCCCTTTATCTCTTATATAGCGTTATCCTAGTCAAGCGCCCAAAATACCTTGTGCAGACAAGCTGATAAGAATTTTGCCGAGATGGTATTTAGTGTCGTGCGCGGATCGGTAATTTCCCGCTTGGCTTGTGACAGATTACTTTAGGCCTTCGTCCTTCATATCGTCCTCTAGGATTCTTATGTAGGCCTTCTCTATCTATGGTGTCTTAAGGCTCCAGCACAGGTGCGGCGATAATATAAAAACGTTACTTGGAGTCTATAAATTCTATGTCAATGGGTTTTTTAGAGCGGAGCTGTTTTTCAAAATGTTTGTTTGCCTCTGCAGGAAAACATACTAAGAATATGTCGTGCGCTCAAAACCGCGTGGCTCAAGGCTACTACCGAGCGTCCCCGGCACACGCAGTTTCATTAGATAAATCGGCAAAAACCCAAGCAGCGCGAAAATGGCAATCCCTCGTGAGAGCGTGTCTCGTGGCAATGCCCGTGTCCACGCCTCTAGCAGTCGCCATGGCACAAAACATTTCATCGGCGCCGTTAAGCGATGCCGCGCATTCAAGAAACACCCAGGCAATATTGATAAAAATGAAAATACACCCTGCTTTGGACAACTCACGGACGTGTTCACGGAGGCCGTGAGAAATGACTACGAGTGCGCTAATCCTTCTCGAAAAGAATTGGAGATCACGCCACTGCTGATTTGATTGAAGGGCGAAGTGGTGGTGGAAGTTCACAAGGGTGCAAATGGCTTTCCATACACCACTCGCGCGAAGAGACGAGCTCTTCGATGCATATGGCGACAATGCTAGCGCCAAAAATATGCAAATAAACACCGATGCATAAATACAGCTATGCGTCCGGCAGTGCTAAACTACAACAGGTTCGCCATTTTTTTACACGGTTGGATTTTTATGTATTGATGTCTTTTAAGCGGGGGCGAATTTCTTGACCGGACAACAACAACGCCGCTTTGGGCGGAGTGTGGTGCACTTACAGCCTCGGCCTTGAAACTGCCTATTAATTTGGCAGGACCAAATCAAGTGCACGAGAAATACACTCCCGCCCCGCTTTCATACCTCAAATATAAGTTGTGTGGACAGACGCTAAAAAAAGACGATAATGGGTGTGGTTTAGGTATTACTACCCCGCACCCCCTACAGAGCTCGTCCCTGTATTTCAGAAAATACGCACATGCCACTGGAAAAACACCTGGTTTACAGCGCGAGCGGCCCTCCGAACGGACCCACTTAGTACCCGCCAGGCTGTATACATTTGTCTAGCCTTAAGTACGATGCAAGGCGCAAGTCTATGCATTCCTTCATGTTCCTAAATTACACAGTGGAACCCTGCAAGAAAAGCGGAAAAGCACAAAATCTCTTCCATGAAAACCAGGAGATGCCCAATTATATGGCCCCATTCTACACCCACTAACCAAAATGCTAGAACTGCGTGAGAGAGAACTAGAGAATTCCGTTCCCGAGACTCGTCAAGGGCTAATCCGAGGAGCAAAGATCGCGGCAGCTAGGACTGTGGCCCTTTAAAAACGGCTTCACTAACCTTTTAACCCTCCTCTTCCCTTACGCCATCAGAACACCATAAAGGTAACTCACTCAGTTACTTGCACTTCCCGCCTGTACATCAGTAACGCCACATGGGGTTATGATCACAAAGGCGTCATATATAGCTCATTCGAACCCCTGGCAACTTCAGAGAACCGAGAAACAGCCTGTGAATTCTTAAAATCTTCTCTCAGATCTTCATTCGCCTCCTCAACAAGTTGATCGACGAGTCGCGTCGTCGCCTATAACAGAGGGTTCCTCCACCGGGAATAAAACCGGACATGTGGCTGTATTGAACAGTTCCCCACCTCCCTCAACAACTAACCACTCGATCCGGGTTGTGCACTTCAATTTACCCGCATTACTCCTCTAATATTCAGGAAATCTGTATTAGCAAAGCCATGCAGCTGCTTCCAACGAAAGGCGCGGAGCACGCCCTACGCGGGGCGTTTAATCCAACCGGTATTATCTAAACCCAAACATTTTGGAAAGCACGTATTTCAAATGTGTTTAATGCGGGTGCGAGGATAGAGGTACATTTAGTTAAAAAAACATCAATTAAAAGCAAACCGTTCTCACACTGCCTGAAAAATTTCAGGCAATATACAACCCCCCTGGCTGGAAAGAAGATCTTTTTTTCATTTTAACAGGCAGTCGCGCTGGTCATAACGTTCTATGTTTAAAAGTTATTTAATTGATAAATTTTAAATATTGTTCAATTTGATATTTTTGGTTGTTAAGAACCCAAATAATTTATAGCATTTATTACTGTTTGTTTTTGTATTTATTTGTGGTACTCCAAAAGTGAAGGCTTCTCTATTCCGTTTGCAGGATCTTTGAAACGTTATCAAGCAATACTCAAGGCTTTTGTGAAGACAAATGGGTTGCACCCACGGTAAGCTTCGCATAGTTTATTTTTGTCACTAAGAAGGACTAAGGTAACATACATGTGCCAAAACAAATATACAAATATAACCGATACACATTCAGCCATTTGTGGAAATAATCCCTTTATGCCTTCCACCAATCACTCCTTATTCAAAGGGTTGTTGTTACAGGGGTATGTCAGGTTCACCTTTGGCAACTACATCATTACATTCAGTTATCCTGTTTTAAATTCAGAGCATTTCTTAGGCTCGCGATGTCACTCGTCGATGTTGTCGGCGCCGTCCACAGCTCACTGCGCATGCGCGTCGCGTCGAGGTGCAGGTGTGCGCCTCTCCCCCGTACCATCCTCGCTCTCAACAACAGGTGCGGCGGCGCGGGAGGAGCGCGTGTACCACGTGCGCTCCGTCGCTCTCAACAACAGCTGCGATGGTGCGGGGGGAGCGCGTCTGTGCACGCATGCGTCGTAGCTACCCGTGCGCTGCGTCGCGCTCAACAGTAACGGCAGCAGGGCGTGTACACGAGATAACGGCGTGGTGGGTGCGTGGAAAGTTCGCACGCTTGTGTACGGAAGTGTGCGCATGCGCGTCTCTCCCCCGTACTCCTCTCCCTCGAACGCGGGCCGTGTGTATATAAGCGGCGGAGCGCGCGTTCGGAATTCAGTAAAGGGCGTCCTTGCTTGGCTTTCGCTTGAATTTGACGCTTTGCTTGACGGCACCAAGCAATAAAGACAGACTTCAACTTTACACTCCTAGCCTTCGATTCTCCTTCATTCAATAAATAAGAATAATAAAGACGAAATAACAATTAAGCATTCCCAAACCATACCCAATTACGCAACATTCACGCGATACCCCCAACACTCTGCGACGCCTTTACTCGAGTTCCCCCCGTGGGGAGATGGGGGCGGGGTTTTTTTCTAATCCCCCTTCTCCTTTTTCCTCCGTCAGGTCTCCACAAGAACTCTCAACTGTCTTAATCTAGCTTTTTTTACGCTAACCCTCTGTTGCTATTTCCAATATCAAGGTCGTTGACGTCCTCGAAAAAAAGAAAAAAAAAACTAGTCCGGTGAAAGACGAAATTCGTGGTCGTAATGTGGTTCACGCCATTGAGACAGGACAGCTACCCCACTTTCCTTCCCTCCAGTTTGAAACAACGGCTGTTGGGTCCTTCTCGCTACTCAGTATTTTAATTCCGCGATGAAATTTCTTCTGCTTCCTCTTTTAAAGGCCAATCCGTGCAAAACCTATTAACAACTTATTCACTGACAAAAAAGAAAATTGTAGTGGCTTCTCTTTTTTTCCTTTATTTTTTTGTCTTTTAGCAAGGATTTAAATATAAGACCTCCCTCTTTGCTTCTGTAAAGTGTATGAGTCTGTAATTTTGGTGTGATTTCTTTGCTTTATTATTCGAGATACGTCGGCAGGCAGACTGGTACATATCGTCCCCAGCCTGAATCAGGGTACGGAGCGACTGATGTGCCGCTATTTTTCCTAGGTGTACCCAAGTTTACGTCCGACATGTCACGCTACACTTTACAAACTTTACGTCTCCAATTAGTTCTTTTTGTAATTTGCATGGCGGGAGAATAACCACCTCAAAGCTCCCGATACCGGGAAAATTCCTTCAATGGTAACTTAATAAAACGGAATGTTGGGCGAGTTGCTTCATGGCTTCAAGAAAATTAAAAAGAGCGCAAAGGACGAGGAAAAAGAAACACAGTAGACGGGACGCGCGCTCACTACCAACTAGTTTATTTCGAAAACCCTTCCCACATATAAATGTCAATACATCAGGGGCGCGCCTGCGCACAGAAGACCTAAAAGAGACAAGCCACATGCGCGCTACCGATTACGGCACAAAAGGCGGAACTCACTCTCCCGCAAATACACCGATGTCTGGCTGACACAATCTGTGCCCCTTTTTTTAATATGGTATGCCTCCAAAAGTTCACGTGCCACCGTATCCCTGCTGCGGCCCAGTATCTTCAACTGATTAAACAGAGGCGCGCATTTACATTCTGCGCAGTGCGCCGGAAGATTCGCACCGGAATCCTTTGTGAGGGACAGCTCATGTTCGCGGGCCCGGTCATTGACACATCGGCCGGTTTGTCCTATGTAGGACTTGCCGCAGTCCAGTGGCAACTCATTCACAAAGGAGTCCGGTGCGAATCTTCCGGCGCACTGCGCAGAATGTAAATGCGTGCCTCTGTGTAATCAGTTGAAGATACTGGGCCGCAGCAGGGATACGGTGGCACGTGAACTTTTGGAGGCATACCATATTAAAAAAAGGGGCACAGATTGTGTCAGCCAGACATCGGTGTATTTGCGGGAGAGTGAGTTCCGCCTTTTGTGCCGTAATCGGTAGCGCGCATGTGGCTTGTCTTTTTTAGGTCTTCTGTGCGCAGGCGCGCCCCTGCTGTATTGACATTTATATGTGGGAAGGGTTTTCGAAATAAACTAGTTGGTAGTGAGCGCGCGTCCCGTCTACTGTGTTTCTTTGTCCTCGTCCTTTGCGCTCTTTTTAATTTTCTTGATTCCTTCAATGGGCATGTGCTACAAATAAAAGAATAAAGTGACACAAAATTTTGTTTTCCCTTTCGCAACGGGCTGAGGGAGCCCACGCGGTGGAGCATTGGGCTTCTACGGTGAAGTCACTCAATTCATACTGACTATATCAGGCACATTTTTAAGGGGGGAAGTCACTTATAAGCTCGGGTAGTCGGCGTCTCATGACGTCAAGAAATGATATAGTAATGGTGGTGGTGAAAAACGTTCTTTACTGAGCTCAAGGAGTAGGGAACGGGGTGTCGTCAGCCTCCTTCGTCCAGGAGGCCGCGGGCCTGCGCTGCATCCATGGCTCGTTGCACCAGCGCGAGTTGACGCTCCGGCGCCGAGCTGGTCAGCGCAGACTCCCACTGCTCAGGGGATGGGGATGGGATGGGGTGAGGGTGGTGGGGACAGGAGTATACTAGGTGGTAAGTTGAGAGTGGGATGTCACACTGTGGGCAATTGTAGGGGAACAGAGATGGGAGTTGCTGTTGGGAGTGCCCGGTTGAGGAGGTCGCGGGCTACGGCGTGGGCCGCCTCATTCCCTGCAAGGCCGGTGTGGCCTGGTGTCCAGATGATAGAGATGTCGATGTCTTCGGGGAGGTGTTGTAGGATCTGGATGGCTTGAGGGAGTGCGAGGCCGGCTTGGTATAGGCGGCAGTCTTGTTGGGAATCCGATATGATGTTCAAGTAGGGTTTTTGTTGGTGGGTAGTGGTGGCGTGAGCGATGGCTAGCGCTTCGGCCGTTGCTACAGGTAGGTTCAGGTAGGAGGCTGGAGTTGCTATTTTACCAGTTGAGTCGAGGACTACCAGGGTTGTGTGCTTGTGGTCTGTAGATCGAGCAATGTCTGTGTACCGTGTGTGAGAGTCTGAGCTGTGTCGTTTTTCAAGGAGCCTCACCCTGGCCTCTCGGCGTCCCCGGTTGTAGGTAGTATGCATGTGTTTTGGAACAGGATGGACCTTGAGGCGTTGACGGATGGTGAGAGGAATACGTTGCGGTGCTTGCTGTGAAGAAGGGTTAGTGCGTCCGATGTCCTGGAGAACTTTTCTTCCTGCTGGTGTCAATATGAGTCTCTGGAGGTGTGATGCGCGCTGTGCTTCCAACAGTTCACTTCAGGTATTATGCAGGCCGAGTTTGAGGAGACGATCGTTAGATAGGTTGTGTGACTGTTTTTTGGAGTTCAATTCTAAAATACTGGGACCGCCGTTTTTTAACGGGGCGCCCTAAATCTAAGGCCCAAAACGAACACAACGAACATTTGCCTTCCATTGTCTCATGATAGAAAGCTCCGTTGGCCAAAACGCCAAGGCGCCAAGAATACACTTTTTACAATGCGTGCTTCGCGCATCCCCACGTTACACGTGAGTGCAGATTGTTTGGGATTTTTAATTTTGGGGGATCTAGATTTCCGTAATCTTTAACACAAAAACGGCTTGTATAAGACACACTACTACCATCGTCAGAGGGGGGTTTGGTACATTAAAACAACGGCTTTTTTTCGAAGAATGGAGCACCTACAGAATTCGGCTAATAATCGTGTATGAATTGGGCATTACCAAACCAAGCCCAAGTTGAAACCATCCACCCCCCCCCCGCTGCATACCTTCTTTATACATCTTTGGAGAGACGAAAGAAAAAATCGAATATTGTCTTTGTTGTTCGTATTGATGCCGGAATTCACCAAGCTCGTTCCTGTATTTGAGAAATATGAACATCTGTCTGCTAATACACCTAGTTTAGAGTGCGAGAAGCCTACCGTAACGGCCCTCCTGAGTAGCCGCCAGCTTGTACAACTTTTTTTATTGCAGACGTTGGCTATTAAGCATAAGGAAAAATAAATGTACCGATATACCCCGGATTCCTGAAGGAATAGGAGGAGGGGGCCATGATGTGTTCCTTGTATCCACGCCATGAAATCTGGTGAACGTCCGATGCGCGGGCCGCAGGTGGCGATGTGCACAGCGCGTAGGCTTCGCAGAGTAGGGCAACTCCACACCAGGTGCTCTGCTGTAGCCTGGTCAACTGGAGTGGGGAAAAGGGGCAGGTGGAGTTGAACGGGGCATGGTATTGAGGTGGCCAGGACCTCGTCACAGCTGGCGTGAGGGTGACTACCAGGCGAAGACATCTGAGCAGGACCTCATCTTGGCGAAACAACCCGACAGGGAGATCCGTACCGCGCGGGGGTATGCGAGCTCGCGCGGTGCGCCTTAGTCGTTTTTTTTTTGCACTGGCAAGGCGAACACCGTTTGATGAAGGTGCAAGAGGAGCTGGATATTGCACACACACACGGGGTGTGTTCCGGCATCTGCAGCCTGTATTACGGGGTGGCTGTTCCGTTGGCGCCATGACACGCGCACACGACATGGATAATTGTCCATTATGTCCTGGATTTCCAGCAGAAGGTCGTTGGACGTGAGAGTTTTACGAAGCTCTCGAACATCTGCCGACGAATCAGTGTAAATTGTACACTGAGGTGAAGCGTGGTTGAATACAAACGATGTTGAAGCGTGGTTGATTACCAACGATGTGTGTAGCAGAGCATCCCGCACTGCAAGGAGTTCTGCCAGCGTTCATGGCCACTTCTCCGTTGGTATGTAAGTGAAGGTCAGTGGATCGGGAGCCATTTTCGGGCTAATTGAGCCGTAAGAAGTAAGGTATCGAAAGCACTGCGTCGAGAAACATCAGCGTTGAGGAAGAGCTACCAATGTCCATGGAAGGCGTAATCGGAGCACCAACGGTCCGGGGATGAATACGGGCAACAGGTCGTGTATCCGTTAATTGGTAGAACTTCCATGGGGGCCGTATATTGGTGTTGGATTGTGGTGGGGCTGGTGAACTGGTCATGTACGCTGCAAGAGCGGCAGAATCAGGGTCAAGACCTTGTTTTTGGAGGCGGGCTTGTCGATGCTGATGCACTAGCTCATCAAACGTGTTGAGCTGCACTTCCTGTTACAGAATTGGCCGCGAGGCCCACCACTGGAGAGGCCGGCGCTGCGATCGTTTTGACGTCACTTGTAGTATCACCGTTCCTGTCTTGCTGCGTAGTTGACTGGCAGCGCGTGACACTTCGCTTAGGAAGCGCGTTCTAAAAGTATTTTCGTGTTAATTTGCTTCGTTAGAAGTTAATTCTCAGTGTGTCAAGCGCAGTTCGACCTAATGGTGACTGTATAACCGTATCAACTGTAGTAGAGTATCCGCAAACACCATGAGCGTGGCGGTGTATTACGCATGCAACCGAAGCGTAAGCAGCGGCTTGTTAACCCGATCCACAATGTGGACTACGACGATTGCAGAGTGAAGTTTCGAGATTTCCCTTGTTTGCAAGAAATGTATAAAGCAAGAAATCGTGAAGCGTTACTGCTCGCAGAAGCACACGCACCCGCCGTGCCTGCCCGCACAGCCGACGGTGCGGCTCAAACCGACGCACGTCGCGGCAGGAACAATTCTTGTCGCCGCTTTTTAAAATCACGCAGGTCGCGGAAAAGAAGTTCCAGATTGGTTAAAGTGGATGTTAGTGTGATGACAAATTCTGATAGGTAGTGTCATCAGCTGTGGTTTTCAAAGCGATGCTAAAATATCTGCCGCGATTTACGCCGACCGGCCGTGTAGGTCGGTCCCGGCGCGCCGGCCCGTTCACGCACGGTGCGGCGAGCGGCCGAAGAATGTCTATGCTTGCGCGCAAGAACCGGCCGAGGCTGTGCAGGTATCTTGATCGTCGATCGCTTCAACGGAAATCACCGCGCTTACAGAGTTCCCAGTGCGGTGAAATGTTCTGTTAGGGACTGTCACTCGCAACTCTAATGGCGATGAAATATCTGCTGCGACGCCAAGCCTAAAGTTCCCAACATCCGATTACGTGCATCCGAAGCCGGCTGCGAGCTGTTTGCGAAGGCCCTCCCTTCGCGCACACGCGTGTTGCGCTTGGGTTCCTCTAACTTCTTGGGGGCCCCCAACGCTCGGTTCTCCTGTTTTAAATATTCCCATTACCCGAAATATTTCGCCTGGTACGCAGCCTCGCCTTATGTGAGCAGTCGTGAGTTTCGAAATTGATGCTTGAGAAATGCTGGCTTACTGTAAACATACAAAAGACGGTGCAATTATAAATTACCACACCGAGCACCTAATGAAAACTAAATATCGCCTTGCCCGAACCCGCTCGAAGGCGTTTAAAGCTCGCGTTCATACCGTTCATACATTGCGGACAAGTCGCGAAAAGTAAACATCAGCCATGCAAAGTACAGGCTACGGCAATGATCGTTAATCAAATCCGGGAATGACTATAAAAACATCGTCGGGGAAATAGGCGCTGATTAAGCCAAACTGCAGACCATAACAATACTTTTAAGCATGTGCGGCGAAGCAATCTGATCACCGTTCTCGCGTCATTCATTTACCCGGCAATACGAGCAGTTCGCGCGGTGAGATCATAAGTGAGCGACGCGTTTCCGACGCTGTACAAGGTGTTTGCTTGCACACACATGTACCGTCACAAGAATTTCATAATTAATTTACAGCGTACTTTTCTCGGCATCAGTTGCATCGTCCTTGGCGTTAGCTGGCTGCGTATGTAAGAGCTGTGGGTCGCGATGGTAGCAACTACCTAAACGCGGCGGTGTCGCCAAGAACAAGCGGGTCGTTGATTGCTTGCCCGAATTATTTGGTTTACAGACAACTTTTTTGGCAATTTGCATCAAATCCACAAGGAGCAGGCGAGACGGTGGCCACAAAAAAAACACGCTTCCGCATAGGGACCGGCCAGCTGGACGGTTGGCGCCACCACTCGGCGCTCCCCTCGTTAGTGGAATGAGCCGGTGCATCGGACTACACAGCCTCCCGGTGTTTTTGTTGCGTTTGCGTCGGTGCTTTGAAGGTTTTGGTGGTGTTGTGAGCGGATATGTGCGATGAAACGAAGTCTAGACATATGTTTTTGGTTCTTAGATGCAGTAACGGGTACGTAAACCTGTCTGGCCCTTCTAAAGTTGGGTATCTGCTAAAATGACATGATGTTTTTTGCCGCGATCTACGCTTCGCTCAACCCGTTCTGAGTACGAATAAAACTACTATTATCAGCATTAATTTCTTCTTAAATGCACTAGCGGCAACGTAAATGTATTTGACGCTTCTAAATTTGGGAATGGGCTACATTGACGTGAGCGCTTTTTGCAGCGCTCGGCGCATGGCCCCGCGCGATCTGAGTAGGAATAAAAGTGTTAATATTAGTATTAATTTCTTCTTTGGTTTCAATGACTACGGTTTCGACGCCAGCCTTAACGCTGAGATACCTCGATACGTATGCTTTGAAGAAAAATGCACCTGCATACAAGATCTAATGCCGTGTTGCCATGGAAACGTCGTGGCAGTTTACACTTCCTTTCTGCAACCGTGAGCTTTGTGCCTTCGCTTTTGGTGAGCCACACAGTTACAGCATGGGAGCCTGAGAGCCGAAGTGGGACTCCCACGTTTGTAGTGGTCGTTTTATCAAGAGCCAAAGTTATTCGACCACCCTACAGCCCAGGCTACAAACCATCCCTCCTGCCCTTCCCGTTTCACCGCCTGCGTGGTAAAACGGGTTAAAAAATGCGGCACTGTTAAAAAATGTGGCAGTGTTAACATCAGCCTGTGTTTTTAAATGCTTAAGTATTTTTTATAGAGTACCTGAAAAAATTTAGTAATGCTTGAGAAGACACGAAAAACGCGCTGTTAGTTGCCTCAAATAATGGTGCATCAGCCTGAGTCCTCCAGCACAGAAACATTTCTGAAACGCTGGAAGCAGTTAGTATTTGGAGATTGGTGCATGGAAGTTCAAAGTCAAACAGCAAAATCATCCTGCTTTTCGTCTGACGATTACGATAGTTGAACGCGAAGCTTTCTTCGTGCGAAATCGAATGGGTAATGGTCACAGTCAAAGACGCTACGATCATAAGACCAAACTGCGTGCTGGTCAAATTCAAAGCTCAACTAGTCAAAGTTTAAATCCAGAAGTTAATCAAGGAAACCCACACGAGGAAGCTTTGCTATAAAACATCATCGTCGTTAGACAGAGGAGTGCATGTTTTTTAAGCGCAGGTTGCAGCTTGTGAACTGCCCGCAGCATTCAGTTGTGAAACTGAGAACAGGTTTTCGGCACCCTCCTGTCTCGCGTCCTTTAGCCACGCAGGAATTTTGTCTTTAAAAACCATTAACCAGCTGGCCAGCAACCATTGCCATTCTTGTAATGCAATGCTTTTCTACGACAAGCAATATCGTTCTATTATCATGCGTTATTTACTCTGTAAACGATTCCCGATGACAGTAGTAAGAGCATTTCTGTGAAATTAAACACGTTTTGCCGTAGTTAGTGAAGTCACGGAAGCGTCGTTTATCACAATTTCTGTTTTTATGTAAATCTTAAGGGGCACCCCCAACTTTGTCTTTCGCTTGTGCACGACGCCATTTCGTCAACAACTGCCAAAGACCAGCGCCGCAGCATTCCTGGATCGGTTGTACACACCGGCTTTGTGGGAGCGTTTAGCTGCAATATATTCCTCGATACGCCAAACTGCATGCAAGCATGAAAAAATTGCGCGAAGTAACGGACTTTCAGTTCCAGCTTGACTTCCAGCTTGGCGCATTGAGTGTCGTCTGCTATTTGTAATTACTGAGTATGGGCGCAATGGGAGCAAATAACAAACATGCAATGCCTCGTAAATATCGCCTCCACCCTCAAGATTTACTGATCTGAAAAAAGTCATTGTGGTTATCTACGCTTTGCAAGCCGCACCGCAGCAGCACGACAGAAAGTCATGCACGACTACGCTGCGTTTGCGTCACCGGCATTCCACTGACGAGTGGTTCGCCACGGGCGGCGCTGTTCGCTGAAGCAACGGTGGTGCCACACAACGGCTGCCCGGTCCCTATACGCACGGGAAATGGGCTGTAGCAGACGACAACACGATTCGGCATCCTACAAGTGACGTCACTCGTAGGTGGCGCCACGGTATGTCTTCGAGGCCAATGGGGATGGGGGTGAGGGCTGGAAGACCAGTTACCGCTCGCATAGCCGAATTGTTTATTGATTCGAGTACTGCCCAGTCTGACTTTGTAAGAAAGTGGAATTGCGCTTGATAAAGTATGCGAGGCTGAAGAATGGCTCGGACAAGCATGCTGGCCATCTTGCAGGCCGCACCGCAAGCTTTTTGAGACATGCGACGGAAGAGATGCAGCGATTGTGAAGCTTGATGCTTTGCAGGGCGAATCCAAGGTTTTGCAGAACCGGTGGCCATAATATCCAAGCCCAACACCCGTAGGGTAGATGCTTTTAGTATAGCCTCGCCTTGAAACAAAATACAGATAGCGGAGGTTTCCAAACGCCAACGGCCACGTGCATTGTCCACGGTGAGAAGGGCTGTTTTGTTAGAAAAGAGTGCGATGCTAAGATAGCTGCACCAAAAATTGGTTTCATCTAGAGCTTGTTGCAGGCGGACACTTTGGACGTGAAGGCCGTGGTGAACAGACCATACCGTGATGTCGTTCGGCGTACATGGTACTATAGATGTGTGACACAGCACGAAGTCGCCAGGCAAGAGGTATCATGGCCGTGTTAAAAAGCAAGGGGGCCAAGACACATCCCCGAGGCACACCATGTCGGGGCTGGAAGGAACCTATGGGAGATCTGTTGAGACGTATGGAGAAGGTGATGTGTCGTAGGTAGAAGGAAAGGAAATCATATAGGTGGGATAGCAGGTGAAGGAGATGAAGTGCCGCAATGACGGCGGCGTGGCCAAGGTGGTCGTACACTTCGTGAACGTCCATGCCCAGCCCAGAGCGAATACGGTGGGATAGGGCACCAATAAGGATAATCTCGGAAAGGTGGCCCAGACCATCCTCTGCACCAAGGCGGGGACGAGATCCAATTTGGCATGGGTGTATAGATGGTGCTCGTCGAGCCACCACTGAAGGCGTGTGGCAGTCATCTGTTCCAACCGCTTCCAAATGGTCGCCGTAAGCGCTATTGGTTGGAGGTTGCGGATGTCTGTACTCGGTTTACCGAGTTTCGGGATAGTGATAACATCAGCTTGAAACCAGGCCGGGGGGACTGTACACGTGAGCCAAACCCGGTTGTACGTCTCTACGAGTCCCTCCGGAGAAAAATGATTGACGTTCTTGAAAGATTCAAATGTTACTCGGTCGGGGCCAGGAGCTTTGCGGAGTGCCGCCGTGTCAATGGCTGCGGTTAGTTCCGCGATTGTAAATTGTGAGAGTATACCTTGGGTTGCTGCTTCCAATAGTGGCGTACCAGCACCGGACGGAAGAGTGAACGGAGGGGGCATGATCGCTGGGTCCAAGTCCAAATCGGGGTATAAAGTATGGGACAGCATATCTCCAAATTGCAAAGAAGTCTGGTTGGACGTGAGGAACGCTGACGCAGCAGGATCTGGGATCGTGGTGATCGCTCCAAAGAATGAAAAATGCGCCATATGGAGGGTAGTCCAGACTGAGGCCCTAACGAAGTGCTCATCACAAGCCAGCGCTGGCGTGACGGCCGGCGTTCACGCCGACGAGCCGCGGCTGTGAGCTGTTTAAGGCGGGTTCGGCAAGTCGGAGAGTTGGGATTGCGACAAGCAAACACTTTTGCCTGGCGGCGCTGCGCCCAGGCTGAAGGAGGCGTAAATCAGGCGTAAACTGTAAAACCTAGTTTACAGTTGTAGAATCTTCAAGAGCCCTTTGTATGGATGTAAAAGGTCGTTTTTGAATGCTGATATCTGCCTAATCGACTTCCAAATCTCGTCCTACTTGATAATATGGCATTTACAACGTAGGCGACGAGAGGCGAAGATGAAATATCGAGTTAAGGGGATGATGGTCGCTACCCCAACAGTGTAACTCTCGCCGCCACGTAACCGCCGATGGACCAAGCCACCAAGCTAGGTCTGGGGAACGTGGAGGCATACGAGTAGACGTGGAGCGGTGAGTTGACTGGGTCGTGTACTTAAGTAGAGTGAAGCGAGCATTCTCCATGATCTTGAGTTGATCTGAACCTCGCGCACTCGCCATGTCATAGCTCCAGGCTGGGTGCGGTGCATTAAAGTCACCGGGACAATCGGGATGTTGTGCTCCTATATGCGAAATCCACCCAAACCGAGCACGCGGGGCATGACCACTGCGAGTGCGCACATAGCAGGATACGAGGATGACTGCAGACTAACTTAGTTGAACTTTCACCGACACATTTTCTTGCCACGGGGAGCAGCAGCTTTTAAGGTCAATGACTAGCTGGGGAAGGCGCGTGATGACATATACCACCGCTTTACCCCGTGGCGTTGCTAGGGCATTACGGTGGTCAATGATTGTTGGAGACGCATAGTCGGTAAAAAGGGGGATACCCGGTAGGCCATTCGCTTCCTGAAGCAGTAGCGCCCATGCATGAAGTGAGCCTAGGCGAAGGCGTTGCTTAGTTTACTTCTTTTGGGGCAGGCGCCGACAGTTCCACTGTAGGATAGTGTCCTTGCGTGTCGTTGCAGGTACGGCAGGTGCATAATTTAGCGGAGGCATGCTGCAAGGGTCGTGGTTAATATGTGTAGCTGCTGCACCACGTAGTTAAAAATAAAGCGAGCGTCGGATGCTGACGAGATCGAGGCTGCTGCTGGTAATAATGCCGGAGGAGGTGGAGGCAAGGAAGACGTTGACAGAGGAGGTATAGCTTCACATGAGCTCTCTTTTGCAGGAGCACGCTTTAAGCGTCTCTGTGCCAGCGACTGGGCACGACGAGAAGTCAAATTCTCACGCTCCGTTTGTAGTGCCTGGAGGCGAAGGTCTATGTCTTCTAGGGCCGGTGAATTCTGCTCAGCCTCTTGAAGATGGTGTCACTGACGAGGTCAATGCAGTCGCACCACCTGACTGTATGAAACAGATTTCATAGGTGGCGTGGCAGAGACCGGTTCTGGTACCTTCTCTGCAATATCGTCGCCGTAATTGGAATCGAGGAGTTCGTACCGGTTTGAAAGCCGGAGCCGTTGATCAATCTGGGATCTCGAGGAACGCTTCACACGCACACATGGCTTGGCGTTAAATGTCGTCGGGCACTTCCTATCTGTAATATCGGTATCATAAGACTTGCACAGAACACAACGAAACTTAGGGGCATTTTCATTTCCAGCAGTCACGTTCGGAGTCACCTAGGTTTAAGCAGGAGGTGGATTTGGGCAAGAGGTGCGCATGTGATCCTGTTGCAAGCATTGGCAACAAAATACTGGCCTCGTCTTGTAAGACCGAGGGTGAAGAATGCATCCATTGTATATGAATTGCACTGGTGGTTCCGGACGTGCAAGAACAGTCACGAGGCATGTACCACGACTGCCAAGATACGGGGCTAAGAGCACTTGGTCCGTCTCGCATCGGGTGGTGTCCTGGAGCACGTCGGAGGGCTCACCGGCATCGACGCCCGAGACAACATAACGGCGGACATGTACATGAGTACCGCCTAGGAGGTAAACCTGTACCGGTAGGGGAACTCCGGGGGAGACAGGTATGTGAGTGAGGCTGCAAAGCTTGTGAACTGCCTCTAATGACGCTACCCACAGAGAAATTGAGTTGGTATCTCGTTGGAAAGTGTACCCATTATGACTTTGAGGATGCAGACATGCTAATAGCGTCGGTAGGAGTGCTTTCGTCGTGATTTGGTGGATGTTAAAATTGTGCTTCGGTTTGATGGATACCTTGAAGGAAGCTGGTTGAGCATCTTTAGTGCTTGATGGGAGGCCAGTGGGATTCATGCGGCAGGGCACCTTACCGTCAGAGTGAATACGGTTGCCTGCTGAAAGGTCCATCGGGGCATTAGGGTCCTCCGTCTGACGCGGCACTAAGGTGGAACACTCTGTGCAAAGGCGTTTGTCGGGGGGTTCAGCAGACTCGCCAGTGACATTACTGGGCTCTTCCGGCACAAGAGGGTCGCTGCTAGCATCCATGGGGGGCAGCTGTCGTTGCCCTGGGGCGTCACAGGCGTCGATGTTTGAAGGGCGACGTTGGACACCACTCGAGACACCGGCTCCATTTGCTTAAGCAGCTGGTCTTGAAGTAGCGCCCGCTTGCGGGACCCAAGAAGGCCTTGCGCGAAACAGCACCCACCGACCGAACAGGATGTTAGGCCTAGACGCTGCTTAGCGGCGATGCGGTTGTGATGCTTGCTTTCAGGGACATTCCCGTGGCAGGTAGTAGCCCTTGACGGCGCCAGGAACAGGAGGTTATCGCTGGCCCTACGGAAAACAGAAGGGAACCTAAAAACTGCGAGAAATCGCGTCGAAACACGGAGCCGAGGAAAGACACGTCAAAACGGCGGGACTTTGAATCGCCTTAGATACTATGCA
Source organism: Haemaphysalis longicornis (assembly GCF_048455015.1). Lineage (NCBI taxonomy): Eukaryota > Metazoa > Arthropoda > Arachnida > Ixodida > Ixodidae > Haemaphysalis > Haemaphysalis longicornis. The sequence goes on along the minus strand of NW_027526233.1, from coordinate 98,925,559 downwards.
GGACGCACGTCTAGCTTTGCTTTGCCGTTCCCAAACAACACAGACAAACAATGCAAAAAAAGCTGATATATAGCAAATCCTTTTTTACAAATCCTGGGGATGCCCGATTATAGGGCCAAATGTAAACCCAATGAACCAAAACACTAGAGCTTTGTGAGACGGGCATGGGCAACTTCTTCACCGAGACTTAGTGAGAGCGGATAGAAGAGCGAGTGTCGGGGCTGCTGAAATTGTGGCCCTTAAAACGTTTCCACTTACCTCTTAGCCCCACCTTTCTCTTTCTCCGTCTGACAATAATAAAGTTCGCTTACCGACATACTGACACTCCGCGACTAAGCATGAGTTACGCCATAAGGTGTTATGATTGCAACGGCATCCCGAAAAGCTTAATCTAACAGCTAGTAACTTCTAAGAACCGAGCAACAGCCTGTGGAATCTTCCACATCTTTACTCACATCATCGAGGCACCAATACAAAAAATTGATCGGCGTGTCGCTTAGTCAACTATGATCGAGGATTCCGCCGCATGGGGTGAGGCAGGACAAGTGGCATTGATTTGCAGACCCAGTAATTTTCCTGGCCCTAGGTCCATCAACAAGGAACAAGTCTACCCGGGCATGCACTTCAATGCAATCCCATTCCTCCTTTCAATCCTGGTGTTCCAGAAACACACAGTCTAGAAAAAGGAGAACGAAAGTAGGAGCAGTGTCCTCGCTCCATACATTTTTCAATCTGCAGGTTTTACCGAGATAATAAGGGCAGCCTTAATTTCCTCATTAAACTTTGATCCAGGGTGAGCTGTGCTTTATGGTTTTTCGTGAATTGTAGACGATTGTTGAACTTTTCTTGGAAAGAATTGACGATGTTTACCCTATCATATGGGGGTGTACAAAACGTTGCCGTCCAAAACAAGCGCCCTCCCCTGAAGCGTTTATAATAGATGCAATATCGTCAAGCCGCCAAGCACAGTCTCCTGTCCGCACAATTTATTTCAAAGCGGCCTAGTACTAGTAGTATGAACGCATACGGCAGCTTCCTTGTCCTTCACCAAGGCGATATATCAAAATCTTTCAAGACTCGCTCGGTGCTTGACGTGAAAATTGTTTGTTACACCAAAATATGTCCTACTTCACACTCACTTCAAAATGTCCTACTTCACACTCGCCATAGCCTCTAGGACTGCCTCTCTCCTTTATGTCAAATAAACATGCTTTTTTTGTTGTGTGCCTTTTTCTCTTGTGTGCCTTTTTTCTCTTTTATTCAATTAATTTTTGCCCTCGGTTCTGTTATGGTTTGATGTACAATGCTCTTTTCTGCAAGCTTTGAAATTATGCTTAGGTTGATTTTACGTGCGGAGTATCTTCGGACCACGCAATGTCCGTCCGCGTCTGTGCGAACACCATTTACAAAAGCAAAAAAAACAAAATAGCAAAAAGAAATATTCTAAGTCGTCTTACCCATCGGTCTGCGACCGTTTTTTTACGGCCTTACAGTGACAATACAACACCACAACACTACATTGATAAAACTGCTAGACGACACTTGGGTAGCATAAAGCCAGCTAAATTGTTTCATGCTTCTCAATGTTTCCATCACAGGCAACCATTCTGGAGGCTCAGGCTGAGCCCTACATACTTCCATAATCCACCGAATGGACTCAGAAAAAGACTCCTCAAAGCGTTTTCCCCCAACATTACCATGGCGTATGGCCATACGCGACTTCCAAATGCCGTGCAGGGACAGAACCATGACGAATCGTACGGTACACTGTCTTCACTTTCAACGGGCAAAAAGAGTATTCCGTGTGCGTCTAGACGGAAATCTTTCTTTAATGTGCGCTGCAGCACATCCTAGAAAAATACTGGCGTACGAATACTTACAATAAAACCTGGCACTTGAAAAGTTTATGGATACAACCGATCTCAGTTGTTATGAAGAGGCAGGGAAGAAGAGAATAAGGATCCTATTGCGTGATATTGTTAAGACATGTGTCAGAATTTCCTCTGTATCTTGAAGTTTCAGGTGTAACCCCGTTTTTATGTCTCGCGTTACGGATGCGCGACATTTGTGAACTGGGTCCCTTAAAACATCGCATGCAATGAAACCTATATAATAGTAATTGGTGACCGAACCGCAACCATTTGCATGACCCAAATCCAAGTGCATTGGTGAGTGCTGGGAGACTCTGGGGAGAGCTGATAAATCCACCGCATTTGTTTTTCCTAGAAGTGCATGGAAGCAGCATTTCAACTAGTACAGTGGCAAATATACACACATAAATTCTCAACCCAAAAAAATACATGGTTTGTTCGCAAGCGCCCATGGAGAATATGCTGATCTGTTGGAAGGAGGACGCTATAAACCGGGTCTGTTATATTCTTGCCGCACTCAAGCTGAGGCGCAAACTGGAGAGTATTCCTTGAAGAAAATGTAATCTTGTGCATCGAAACTCTAACTTACGACTTTTACAATGCAGTCCGGAAATCATTGTAAATTGTTTCGGGCCACCCTAAATTTTATTCTGTGGCTGGAGTTCTAATTTTCAAGTGTAGTCGCCAGTGATCGGTCCCTACTTCTGGCAACAGTCCAACGCCGAATTGAAGTCAGCTTGAAAGATGCGGGTGCGGGTAGTTTCATCGGGCTCATTTTAGTTTCAAATTCTTTGCCTGTGTGCTTGATCATGTCTCCTTGAGCCTTTTTCAACCTATTTACAAGGGGTGAGGTCCATACAACAGAGAAGGAAGAGGCGTGTTGAGAGCTGTTGAGGAACGAAATGCGGATCTGAAAAGATATTATAGGAGTGCGGAATTCCATACTTCAGCAAAGTTGACGATTTTTCACCACAACAGTGAAGTATTTAATTCAGCCACTTGTGAAAAAATTACTTTAGGACCATTTCACAAATTACTGCTTATTCAATAGGTTAGAGTTCTATTTGTGTAGCAAATTCACCCTTACGAACTGAATCAGTCCCTGTTGCATTACCATTTATCTCCACTCGACTCCCTTCTCCTTTTCCTCCCTCGTGTCTTCCTAGAAACACTCTACTCCCTCCAACTGCCATTGTTGTTTTTTACAGGTTTCACTCTGTTGCACTTCTCAGTTTATGGTCATTGAAGTGCTAGCAAAAAAAACTTGGCTGGTGAAAGACGAAATTCTTGGTCATAATTTAGTTCACGTCATTGAGACAGGGCAGCTTCCCCACCTTCCTTTCCTCCTGTATGAAACAACGGCTGCTGTGTCCTGCTCATTGCTCAGTATTTTAATTCCTCTATGAAATTTCATCTGCTTCCTCTTTTAAATGCAAAACACTGGCAAAAACTATTACAACTTTTTTACTCAAAAAAATTCGTAGTGGCTTCTCTTTTTTGCCTTTATTTTTGTCTTTAAACCAGGATTTTAGATCTTAAACTAAGTTGTTTTCTTCAGTAAAATGTATGAGTCTGTAATTTTGGTGTGATGTCTTTGCTTTATTACGCGAGATACATCCAAAGGCAGACTGGTACATATCGTGGCCAGCCTTAATCAGGGTTGGGAGCGACTGATGTGCAGCTATTCTACCTAGGTGTACTCAAGTTCACGTCCGACATGTCACGCCACACTTTACAAATCGTAGGTCGTCAGTTCGTTGTTTTTGAATTTTGTAGAGCAGGCGAACAACCACCTCAAAGCTCCCGATTCTGTGTAAATACTGAAATAGGCATGTGTTGCGAATAAAAGAACAAAGCGACAAAAATCTTTTTTGTTCCTTCCGCTACGTGTTGAGAGCACATGCGGTTGAGCATTGAGCTTATACGGTGAAGATCACGAATTCATACTCACTATATCACGCACGTTCTTAAGGGGGGAAGTCTCTTAGAAGCTCGGGTTGTCGTTGTCTGATGTCGTCGGCGTCTTATGTCGTCCAGAAATGATATAGTCATGATACTAAAGCACTAAGACCACCGTTTTCTAGCGTGTCGTGGGTAATAAAAAAACACACGAGGCATTTGTTTTTCTGCATCTCAAGGTAGAAAGCTTAGTGTTTTAAAGACACTAGACCTACAGCAATGCTGCATTGCTCAACATCTCAATGGTTTCATCTCTGCTAGCAAGAACGCCAAGGCACCAAGAATACACTTTTAGAGTTCATGCTTCGCCCATCCCCAGGAAACACGTGAGTCCAGATGTGGAGAAATTTTAAATTTTTCAGGGACTAAATGTTCGTAATCTTTAGCGCAAAAAACAACTTGTGTATGACACACTCCTCCCATTGTCAGATGGGGGGGTTTGGCGCGTGAGAGCACCTGGGAGCAAGAAAACGCATGCAGCGATCATCATTCAATGCCTACTACACCACTCATGGTTGCCCAACCACCCGAACCGAGAAATGTGGGGGTGATTTTTGTTTCTCAGAGGCGGCCCTTCTCCCTGGGGGGATGGTGGCGATTTTGGGCAGTGCCTTCACCTCTGTGGTGAAAAAAGACCGGTATGCACGCGATTCTTCTTAGGAGTCAACCTGTGAAGAAATAAAAACATTAAAAAGTGACCGTGATATTTCGCCCCCCCCACTCCATTTGATCAGGAATTACTGCAGCTGTACACCAACTGGAGGCGAAGCCCTGAGCACCAAGCCACCGCTGCTCTGTTCACAGGTGAAACCGGACCTATTTCCGCCCTTTTGCGAGCATTTCATGGAGAACAGGCCGCCGCTCATAGTGAGTAAGAGCGCGCCGGGCCAGCCAAATGTGATAAGAACACTGCACAAGGATCAAAACAAACTGATTTACTGCTGCGCGTTGAACCGCATTAAGGAACCTCAGTGTTTCTGCAGGATGCCAGGAAAGCCAAACAATTGCGCCAATTTCCGGTGGAGCCCATTCGGGACCGAGCAGTCTTGATATATGTGCGTTGGGAAGTCGAACGCCTTTTCTGACCAAAAAAAAAAAAAAACCCACAGAGGCACGCCTATGTCTAGGGAAGAAGGCAATGTTTACGCGCCCTTAAAAACCTCTTGAACGATGTTCTACGGGGCTGTAGAAATTAGGCCACCATTAATTTCCACCTACGAATATGGTATACGATCGTGTACTGTTGCAGATGGCTTGGGAGGCGGGGGGACAGCAATTTTGCCAGGACTTTTAGCGGAGCACCAATCAATTTCATATAAGAAAATTCTTGCATGATATTGAACACGGCATTAGCTGCGCTAGTGTAAAACAGTGATGGCGTGTCCTATCTGGCGGCGTTATCACCGACGGAACTTCGTTCTAACAACCATAAAAGAGGGCTCAGAAATTACCATAGCAATTACCAGCTGCCATAGCAATATCACAGTCCATCTTCGCCAGCGTCCCCTTCACGTGCAGTGCTGACGCCAGCACTCCCACATCAGCGCGGCCAAGGCCTCCCTTACTCCTGGCCATTCGAACGACCTGCATCTTCACCTTGACTGGCTTGCCACCCCAGAGTAAATGAAACAAGATACGCTCCGCCTGCAGCTTGATTCGCGCTGCCACGGTCATGATAGAAGCAACATAGGTCAGCAGCGTAAACAGCTAAGTTATTGCGATAATGGAGCCAGCAGTCACTGGACAGTGGAGCGATTTGAAATTTCGATCTTTCATGCTGAGCTGAGTCCTAGCGGAATGGCAGTTACTAGGAACTGGACCAGTGTCCGAAAGGCGAAACACATCGATTTCTGTTTCCGAGGCCATGAGTGGCGTGTGTTTCGTTTGCGGCTACGCGTCGCGAAAGTACACGCACCACTGACCTTGCCCTAGTGAACGATCACATCTAAGACTGAGCAGATAAAGCTTCCTGCTGGGACGACAATCGTCAGGTCATCGGCGTAGGCGAAAATTGCGTATGCGCGGATCGGACATGAGCGGCTCAATAGCCAGAGTACATAGGACAGGTCTGAGAGGCTAGGCCTGCTTAAACCCCCGACCAACTGAAAAGCTATCCGAGATACGACAAGGGTTTAGGAGTGCGGGGCCATTATGTGAAGGACGAACCACGTTTCGAAAGTTATTGCGAAACCCGCGTTGGCCAGAGTTAAGGGTGGCTAATGATATCAAACGCCTTTCTTTTGTAGAAACTACTCAGCAGAATGGGGATATTTTTACTTTCTTCCGTTTCAGCAAATCTGTGATACAAAATTCGTGCAGCTGCCTCCAACGAAAGGCAAGCAGAACGGCTCATACGGGGCGTAAATATTGTTGATGTCAGCGGCCATGCTTAACCCAACGCATTGGTGGAATAACTTTGAAAGACAAGTATAATGCACTGAAAGATGGCTGATCGATTATACTGCAAACGTCTAATTAAACTAAACTTTTCAAACACCTCGCAAAACGCCAAAGCCGAAACTAATACTAGATGTTTTAAAGTAGTTTTTGTTTTTATTTTTTAAGATTGTAACAGGCAGTTGAGCAGGTCGTGACGTTCTTTGCTTAAAGATTTTTTTAATGTTAGCTTCTAAGTATACTATTACTTAATAGGTTTCGTTGGTTTTTGAAAAATATTTTATTTTATTCACATCTGTTTGTTTTCGTATTTATCACCAGTGCTCCGAAAGCACAGCCGTCTATGTTCCCTTTGCGGTCACTCTGTAAAGGCTACCAGGCAGTATAAAAGACGTTTGCGAAGACAAAAGGGCTGCACCCACTTTAGTCTTTCGCCTAGTTTATTTTATTTTTTGTCGCTACGAAGGGCTAGGGTAGTATACAAGGGCCTAAAACAAATAATATGACCCCAAGCACCATCAACAGTACTAGGTCCACCGCAGTACGAACGCTTCTCCTGTCGATCTCAAACCGCTCCTGTTTCGCACACCTCAAATCCATTCTCTCCCTTTGAAACCCTTGATATCTTTACGCCGTCAAAGAATTGGCGTTCCCTTTCTTCTAGACCGGTCTATCAGTTCACACTGTGTCACCCTTTTGGGTCCGTTTGCTGTCATTTAGCAGAACTGTGTCGGCACTGTGAGTTCATTTCACTTTTTGTATTTAAACTGTGGTACATTCTACACTGTTTTTCTTCTGATCCAAGACGCCAGTGTCGTCTACGTTTCCGTTATTTCTATTATTCTATTTTTGTAGTCACCGGAGCCGACCTAGCTTTTCTTTACGTTTTGGTAAGTCGCCAAGTCTCCGCCCCCAACGTCATCGCCAGCAAGTCACATGAGTTGTATATTCTCTTCTCTAGTGATAGAGATTGTTACTTTTTATTGCTTGGGAGTGTTTGCCGAGTGCTACGCGGCCCATGTTTATTCTGCTAGGGATGCCTTTCTTGTACTGGGGATCAGCACAGACGACCTTGCTGAGGACGTTGTAATTTTCTACTTGTTCCAGAGGTTCGTTACTTACGCGAAATAGGTGCTTTCCGCTTGCTTACACGTTGTTACTGTAGATTTATTCATATTTATTTTCCGCCCCAATGCCCTTGTCTGCTAAATTTAGTTCAAAAGTATATTTTCGAGATGTTCTGCGCACTCTCTCAGCAAGCGTATGTCGTGTGCAAAACAAAAATGCTTCAAGAATTTTCAGTTTATCCCTAAAATGTTGTTTTCCCAGTCAAGCGTACGGATTACCTCTTCCAGAAGAGCGCATAAGAATTTCAGCGAGATGGTACTGTCCGGTCGTACGCCCATACCGATTGGAAATTTTCCTCTCGGATTAATCGACGCCCTTTAGGATTCTTATTTGGGACACCTCGATTTATGAGGCTTAATGCCCGAGCACTGGTCCGGGGCTTATGCACAAACTCTACTTGGTAGTCTATATATGCCATGTCCAGAAAAGCGCATAGGAATTTTGGCGAGATGGTATTACCGGTCGTACGATATACCGATCGGGAATTTCCCGCTTGGCTTCGTATACGCCCCCTAGGTTCTTAAGCGGGCCTCCTCTATCGGTGGTGGCTTAATGCTTGAGCACTGATGCGGGGCTCATAATGCATCAAACGCTACTTGGTGGACTGTGAATGCCACGTCAATGGGTTTTTAACTGCAGGGCTGTTTCGCAAATCGTAAGGGCGCCGTTGCCCCGAAAAATTCAAAGAAAATGATCAGCGCTTAACAGCGCGTGGCTCGCGACATCAGCCGAGCGTCCCCGGCGCGCGCAGTGGCATTCGAAAAAAATTGTCAAAAAACCCGAGCATCGCGAGAATGCGAGGGCTTCTGAGCGCACGTCTCGGCCACGTTCCTGGCTCTCAGTGGCTCGGTCAAAAAAACTCCAGCCCTGTCGTTCAGTGCTACGCTAATGTAAAATAGCTCAAGCAATATAGCTAAAGTTGAAAAAAAAAACACTCTGCTTAGGAGAGCTCACCGCGGCCACCGCATTCTCGAATAAGAAATTATGGATGATTGGAGGCATGGCTACAAGTGTGCCGGTCCTACCCGAGGCGACTTTGAGATCACACTACCGCTTCTTCGAGAAGAACGTCGAATAGCTGGTGGACGTTTTCAACGAAGAAGGTAACGTTGCATCCACCACTTGCCGCGAAGAAGAGACAAGCTGTTTGATGCATATGACGACAATGCTGCCACCGCAAATATGCCTAATAAGCCCTGATAGTTAAACGTTAGTATCGTAGGCGATTGTGGACCTTTTCTGTTAAGGAATCAAATCTGTTTACCCTTTCATAAAGCGGTGTCCAAAATTTATTTCCCAAAACTACACCCCCTGCCCGAAGCGTTTACAATAGACGTAATATCATCGAGCCATCAAGCAGTTTTCCGTCCATAGCATTCAATAAAAGTGTCATACTACGAACAACATAAATGAATGAGTCTGCTTCTTTTTCTTACTCCGACAGGGCGACATATCGCTATATTTCAAGGATCACGCGATCCTCGGCGTCCAGACTCTTTGTTGCGCCAAAACATGTCCGACGCCACGTCCCTCGTATTCTCTAGAACTGCCTCTCTCCTTCATTTAAAGTCAACCTGCTTGAATATTTAGACAACGGCGAACGAAAAAAAGCGGCATGCTCATGAAATATTCTATACTATACGTCAATGGAAGACATATATTTTAACTATCCTGTACCGAGCGAAGCAAAATAGAAGCCGAACATTAGGAAAGCGAATAACAATTTCCTGGCACACGAAAGAAAATTGTACAGTTTACTCTGACCACGATATATTTATATCTACCGCAGTTGGAGTGTGCGGTGTAATTATCAAACACCCCGGACATCCCAACATTCATGCGGTAAAGCCCTAGTTATGCCATTTTAATCTAAAAACCGGTAGAAAACATGCAGCTTTCCTTCTTTTTTTGAAGCAGTGAAGGCTATTTACAAGAATTGCAAGCATTGTACCACAAAGCAATGCTGGTTGCAACGGAAAAGTTAATCAAAAGGTACCGCAAAGGTGAAAGCGATCCCCATTCTCATTGAATAGAAGTGCAGTGGTGATGTTTGGAAATATAAATTCCCTGTAAGTATAGGTTGGACGGAAATGTGATATTAGGAGGGAAATTCCCTGCCTAGTGGCAAGTGAAAGTTCTCAGTAGCTATACACAAAGCTACAATGATCATCGTTTATATGAGGATGCCCTTACACAAACGTTAGGTATAAAAGTGCTTCCTGAAGACCAGCGCAGAACAATACGCGATAGATACAGGAATTTACTTGATTTGGCGAAGAAACTTCCTTAGGATGCTCACAAACAGACTTGGAAAAAAGACAGTCAATACCCCTGAGTGGCAAATTTCCCAATTTGGCCTTTGTTTCTTGAGGGGGGTGCTGCATTGTCCAGCTGGAAATTTACTCCAGCCAGGTTTCTGTGCATACTTTTGTCATGTTAAATTGCACCGGTTTTTTGCGTAAATAAAACTGTGCTAAACATAAGGGCATCACTACCACCCTAATCATCATCATTCCAAGCATGGAGAAACCCGACGAAGCCTCCGCAGTAATGATCACAAGCTCGGTGTACTGCGCGTGACGAATTTATTCCTGCAGCCACAACAAGAGGAGGATGACCGCGGATAGTACAAGGCAGGCGATTTAAGAGACGGCGAGAATCTGCTTCTGTGGAGGTTTGAACGACTCTAAGATCAATGCAATGACACGAAGCACATTTTTCACTACTGCCCTACTGGAGATAGCCTGCACCACAGCAGGGGTCAGGAAGGCACTGCGTACAGTTGCTGAAGACGTCCCGTTAAACCATCTAATAATTAGCTTAATAGTATGGCGCAGTATGGTTGTGTTTTAGGCTCACCGAAGTAGATTATTGGTTGAACACTCATTAACTGCCAAATGCCAGTGGGGTTTCATCTGTGATGTCGACACCACACTAAAGGCAATGACCGCTCTCTTTCTGAAAAAAACGTTGGTCAACCGTGCACTTCAAACACTCATGTTAGGTCCGTGAGCCCATATTAATAAATCTGTACAAGATTTTCAGAACGCCTCGGGGCCATAAAGATTGATTACTGCTGTCCTTCTCCTCACTGCAGATTGTTGTGGGGCTCTGGATAAGTTTTCGGGTAACGTTATTACCATAGTGACAGAATACACCCCCGAAAGACGCTGGGTTGCTGACTAGCGTTCATTACTTTGCTAAGAAAAGTACTAATGCATTAGTGGTATCAATCAAGGAAACGTTCAAACGCAGTAAGAAGTCCTAGAGAATAAACCAACGGCCTGTCAACTGAACCGAAATGTTAAACGTGCGAACCTGAATTGCCGCTCATTAGATAAAAAAATGAACAGCAATGCGGTTACTGTTTCCAGTTTTGGAAATGTTTGTCCGAAGAATAGCTGTACACGTCGCAGAAATAAAATAAGGTAGTTCAGAGCCCTTTAATTTCGCCGGCGATGTAACAGGCATGATTGGTGAGTCACATCGGGAAACAGGATGTGCATTCGCCAAATTCTTTCGCTGGAATTATTCTTTGTTTGCTAATGTTCAGGGTATTCTAATTTCTTTGAAAATTCCCTTGAGAGGTTAGTCCCAAAAAGAGCCTCTCCGCCTGCTTCATCGCGATTTAATATATATGGTTATAGGTGAGAGGTGATGGAGAGCATTTGATGGTAAGGTTGATGTTTCTGCGACACACCCTATAAATTTTTTTTTTCAGGAGGCACCACATGCATAACATATGTTAAGTAGCAAGAACAGTTTCTACATGTCGTTGAAAAATAGAATAAATGAATTTTTTTAAATACTACTATTTTGACAAGAAAACGAAACGTTACGAATATAGGAAAAATGGCCACGTGGTACGGACGGCAGGGTCGTCTAGGCGTGCTGCTGCAAGGGCTTTATTCAATGGCAGACGTCTATCCTTAAAGCTGCAATATATTTAGGCTCTGCGTGTTTAATAACCCGCGGCTAAAAATATTGGTCGCGGACAATGGCCCTCCGAAATTTACTGCGACAGGTTTTCGGGATCCTGAACAGAAGCAAAGCGAATGCACTCTTCGTTCCTGGTATTGTTGAGAAAACTAGATTCAGAGCTCCCGTTCGAAGGTAGTAGAAGTATTCACAGACGGATAACCATGGTACAAATGAGTAAAACACTTTTATCACCACTTTTCACCAGATATTGTCGGGTGTAGCCGTACCGGTACGTTAACACCACCAGCCCCGAAATTTCACGAGATATTCACAATCTGTTGCCGCATTTAGCCATCTGGCACCTCTGGTGCAACGCTACAAGATCACGGGTTGTATCCTAAAAAAGGTATTTAAAAGACCTCAAACTTCTACAAGAGGTCTTGAACATTTTCTACGAGCGGAAGGAGTTTCTATGACTCACGGTGTTGAAAACAATATGATTTGGCCCAGTTTAATAACACCCAAACTCTTTGGGAGTGCGCTTGGTCCGGCGGTGTTATCGAAAAGATATCACATTTTTAAAAATTGCACCGCCTACAAAGCGTCTACCATTGCAGGTAGGGTGTATTCAGAGTCCAGCCGCATTTCGCGCCTGCTGTAGTGTGAGCACAGGGGCATGTGCGTATGCACACCTTTTACTATGCCATTTTCAAGGTGATAGTCCTTTTTGGACTTCTAAAACGCGAAGAAATTGGCTCTGCTTGCAGTAGTATGAAAGGCGGGAGAAAGAGCGGAACTAGAAGTTGACATAGCTTGCGTCCCCATCGAATGTGTTGTTATTGTCGACGCTACGCAGGCGATGAGGCGCGCCGTAGTGGACGGCTCTGGAACAATTTTGACCTACTGGGGATCTTTAACGTGCGCCGAAATCTCGCACACACGGGTGTTTTTGCTTTTCGCCTCCATCGAAAAGCGGCCGCCGCGGCCTGGAATCGAACCTGCGTCCTCGTGCTCAGCATCGCGACGCCTTAACTACTGAGCCACCTCGGCGGGTCGGACTGAAACGGCCTTGTAAAATCTGGGTAAATGTGCCTTAACCCCACAGCACTTTGCCTAACCTAGCAAGACAAATGCTGGGGAAAGATTTTGGATACGGCAGCACCCACGCTTGGCTTCGCTTGGTTTTGTGGCGAACAGGCACTTTCCCTTCTTTTATTGGTACAGAATTCACCATTAGTCAAGGTATATCAAACACTGAAATGTTATAACAGTTGAAATGAAGATCGACGAAGAGGGCTCTGGTGCTGCATCGGCGGCCGATTCGACGTTTACGCTATGGCCGACATTACCTTTGTTTAACGCGGAAAAACTGTAAGTCAAAAGAACCCGATCATTCGATCAATATTACTGCAGAAACCTTCACTCGGCGTAATTCGTTCAATCTTCCTGAGAATATAATTTATAGATGAAGAAATATACAATGACTAAGTTTAAGGAATTACCCTACGTTAGCATTTCGCTAAGGTAACAGTTTTTGTAAGAGCCGCAGGGGTATAAAATGGGTGTGTTTGAAAATGTTTTGATGTTTTAAAAAAGAATTTTGGGAGTAAGTGAAGTAATTAAGCTGGAAAATGTACCTATATAAAACTGTACAACGCGCATGCAATAACTTGATCAACAGCTGAGAAGTATAAAATATTAAATTTACAGGATTCTTTATTTACGTTATATATTTACAAACACCTAATGGTTCATGTAAGTGAAGTTCTATTTTGGGGTGTTGCTCTGAGTAAGTCCAAAATTGCTTGATTTTAACATATCAATTTACATGTCCGTCCTTTATGAGCCTGACAAATACGATATAAACACGTACATATAAAATTCCACTACAACTAGCCCATTCCCACCAGTGTTCTGTCGTTTTATTGCACGATTAATTGTATACGTACATGGTGCGTTATTCTAATCCTCTTGGTGGTACATTTTCATAAACAACTGGTAATGTCCATTTCCCCACGAAGCACCTGAGCGCCGTCGCCTAGAACTGCCATTTTTACGTTGTAGTTGAAAACGGGTACACGAAACCAAAGTAACACTTCTTTTTCAAAACTGTCCAAATAGAAATTCAATCAGTAAGAATAACCCTCCAGTACGCCGAATTTCTTTACATGCCATATAATTATTTGAAGTCCTGCGACGTTACAAAACTCACAACTGCTGTTAATGCAGAACAGTCTACGGGCAAGGTATGGTTACAGAAACGGCTAGAACTCTAAAATCGTCGGAACCGTTCCGAAACCGTTGATATGGAAATGGCCGCCAACACAACTGTGTCCTTAGGGGAGATGGGTTTCTTGGGATGACACTTCCTTTAGCGCAGAGCGATATTGTAAACGTGAATGAGTTCGTTTCTTCTGTCAGTAAATTGCGGTCCACAGAAGTGTGTGGTTACAGAAAAAGCCGTTTCGCCTTTAATTCCCAAAACTATTTTAAAACAAACTTTTAGAGGACGGACTAGCCGCTACGGAGATAGCACAGAGCATGGGATCCTCAGTACAAGAGGCGACGCACAGTTTTTCTACTCTTCTTGCTTACGAGGTTAACAGTGAATTTGTCAATAAGTGAAATTGTGGTTCGCAGTTCACATATGGGCTTCAAAGAGAGGAAAATAGAGAGACCCATGCTTGTCCGGTAACACCAAACTGTGGTTTCTCCAAGTTTTATTCAACCCTTAAGGAAGGAAGTATGTTAGATCGCAAAACACGAAAGAACGTGTGGTGCATCCTTCGCATATTTTACTGTGCCCATCGTCGTTATTTTTTTCTTTTGGTAGAGGGCTGAATATTTTTGTTTGTTATGTGCAGAGACAGGAACTTTAGGCAAAATGCCTATTTTTTCCTCCAGTCTGTATCAAGCCTATTTAGCATATAAGAATGAACTAAGGGAAGGGGAGCATTTTAAGCAATAGTTTATTGTGCCTTTAGTGCCTATTATGACCATATGAGCTTTTATGTGCCTACTTTGGGTATGTGACTTTTTTTTGGCGCCTAAAAATGCCTTTTTTGTGTTATATATGCCTTTTCGAATTTTTTTAGTCGATGTTCTCCAGGCAGTGTTCTTGTTTCAGAATCCCGGAACGGGGCGTTTGTTTCATGCCGTTTGCGAGAAAACCCGCGTGTCGGGCCAAACACGCCCAGAAGCCCAAACCGCGCCCAAGCCGCCACCACCTCGAACTCGCAACATCGGTCCAGCCGCCAGAAACCCGTGCGCAGCGACATCGCAGCCAAGGCCACTGACGTGACTACGGTCCGCGCAAACACTTTTGTTGTATGTCCTTTTGACGTGCTGTGTCCACAGATCAAAAGGGAAAACTCTGGCGACGTGCGCTATATATTGCTAACTGAATAAAAAGATAGCAAACAAAGAATGAACGCGGCATAGCCGCGTACAGGCCGCTCAAGCTCAAAGACGCCCTCTGGGGGAAGCCACGGGCAGACCTGATACGCCAAAGCTTCAAGGTGATGCCACGAACACGTGCACTGTCAGCCGCCGATCACGAGAAAACCTCCGAGGGCACGATGCAGTACGCGTAGCACGAAGAAGGAACAAGAAACGGAGCTTAGGAATGGGGATCTCCGCACTTTACAACTAGCCTAGTCGTGACACCCATCATCTGCCGCGGCCGGGTAACCTTTAATGGCATTTGGGAACATCGCATTGAGGGAATTAGTTCCAAAGAATCTTGCGTGCTGTGTAATGTTGATAATCGGTACATAGCGCATAGTTAGTGACTGGAGTTATTCCTGCAGCTTCACAAGTCAACGCTTCTGCAGAACCGAAAGCTCCGTAATTTCTGCAGAATTATTGCACTTCCCTGTACTCTCTATGAGATTCATCTGTGTTGTGAAGAGCTGAGGAGCTCGTTATGCTCCGTCAACGAATTAATACCTGCAGTCAAGATGTTTCTTTGAAGCGAAGCTGTGTCGTCACCAGTTGGTCGTGGTCGTCACGCATGAGTTATCGGTTGTGCCTCTTACACCAGAGCCCGTCGTTACCCCTTAAACAACTCGGCTAAGGGCGGAAAACCATACCATAAACACTCCGGTTTTATCAAGAGCTATGCAATGGACAAATGCGTCGCAGCTCAAAGTATTTGCCCCTCGCTACAGTTCAACGTGACAGAGCGCATTCATGCGCGTATTTCGCATTCTTAGCAGAAAGCATTTCAGCAGCTAGGAGATTTGGCGCCACAATGTCTAAGAATGCTGAATTCCTCTTGGAGGTCCAGTACACGTACGCCACCATACCCGAAGGACCGGTTGATAAAATCTGCCATAGATGAAATTTCTGGGTTCCACGTTCTAAAATACCTCCCGAATGTTCTGAACGCTAACATTGGGATATTCCAGATGGAACTAAGTCATGGAAAGTCCTGAAGTACAAGAACGTTTCCCCAATTTCAGTGGACGTTGAGCGTTGTTTTCCCCCCACAATTACCGACTGAAAGTGGGTACAACTTCAAGCAGAAAATCATTGAGATTCGTGTGGTTGTTCGTGGCTTTCAATCTTTTCGTTTGGTGTTGAATCACCGTGAAGTTAACGCAAAGTTTAAAATATTAGCTCTTCTGCTGCCTATTTTATGGAATAAAATAAAATTGCTTTCACGCAGCACATTATGTGTCCGCGGTTTCACTGCAAGAAAAAAATTGGTGCTAAAATACGCTTCACAAGCAAGAAGGAAGTGAGCCTACATATGCCTAAGCGGGAGTATTTGGTGCCTATACTTCTGAGTGCCTAGTATAGGCGCCTAAAACCTCGATTTTTCGTGCCTAAAGTTTTGATCTCTAGTTGTGTGTAATATTAGAATCGCATACGTCGACTACTTTTGTACGGCTCTTAGGTGGTGCAAGTACTTATAGATTACTCAAATAGGATATAGTCCTCTTAGAACACCGACAGCAGACTTTAGACACTGAAACTGCATGTATTGTAACGTAACGGAGACCACAGATAAATTGACATAGCTTGCACTGGTGGTTCAATGGTGCAGGAACGCCTACAAGACCAGGCGACCCCTCTCCCTGCGTAGGATACCCGGCTGTTGCAGCTCACGTGCGTTTTCGAAATTGCCACTGCAAGAAGTTCCAGATTTTTTTATCCGAACGATTTCACAGCTCTCCCAAGGTAGGCAATGTGAGCAAGCTCTGGAACCAATAATGTGCCGATGAGAGCCAGTTGGTGTGCTATCGGCTGAAGTTTGTTGAAGCGCCAAGCACAACTACAGGACGAAAGGATTTTGATAGCAATGAGCCGCTATGCTTCAATCGTCCGTTTCTTCTTGATTTTTATTAATATGTCGTTAACACGCGTTTGTTCTCTGACCCACTCTACTCTATTCTTGTCCCTTCTGCTGCCTATTTTATGGAAGAAAATAAAATTGCTTTCACGCAGCACATTATGTGTCCGCGGTTTCACTGCAAGAAAAAAATTGGTGCTAAAATACGCTTCAAAAGCAAGAAGGAAGTGAGCCTACATATGCCTAAGCGGGAGTATTTGTTGCCTATACTTCTGAGTGCCTAGTATAGGCGCCTAAAACCTCGATTTTTCGTGCCTAAAGTTTTGGTCTCTAGCTGTGTGTAATATTCGAATCGTATACGTCGACTACTTTTGTACGGCTCTTAGGTGGTGCAAGTGCTTATAGATTACTCAAATAGGATATAGTCCTCTTAGAACACCGGCAGCAGACTTCAGACACTGAAACTGCATGTATTGTAACGTAACGGAGACCACAGATAAATTGACCCAGCTTGCACTGCTGGTTCAATGGTGCAGGAACGCCTACAAGAGCAGGCGACCCCTCTCCCTGCGTAGGATACCCGGCTGTTGCAGCTCACGTGTGTTTTCGAAATTGCCACTGCAAGAAGTTCCAGATTTTTTATCCGAACGATTTCACAGCTCTCCCAAGGTGGGCAATGTGAGCAAGCTCTGGAACCAATAATGTGACGATGAGAGCTAGTTGGTGTGCTATCGGCAGAAGTTTGTTGAAGCGCCAAGCACAACTACAGGACGAAAGGATTTTGATAGCAATGAGCCGCTATGCTTCAATCCAGAACCCAGAATGTTGTATAAAAAAATCTCGTACCTCTCCGGCAAACGAGGACGATGGTTGAATGCGAAGCTGTTGACTGATGGAGCCCTTGGTTTGCAAATTCCACACGGCTAGTTTCTGCTACTGTGCACAGGGAGCAGGCTATTCAAGAGTTGAAGTCCTGGATATTTCAGGGTCCTTTCCCTGTACACCTCTTTCCTAGGCTTGATGATATGGGGAAGCTTTGGAGGGGGAATGGAATTATTATTGTTTCTCAAGCAGTAGTTTCAAACCAAAGATTCCTGAGCTCTTAAGCTCACCATTATGTGCACGCAAGAATTCCCGAGGCAACCATTATATGCAAGTGTGTCATGTATGCTAAATTTAGAAAGGCTTTTAAACGAACCCTGCAACACCACCAATAAACCTGTCATCCCTTCATACCTTGAATACTGTGAAAGCATAGTCTTCGGCACCGCGGAGCGGCCCTGTGGGCCTTGCTAGTTGCATCGAATAAGCCTCTCTATTTATGCTTTAATTTTGTTGCGTTTTTTAGGGGCCGGTCGTACGCATTTTCTTGATCCAACTGGAAGAAAATCCGGCAAATAGCCGCGCCACAATTAGAGAGACGACTTGTGAACTTGAAACCCACTGCAAGACGGGGAAAGAGAGAAAAAAGTTTTCAGCCATTATCTAATGGGCACAGAGCCATATTATTTAGTTTAGATAATTTTTGGTCTCCTAATCTATGCACTGGATGCAATTGCTGAGTACACTCTAAAATCATTCATCATTTATATAAAATGTGAAGAAAGTGGCGCAAGGGCCCTTAAGAGGTTGACATGATACAGGGAAATCAGAAAACATCTAAAGAAGCACTTGGGCATGTTCAGCGCAAACTACAGGTGTCCGCGCTGTTGCATGATAACGGTCGGAGCGAGCATAAACATTTAATGTTGGCGAATAGTGCCAGAAGGCGGAAGGTTTTATGTACAAATAGGATGATCACACAAGCAACAAAAATACTTGTATATGAAATGTCCTTTTACAGCTAATTTACGTCAGAAGGTTGCAAGTTGTAGTTGAAAACTTTCTTTTGAACCTTATTTTGAGCCGGAAACAGCGCGAAGCGGGCTGCCGCGTAGAAGCATAAGCAGAAGATAAAGCAGCAACATTTTTTCCTTGGTGTTTCAAAAGGCCGCAGTAAATTACAAACTCAGCCTTTGCAGTGGAAGAATCCGCATATATACACGCAGGGGTTATGTTCTGCGGCATATTCGCCGAAACGATTTTTGACGCCAATGCGTACGGTAACAGAAATCTGAGAGGGCGGCTGTGTTACCCGCCATGGTGGCTCAGCGGCTAAGGCGTTGCGCTGCTGAGCACGAGGTCACGGGTTCGACTCGAGGCCGCGGCGGTCGCTTTTCTGGTGGAGGCGCAAAGCAAAAACGCCTGTGTGTACGAAATTTCGGCGCACGTTACAGATCCCCATGTGGTCAAAATTAATCCGGAGTGCTTTACTACGGCGCGCCTAATCGCCAGCGTAACGTCGGCGCGTTAAACACTACACTCAAATCAACAAGAGCACGGAGATTTGGACGAGTTGGTGAACATTCATTATTGAAAATCAGTGGTGAAAAAACAAAGCGCAAAAAAGTAACGAGAAGTAGACAGGACAGCGGTGATGTATAAGTAGTCCATCATTGTTGCTGCGTGACCGGGAATACGTTCATATGAGTGACACCCTTGCATGACCACGTAAAGAAACAGATTACACTTCTGATGACCGATGAGAGATTGCGTTTTTTGTTTCGGTTTATTCGTTGTAATATTTTCCTGCCACGTGGGAGACTGATGTATGTATATGACTAGTGTTTTCTTCAAAATAAACCAGCTTTGAGTGCAGCGCTGTCCTGTTTACTTCGGGTTCTTTTTTTGTGCTTTGTTTTTTCAGCGCTGATTTTCAAACATAAAAAAGTTCAGGTGGATCACCGAGCCGAACACTAGAACATTAACATCGCCGTGCCCTGACGCAGCCTCCCTACCTCCAGGGAAGTGGCTAAAATTGAGCTTAAAATTTTGTTTCCCTTTTCTGTTTATTTATTATAATTTCCACCAGGTGATGCCGTGGCAAACCAAAGAAAAGGTAAACATTAAACTTGCTTGTTAAAAACCTGCTGACATCCTAGACACCTGCTGTTTAATTTTATGGTTTACTTCTAGAGTCTGAACACTTGGAGGAGGGTTCAAATTGAGGGGATGTAAATGTATGCGTAACAGTCATAAATATTTCATTCTAGTAAGTAAGATGTACTTATTTGCATTCACTTTTGCGTCCACACCGAGAAATGAGCATTATTTTTTCTACCCCGTGGCCATTCTCTTTTCTGAACTGTAGCTTACATTGGATGCTTCTGTTACAATGTGTACTTCCTGAAGACATTTTTTTTGTGATTTATATAAAAGTTGCATACATTCGTCTTTATTATTCAATGGTCTGTGTTCACTCCGATTTTAATGAGTGCGTGAGCTAGTTTTTCTGGTTTTATAATAAACTCCGTTCCTGTCTGGGAAAACTGTGCACTGTAATGTATTTTCTGTCCACACTTTTACTACTGCCACACCTGGCGTTCCAATTTCAAAAAATTTAAAGCTTGTACGCGATAGTCTTCGAACTTTTGAAAGAATGGGTGATGCTATTAAATTGTTCTTTTGGTTTCCTTTTTTCCATGTTACCTGCGTATGAGTACTGACAACATTCATTGTCTTGTTCCTGGTGATGCTGGGTACACATTTCGAATTATTTCTGCCTTTTCGAGGAGGGTCGATGACTACCAACTTGGCAGGATCAGCTTCCTCCACTTCATGCGTTTTTGCTGGAAGCAAACATGTCACTTTAACTGCTAGAGCCCTATCCTCGACTCCACAAATTCTCGGGGAATTCGCCATGTTTCCTGGCCTAAGCACAACGTAAGCAATCAGTGACGTGCTACACCTATAGCTATAACGACAGGCACTGTAGTTTGACGCTTCACTCATAAAGATAACAAGCAAGTTATTAAATACTGCGCATAAAAGATATAAAAACACTTGGCATGTACTATAATAATTAGGACGGTAATTTCGGCTGGCAAGACAAACGCAATTGTGTAGGTCAAAATTGGCGTCAACACCACAAGGCGATCGAGTAACTTTGATCCAAAAGCCAGCGAAAGGCGGATGCGGAGCGGCAGAACATCACGCATACTTTTTTACCGTATCTATTTATTTCTCTCAATCTCTTTAAGTAACATAGTTGGGCTCTCTGCTTCAAAGCAAGATTTGTTGCGTTATCACCTACCCGGCCGCCACCGCCGCAACGCTATCGTCTGCTGCTATGTTACATGTTTATGGCGTGATCACATAAAAAGACGGCCGCGCCAATCGCTTGTTTGACACATAAGAGCAGCGAGCCTGATAACCGCGGAGCGTACCGATGTCGCTGATTTACTCATTCGTCAAGCTAAACTTCAATTAGCGCTGTAGTAAACAAAAGATTCACTTTTGTTTGTTATTTTTTTCTTGAGTCCGATCGTGTAACCCAGCAGCTTACTAGGAAGTGCATGGACAAATACCATGCATTGGGTTCTCTTTGTCATGGAGAGACTTGTACTGCCACCTTATGTTGCGGTTACGCTAAACAAATAACTTTTATTTGATTTCCAAACATAAAAGCAAACTACGGTACGTGATTTGTATGCTCCCTGATCGCTGACTAGGAAACAGTAGAAACTATAATTTGTTTCGGTAGGAAACATGCTTTAGACAGCCTGCATGCGAAACTGTGCCTGCTGCAAATTCGCAGACATGTCAGGGCGACAAAAAGCACGGGATATTTTTGCCCTCTTTTGCGACAAAAGCAGCTGCCATTTTCAAGCTGTTACGTAGCATTACGTCACCTTTACGCAGGCTGAAGTTGCCAATGCATGACCTGATCGTTCCCGCCAACTGTTTAAATTACGTCATGCCTTCTGAGCCAATGACAAAGAGGGCGTGTATTACAGGCAATATTTTTGTTGAATAGCAAAGACAGGCCTACGGTGTCATATCTACTGCTTTTAATCTGGTTTTGTAATGCCGTGCCATAAGTATGCGCTTTCGGTGAACAGAAATAAGGCTAACTTTAGAACTGGTGCCCGTAAACGTCATAAAACTTCAAAATGACGACCGCACACACAACCGATTTGTCAACCGGAAGCACGTGACCAAAACTGAAAGCAAATCAGAAAAGACTTCCGGCAAATTTCCGGGATCGCCGGGAATTTGTGCAGCACAGAACAGGGTCCCTGATGTTATATTAATAACAGGAAGAATATTCCGTATTTCGTGCAAAAATTTGTACTGAACTGTCTGTAGCGGTAATTGGTGGTACAGAATCCTCAGCGCCAGGCGGGAAATCTACGACAAAAATGTCTCCGGCAACAATCTTTGCGGTATTGCCAAAACATCTTGTAAGGGCTGAATTTGTACAATAAAGTTACGACTGCACAAATGGATCGATAGCTGCTAAGAATATCCGGAACTCTCTGTTTTAAAAATGCTTATTCATTGAAGGTTATAGCAGAATACAGAAGAGTTCACGATGTTTTCAATGTCATCAAGCTGGAGAGAAATACTTTTCTGTATTTTTATACAACTTACTATTTTTCTGGGAGGGATGCGTCTCAAACATATTACGATAGGTAATAATAAATTCTGCGACAAATTGAACAGCCGGAGTTTTCTTTACAAAAGTAAAGACAGGAATTTAAGTAGCGAATGAGGGCCAGTCAACAGAGTTAATATTACTTATGAGCCATGGCAGGAAAGGCTGCATCCCTCGCACTCCAATTATCGTCGCCGTACCTACATGGCATCGATGTCATCAAAAATATACTCGCCATAGATCAGGCAAACTTGCTGAATGCATTCACTGAAACATTGTTGGTAGAAGAACATTTCCATCTTCGGCCAGGGGTCCTCCGCTGCAAAAACAAAAATATACACGTGGCGACCTTCATCACACCCATAGACCCTTGCATCTGTGTGTAGTAATGAGGCAGCGGGTGCAAACAATTTTTGGCCAAATACCCGCCGCGGTGGCTCATTGGCTAAGGCGTTGCGCTGCTGAGCACGAGGTCGGTGGTTCGATTACCGGCCGCGGTGGCATGGAGGCGAAAATCAAACGCCAAGCAATCAAACGCCAAGCGCCCGTCTCGTGATGCACGAACGAATGGGTAGTCGGAGTAAATTTAGAGCCTATGATCCTCCAGCTTGGCGCTGTGCCCTTCGGCACGCAGAATATGAAAGAGGTGCTGTTTGGCTTACTCTTCTATGCGTTATCCTCTTGTCATAGCGGCCGACAAGAACTTGTTAATCGTCAAAACGGTCCTAATCAGTCCGCCTAGGTTTTGTGGTCCTCGTTTATTGGGTAACCTCGGATACCACGTGCGAAAATTGTTGCACGGTGCTCGCCGCCATGCCATGGTGGTGCACCATTCGCCACTCGGTCGCAGCTTGGCCTTTGGTTTTTTGTTCATTTTCTTTAATACCGTCTTCCGTGTACGTATCTTTTAGATGTGCCGCGAACTGTACTGCTTCCCGCTCTTTCTCTAACCGTGTTTCTGTATAGCCTGCCGAAAAAACTGCAATATACAAAATAGCACAGATAAAATACGCGCATCCACGGAGGAAACAACCGTCAAAAATCGGAGATATTGACGCCCCGCAATCTTCCTGAACTTTTCTGCCCAACTAACCTTCTTCCACTCCCTGCAATGCTTGTCTTCTCTAGGGATCCACTGTGTTAATGTTAATGACAAATGATTATCTTGTATCGCAATACATGCCCTGCCCACGTCCGTTTCTTCTTGATTTTTATTAATATGTCGTTAACACGCGTTTGTTCTCTGACCCACTCTACTCTATTCTTGTCCCTGAATTTTACACCTATCACCTGCCGTTCCATTGCTCGCTAAGTTGTACTCAATTTAGGTTGTACCCATTTTGAGCCAATAAGTTTCTGCCCCTTGGGTGGTTACAGGTATGATACAGCTGTCGTACACGTTTTCCTTCAGGCACAAATGTAGGCGGTCATTTACTACCTGAGAATGCCTGTCGAATGCACTCCACTCCCTTTTTATCCTTCTAATTATATCTGCCACATTGTCGATTTAAGAGGCCACAACCTGGCCTATGTAGATATTTTCGTGTACCACTTCCATTCCCTCACCTCCTGTTTTAAACCCCTATGTTCTCCCGCGTTTATATAGCATTACTTTAGTTTTCTTCATATTGATACTCAGGCCCACAGTTAAACTCCGCTTGTCAAGTGCAGTAAGCATGCTTTGGAATTCGTCCCTCCAGTTACTTCATCAAGGCAACGGCATCAGCAAAGCTAAGGTTGCTGAGGTGATCTTCATTTATTTATTTATTTATTTATACGGGTACCTACATCGCCCTCACGGGCATTATTGTAGGGGGGAAAACAAGCAAAGGAATACAGTACAGTCAATATAACAAAAAATGGTTGCGGGTAAAAGGTTGTATGGTTGAAACAACAAAGTGTTGACTTACACTGTCATAAATAAGGCATCACATTGCAGATACAAAGCAAAAACGCAAAAAAGAAGAGTGCTATCGGTTACACAGGGCAATAAAATAAAATAAAAAGCAATTAGTACGGAACGCATCAGAAATGTACAGTAGGGATTAGTTCAACAAAAAATTGTGCAAATTTCTAACAAAAGATGAGGGAGGCGCAGAGACAATTTCCTCTGGCAAGCCGTTCCACTCATGCGTGGTCCTTGGAAAAAAGGCGTATTTGAATGCGTTGATCCTGGACGCGTATTCACGCAGTTTTAAAGAATGGTCAGTACGGCGTGACACATAGGTAGGTGGTCTTATATACTGTTCTCTGTCGATGCCTGTTCTGTTCATGAATATGCTGTAAAATAGGGACAGTCGTAGGTATTTTCGCCGGTCAGCTAACAGAGGCCATTGTAATCCTGAACGAATGTCAGCTGATCTTACGGTGAAGTTATAATTGCTTGCCACAAAACGTGCTGCTCGTGCCTGTACACGCTCTAGGGCTTCAATATTTGATTTTGTTGAGGGGTCCCAGGCACTGCAAGCATATTCCAATATGGGACGCACATTGGATATGTATAGTGTTTCTTTCAACTTAGTTGGTGCCTGTCTAATATTGCGCCTCAAAACATTTAGCACGCGACTAGCCTTTAATGTTAAGTAATTAATATGAGCGTTCCAAGACAGGTTGGCAGAAAAAATGATCCCTAGATATTCATATTCTGATGCAACCGGCAAGGTAGCCCCGGCCATGACGTAATTTGAAATCCGAGGCTGTTTTTTTCGTAAACCTCACCAATTTACACTTCGACACATTTAATGTCATTCTCCATGAATCACACCAAGAAACTATAGAGTTGAAGTCATTCTGCAATTGAACGGTGTCCGCTTCAGAGGTAATGTTATTGTAAATGCAGCAATCGTCAGCGTACAATCGAACACGGCTAGAGAGATTGTCAGAGATATCATTTATAAAAATAAGAAAAAGCAGGGGCCCCAAAACTGACCCTTGCGGCAGTCCTGACAATACATCGACGCTTGATGAGCACACACCGTCAAGAACCACGCACTGCTGTCTTTAAGAAAGGTACGCTTCGATCCACATGAGAAGGGCATTAGGTATACCTAGACAACGAAGCTTTTGCAACAGCAACACATGTGACACGGAATCAAATGCCTTCTGGAAATCCAGAAATATACAGTCAACCTGAAGGCCTGAGTTAATAGAAGCTGCAATGTCGTGTGTAAACTCGACCAATTGTGTATCGCACGAAAAACCCGCCCTGAAACCGTGTTGCAATGGGGAAAAGAAGTTATTACTTTGTAGATGATTCATTAAGTTTGTGTAAATGATATGTTCGAGTGTCTTGCAGCACACGCTTGTCAGAGAAATAGGCCTGTAGTTACACTTTTTTGTTTTATCTCCGCTTTTATATACTGGAGTTACGTTGGCATTTTTCCAATCAGCTGGTAAAACGCATTGTTCAAGCGACGTTTTGTACATGAGTGCTAAAAAAGGGGCGATAGACACTGCGCAGTTTTTCACGACGAAGTTGGATATACAATCAGGACCAGGAGCAGAGTGAACATTTATTTTTTCCAACAAGAGCACGACACCACGTTCGGAAATTTCTATGTCGTTCGTTTGCGGGAACGCGCCAACATTCTGGCATACACTACGTGTGTCAACTGGCTGCGAGAACACAGACTGAAAGTATGCATTGAAACTCTCAGCTTTGGCTTCCGTGTTAGAATCGTAATTTATCCCGTCCATGGTGTCAGAAATAGTGGGTCTAGAATTACTTTTATTTTTCACGTATTTCCACACTTCCTTAGGGTTGGTTTTAAGTTTCTCGCCTAGATGACAAAGGTACATTTCTTGTGCTCTGCGCATAGCTTTGGTCACCATTTTGCCCATCGCCTTCATTTTTGAAAGCAACGCAGGATCAGGCATGCGGCAATACTTTCGATACAACCGATTCTTTCTATTTATCTTTGATCGGAGTTCCCTACTGAGCCATGGCTTATCATTGCGTCGTCTGGCCGAAATGATACGCGAAGGTATGAAAGTTTGGGTCAAGGACAATATCTTTGTTTTGAAGAAATTCCACTGCGCATTCATGTCTAAAGATGAACTATGCGATTGGAACTCAGGAAAAAATGCATCTAGTTCACGCGACAGTGATGGGTAGTCACCTTTTTCATAAGAGAACACTTTGCGGGGTGCCTCAGCGCGGCGGTTTTTAGCACTACAAGACATTTTAGTGATAACAGCGTCATGGTCGCTGATACCAGGGACTGTGACAACAGAGGATACAAGATCCGGTTCAGTGCATAAAAAGAAATCAAGAATGTTGGCGCTGTCACCACCAATTCGTGTTGGCGTTTCCACAAATTGAAATAATGAGTGGGCATTAATCATCTCTCTAAAGGCAGTATACAGGAAAGACGCTGTGTTTAACACGGGTTTAAAGGACTTCCATTCTACATCCGGGAAGTTAAAATCGCCTCCGAGAATTACGTGCGTTGTTTGCAAACTTAATAAAACGTTACTCAAGTGAAAGAGAGGATGGGCAGTTCTTATACCCGGCGGCCTATAAAATGAGCCAATGGCAACGGAAGAACCGTTTTGTAGCAATATTTTACACCAGACAGTTTCGCACGAGTCGGCTTCGACGCTTATAGAATTGCTAGCTATGCTATCATGAATGAGAAGAAATACACCACCACCATGGCAATTACGCTACGCCAACCTGTTCTCAACCCGTTCAACCTGTCCCCTACGCCAACCTGTTCTCAATCCAATGTTGGGAAGACGTCTTGTCAACATGCTGTAATAATAATAAATTGATTAGAAAAAAAAACATTGGATAGATAGAGAACTTGCAAATGAACTGTATATCCACTGCGGTATAAAGTTACACGGTTGAAAACACGGCCCGCCCGGTAGTACATTTTTTCGTCGAATGGGTGGCTCTTCAGGTTCCGCGCGTTTTCTTTCGGTTGGGTTGACCGGCTGTTGCTGCATTTTCTAATACTTCTTAGTGAGCATAAGCGCTTCCACGAAGGATGTAGCTAAAACTTGGGTGCTTTCCTTATAATGACCAATCCACGTCAAGCCAGATAGCCAGCGTGCTTCGCGATTGTAATTTATCACTACGGTATAAAAGTTACTCGCCACAATACCAAGGATCCCAGAACAATCCGCCGCCAGTGGCAAGACAAAAGTCGTCAAGATTTAGTTACTCTAAGGTGTTCTGCAAATATTGTTCATATTTGTAAATATGGGCTCAGGCACCTAACGTGAGTGCTGAATTAAACGATCGCCTAATGTTATTCCCAAAGAGAAGGTTCGTTGACTTTAATGTGGCTTCAATATCAAACATTAACGACCACTGGCATCTGGCGGTTAGTGCCTGTTCAACGACCATTCAATATACTGCGCAATTTTGCGGAATTAGTATACTGCGCCGGGGTTCGTGTCGCTAGCGGCAGCCATAGCCCTCCCGCAGGGTTTTTCCCCCTCCGCGATTTGCACAAGCACGGCTCAGCGATGTTAGCTTGGCTTTCCTTCTCTCCTATCAAGTCGTACAAAATGCAAGTTGAACGCCCAGAAATGAAACCGGGCGTTCATGTAGGAGTAATGCTTACAATGAGCAGCGGCAACCAACTCCAAGTTACCAGAACCAGCGGCATGCAGCCGGCGCCAGGAGCAGACGACGAACGAGTGTCCCTATAAGCTGACGTCATTTATAAGGGGCTCCACTCAAACTCACCGCCCATAAGTCGCAAACCTGTCTCGCTGATCCCTTTGCAGTGAAAACGACGATAGGCACCGTGAAAAGTGTGTCCGAGTGGTTGCGAATGCTCACCATAAGGACTTTTAGACCAAACGTAGCGGTTGATTTTGTCCGTGTGTAGATGCGCACAAAGGTCACCACCATGGGAAATTAGATTCTACAAAATGTAAATTAACGGAGCCGACGATATCTTCTTTCAATAACAACAACTGCTGTTGGACGACGTTTCTCTGGCGAACTCTGTTTCCGTAGCGTGTACTTGGAACAGTCGGAAAAAA
This sequence comes from Haemaphysalis longicornis, assembly GCF_048455015.1. Taxonomy (NCBI): domain Eukaryota; kingdom Metazoa; phylum Arthropoda; class Arachnida; order Ixodida; family Ixodidae; genus Haemaphysalis; species Haemaphysalis longicornis. Next base: position 98,897,511 of record NW_027526233.1, on the reverse strand, counting down.
ATTACACCATCTTCCCGTAGGGGAAACCTCAGTAGTATGCGAAGCAGCCAAGGGGTCGATTCAAGTGCCCATTAGTTTTTAGTTCGTCGTTTTCATTAGGTTGATGTACGTAGCTACCGTTATATTTACCGTTTGGTTTAAATGGTAACTACTACACTTTTCACTTACCGGAACTACGAATTGGGAAATTGCATTGACCGAATGGGTATTTCGCATACTACTCAAAGTTCCTCCTACGGGAAGATGGTGTAATTTTATTGGAGGAGGGTGGGGGGCGTTAGAGTGGGGAGGCATTAAAAAGAGAGAGATAGAACTAGAGGGAGAGAGAAAAAGAGAGAGAGAGAGACGTTGTACGTAGTATGAGTTTATCTTTATTAAAGCGTTGTCATCATCATGTTCAACGTAGGTGACGTCGACCTGTGGTTGGTGGTGGTTCCGCTTTGTTATGACCGTCTTATGGTCTGTGAAATGTAAAGTCGAGAGATGTTGTAGTGGATGAACCCTAAAGTTGCTAAAGATGAGGTCGATTCACGTTCCCCGAATGGTTGTGGGCTGCTTGTAATCACAGCCCGCCGAGAGTCTCCGACTCACGCCGCGGCCGATGACGATAAAACCTCTAAGAAGCGTGAAGCGTGCTCGACTTGTGCCGGCCCAGGAAGACACCGGCAACACTGTCGCTCCAGGAGCTATTAAAGGGTAAGACGCCACCGGGCGTTCAGCAAGCCGAGCATGCGCAGTGGGGGTGTGGACGGTGCAACAACAACGACAAGGGAGGGACATAGCCCCGACCATGAGATGCTTCGCTTTTAAAAGATATATCGACGCTAAAATGGAGTTTACAGTGCCGTGCGAAATTCGAAACATATGCTTTTTAAGAAGGTAGGGTAAGCGCTTGCCACCTTTTGCCAACCAAGCGTGTTCACTGTAAGTCATTTTTTAGACAGCGATTTCCCGTCAAATATAACTAGGTAGTTTTGGATTTTGTGCGGCGTGTTTTTCGTTCGCCGGGTCTGTTCTTGCTTGTTCGAGCAACGAAAATTGTAATGGCGCGTACGGGAAGTGACAGAACCACCGGCACTATTCGTTTATGGCGTGATGGCTTGTAAGCATGCAGGAAGGCAAACTTTAGAAAAGCTCCTAACTGAAGACGGAAACAGTTTTTTAGGCGGCGCCTTTTTTGTTTTTTTTTGCGGTTGATCGCGATATCCTCCGCATTTGGTAGCGCAACTCTCCTCTGCTCTTGACGGCGCTTGTGCTCCATAAGGGGTCGGGTGAATCATGCAGTAAATTAGCACCCCCCGGGCTGCCGTCGCTGTCATTGCTGCGACGCCTTTGCCAGTGCCACCCCAAGAGAGGGCGAAAAAATTGGCCGCGTATCTGGTCCTTTTGTTGCAAATGTCGTCGAAAGACGATAGTGTTTGTCGATATTTGCCAGGTAAATCCCCCTTTTGCTTTCGTGCGTCCCTCCCATGCTGTTCCTCTTTTGTCGCGCTCCGCCCAAGGTACCCACACTATAGGTTTTCTCAGCTGAATTTTAATATACTGCATTATACTGCTACAGGCAAGGTTCATCGGTTCCAGCGCAGCACTTCGGCGGAAACGCGTGTGAATCGAGGCATGCTACTTCAACGTTTACAGAACCACGCTGCCCTACTCACGTGTATTCCAAACAGAACGGAGAGCCTACCTTGTGGAACCTTTCCTTGCTGTTGCTATGTGATTTCTGAAATGCCGCCAGTAGCGCGGGAAGCAGCAGGCGACTGGTTTCTGCAGTAGATGTAGAACATTATTCGCTATCGCAAAAACCAAGCATCCAAGAATTTTTAATAAAGCAACACAGCAAATATCACTTATGTATTGATGTTCTGCGTTATGTTTGATTAATTTCTTGTTCTTTTTCAACAATGTTTACGAGTATGAACATTGACACCGAACTTAGGCGTTTAGGTATGGCTGTGAGTTCATAAGACTATTGCGCAGATCTTGTTTCACCTTGGGCGTGTGGCTGAATAGAGTCACAGACAGACAGACAGACAGACAGACAGACAGACAAACAGGCATACAACGGGCAAACAGGCATACAGACGTACAAAAATTTCTGGGTTTATGTAGCCTAAGAAAGGCTATGGTCTTTATAGGTACCATAGGCCACCTTCTGGTAATACCTTTTTTAGGTTCGGTTCTTGTCCGGGTTCAAGTCTTTCGTGTGCGTTTATGGGTTGACTGATGGAGAGCCATTCTGTTCCTGTTAGAACGGGTTCCAACCTGCTCAAACAGGCTCAAATGCGTTGAGGAAAAAAACGCAGCAGTGTTTCTTCTCGAATTTTTATTTCTGCGTTTCGTTTGTTCGCTTCTCTGTAGTTGTCTTTTTTCTAAGGCTGACTTCGCCAACTTGACTGCAAAATCCACTTTGGAGTGAATAAACTTTATGTAGACGAGCTTCAGGCGCTGATGGTTTGGCGCCCGCCAGGTGGAGGGCCTCTCTAGTCCTGGAAGCCATGGTCCGCGCTGGCTGTCCTAGCCCTCTCCACAAGGCTATGCTGGACTGAGAGGTCGGAGCTGGCCAACTGGCCCGCCCACTGCTCGTACGTTGGGTGAGGATTTGGGGAAAAGGATGGGGTTTTCTGACACTCCCATACCATGTGGTACAGGTTGCCGGGTTGGGGACAGAAATTACTCGTAGAGTAGTAGAGGGTGAGGTACATGGCACAGAGGATAGTGGGGTGAGGATAGGAATTTTTCTAAAGTCGGCGAAAGGCAGTCGCCTATGCTCTGGATAAATGTGGATGCGGGGGAGGGAAGCGTCGTCGTTCATGGTAGTAATGGGCAAGGATTTCCGCGTATGAATTAAGAGTAGTGGGCTTGGGAGAGTGAAGGGGCTGCGTGACTTCGCCTTCTTAAGAAACGGCCCGGTGTGCATGAACGCGGGCAGCGGCGTGTGCCGCCTCGTTCGCCTAAAAAACTCGTGTCCGGGGGTCCAGATGATGTGCATTTCCGGGAGCTGGCGCACAGTTCGTAAAATTTTTAAGGACGTGGGTGTTTTTCAACCTAGCAGGAAGTTGCGGCAGGCGGCTTGCGATTCTGTCATTATAGTGACTTAGTCGTTTTCAGTGGTGGCGGCTAGAGCGATGGCAAGTTCTTCTTCTGCCTCAATAGATGTCGTGGGTACTGTAGCGGCCGTCAGGTCTGCACCGTTGGCGTCAGTGACACTCCCGGCATGGGCGGGTTGCTGGTGGTACGGAGAGGCATCCGTGTAACGAGTACAGGGAGAGTTGGGAAAGCGTTTTCTAAGGGCTCGTATCCGGGCTTCTAGGCGTGCCTCGTTATAGATGGTGCGCATATTTCTGGGAATGGGTCCGACTTTGATGTACTGACGGATGGTTAGACGGATGCGTTGCCTCGGTTAACATTTTGGGGCACGCCTGTAGCCCAGCCGGGTAACTGTAGACCTTCCAGTTGGCGTGAGCTTAAGTCGCGTGAATTGGGAGATGCGATGAGCTTGTTCAAGTTACTCCAATGTGTTATGGGCACTGAGTTGTAGAAGTTTTCTTCGTGCTGTTTTTGTAGGCAGTCCAAGGGCGGCTTGTAGGCTTAGCGTATGGTGATTTTTAGCTTTTTTTCTATTCGGAGTTTAGAGCCAAATTCGGTGTCCCGTACGTAACCCGGCTATACCGAAGACGTGAATGATGCACAGGGTGTCAGCTTCTTGTAGCCCAAATCGCTGATCGGAGATCCTGCGGATTAGGTGATTGAGCTGGTTAAGAGTCCCTTGCAAGGGAAGGATAGTAGGGGCGCCTGAGTCATCTTTTGGTATGGTGAGGCCTAATATGCATAGGTGTGGGACATTAGGGACTGGTTGCTGAGTAATGGTAAGTTCTGGATCTTGTATGGGATCTGGATGTTTCGTTTACGTTCACTAGTACAGGGTGAGAAGGGCAGATGGTACGGGTAGTTCACTGAAAAAATAACACTTTTAGTAGTCCACTGAAAAAATAAATTGTTGCACGCCAACGATCACGACTCTAACTCATGCAAATAAAACGTTTCCTGGGACACTTCGGGTACTATACGTGTGTGAGTCTGAAAGCGTTACTCTTAACGGCAGCAAATTTATATTTACTATATATTATTTTGGCTAATTAAATGGACACTGAAGTGATTTGTAAACGGTGCGGGATTACGAGCGCAAATTGTAGTCTGCAGTCTGTTGGCCATGTTTGACCGCTGGCACTGCGTTTACGCGACTTTATTTACCAGAGAAATCCATTCGAAAATGCTATCCTCCTGTGTGTATCCTCGCACATTTTCGGTGGCGTTTTGTCCGACATCGGAAAAAACTGGCTTGGCTTGACTGCGCTACTGAACGGATCGCCGACCTTCCGACAGAGGCTGCGTTCCGATTCGCGGACAGCTGTGTAGCCAGCTTACGAAGCAGTCTAACTAGACGCCCAAAGGAATAAGCATTGGAAGGGCGCAGTGGTCGAGACAGCAACACCAACGCAAACGACAACCTCTAACAGCCATGTTGATGTATGCAAGCAGCAGATTTTGTAAATTATTTTACCGTTATTATTTCAAACATTACGTTATTTACAAATTATGTAAAATCATCTTCACCGCTATTAAATTATACTAAATATTTCACTAAATGACTGAGTGCTCTTGTTACAACCTTTATACTCAAAACGTAGGCGCGGGCGTCGCTTACCAGTTTACAAAGGAAGGTAGCCTACATTGTTACTGACTGATGCCCTCTCCTCGAAGCAGTGACTGCTTCGTTCAAATTGTAACGGGGCTTAACTTGGCGTACTGTCTGCAAAGGCGGCAACGAAGCCGTCTAAAGGGTAAATTGGAACGCACCCAAAATCAGTCTTGCCAGCGTCTAGTCCGCTGGCCACCGATGGGTCGTAGCAATTTGTTCCCACAGTTGAAACTAAACCACGGCACGTTCGCGAATGAAGGAAAAATGTGACTTGTTTTAATTTGTTCGTTTGTACTCTGTATCAAGCTCCAAGTCCAGGTCACTCAACACAAGCGCTCCACAAGCGCACATGTGATGCTTCACTGAATGGTACGGTAGTAGGAAAAGTGAAGCCTATTAAAGGCGGCAGAAGAGTCGGCAAAGTTAATATTGGTACAAAATAAATAATATCAACCGAAACTCTACAGCGTAACGGTAGGGTGCAGGAACCACTTTCGTGCGCTGGGTAAATAAGCACTGCGGTCAGTCGCAAGACCACAAATCTGCGAATGCTTTTCCGTCTAAGAAATGCGAAAGCTAGACATGAGAAATTGTGTAAATTTAAGGGAGGCTAACTGCACGAGCGCTATATAAAAAAATAGTCGTCTAAGCTGCTTGAAATGTGAAAAATAAATAAAAATGAAAAGTAGTTTATATATTATATACTTTATATTTCTATCACGAGCAGCGCTGGCTCCGGGCCGAGAGGTCTGCCGCAATTTTGCGTGTCGCAAGTTCGAATAACCCAGAGTACATCCTTTCTTTAAAGTTGATTTCTTTTTTTCGGACGGTGTTCTCTATACTGAATCCAGCATTTTCGCGCTGTAACGTTCATTGCTCCATGCGCGATTTCATTGCTCCACGCGCGACAGACTCACACGGTCGCGCTAGCGAGTTCTCGCTGGCGTGCTGTTGCCATGACCACCTTCTGCTTGCGGGCAGTGGGCACAGGCCACAATCAGCAGACCCTTGGCCTGGTGCGAACAAGCTTTTTACGATACAGGCATGAGTGAGGCAAGCTCCAAAGATGTGGGAAAAGGGAATGGCATTTGAATGTCTGCGGTCACGCGGAGGGTTTTAATCCAATGTATAATCCTCGGCTAGAGATTTCTACGTTTCCAAGCCTTCCTGGTGGGCTTCTCTGACGCATTTTACAGTCAACAACATGGCAGATGCGCGGTATGGCGATTACGGACGTATCGAGAATGCCCATCGAACGATAACTACAATTTATTCCAATCGAAACCATTTCAAACCAATCCAAATCCCATTCAATCCAATCCAACTCATTTCAATCCAATCCAACTCAATCCATTGTTCCTCGCGCATACGCAAAACGGTACATGCACGCCAAGTCCCGGACCAAACGAGGTCCTAAGGTGCTTCGCCCCTTAAAGATGTTGACGTTATCACGCACATTGACAACTGCAAAAATACTGCTACAGTAACAGGTGAGCGTGTTGCTGCCGCCGCAAAGTGGCTCTTATGGTTAAAAAACACGCGTCTAGGCCTGTCGTTGTGTGGGTTCTTCATCCCCATCCTGGCTTTTTTCAGCTGTCCCTATAGCACCGCTTCACCTATTACAGCTCTCTTGAATCAGGAGGCAGTTTATTGTGAAACCATTATGCATGTACGTCGCCGAAGTCGAGGAATGGCGAAAGCTTGCTGGCAAGTCTTGCAGAAAAAGGTAAATAAAAAAACCTATCTCAGCAAAGATGATGTTTCCCGTGGTGTAAGAATGCGCGAGTTTCGTTTCTCTTTTAGTTATGTCCCCGACGGATGTCGTAAATTGAGTGTCGCTAAGTTCTGCGCTGGTGAAGTTCAGGGCTGCTAAGTGTAAGATGTCGAAAACCGTGCGACCCTACTGACAGGCCATATTTCCAACTTCTCATCATTACCATTGATTCCCTTGCGTTGTTTTCTTCGATTTGTTGTTATGACCAACAGCATTCGCCAGTTACTGTTGTAATACGGCTTTGACACGTCTATTTATTTATATCTTTCAGTACAACCCCATAGCGAAGGCATTAAAAAAAAACAAAGGCTATTATTAGCTGACTCGTGATTTTTAACCAGGAGCGTTCCTATACCCAGAGGAAGAGAATGAGGAAGAGAATGTACCCAGAGCAAGAGAACAAAATACGGGAACATTTACAATATGAAGCCTCACGCAAATGCAGGAATATATCTAGTCACGTTATTTAGCACTTCTACTTTTGGGGCTCTTCAAAGCTAATTACGAAATGCTCGGTTCTATCTGACGGCATACTGATGTCGGCATGTGCAGGTACTGCTTATAGAATGCGGCATGCCCACGTTCTTGAAGTGCTGCATTCAGCGCTTTACAAAGCAGCTTCCGTACACACAAAAGAAGTTTGTGGCAGGAGCGAATTCCCGCGGATGAAGGTACATCGGGTAGTCGTATTGTTTCCCACATGTAAAGCTACCTATTGTTCATGCACTGTAGCTCAAGTTAGACCAGTTTCCCAGCTAAAGAAAGCGAACAAGAGAACAAGGTGACTGGTCCGTACAACAGCTTATCTCCTGCCTTCTGGTTGACAGTTATGACAGCACTAACACTGGATCTCTGCCTACGCAGTTGCTTAAGAATGACAAAGGCGGCAGCAGTAGGTTTACCGTCTAGTTCGGGTAATGCGGATTTAAATTTACCCGTGTGTACTATGGAATTACACCAAGCTTTAGAAATTTATTTATTGTTCTGCACCAAGCACCCACACAGACAAGGTCGCTGCTATTCCCCAGGGGCGCTGCTCCGGTAGACTGTACACGCAGTTTTCGGCGTACCCCTTCGTAAAATCAACACCCAACCCTAGTCTGCACGTTTACCCTCAGGATTCGTTTCCACTTTCGTTCCCCTCCATCGCACTTACGTCATTAAGCTCACTCATTGGCTTAAGGACAATTCTTTTTTACCGCGCTTCCGTCATACCCGTTCCGTAAGTATTGTTTGCGGGTTGTACTTTCCAAATGTTTCCTTATGTTTTGCCTCGAAAACATCCCACAAGCCTCAGCGGTTGGTCAAAAGAAAGCGAAGAGACAATCCGCTCAACAATCTCTGAGTGAACATGTACGTGCGGATCCGCAGAAACAAATGCAATCAAAATGCTTATTTTTAATTGAATTTCTGTAATTAACAATGACTGAAAATTGATCGGTGGACGTTTCTATAGGCATCAGATTTACGTCTCTCGTCATCATGAACTCGAGTACAAGCGCGGTGACGGCGCATTATTTCGAATTCGCAAGTCAGCAACCCTTCGTTTCTCTTGTTTTTTATCACCCTCGCTCACAGTACTAACCCTGCTTAGAGCTTTAGCTGTCTCAGGTTACACATTTTGTGGTTTGGGCGGCGAAAAAGCTTTAGGAGAGCTTTAGCTGTCTCAGGGTGCACGTTTTGTGGTTTGGGCGGCGAAAATGCTTTAGGAGCTCACTTTTTTGTCATTCAGTATTGGTATTTCCTCTCGGTCGCAGTCAGCACACGACCGGAACAATTGGAGATCTATGGGAAAGGGTATTGTACTGCATTGGGTGTACGTAGGCTAATGGTGATGATGATGATTTTTATTCCACCCATTTAAGGCACAGCTCTGGCTGGACACTCAATATTACAACATGTACAAGCAATGGCAGGGAAAACGGAACTCTACCGGTATGCATGACAGCGAACCAGCACGTAGGGGGAAGCAGTAGGGGTGTCTCGCCTCGATTTGTCGTATCCCTGGCGCCCTATTTATAAAAAAGCAGTTACCTCGATGTGTTCCAGAGGTCAGCTGTCTCCACGCAATGTGTGCATCCTCCGATTCTGTGCTTTTCTGCAGGCCGCTCGTTGAAGGATACCGCATCTGCATTAACAGAAATACGAAGCATTTCACCCACATGCTCAATAACTATCGGCAGGCCCTGTCTCTGAACAGTAATTTTATGCCAATAAGAGCGTCTCCCCTCCGCCATGACATGGTTTCTTCCAAGAAGAATGACAAAACTGGAGTTCTCTACCCACACATACACACCACACCGCAATATTCTATAAACCATTAAGGCCATAAAATGAGGTCACCAGATGTACTGTGGCGTGTCTTGGCGGGTACAAAGGCCTTTTGCGTGGCATTACTGCCGTGGTATTGGTACAAAGCGCATGAGTTAACGGAAGCAGAAAGGCAGATTTCGCAGGGAATGCAGCGTAAGATTACTTACAAAATAACCCGGCCCTTGGCAAGTTTATGGATAGAACAGGTCCTCTCAGTTGTTACGAAGAGGCTGGCGAGAAGAGAATATGGATCTAAGGGCGTTCGTTATATTGTTACGAGACCTATCAAAATTTCCATCGTATCTTAAAGTATAAGGTGTAACCCCGTTTTCATGTCTCGCGTTACGAATGCATGACATTTGTGAACTGAGTCCCTTAAGAAATCCTACGCAATGAAAGCAACATAATAGTAATTGCTGGCGAAACCGAAACCATTTAGATGACTCAAACCTGACTGCGTTGGATAGTGCCGGAAGACTAGAAAGAGCTGATAAATACAGCGAATTTGTTATAAGTGCAAGGCAGCGGCATTTCAAATAGTACAGTGACAGATATCAACTCGTAAATTCTGAAAACAGAACAACATACCAGGGGCGGTATTCTCGAAACTGACCCTTTTGAAAACGTCCCTTTTGCGTCCCTTTCATCGTGACGTACTTCCGGTTAAGCAGTGGGCCTTTGATTCAAATACCGTAACTGTTGTTGCAAACACATTTTAAAGAACTGAAACCGTATCAGAGTATCTTTTATGTGTTTATTGTTCCGCGAGCGAACCAACAATAAGGCGACGAAAAATCGTCTGCTCCAAATCGTCTTCTCCAAGTAGCCACGGCTCATAGCTCCGCCGTGCTTGCATGGCGTCACATCCGGGTGTTCGCTTTTAGCCAATCAGGGCTCGCTCAAAAGGGACACTTCTGAAAGGGACACAAACGGGACAAAACATGGGAATACCGCCCCAGGTCTAATCGCAAGCGTCCAAAGAGAATTTGCTGATCTGTTGGCAGCGGGACACTATAAACCGGGTTCGTTCGACTCTTGCTGCACTCAAGCCGAGGCGCACAGTGGGGTGTTTTCCTCGAAGAAAATACAATCTTGTGGATCAAAACTCTAACGTATGCGACTTTTTCAATGCAGTCCGGAAATAACTGTAAAGTGTTTGGGGCCACCCTATCTTGTTCTGTGGCTGGAGCTTTGATTTTCAACTGTACTCGCCAGAGATTGGCTCCTACGTCTGGCAACAGTCCATCGGCGAGTTGAAGCCAGCTTTAAAGATGGAGGTGTGGGTAGTTTCATCGGGCTCATTTTGGTTGCCTATTATTTGCCTGTGTGCTTGATCATGTGCCCTTTAGCCTTTTTCAACCCAATTTCAAGGGGCGAAGTCCGTGCCACTGAGAAGGAGGAGGCATGGTGATAGCTATTGAGGAATGAAATGTGGGTCAGAAAAGATATCACAGGACCGCGGTATACATTACCTCAGCAAAATTTTTGATCTGCTAGAATTGCGGTTGATGATTTTCCATCAGAACAGTGAAAGTGTTTAATTTGGCCGTTCGTGAAAAAAAAACCCTTTAGGACCTTGCACCAATCACTGCGTAATCAATGGCTTAGTGCGCTAGTTGTGTAGTGGATTCACCTTTACGAACTGCATAATTCCCTTTTGTATTACCATTTATCTCCAGTCAACTCCATTTTTTTTCTTCCCCTATGTCTTCCAAGGAACACTATACTCCCTCAATCTGCCGTTTTTTATGTAGGTTCAGACTCTGTTGCTCTTCTCAGTTTTAGGGTCATTGGAGTTCTAGAAAAAAGAGAAGAAAAAACAGGCTGGGGAAAGACCAAATTCTTGGTCGTAATTTAGTTCACGCCATTGAGGCAGGACCGCTTCCCCACTTTCCTTCCCTCCATTATAAAAAAACGGCTGCTTTGTCCTGCTCATTGCTCAGTATTTTAATTCCTCGATGAAATTTCATTTGCTTCCTCTTTTAAATGCGAAACCGTGGCAAAACCTATTACAACAATTTGTATACTGACAAAAAAGAAAATCGTAATGGCTGCTCGTTTCTTCCTTTATTTTTTGTCTTTAAGCCAGGATTTTACATCTAAGGGCACCTTGTTTTCTTCTGTAAAGTTTTGGAGTCTGTAATTTTGGTGTGATTTCTTTGCTTTATTACTCGATATACGTCGGCAGGCAGACTGGTACACATCGTCGCCAGCCTGAATCATGGTTCGGAGCGACTGATGTGCAGCTATTCTACCTAGGTGTACTCACGTTTACGTCCGACATGTCCCACCACCCTTTACAAACTTTACGTGTCCAATTCGTTGTTTTTGAATTTTGTATTGGGGGCGAATAACCACCTCAAAGCTCCCGATACCTGGAAAATTGCTGTAATGGGGATGTGCAAGAAATAAAGAACAAAGTGACAAAAAATTTTGGTTTTCCTTTCGCAACGTGCTGAGAGAGCACACGCGGTTGAGCATTGGGCTTCTACGGTGAAGACCCTCAATTCATACTGACTATATCAGGCACATTTTTAGTGGGGGAAGTCACTTAGAAGCTCGGGATGTGTGCGTCTCATGACGTCGAGAAATGATATTGTCGCTATACTAAAATACTGGGACCCCCCTTTTCTAACGGGGCGCCCTAGAACTAAGGCGCAATAAAAGAACCCACCGGACATTTGTCTTCCATCGGCTCATGAGAGAAAGCTCCGTTGGCAAAAACGCCAAGGCGCCATGAATACACGTTTACACGGCATGCTTCACGCGTCCCCACGATACAAATGGGTGCAGATTGTTTGGAATTTTTAATTCTTCGGGTTCTAAATTTCCGTAATCTTTAACACAAAAACGCCTTGTATAAGACACACTACTACCATTGTCAGTTGGGGGTTCGGCACATTATATCCACGCCTAAGAGCAACCAAACGGATCCACCGATCATCATTCAACGCCTACTAAACCACTCATCGTTGCCCCACTGCCCGAACCGAGAAGTGTGGGGGTGAGTTTTGTTTTTCAGTGGCGCCCTCCTCCCTCGGAGGATGGTTGTGATTTGTGCTGTGCCTTCACCTCTGCAGGGAACGATGACCGTTATGCACGCGTTACTTGTTGGGGGACAACCTGAGCACGAAGAAAAACATTAAAGTGACCGACATGTTTTCTCCAGCCTCGATTTCTTCAAGAATTACTCCTCATGTGCCAACTGGAGGCGAAGCCCTGAGCACCAAGTCGTCGCTGCTCTCTTCACAGGTGAAACCGGACCTCTTTCCGCCCTTTTGCAAGCAATTCATGGAGGTCAGGCTGCCGCTCATACTGAGTGACAGAGTAGAGGCCCAGCCCAACTTGATAACAAAAGTCCAAAAGGACAAAAAAACTCATTTACTGCTGCGCGCGGGAGCGGCTTAAGGAACGTCAGTGTTTCGTGCAGGATGCTAGGAATGTCAAACAATTGCGCTACTTTCCGGTGGAGCGCATGCGGGACCGTGAATTCCTGAAAGATGTGTGTTGTGTACTCGAACGTTCTTTTAGAACAAAAACATCCCACAGATGCACGCCTATGTCTAGGGAAGAAAACAAGGTTCCTCGCCTGAAAAGCCACTGCAAAGATGCTCTAGGGGGCTATAAAAATTCTGCCACGATTAATTTCCACCTAGGATTATGGGTCACAACCCAGTACTGTTGTAGATGTTGTGGGAGGCGGGGGGACAGCAATTTTGCCAAGACTTTCAGGGGAGTACCAACCAAATCGATATCAGGGACTTTTTCTGGACATTGAACAGGGAATTAGCTGCGCTTGTGTAAAAGAGTGATGCCGTGCACCGTCGAGCAACGTTGTTACCGACGGAACTTCGCCCTAACAACCACAAAAGAGTTCTCAGGAAATATGGCGTGAGATAGCTGGCCATAGCAATATTGCAGTGTAGCGTCGCCCGCGTCCCCTTCACGTGCAGTGCTGACGCCATCACTCCCACATTGGCGCGGCCAAGGCCTCCTTTACTACTTGCCATTCGAACGACCAGCTTTTTGAACCTGTTTGGCTTGCCACCCCAGAGGAAACGAAACACGATGCATGCCGCCTCCAGCTTGATTCACGTAGGCACGGTCATGATAGAACCAATGGAGCACAGCAGCGCAAACAGCTAAGTTAGTGCGATCATGGCGCGAGCAGTGACTGGACAGTTGAGCGATTTGAACTTATGATCCTTCATTCGGAGCTTAGTGCAAGCGGAATGCCAGTTTCCAAAACGGGCAACACAAGGAGGTTTTTGTCGGAGGCCGTCAGGAGCAGGTGGTTCGGTTGCGCCGGTGGGACCTGAAGGTACATCACCGAAGCCTTGCCGGTGTAGAGTCACGCATCAGGAACCTTGCCCTACTGAGCGTTCACGTCTAGCACGCGCAGAGAAAGCTTTCTGCTGGGACGTCAATCGTCAGATCATTGGCGTAGGCTAGAATTGGAACTCGCCGAGCAGCAATGGAAAATTGCCTGTGCGCAGACCGGACGTGTGCGGCTCAATATCCATTGCATGCAGGACCGGTCTGAGAGGACAGCCCTGGTTAACCGCACGACAAACTGAAAAGCTATCCCAGATCAGGCCTTGGGTTAAGACTGCGGCGCCATTACATAAAGCAGTAACCACACTACAAATGTTATTGCAAACCAATGTTGGCCAGTCTTGAAGATCTACAGGTGGCTAATGACATCAAACACCTTTCCGTCGTCGAAACTACAGAGAAGACAGGGAATATTTTTACTTTGTGCCTTTTCGAAAATTCTTAATATCGAAGCCATGCAGTTGCGTCGAACAAAAAGCACGTAGCACGCCTGATACGGGGCTCAAATACATTGCCTTACTGTTGTCAGATGGTGGAGGGTTTGGCACATCAGTGCCGAACCCCAGGGCTACAAGACCCAGCCAACCATCTTCACTCAACTATGCCACTCATGGTAAGCCCCCCCCCCCCCCTTTCTAAGGGGAGTATTTTTTTGTTCTGAGTCGCCGCCCTTATGCCTGGGCGGAAGGAGGCGATAGTCTTCGGTCTCTTCATTCCTGTGCGATAAGGAGAAAACCATTACTAGCGCGATACTTACGAGACGATTTCCTGCAAAAACGGACAAGCATTAGTAGGTGACGGAAATTGTTCCCCCAGCCTCCTGAAAAACTACTGCCAGTGAACACCAGGTGGAGAAGAAGCCATGGGCCCCAAGCCGCCGGTTCTCTCTGTGCAGGTGAAACCAGACCCTGTTTCCGTACTTTTGCAAGTACTTCATGGAGGCCTGGCCGCTGCTCAGACTGAGTGACAGAGCAGCGTGCCAGCCCAACTTTGTAGGAGCATTCTACTGGGAGAACAACAAACTGTTTTATTGCTGCGCGTGGGAGAGGGTTAATGAACTGCACTATCTGATGTGGGGTGCCAGGAAGATCGAATATTTGGGGTATGTTTCGTACGAGCGCCTGCGGGATTGCGCATTCCAAGAAAATGTGCATCGTGAACTCTGCCGCCTCACAGAACAAACAAGCTGTCCTGCGTTGCGCCGGAACAAATCCCACAGGTGCGCGACTGCATCTGGTGTAGGAAACAAGGTTCCCACGCACCAAGAGGTATTGGAATGACGCCCTGCGGGGCTGTAGAAAATTTGCAACAATTAATTTCCATTTCTGGCTTCGATTCGCGAGCGTGTACTGCCACCAGTGAGGTGGTAGTCTAGGGGACAGTATTTCCACCAGTAGCTTCAGCGGGGACGCGAATAAATCTATATCCGGATCCGTTTGTTAGAGGCGAAACAGAGCATTAGCTTAACAACGTTGTTGCGGACGGAGCTCTGCATAAACAAACTGAGACGAGTGCTAAGAAAGTAAGACGCAAGAAAGCTAGACAGCGGAATGTCACAGCCCAGCGCCACCCGCGTCCACTTTACGTGCAGTGCTGTCGCTAGAATTCCCACATCAGTGAGGCCGAGGCCTCCCTTTCTTCTGGGCAGTTGTACTATCTGCCTCTTGACCTTGTCCGGTTTGCCACCTTAGAGAAAACGAAACACGATGCGTCCCACCTCCAGTTTGGTTCGCGCGGGCACATTCATAATTGTGGCGACGTAACTCAATAGCGTAAAAAGCAAATTCCGCGCGATCGTGTCGCGAGCGCTCACTGGGCAGCGCAGGGTTTCGAAATTGCGGGCCTTCATTTGGAGCTTAGTTAACGCACCATGCCAGTTGCTAGGGCCGGGACCATATGCGGAAATGTAAAAACCAAGGATCTTAACCTCCGAAGCCACCGATAGCCCGTGTTTTGGTTGCGGTGGTGTGTCACGAAGGTACATCAACGCACACTTGGCGGTGTTGAGCCGCGCCCCGCTGGCCCGGCCATACCCAGCGATCACGTCCAGCGCGGAGCAAAGAGAGCTCTCGTCTGGCACGACAATCGTCAGGTCATCGGCATAGGCGAAAATGGGGACGCGCGGGGCACCCGGCGGCAGAGGGAAACTGCCTATACGTGCATCGGACGCGAGTTTCTGTAAGAGCGGTTCAATAGCCAAAACATACAGGACAGGGCTGAGAGGACAGCCCTGCCTTACCCCACGATTGATCGAAACACTATCTGAGACGCGGCCTTGGATGAAAAGAGTGGAAGTTGTCCCATTGTACTAAGCGCGAACTATTTTCTGGAAGTTATCTGCTAAGCCCGCGTTGGCAACAGTTTGAAAAATATACGCGTGGCTGACTATATCGAAAGCTTTCTCCTGATCGAAGCTACAAAGCAAACCCGAAGGATTTTTTTTGTTAGTCCATTCTAGCAAGTCCCGGATAGCAAAGCCGTGTGCTGCGCTGAACGAAAAGGCACGCAGCACGCCTGATACGGACCGACTATTGCTTTTATGTCATCTGTGAGCTCTGTGGCAAGGCACTTGGCAATCAACTTGTACGCAATTGAGCAGCGTGATGGGGCACCAGGCTCGCAGGTACAAGCTCCTCGACTCATCCTTACACAGGAGAGTGATTGCCTTCCGTTATCAGATGGTGGAGAGATTGGCACCCAAGTGCGGCACCCCAGAGCGGCAGAACTAAATTTTTAGTTCCAAAGCCAAGACGCTTGTAAGGCCACATCATGTTAGAGCTTCGAGCACAATATCCATCTCTTTCCTATGATAGTTTGGAAAACTTCTAAAAATAAACAAAAGTGCTTACCGCTGTGTAAAAATTTGGCTTATAATAATTTTCCGCATTAGTGAACAGCTTTTTTGGTTTCAAAAAGAAAGGAGACAGTATCGCCGTCCGTAGAGTTGTATTTTTAAAGTTTGTATACTTCTAACGTTTTGCTATTGTATTTGAAACTTTTTATTAGTAAGAAAAACGTATTGTATTCATAACTGTTCAATTGTGTATTTATCACCAGTGCTCTAAAAGCAAAGGCGTCTCTATTCCTTTTGGGGCATATCTTTAAACGCTCTCAAGCAGTACACAAAGCGTTTGTGAAGACATGAGGCTGCACCCACGGTAGGCTTTCGCCATGTGTAGTTTTTGTCGCTAAGGGAGGCTAAGGTACAATACAAGTGGCTAAAAAACATCTGCAAAGATGACAATATTCACCATCAACTGAGTACTAGGCCTACCGCAGGACGAACGCTTCTCCTGTCGCTCTGAAACCGCTCCTGTTTCGCACTCGAGAAATCTATTATCTCCCTCCAAAATCACTTATTTCTTTCCACCATCAAGCAATTGTATCAGTTCACACTCTCTCACCCTGGTTGTCCATTTGTTGTCATTAAGCATAACTACTTCGGCAGAGGGAGTACATTTTACTTTATTTAAACTGTGTTACCTTCTACACCATTTTTTCCCCGATCCAAGACGCTATAGTGTCCTCTACCTTTCTGTTATTCCAATTATTCTACTTTTATGGACCCCGGAGGGGACGTTGCTTTTCTTTAAAGTTTGGTAAGTCTCCAATGTCACGCCCGATTTTCATCACCAGCACGACACATTAATTATACATTGTTTTATCTAGTGATGCAGGTTGGTAATTTTTATTATTTTTGGAGTGCATGCCGAGTTTACAAAGGACATGTCAATGGCTTTTTTACAGCGCAGCGGTTTTTCAAGCAGTAAATTCGGCTTTTCAAAAAAAAAAAGACAACTTTCAGGGCTCATAGCCGCGTGTCTCGCGGCAACTGCCGAGCGTCCGCGCCGCACGCATTGCTATTGAAAAGAAAAATGGCAAAAGCACGGAGCGTCGCGAAAATGGCGAGCGCTTGTAAACGCATGCCTCGTCCGAGTTCCTGGCTCGCGCAGTGGCTCTGCCAAAAAAAAAAAAAAAAAAAAAACCAGCACTATCGTTAAATGATGCCGCTCATGTAAAAAGCACTGAAGCAATATATCTTAAGTGGAAAAACAGTCTGCTTGGGAGAGCTCACTGCGGCCGCCCCATTCTCGACAAACAAATTATGGACAATCGGAGACATGGCTACAAGTGTGCCAGTCCTTCCCGAGACGGCTTGGAGATCACGCCGCCGGTACTTCGAGTCGAACGACGAAGCGTTATCAATATCAATACAAAAGATGGCTATCAATACAAAAGATGACTTTGCATCCTCCTCTCGCCGCGAAGAAGAAATGAGCTCTTCGATGAATATAACGACAATACCGGCACTGCAATGTGCAAATACACTGATATTTAAACGTAAGCATTTGTCCGGAAATCCTCACCTGCAGCAGCTCCGGGATGCAAGCTCTGCGCGTTAGCGCAAGCTTTTGGGAAGTTTGTGTTTATAAAGTGCGGATTTCTAAATTTTTCTTTACAGAGGGAGAGATTTTCTTGACCAAATAACAACAACAACGGATTTTTCGCGAAGAATGGACCACCTACAGAATTCGCCTGGAAATCGCGTATTAATTGGACATTACCAAATCAAGCCCAAGTTGAAACCATCCTCCACCCTCCCCCGCAGTATACCTTCTTTATACATTTTGTGGCGAGACGATAAAGAAACTCAAATATTGTCGTTGTTGTATGTGTTAATGCCGCAATTCACAGCGCTCGTTCCTGTATTTTAGAAACACGCACATCTGTCTGCTAAAACCCCTAGTTTACAGTGCGATCAGCCTACCGAAACGGCCTTCCTGAGTACCCACCAACTCGTACACCTTTGAATCGCTTTAGATGCTATGCAGGATGCAAGTCTAGCTTTGCTTTCTGTTCTAAAACAACACAGACGAACAATGCAAAAAAGCGGAAAGGTAACGAAGAAATCCCTTTCACAAATCCTGGGGATGCCCAATTATATCGCCCCATGTAAATGCGATGAGCCAAAACACTAGAGCTTTGTGAGACGGGAATGGGCAACTTCTTCACCGAGACTTAGCGAGAGCGGATAGAAGAGTGATTGTCGGGGGTGCTGAAATTGTGGCCCTTAAAACGTCTCCACTTACTTTTTAGCCCGACCTTCCTCTTTCTCCATCTGACAATCTGACAAGTTCGCTTACAAGTTCGACAATCCCCATCTGATATCTTCGCTTATTGGCATACTGACACTCCGCGACTAAGCATGAGTTACGCCACAGGGTGTTATGATTGCAACTGCATCCCCAATAGCTTATTCGAACCGCTAGTAGCTCCAAAGAACCGAGCAACAGCCTATGCATTCTTCGAAATCTTTACTCAGATCACCCAGACTACAACACAAAAAATTAATCGGCGTGTCGCCTAGTCAACTATAATCGAGAATTACTCCGCATGGAGTAAGGCAGGAAAGGTGTCATTTAACTGCAGACCTAGCAATTTTCCTGGCCCCACGTCCATCAACAAGGATCAGGTCTATCCGGGGTGCGTATTCCCAAACCATATCCCGTAGGGGCCCAGGCCGACCACACCCCCTAAGCAGGGGCGCAGCCAAAGCGATGAAAAAAAATTGCAATTTTTTTATCTCCTTGGACGCAGCACCGTGACGTCTCTACCTATTTGTGCGCGACTTCATACGAGGTGGATTTCTTTTTTTTTTCCCTCCCCTCGTTTCGACTGCTTGGCAGGCGGCCGATGGTTTCGCTCCGTGGGCGGGGCTGGCCTGCGGCGCTGGGGAAGCTGACGCACATGTGGTAGAAGCTAACGTTTTGTACCTGAGCCCCTGATCTCTCCGCGCTCTTCTTGCGCACCTGCAAGTCGACGCTGACCTTCGATCGTGTTCCTAAATAAGCGCTCGACTCGGTGCTCGAAGTGCGCGCGCGCGGATGGACGCTTTCACGCGCATGTGGCAATTATACACGGTCCCGAAAGCAAACACCCTCATTGAAAGCTCATTCTACAGCACACCGAAGAGTATACAATTGAGTTGGGTGCTCTTTCACTATATACACAGCTCAAAACACGATTCGGTGCTGCAGGTAAGGATTACAAGAAAGGCAGCCAATTACCCATGACTAAATTTACAAACTGTCCTACTCTTGCGAAATATTACAGCTGCATGAGATGCTACATTTGGCACTTTCATGAGCAGTATTACATTGAATTTCGTTAACAATAACTTCATTGCATTATTCTTTATCAAGAACAGTGCCACTAAGGAAAACATTGACATTTTGTTAACAGCAATGGAAGGTGTGAATCGTTCTTGCAAGGGTGATACATTGATAAGAAAGACACCAGCTCAAACGTACACGTTTTACACTCGGTCATGAATTCCGCATAATTTACACTGCTGGTCATAACAATTTAGGGAACAATATCGAAAATATATACCAACCAAGGGCTAAGTAATAGTTGGATTGCACAGCAATTGAAGTACTCGAGGAGTTTGATAGATGTCTTCTGTACAGGGCTATTGACCACAGTCTCTTCACTGAAGCCACCAGGCCGAGTTTGATATCAGTAATCATGCGTGCTACCACTCACGCTGTTGCCAATGTCGATTAGTTATTTTTAACAATTGGTGCTTCATGTACACAGAGATTTTGCTGCATAAGATACGTTATTTATAAATAGACAGTTCGAGCAGGATCCGAATGGCGCTGATGCCCCCCCCCCCCCTGTAATCGGGAAGGCACACCAAATCGTTACCAGTTAATTTGGCTCTGTCCATTATTCGACCGTAATCGCCACCAGCTTTTACCTCTAGGTCCCGCCCCTGCGACTGAACAGGAACATGTTAGTCGGGTCCGTGACGATCCCACCGCACTAGAAGCAATTACCGAGTAGGTCCTTGAAAACAGACTCTACAAATTGGTGTAGCAGCAGGGCCGACTTTCCCGTTCGGTATACAATGTGAACTGTCTGCAGCGTGCACTGTTTTCAGTGTGAACCGCATTGTCGACAGTGTGAACTGTACATTTAAGTGTGAACTGTGCGTTTTGCTGCCACTGACTGACCTTAATGTGTTCATTTTGCGATTAGGACCCCAAGACTGCAACTGTATTCATTGTGCGAGTTGTGACCTTCCCATTTTCTCCTCATCCTTGCTCCCGCAGGGCCTCATGGCGTCTCATTTAATGCAGTGTTACACTCACTCAGATACGTATATTCTTTTCGCTGGGACTAATGAGTAGTTGCCAATGAGCTTGAAGTCATCGTAGTCGCAGCAGAGATAAAACTAAGTAAAAAAGTTATCGCCTTGGCGCACTATTTTTACGAAAGTGATCTCGGAGTCCAAATAGCGGCAAAAAATTGTCACTTTTAGAGATCCACTGATGGGTATAGATGAGCAGTTTGTGTCTGTTTCCTGCGACGCACTTTTAGCTACCACATATATATATTTCTGTAGTGTCTGGCCTTTTAATTCGCCCAGCTTTGTGTCACAGCTCGTGCCTCAACTGTAAGCCACACACACGCAAAAAAAGTATACAAATGTATAAACAAGAAATAGTAGAAATAAAAATATAAATAGTACAACAGAAGTTGCCCGCGGAGCGAAACCATCGGCCACCCGCAAAGCAGCCGAAACGAGAGGAAGGGAAAAAAAAGAAAAAATCCACCTCGCATGAAGTCGCGCACTTATAGGTAGAGACGTCACAGTGCTGCGTCCAAGGAGGTTAAAAAATTGCAATTGTTGAACCACATTGGCTGCGCCCCTGCTTAGGGGGTGTGGTCGGCTTGCGTCCCTACGGGATATGGTTTGGGAATACGCATCCGGGGTATATGCAGTTCAATGTAACCCCATTCCTCCTTTCAATGCAGGTGTCCCCGAAACACAGTCTAGAAAAAAGGATAACGGAAGTAGGAGCAGTGTCCTCGTTGCAAAACATTTTTCAATCTGCGGGATTATCGAAAAAATAAGGACCGGCTTAATTTTCTTATTAAATGTTGATCGAGGGTAAGCTGTGCTTCATGGTTTTTCTTGAATCGTAGACGATTGTTGAACTTTTTTGTGAAAGAATTGACAATGTTTACCCTGCCATATGGCGGTGTACAAAACTTTCCCATCCAAAACTTCCCCTCCCCTGAAACGTTTATTGGCGGTGAGCGCGACCACGGGCGGAGCTGGGACGCGCGCCTCTGTGATGTCGGCTTAGGGATTCCCATATCTGTCGTCTGCTTCACTTTAGCTTGATCTCTGTGCTGTTTCTTTGCGCTCGGTTGACTTTTGCAGCTTTTCTGCATTAGATTTCGCGCGTGCGTAACTTTTTATCATAATACCACACTTAAAATAGCGTACACTTCCTTATGGCGTGACTTTGATTATAGTTTTAGATACCGTACGGAAGAAACATTGCCAGCGTCGCCACATTCCTTGCCAAGCCGGTCCTGTGACGAGCCCGAAGAGTCGGAGCTAGGCGTCAGCTTCTGCATTAAGGGATATTTCGAACAAAGGGAAGAGCCAGGTGCTAGTAAGTGATGGCAGCGAAAATACAAGGCCAAAACAAATTCCATGCCTTCGGGGCTGTCGGCTTCGACAGAAGGTAGTACGATTCCCCGTAATCATATGTAAAGTAAAAAAGTTTTTGCAACCTTGCCGAACGCTCCAAAGTATTGTATCAGATTACTTTACGTTTTCATAGCATTAAAGTATGCCGACATGCACTATTGGCGGCAAAAACTGTACGCTGAGTTCCAAATAACTCACTGTACGTGTAGGTGGTGTGCTGCGTGTTGGCGCGTGCTGGTTTTATACCAGTGTTCTGTCCAGTAGTCCCATCTACGGTAAATGTACATACACTGTGTTTGTTCAGACCTGGAGGGATATTTCGGTACATTTCCCACAGCCATATCTTCCCAGTATTCAGACATGCGATATTAGGAAAACAGCTTGCATTCATCAACAAACTTAAATGAGTTGTTTACAATGACGGAACAGTGCTACGACCCATGCGATTTGGAGACACCCGCGGAACATGCCTTATTACCAGAAACCTCACCTCAGTGAGATTTCCCATCAAACAGGACTTGCAAATGCGATATCTTCATTGTCTGCACTATACCTTGAAACTCAAGGCGCCTTACTCTAACGAGCATTGAAACAGTCGGCCGAGATGTCCATGAACATTACCGGCGGCAGGTCAACGAACCTCATGACACCAGCAGAATCTCCGTATGGCGAATATATCAAGCGAGAGACCATGGAGTTTGAACCTGAAGAGCTTCAAGGGCATGATAAGACACAAAAAGGAAAGCCGATGCACGACACGGGAGAGCGGGATGAGTACGTTTTTGTAAGCTTGGCGAAAAAGATGGCAGCGGCACGTATTGGGCAATCTTTTCTAAAGAGAACGATACACTGCAGAAAACACTTGAACAACAAGGCACGTCACAACAAAAATCGAATTACTAATGCCCAGAACTCCAGAGAGAAGAACACGCCTCCAAGACACTATTTTGAGATCGCAGCGAGCGAACCAGACGAACTTACATCAGGGTACAAGACTGTCGAAGTCGCGCTTCCAATTTCAACATGGCTACGTGGACTGCCTCGACAGACTTGGCGTGTGCTCAGAAGACGGCCACAGTGACTGTTTGGCCGTCTTACTGCCACACTGTATCAAACTGAAACGAACATATGTACTCAACGGAGACGGACTGACAAGAGTTTCTTTGTGGCCGAGGAAGATGTAGAAACTTTATAGGGGTCATCATTGCTGCACCGATGAGATAGATTATCATGGTCGGTGCCTGTCAGCACGCGGGAGCAGCTCTCGCTCGAGCTGCTTCATCTTTCTTCGTCAGCTCAGCCATGTTGTATATAGAACACCACCGTATCACCGGGACCTCTCGGCCCTTGGTCTGGCCTCTTATTTTATATACTGCTTTGTTGAATTATTTTTTGTGTGTTGTACGCCGGAGGGAAGTGTGTTCTATCCTACTGAAGGTGCTGCAGTGGTTAAATTTTAAAGAAGCAGCTCTTAGAATTTTGGCAATGCGCGGCCGCAAAACAGGCTTATCTGCAAGTCGAATGGGCGTCTCGACAACTGCACTGCAAGCTCTGGGTGCTCGCATAACTTCAGAACCTTTCCAAGTTACTGCCTGTTTCCGAGTAACCATTATTGTGGATGCCTAAGAGGCTAAACTAAAAAGGTACAACCACACTAGAAAGGCTCTCAGTGATAAGAACAGAAATTCCTCACCAGAAAAGGATCTCAGTGGCCTACTGCAGGAGTTGGACGTACATCCTGTACTGAAGAGTGCAATCCTCAGCCCTCAGCAGCTGTATAGCACCAGACCACAGCGGTGATTATGCCAGCAATACAGAATAGGGGGCAAAGAATATCCGTGCGGACTAGCCGCCTTGGAACTTGAACCTGGCAACGTTTAACTCGCAATCCCTTTCTAGCGAGGGAATAACGCTCCTACATTAAGTGGGATCTTATAAGATAACGTCCCTTTCTAGCGAGGGAATAATGCTCCTACATTAAGTGGGATATTATAAGATAACGTGAAGTTAGAAGAACACAAGGCTTCAAGCAACTGACTACAAGACACATTCTGTGCTACGGAACACATCAAGAAAAAAAGAGCGCGGGGTGGGAATCTTAATACACAGCAAACATGAAGGACTTCTTTAGCATTAACGAACGAGTCGCAGTTGCGCTGACCACGCTAAACAAGCGATACAGGCTAACAATAGTGCAAGCCTAAGCGCCAACAACCAGCTGCGATGACTAAGCCATAATCAGTTTATAAGTGGTCGTCGAACCATCATTGAAGAAGGAAACAACACAGTTCACTGTTGCGATGGGAAAATAAACGCAAAAGCAGAGAAAAAAAACTGGCAGAAAGGAAGGTGGGAAACTGGAATAGGCCGTTGAAATTGTAGAGGAGATACACTGATGGGATTTGCGGGAACAAACAACCTGAGAATGAACACACTTCCCTGAACACGCAAGACATTCAAATGGCCATGAGAAGATCTCAACGGTAAAACTGAAAAGGAAGACTTTATTTTAAAAAACAACTCTGGTATGCTATAGGACGTGACGGTGCTAAGCAATATTGGGTGCAGCGATTAAACGATGGTTAGCTAAAGTAAGTCTGAATCTCAAAGGAGAAAGAACGCGAGAAGGGAAAACCAAAAAATCAGGCATGCAGTGGTCAGAATAACTATGGAGGATTTCAAACAAACGCCAAACAACGACTTGTTGCTTTTAACGGGTGGTACGAGGATAGTGTGAAAATGTAATGACAGCATAACAATGACAATCACAGAGTGGGCAGGAGCTGTTGGATAAGTAGTTGGTAGGAAACGAACTGGCAATCAAACTCAGAAAACGAAGGAACTGAGAGAACGAAGAAATTTATTAATTGCGCAACGTGAGAACATAAAATTGTCGAGTACGGCGGAACAGAGTGAATTAGCCGAGCATTACTCTGCTGGAAAACTGTGGTGGCATTATTACACTTCCGTTTTCCACCTCTTGTCGACCACCACGTCCGATTGTAGCAGTTTCAGAACAATAAAACTCCTATTTTGAAGCGGTGCTTATAGCGACGCAGCACCACTCGTTTTCAGCTCATTGAAAAATAAAAGTGGATCGTCCTTTCCTCTAATGCTCGATATGGGACTGTTGAATCGCACTATTTCGCGCCA
This sequence comes from Haemaphysalis longicornis, assembly GCF_048455015.1. Lineage (NCBI taxonomy): Eukaryota > Metazoa > Arthropoda > Arachnida > Ixodida > Ixodidae > Haemaphysalis > Haemaphysalis longicornis. Next base: position 98,872,722 of record NW_027526233.1, on the reverse strand, counting down.
CACGACGGTTTTTTCGTCCTTGTCGAGCTGGCAGATTTGAGAACCATGTGATAAAAAAATTACGCCCATCTCCCCTCACGGGAACCCTGGTGTGACGCGACGCTGAAGGGGGTTCCATTGTGCGTTTCCGTTGGGTCGATTACTCGAATTGCGTGAGCAATCGTCGGGTAACGCGCGCGCGCGAGAGAGAGAGGGCAAGCATAGGGCGGACGACCGTTGACTGAGCGGCACTATGCTTATATGCGCAGCGCGCCCGAAAGAGAGGACACAGCGGAGAGAGAGGACGCTGCACATGCGCACAGCGCGCTTGCGCCGCGCGCAGCGGCGCCCACCGGCGGAGTGAGAGACCGTGGCGCACTGCGCGCGCCGCAGATGTTGGGGGATAGGGCGCGCTATCACGGCGAGAGGAGAGGGGGTGAGCGGAGGAGAGACGCAGCTGTGCGGACGCAGAGGACGATGACGACGACGGACGCAGGACAGGGCCGCCGGCAAGAGATGCTTCTCTCAGCGTCGCATCTAATAAACGACAACATAAAACACGACCATGTTTTGAGGTCGCTTGTGCATTTCTTGGTAGTTGCCCCTTGTGCAAACTAATATTTGCCAGAAATGCAAGCGCTGTCAGCATAACCCGTGGACGCAGCGGGAAAAACCACCAGCTGACGCATCTGCAAAAGCTACTTTCCAGGATACGAATACTCAGACCAGTAAGTTGTTCTGCCCTAGAGAGGATTCAAGCCTGTAGCAAACTCGCTAACGTGGTATAAAATGAACTACATGCTCAACGTTTTACACAATAAAGCTTTTCCTGTGGATTCACCGCAACGGAGGCTAGCATGATTAAATTCGAAATTTTCAGGTGGACACCAATTCCAGCCGCCGGAAAGACTACGGGCAAGGCTGTTTGAGTGGCATTATCGCTGCGCCCTGGTTCCACCCGGTTTCGTACCCGGGCTGGCTTGGTATGTGTTCCATGAGAAATGGTAGTATGAACCTTATGAAGCGCTCGTCAAATACCGCCAAATATTGTGTGCCGCAGAGATTTTGATACAATAATACCTAGAGGTAATCTAGCCCCCCTAGCGACAGACGCGCCGCGGAGGACGTCATGGGCAGGAGTGAACGCAAAAATGTCACTCGGTGGCTTGCAGAAGGACCGATTGGATCGTACTGCCAGCTACGTTTCCTTCGCGGACTTGCATGAACACCTTTGCCTGCGCAGCGTGCTGTGAAGAAGCGTTCTGAAATACGTTCATCTGTGAAGTTTACGTCGCACGCGCGCTAACTGCGCGCTGAGTGGAAATGTTCAAACTCTTTACGTCAACGTCTAGAGCTTTGTCAGTTCATTGCCGGCATAGCGAGCACGACAAACGCAAGTGGGGATGGTGCACCGCTAGAGTTCATGAGAGTGTTTGGAGTTCTGTCTTCGATAATGCGGCAGAGCAGTCTATTTTCGAATCTGACCGAAACTACGAAATGCATGCGACGGCCACCATTTTCGTGCAAACGCCGAAAACGCAAAACGCCGTTGGTCCCCTCGGTCTACGGGGTAGACAGAAAGCACAAAGAACTGTCTACGCAGTAGACAGAGGGAACCAGCGGCCGATACAAATTTTGCAGGAATAAAGTGGGGAAATCATGCTAAAATAACTTCTTAAAAGTAAGGGGTGTCGTTTTTGAACTCACAATATTTTCTAGTTTACATAGTTTACGGAGAGAGATGTGCAGATCCAAATTTCTGTGCGTACAGACTCTTTATTACCATTTCATGTAACGCTAAGCACGCGAAATTGAATGCAGTTGGTAGTTTTTAAGAAAGGAAAAAACTACAAGAAATTTTAAGCACAGCATTCAGTAAGTTACTTAGCAAAAAGTAGGGGCTGTGTACTAAACAATGAATTCACTGTGTTATTCCTTGCAACTGCATCGTCATAATCATTTTTTTCGTGGTACTTAAGCTTTGGACAAACGTTTCCGGTCCAGGTGACTTCTGAAAAAAAAGTTCTGAAATACTGCACAGCTGACTATGCTCCTTGAAGTGTGCTACGCTTTACGGTAGCCATCTCTTGAGGTTCCCCTTCCGGGTCGTTCGCTTCGTCCTCATCCTAATTGCACACGTCTGCAACAATGCTCGACACTGCTTCTCTGGGCGAGTCGCAACATCCCTGTCTATGTGCACATACTCATAAAAGTCTAGTGGGATTTCTTGTAAAGTAGACTGCTTTCTTACATTCCACCTCTCAATGGCATCTAATTTAAAAGGCGGCGATGAGGTATATAGTGCGGCACGAATAGCAACACGGTGGCACAAACGAGGTGGCAGGAGCTAGGCCCTGTAACTTGGGCGGCTGGAAACTAGATCAAACGACCAGAAAAAACTGCGACCAGAAAAAGAACTGCGAGAACATGGCTGACTACGAACGAGACGAGGCTAATGAGGCCAACAAGGGTAAATAAAGGAAACATCCGCTACCGGAAAATGCTTTTGTTCAAGGCAATGGGTCTGGCAAGAACTTCCATTTTCGTTTTCGTTTGCACTGTGACGGGGAAATTTTAGTTCTGATTACCGACCGTTTTATTACGGTCTATGAATACAAAATCAACCAACTTACAGGCTCCTGTACCGATTTAGCGTCAATTCCGCTTAGGCGATTCACGTTTATCGAAGTTGTACTCGAAATAAAAACTCTCTTAAGTAGAAACTAAAACTGGGCGCAAGGCATGTCATTTGCCAATATTTCAGTTACTGTAAAAATGGCAGCATCTCCATTCCGTGGATGATGGCGAGGGTGCCGAGTACGGACTCGAAATGATATCAAAGTTGCGCCCCGAGTGACATCCGATTCGCGCCCCGATGGTCATTCGATTTTAGCCGTGAGTTGCACCTTGATTATTCCCTAAATGAAACTGCAACTCACAGCACAAATCGAATTTCGCTTGATTTTTGCTCGATGGTGGTGTGCGCACGGATGGACGTGAACGGACATTGGGAGGTCCTAATGTACTCCGCACCGTTACAGGCGCGGGAGTAAGCCGTTTGGCTCTCAGGTTTTAACTCACGGTCGTAGCTCAAAGGGTAAGATGAGTGACACTAATTCTGTCTGGTCTACCAGACAAAGGCTGGAATCGTGCCGGTGCCGGTGTAATTTTTTTACGATTGTAAATGCTATGCGCACAGAAGCCGACGGACATTGTACTGCCGAAAGCCACCCCGCACGTAAATTTTTTGATGCCCTTCCACATCTGCCATATGTGCGGGAAATGATTAACGGAGCCTCAAGACCAATTTTAAAATCATCCTGAAGAAACTGGTTGCCATCCTGCCAGGCGAAAGTGGATGTCCAGCGAAGGTGTTGTGAACCACTACAGACTTATGTAGGAGGGTATGAAATGTTTCTCGTCGTCTTTGAGGGCTTGCTGGTTGCCTTCAGCTGGTGTTACTAGATAAGGGCAAGCAGTATCAACACTCGTTTCTCGTATTGTAACGTGCCGCCGCCATGTTTATTTGCCAGTTGGTATTACGTGGTATTACGTAACACTTGTACACACTGCGACGGTTCATGATCGCTGCTATCTTGTTGTGTGTGTGTTTTTGAGCGCTATAATGAGTAAACTCTGGTAGTGCTAGCTTGACTTGCCTAGTCTGTGGCTTCGGGCAACTACCGTTGTTCAAAGTGCGAGTCAAAGATATGCGTCCCATAGCATTTAAGCAGCGGAAGTGTGTCCAAAGATGCCCTTTTCCGGTATCCTCGGTGGTGTTGAAATCGCGCCACACTGATAAACACTGGTAATATCGTTACACTGATTAACGCCAATATTGCTGTCATTGCTGAGTTGCGTGCCTCAGGGGCTGTACTCTAGTGCCGTATCTACTGACACTACGATCGTCTTCACTGGTGGCAAATGCAGGGTACTGCGTTGCATGACGTAAGCCCTGGGCGTCATGGTCAAGAACTGCTCAATTAAGTGATACTGGTACTTTCTAGCCTTCGAAGGTAATCTACAAACATAATCTCTACTAGGAACACATCGTGGGCTTCATTGCACACAGGCGCCGCAACATCACTAACCCAATTTCGATGCTTGTTCTGTGATTTACCTAAATAAATTGTGAGCTCAATGCTGCATGCCTGATTCACCTAACGTGCGTGCTCGGCGTCTAGGAGTTTGGCGGATACGCGTTTTTGCCCCCTGAGCGATGAAACTGCTGGGTTTCAACTCTCGCTTCAGATAAAGCGTTGCGGTATATGTGTTAGGCTGTTTTCAGAGGGAAAGGTCACGTAAAAATTGTCGACATGACCCTGCAGAGAACTGGTCAATCGGACTTACTTTTTTACCCATTTGGCACACATTACATTAACCTAACTCACGGAAGAACGGCAAAGAGAGAAGAAGAAACTGCAGGATATCTGCGGGCCCTGTTTATGATAGGGTATCGTGCAACCTGCCGTCGCAGAAATTTACCGTCACTGAATAAAACAAAATAAAAACCATCATCCTCGCAGCATATAAGGCAGAAACGTACACCTTCCACTTCACAGTATCACCAAAACGGCGAGCGATCCGTATATCGAAACTACAATATATAGCCCGAATTATAATTTCGCAGCACATCAGACAACCTCGTACGCCATGCTCCCTGCGACCGCCAGTATGACATACATGTCACAAAAGATATGCAGAATGTCTTGGTATCCTGCACCAAGAAAACCATGCTTCCTCGTGTCAAATTGGCATCTATGAGCCGAGCAATCGCACTCTCTGTTAAGGATGGAAATCAAGACTTATATTCCCAACTGTAGACGGGCGAAGATGTTTTGCCGAGAAGGCCCAATATTACCACAAAACGTCTAAATATAAAGTAAACTCCAACCTTGTCCATGGAACAAGTTCGTGCTTTAGGATTTGCTCAAGCAAAACTTCCTGAACTATTAAACATGCGTGATTTTATTCAGAGCTTGATTGTATTCAAAGAACAGTGAAAAGAGCCGTTGCATCTCGGAACATGCACTTCGTAGTCCACCCTTGAGTAACCTACTACCTGTTTTAATTGAATTGAATGGAATGGAAGTTTATTGTCGGAATAAAGAAAAACAGAGAGAAGGCAAAGGGTGGCTAGCCTGACAGAGGCCTTCTCTCCGAGCACAGTTGACATGCAGCTATATCTTAATACTAACGAAACAAAACAAGGCAAGTAATTCGCAAAGCAGAACACACCAAGAAAATGTTTTCCAAGGAAATTGATTTACATACAGACACAATCTTATCTAAACAAAATACACCACTGTGTATTGAAAATAGAGGCAGATATCACAACGTCATTTTAATTATTCAATCATTACGATAAGCCCACGATAACAACGGCAAAAATGCGAGTTGTACTTGCAAAGAAACTAGTCGGCCCGTAATAGGTAAATACAAGGAACAGAAACAAATTAGGCACACTGAACATTACTTTACCTTGTCATAGTTTTAAATACGTCCTTCCACATCTTTCAGAAATCCAGCCGCATCCTTCCACATTTAAAATAAAGGGAATTGGTTATTCGAAATGTTGTCGGCCGTAAGTGGTTCTTGTCTTTGGCAGCTGAAGCTGTTGCAGGCGAAAATTACATAAAGCGTTTCAGATACGTTATCAGTGATGTAGAGGTTATTGTATATATATTGCAAAAGCCTAAAACAACAAAAACTTGGTTTGCTTTTAATAAGTGGTATTATATATAACCGGGACATGTTGGGGAATATTCCGCACCACCCATGTAGCACTGTAGCACGACCCGTGTAACTCCTTTTTTTAAACTCTGACTGTCGCTTTCTAAAATTAACGAATTCTTTCTTTCTCCTTCCTGCTTAGAAAGAAAACCCAAAAAGTTCAGGCCTGCCACGTCGCTAGACAATAAAACTTTGAAACACTATTACAATCGTGCTCGCGACGAACAATCCGCAGCTGCAACTTTTCACGCCAACATCTTAAGCTACACAAGCGCCCACGGCCTTTGTCTTTCCTGCAACATGTGGAGTAAAAACTGCTTCCGCTAGTTTTGTCCTCTTCTCTAAACATCACTGCTTGGTAAGCACGCCATATGAAGGTGGTATCTCTACTCGAAAACGCTTCATTGACGTCGATTTAACGCTGTCGCGTCGTGCATCTTAAATGGTAAACGTACTTGTGATCTGCAATGTTTTTATCAAAAATAGCATCGGCATCCAGAAGAATCTCGAAGTTAGTTTCAAGCCATTCTAATTGACTTTATATGTGGCTAAATTATTTTTCAAGTTGGTTTGTGCTTCAAATTAACAACAGACTTAGCAGAAGAACTGAAGCATACAGGTGCCGTTTATATTTTTTGAAAACGCTTATAACTAGCGTATCAAGAGGGGTTCGGAGTCTGCACGAGCAATGAAACGGTAAAATTTTGTAAATTAACTAGGGTAATGAACATCATGTTGCTAGAGCTGTTAGATTTTCTGCCAACGTCATTTCCGAGTCACAGTGTTCAAAGACAATACGAGTCGTTTATTTCAAAGAGTATATAGCGAAAGAGTACGCAGTACGAGTGAATTTCTGTCCGGACATTCTATGAGCCGCAATAGTTTCTGGTCCCGAACAGGCTCATATCATTTGCAAAATAATGGTGAGTTTTGAGCAATGCTAAAGCTTGTACTTAAAGTGAGCTTGATTTTGAAGAAGTAACGAGAGAATATGCGGGACACCACTGACGTTTAGTTTGAACAACCGTAAAGGGTGGTAAGCAGTTCGTCTGAGATTGATTGGAGGGTTATATATGGAAGCATATTTTCAAAGCAGCTTTTTTCTTGCGAAATCTTTACGTGAGCAACAAGAAATACACAAGAGTATCCTGAAGATGAAATAGACATATTTCAGCACTGGAACCGCTAATGCAGTGTGTCTGCAGACGTATTGGCAATGATGTCCGTAATAAAAAAAACCTAATCGCGAAAATTTTGATTTTGCACCATACTGGTAAAGACCGGGTGCATTAAAATAAACCAAACATGTTCGCGGCCGTGTCCTCCTATCTCGCTCCAACGTCTGTAACATATACTCCACTCATGTTGGGCGCTACCTTCACATCATTCGCTTGTGAATCAGCACCTTTTGTGTTTTTTTGCCAAATTTCATCAGTACATAAAAACGTGTTTACCGATAGTTCCAGACCGAACTTTACCACAAATACAACATGTCCACCCGTAAACAAAAAGTTTACTAGTACAGCTTCCCCGGTACACTGACAGCTGGCACCGATCACAACTATCAGCCCTTCCGTACCTTTGCACAAAAACACGTCCCTGAACTGCATAAATACTTTCGAAAACAAACAATGGTGTTGTCAGTGCACTTATTTAAATTCCCGCGAGCATTCATGAAGGTGATGTATATTACACAATGAAGTATTGACAGCTTGTTTATGGGCTGAACAATCTGCTAGTAAGATGTTATCGTTTAAAGTAAAATGAGAAGTGAAAACATGGCATGAATTTGGTACGTCGTATGTTTGAGGGGTGTGCCACAGGTGTTAATGAATAAATAATTTCGAATAACCCCCATTAGATCGAAACATCTTTTTAAGATAAAGGACAACACCAGCGTTTTCCATAAAACTGTCTTCTTGTAGAGGTGTAGGGGAGCACCCAATGCTCATTGCCTTTGGCAGAAGCCAGAATCATATATGTGTTTACGCAAGAACGCAAAAAACAAAATTGTTTTAGCAGCCCGTTTTTTGTTTAATTCATTCATGTGTGAACACGCATGTTTCATCAAGTGCTGAAAACAGCGGCTAAGTTAAACATTTTTAGATAATCAGCGAAATTAGCACTGCTCAAATTTCATAATGCTTTACCACATTTAGACGTCGGCTTTGGCCAAACGTTAATGTGATTTATTTTATTTGATTTATTTGAATGTGATTTATTTTATTATTTGTCATGGTATCGTTTTAGAAATTGCTTGTTCGGAGTAATGGAGGAGGTGTTACGGAAAAGGGTATATGTTAATACAAGTAATAGAAGGCACCGAAAACTGGTGTGCAGGTGCAAAAAACAGCCTCACTTAGCGGCCTCCTAATCTCTTCTCATTTCCATCCACGGGGAATGAAGCCCTCTGAACTGTTTTCTTGGTGTAATCTTTGCGTTGTATTTCAACTGACATCTTATATTACCACAATCATCTTTGTTGTAACAAAGGCTTGTGCGTTATGGGTCATTACGAACAGCACCTGTAATATTTTAGGTATATATTGTGTAGGGCTATCGCGGGATCTGCATTTGAGACTGTGGTGCCGAAACAGAAGCTTTGTGATCTAATCGAAGCCCTTTCGTTCAGAAAAAAGCTCGTTAAAACGCGAAGATTTCTCCCATGCAACCTGTTTCAAAATCAAAGACCAAAATATATACTGCTTAAAACGTGTCGGAATGGAGCATCGGACAGTCGTCGAATTTATGTAACAAGATAAACTATGGTTTGATTCCGTCCACGGGAAGCGTTTTTGGAGGTGCTTGATGTGCCATCGTTTATTCTCATCATTGTTTTTTTAATGGTGGCTTTTCTGAAGTGCGATTTAATGCCACATCAAACACTATTAGTCAAACATAGAACAGTTATCTTTTACAAGTGTGTAAAATGAACAACAAATCACTAAGGTCCAGCTCATCAAGAAAGAAGCGTTTTCGGGAAGCGGAATACACTACCAATGCACCACATGAACACAATAGCGAGTAGCCGAACCCTGGTGGGTTTCACTGGTTTGAGTGAAGTAAGTAGATGAATAAAAGTACAAAGCACTGAACGAGAAATTAACATTCCAGATTCTGCTCTGTAAACCACTGCTCAATACTGCCTCTATGTACCACTGCCACGTGAACTTTGCTGTCTATTTGTCGCTTAGCGTGGTGTTGTCTTCTGCTTACTGACTTCACCTGTGGTGTAAGAACTTCTGTTTATCAACAAAATTAAATGAATTAAACGCGTCGATCTTACAAGAAACAGATACTTTAGAAGAGATTTAAATGTGAGTTTTTGACACAAGAAAAAAGTATGCAAGAAAGCCGGAGGGGGCTATGATGTAGGATTATACTTGTCAGCGAAGTGGGCTCCCATATGATAATGCGATAAGAATGTAAATAAACAGCTGCAGCAGGATTAAAATAACCGCATGGTGTGGAGTCTTCTGGATCTTCTTATATTTGACTTCACTGATTTGTTACATACGACGATGCTCGCAGCAGACATACACAAAACACACAAAAATACCTGGGAAGTTCTTCGGCACTAGCTAATAATGTCAACGCAAAAGCGTAGTTGGTTGTTCTGGTCATCTCATGCTAAGCTTTCTGCTCAACTCTGTGGCTGCGGTTGTCACCAGAGAAAAACGTTTTTGGACAGCTGCAGTAACCTTTTCGCCTCCATTTTGTACGTTTCCCCGCACGGGGCACCTTGAGTATTCATGGTGACGGTGAGCAGCGACACCGCGGACACCGAGCTCCCAACATAAGCCGTGTCCAACCGTGGCGAGGTGTTTAAAGGTGAAGGGTAGAAGCCGTAAACGGTGGCCGTCGGAGCCTTGGTCGGAGCCTTGTTGGCCGTCGGAGCCTCCGGCCGATGGGCTCCCTGCCTGTCTACCAGGCAGGGAGCTCCGGGACCTCTTTGACTACCAGGGTAAGGTCAAAAGAGAAAGTACCCCGGTCTCCCTGCTTTTATACTATTCTTTATGGTATTGTCTAAAACCCCCCCAACCGTGATCGGCCCCCTAAAAGGGGCCGCACCGAAGTATCGTTTCCCCCATTGCCATCTTTGACATTTCCTGAACCAGATCATTACTCTCGATTTCTTGTCATGGAGTCCCTCAATCCAACCCACCCTCTTGCATCTCAGTCAGTCTTCTTGATCGCCAAGTATCTTGAAGCGATAATAGGAAAATCGTATAATTGCAAAAAACAAATGTCTGGTGAACTCCTAATTGAAATAAATGACAAGCAGCAGACTGCAAAGCTTCTAGCTCACACTAGACTGGCTGATCTCGACATCAGGGTCACACCCCATCGGAGCCTCAACAGCTCACAGGGTGTGATATCCGAGACAGATCTCTTTAACGAAACGAATAAGGATGTCCTTGCCGGCTTGAAGGATCAGGGCGTCACAGCCGTGAGACGCATCACTATGCGCAGAGACGACAAGGAGATTCCCACCAAGCACATTATCTTGACTTTTGACCGCGCAGTACTCCCACAACACATAAATGCAGGTTTTATCCGTTGCTCCATCCGTCCGTACATCCCGAACCCGCGGCGCTGTTTTAAGTGCCAGCGGTTCGGGCCTGGTACAAACTCTTGCCGTGGCCGAACGACGTGTGCGAAATGCCGGCGCATGATCATCCAAGCGACAATTGTCCATCCGATACCCTGTCTTGTGTGAACTGCGGCGGGCCGCGTGCAGCGTACTCCCGCAAGTGTGAAAAGTTCCAACTGGAAAAAAAGATAATCAACATCAAGGTAACTGAGAACATCACCTTCCCGGAGGCGCTAAAGAGGTTCGCCTCTTTTCCCCTGGGGAGGTACGCTGACGCGGCTCGTCCGGGGGTCGGAGTGGCGTCTAGTGTCCACAGGGACCCAGTTCAGCGAGTCTGATCTGGTCCTGCCCCCGCACCCCGCTGGGTTGCCTCACGCAGCCCAACCCGGCATCACGCCGCGTGCTGAGGCAGCAGCGGTTGTGGTGCAAACCACTACTGTTGGGACCGGTGCCGCTCCCGCCTCCGCCTCCCCGTCCTCCAGTGCGTTGGAGGGTACCGAGGTAATGGATACCATGGGCCCCGCATCGGCTCCCACCGCCACCGCACCGGCCGTGCCACTTTTGGCGTCCCCGACGCCCGCGGCGGTGGCGGCTCAAACGAAGGGCTCCCAAAGGGAGGCCAAGTCCGGGGGGCCCGGTTCGTCGGGCACCCCTCGGACATCCGACGACGAGATGGATGTCGGGCCGTTCCTGCCTGCAACGCAGAGCAAGGAGCGGCCTCCGACGCCCAAGCCAGCAGCAGATAGGCCCAAAAAGCCAAATCCTAGAGTAACAGCCCCGAAAGACACATGAACACACATACACAGACTTCAGTAGCTACTAAATATGCATAATAGGAAGAGAAAATATTACTCAATGGAACTGTAGAGGCCTCATAAAAATCTTGATGATGTCCATGAGATATTGCATTCGAACCAGCCAAGTGTGATGTGTCTTCAGGAGACGCATTTGAATCCCAATCACACAAATTTCTTATGTGTCTTCAGGAGACGCATTTGAATCCCAATCACACAAATTTCTTAAATAGTTACATGGTATTCAGAAAGGATAGGGTTGGCTGCACACACTCTTCGGGCAGTGTAGCCATAATAGCCCGGAAATCCCTAGCATGCCACACTATCGCTTTCAACACCGTCCTTGAGGCTGTAACAAAACACACAATAATTTTTAATAGGTTGATAACGGTATGCTCAATTTACATTCGTCCTGATTATACACTTTCCAGCTCTGACTTCGAGGCGCTGGTCGACCAGCTGCCCGAACCGTACATCCTAACAGGCGACCTTAATGCACACAACTCTATTTGGGGCTCCTCCAGAACGGATGCCCGAGGTCGCCTGATAGAGAAATTTCTTACATCTGCAGGAGCATGCCTTTTCAACAAAAAGCAGCCTACATACCATAACTTACGACATAATACATACTCACATCTCGACTTGGCTATTGGTTCTGCAATTCTCTTTCCATGTGTTGAGTGGGGCGTGGGCACTGACCCATATGGTTGTGACCATTTCCCCACTTCCCTAACATATATAGGTAAAGGCCCATGCAGTCCATCTTCTCATAACAGGTTTAATGAATCAAAAGCAAAGTGGAGTATATTCACAGAAACATGTAAACTACACCACACAACCATAGAACATCTACACTTGAGGAAGCATCCCAACTCATCACGGCACACATCCGCGACACTGCCGAAAAGTCCATTCCCCACGCCTCCAGCGCTCCGCGCAAACAAAGCAGGCCGTGGTGGAATGAGGACTCTAGGCGGGCGCGAGAGGCCCAGAACAAGGCGTAGGGTGTCCTTCGCCGGAACCCCACGTCAGATAACTTCATTTATTTTAAACGGGCAAAGGCTTCTGGGAAGCGAGTGCGTCGTGAGGCAAAAAGGGAGAGTTGGCACACCTTCCTCACTTCCATCAACTCATACACTGACAGGCGAGAAGTATGGACACGAATACGTAAACTAAAAGGACAACAGACACACAGCCTGCCCCTGGTTAGTACAACAGAGGACACACTGGAAGACCAGGCTAACATACTCGCACAACACTTCCAACAAGTGTCTGGTTCAGCGCATTACACCAACACTTTCCTAAAACACAAAACATCCTGTGAGAAGAAGTCCTTGCGAGACATTAATAAGTCGACGTCATCTTATAACACCCCCTTCTCACTGCATGAGCTGAAGATCGCACTTAGTACATGTAAACCTTCCGCTCCAGGCGCAGACAATATTACATACACTACGATCCAACACTTGCACACAGACACACCTGAAACCCTCCTTCACCTCTACAACAAAATATTTCTTTCGGGGCACCTCCCAAGGTCATGGAGGGAGGCCATCGTAGTGGCCTTTCTGAAAGAGGGGAAGGAGCCTTCCTCTCACGCAAGTGATCGTCCCATCGCCCTCACAAGCTGCCTGTGTAAGCTGTTCGAGAAGATGATCAATGGTCTTCTTGACAATGGTCTCCTGGACAGCTGCCAGGCTGGCTTCTGGGCTGGGAGATCCAGCAACGATCAACTGGTTGCGTTGGAATCGTATGTAAAAGATGCCTTTATCCATAATCAGTTTTGCATAACAGTCTTCTTCGATATGGAAAAGGCCTATGACACTGCCTGGCGGTACGGCATCTTGAGTGACCTCAAGTCGTTTGGTGTCTCCGGCAACATGCTGAACACCCTGGCTAGCTACATGTCGGAAAGGACCTTCCGAGTGAGGGTTGGCAGTGCACTTTCCAATGTATACGTGCAGGAAAATGGCGTTCCTCAAGGCGGTGTCCTGAGCTGCACACTATTCATTGTTAAGATGAACTCGCTCCGGAAGGCATTGCCACCATCCATTTCCTGTCCTGTATATGTAGATGACGTCGAAAGATCTTTTAAGTCCTTTACCTTTTCAGTTTGTGAACGCCAAGTCCAGCTTGGAGTGAACCAACTTGCTGGCTGGGCGGACACGAACGGTTTTAAACTGAACCCTGGAAAGAGTACTTGTGTTGTGTTCTCCCGCAAGCGCGGGATTAAGGCAGACCCTGAGATTACCCTTCATCGCGCTTCTATCCCTGTAAAAGAGGAGCACAAGTTTTTAGGTGTCATATTTGATGAAAAACTCACGTTCATTCCACACTTTAAACAACTTAAACATAAAATCCAGAAAACACTAAACATTCTCAAAGTCCTCTCCCACCAGTCCTATGGTACAGACAAAGAACTCCTTCTTCGCGTCTTTACCGCCTTAGTCGGGTCTCGGCTAGACTACGGTAGTGTTTTGTATGGGTCGGCATCAAAAACAGCACTAAAAATACTTGACCCAGTTCTCCATTTGGGCATGCGCCTTGCGTGTGGTGCGTTCCGCTCTAGCCCGGCCTAGAGTCTGTACGCTGAAAGTAACAAACGGTGCCTGGAACATCAACAAATGTACCTAGATTTATTATATGCTTTTAACGTCTCATCATTCAATAACCATCCTTTTAAACCTGTCCTCAACGATACATCTACAACCCAGCTATTCTCAAATCGTCCATCTGTTCCTTTGCCCTACTCTCTGAGGGTGAGAGAGGAAGCTTCGGGTATCTCCTTTGGGTTTTTAGATGTCTGTATATCATCATCATTTTCTGGCGTTATACCACCATGGCAACTGCAGCCTGTTTGTTGTGATGTTTCTTTTATAAAAATAGATGAAAACAGGGTTCCGAGAGCTGCGATTCTGCAGCATTTCTTGTCACTTCACGATAAATATAAATGTGCCGAATTTTATAGCGATGCACCGAAAACTTCAACTACAGTGTCGTGCGCCGCTCATGGTCCCAATTTTATTGCTTACAGAACCATGAGTGTACACACCACTATCTCCTCTGCAGAAGCATATGGCATTTTACTCATCGTTCAGTACATTCTTAAAAACCAAATTTCTAAGTCTGTCATCTTCACAGAATCTTTGAGCGTTGTGCGTGCATTTTCTTCACACACCCAGGAAAAACCACATTGTCAATCTTGTCCTTAACTTCATAATGTCTATATATGCAAATAATTTTCAACTAATCCTGTGCTGTGTTCCAGGCCATGCTTGAATCGCGGGGAATCTCTCAGGGGAGCTGTTCTGTCGCCGTATGTTACTGTAAGAAATTCATCAATAGGGATGGACAAGTAGTGCATGTCCGCATTACAGTATGGGTCAAGCAACCGTCACGTTAAGCGGGCCGCACTTTAATAAATTCGATCATAGCTAGGTTTGCGGGACCAAATATTTCATACGCATGCATGGGTGAAATTGACGGTCCGGTTGAATTGATATTTAGCGTTAAAATGTAGCGATAACAAGAACAAAAACAACCGTGATTGTGGGTCACATTTTTAAGGCCCATCTAAAGAGAACGATAACTTGGCGATGAAGTGGCCGACGGCGCGTGGAGGCGGCTACGCTTGCAAAAATGCCTTATGGGCGTCTATTGAAAATTGTATGGTGAGCTATGGCCGCCTATGGGTATCAATGGTCACCCATAAAAAGGCATAAATTATGACATAGCCAGCCATTGAAGTTTTGATAGATCCTGCACTAAAGACTGTAAACCATACAATTCTCTTTAGACGACTATAGAACATCCTAGTGTGTTTAGTCTATATAGTCAAAGCTATTCAGGTTACTGTAGCCAGCTAAAGAATTATGTATGGTTTTAGCTCTATAGACCAGCCGCGGCAAAGCTCTTTTGGCTGGCTATAGACCATTGTTTTGGTTTACGTCTACAGACTTGAAACCATTCAGCTGTCGTTTGCCAGCTATTGGAAAAAATATGTCCTCAAGCTAAAGAGAGACAGCCACAAGATATCTTTTGGCTGTCTGTGGGCTGTTGTTTACCTCTAACTCTACAGACTCAAAACCATTCATCTGTCTTTGGCCAGCTATTGAAAAGAGTTCGTCCTAAGGCTATAGAGAGAATGTCATAAAAGCTCATTCGGCTGGCTATAGGCCGTTGTTTAGCTTTAAGTCTACAAACTTGGAACCATACTGCTGTCTTCTGCGAGCTATATGAGAGAATTTGCTTTAAAGCTAAAAATAGGCAGCCATAAAAGCTTCTGCGGCTAAGTACAGTACAATATATAACTGTAAACCTTTAGACGCGTGATAAATAGGCAACATTTTGCCGGCATTAAGAAAGCGTTTGGCGCAGAACTTAGAAGCCTGCATCCACAAAGGCTTCTTTAGCTAACTACATAGTAACATAAGGCTCCAAGTCTCCAGCCGCTAATAGAAAAGCGTTAGCCTATAAAGGTATAATTCGAGCAACCCTGCTCGTTTCAATATGACGTATGACGCGAAATTCATATACTCATGATTTACCTAGCTACATTTACAACACAGATTGGATAACGATGATGAGGTTGATCGGCCGGTTATATGAGCGTATTTGTTCAATGAGGTTAGGTACTTATTATACCAACAATACGGGAAAAGTACAATTACAGAAAGCTGCTGATTAACGCTCAAATTCAGGTTGCAACTTTGTATACCTTGCGTTGGCAACGCTTGCAAATGAACGTTGACCGAAAGACGTATAATTTCGGAGAATTATTCTTCTGCTGCTTCTCGCTGCCGCAGTCAAGTGAAAAAGCGGGCTTTCCTGAAAACAGCCCTCGTGGGCTGCGAAAAAACTTTCGCCGCCCACGGTAAGCTCTCTCAGAAATATGGTGGAAGCTGCGAACAACCTCGTTCTTTCTCCCGCTGAGCCCACTTTTAGATTAGTCATTGAGAAAGGGGGAGAGCGACCCACGCCGGACCGAAGGAGGCGCGGTGAGAAAAGTCTGGGAAGCGAGGAAAAGGTAGAGGGGACACCCCTGCTTCCTGTTTTATTTTCTGTTGTTTGTTTGGCATACTTGTTTTGGCGATGGGTACCGAACGACATGGCCGTGGCCAGCGCTGTGTTAGTATTCCAGCGCGCAGCAATGCTAGTGACAGACAGTTTTCCCTGAGTACTGAGAACAGATACAACTTTTTCCAATGAAGAAAACAAAACTTTAAGCGATCTTGTATTTACACAAAGAAATAATTACCAGCTAACAAGTTAGAAAAAGATAGAAAGATGGGCACGTATCTCATCTCCGCACTATTTGCTATCGCGATGGACCTGCGTATACCTGGATGTACTCAGTTAGCCACATTTCGTCTCCTTCCTCATGCCCACGGGCATGGCACGTGTTGCCTGGTGCTGAGAATTCACGACTCGACGGCAATGTGCTCGTGTAGATGGTGTGACGCCAAGCAAATGTGTCGCTTTTCGGTGTCGTAAATTTCGGTGTTTACGGTGAGAGTGTTACGATTATTTCAACATCAACTTCAAGTCATGCGAAATTGGATACCTGCAATACTGTGACAGGAATTTCATCATACGCAAAACTCTAGGGTGAGTGATCTTACGAACTGAAGAGACTCTATTCGAGAAATGCAGGACTTTTTTTGTGTTCACGAATACTTTTCTAAACTACCCTGCACCACATGGGTATTGCAACGTACACAGAAGTGAAGATTTGGCTGGGGTGACGTGACAAAAAGAATTATTTTTTTGCGAACTGAGAAAACGTACAAGCAACTAATTGAGTGAACTTCGAAAAACGTTTTTTTTTATCATTGCATTGTGTGCGACCGTCTTTGTTGTTTTATTGAGAGTGCATTTCCATTTTAGCCACCGTACTTGCAGCTGTGTGCGTTGAGTACTGAGTGTAATGAACGACTTCTGAGTGCTCTCTTTTCTTTGAACTACCTAGCACCTGTAGGTATTTGTATCTCGGAGGGCGTTCGCGAGGAATGTGCCGCGTAGTGTGGGTGTCGAGTGAGTAACCTAAGTGTGAGCCCGAGTGTTGGAATGCGTCTGCTGTGTTTTTCGATCCCCGTATGTAGACAACTCTTTACTGGTGGTGAAGTAGCGTACATAGTAGCCCTTTATGTAAGGAATGGCATGAATAAACCCCCTAATTTTGCTTTCCTTGAATGCCTGTGTCTAAGCCTTTTGTGAATGTAAACTGGCGGAGTGTTTGCAATCGCAACCTCGCACTCCCCCTGTATCGCTGAAGTGTTCACAGAGCATATGTTACAGAATGCAGCTAGGCACACAACCTAAGTGTTGCAGGAGAAGTTCCAGAGATCTGCAAGGCTCTATGCCGGCATGGCAGCGTGCTAATAATTTCTCAGCGGCTGCTGCTGTCGCTGTGTTTCAACTAGTGGTGATTCTCTTTGGGCTGCACCCTATGCAAAAATATTATATGGTCGGCTATTGAAACACCTTCTTATGGTTGTCTTTAGCTATTTGGCGCCAATATCTTAAAACATTTCTATAGCGGTCTTTAGCCATTCCTATCGACGTTTCTATGGGTGTCTTTAGATTTGTCTATACCCATAGCGATATAGAAAGAAGAGCTAAAGACAGCCATAGAACCGGATATAGAAGACGCTAAAGACACCCATGGGGATTTCGATACGAATAGCTAAAGACAACCATAGAACGTGCTATTGAAGAAGCTAAAGACAGCCATAGGAATGTCGATACGAATATCTAAAGACAACCACAGAACTGCCTATAGAAGACGCTAAATACACCCATAGGAATGTCGATACGAATAGCAAAAGACAACCATATAACCGGCTATTGAAGAAGCTAAAGACACCCATAGGAATGTCGATCAATGATCAACATTCCTAAAGTAATGATCAATAACCTCAGGACAGCACAGCAGTTTGAGATAGGTGGCGAGGCAGTGGAAGTGGTAAGCGAATATATCTACTTAGGCCAAGTTGTGACCCCAGACCCCAACCATGAAGCAGAGATAATTAGAAGGATCAGAATGGGGTGGGGTGCATATGGCAGACATTCTCAGATATTGAATAGCAGCCTACCATTGTCGCTGAAGAAGAAAGTGTATGAGAGCTGCATCTTACCGGTACTCACCTACGGGGCAGAAACTTGGAGGCTCACTAAGAGGGTTCAACTTAAATTGAGAACGACTCAGCGGGCAATGGAGCGGAAAATGATAGGTGTAACATTAAGGGACAAGAAGAGAGCGGGGTGGGTCAGGGAGCAAACTGGTGTTGAAGACATATTAGTAGAAATTAAGAAGGAATGGACGTGGGCAGGGCATGTAATGCGAAGGCAAGATAACCGCTGGTCATTAAGGGTAACAGAGTGGATCCCCAGAGAAGGCAAGCGTTGCAGGGGGCGGCAGAAAGTTAGATGGGCAGATGAGATCAAAAAGTTTTCGGGGAAAAACTGGTCGCAGTTGGCACAGGACCCAGGTAATTAAAGAATAATGGGAGAGGCCTTTGCCCTGCAGTGGGCGTAGATAGGCTGATGATGATGATGATGATGAGGAGGAGGAATGTCGATAAGAATAGCTAAAGACAGCCGTAGAACTGGTTATAGAAGAAGTTAAAGACACCCATAGGAATGGCGATAGGAATCGCTAAAGACAGCCATAGAAACGTCTAAGGATTATTGGTCCAAGTAGCTAAAGACGATCATAAAAAGGATTTTGTATAGCCGACCATACAATATTTTTGTATGGGTACCGGGGCTTTGTCCAGTGGGAAGGCTTGTGAAGCATTCAACATAAACCCACCTAAATCTGAAAGGAGCGCGCAATCACGCCCTGCTAGTTTGAGGCGCCCAAATAAATGTTGCATTATTCGCAATCGCAACTACTGAAAAGGGAAGCAAAGGGGGGTAAGTGATGTTCCCTGCATCTGGGCATAATTTTTTGATAGTAGTCGCGCTTTCGTAATGACGGCCTCGCAGCAACCTCCCGCCCCAAAGTGTTCACACAACGAGCGTTTAAAACGGGTCAACAGTGGCGGTGATGGCTCTGGCATTTGAATCACCTCTTTTGTGGGGGTGCTCATTTAGAATATTTAAAATAAAACTTGCAGGTCCGAATGTTCGTGCGAGTGTTTTTTTGTGGTTTTTGTATGTTTTATTTTTGACCGCAGAAATCGTAGAACAGTATTTCTGTTTATTGCTTTTATTGAATATTTTCTTGAAGAACAGCATCAGTTTGGTTGTATTATGGTATAGGGATGTAAGCGGCACTAAAGTGATTCGTAAACACTGAGAATACATGCGAAAATTGAAGTTTGGGGCCTTTAGGTCATCTTTTGAATATGCTGGGAACGTTCAAACGACTATATATTTTGAAGAAAATCAATCGGAAGGTGCAATCCACCTCTCGGAATCCTCGTTGATTTAATATGCCATTTTGTATGACGGTTACAAGAGAACGCTTGGCTTCATTGTACTACTGAGCTGCTCGCCGACGCTCCGAAAGAATCAGACGACCGGCGTTGGTCGGGTCATCCTAATTTCTTTGCTCAGTCAGAACAAAGCCGCCGCGCAATTTTTGTGCGCGTGTAAATGTGGATCTAGATTGTTAGTTTGTCGACAGTACGAAGCTTAGTAAATTCGATGAGGCTAATAGTTAAAATAGTTCCATACAAGCATGCATGCGACGCTTTGCACTCTTTCGCTCAATACGCTCCGCTAAAGCTCTACGCTGCATATGCGTGTATTATAGGAAATGAAATCAATGGTGACGTTTACTGTAGTGAGTGTGGGATCAAAACCTAAGGAAACGGCAAACGGCGATAGCTGTCATGGTTGCTTACCTTTAGGCTACAATAAGGCAACTGCTACAGGTGCTCGAATCACACTGATTCTGTCGTAGCGGAGTAGTTAAAATGACTAATTTTTATACATGTCAAGATGCCGATGACTGGAGTACAAAATATCAATCGCTTCCTTGCAGCTGTGTCAGATATTGCAATTGTAATATAGGGGCTCATAAGGGCAAGAGAGTTAAACCGAAATATGTGCACAACTGTGCAAAAGAACGAGCATAGCACCAGGAATAACGAATGCTAGTCCACAACCACAGGAAAAAGTAGTTACTGATACGATGCGTTCTTCAAGTGTCGTGCTTAACACCCGCAGCATTACACAATCTGCAATTAGCATGATTTCGCAGCAGAAATAAATTACATTTCCCTATGACAGCAGAGGAATCATTTTCAGAAAATTTGAAACGTGTCGGAAACTAGTGTAAATACCTCAATTGTGGCAATTTGTCAGGTAAATAGGCAAGCGGTAGGCCTTGCGCCTCATATGGCCGCCCTCCCGTGCTGCGTGCGTCGCTCCGTTCGGTTGCTGGGCCGTTTGGGTATTCGGGTTTCGGCGACGAGTTTCTTCCTGCACGTTGCGCGCAGCGTTGTTTGCAACAAGAAACGACCAGCGGGCTGATCGTGCGGGTAAATTGGAGGCACGGAAGAGAAAGTAAACGTGTTTACTTATTCAGCGTTCGGATCAGTCGAATGCAAAGAAAACGAATGCTCCTTTTTGTCACAAACTGCAGGCCAGGCCCTCTAGTTTTTATATTCGGGTGGCCGACATGGCGGCCTCCTGGACGTAGGTCGGCCATTTTTGCGGCGCGCTGAAGAATCCGGGGGTCCCCTCGGCACGGTGCTCACTCCCTTTGTTTCGCCCTGCCTGCTAGGAGGACAAAAGCGGGCTGCAACATTCCAGCGGACGTGCAGGTGCAAGGGGTGACTTCACGGTCGCTAGCTGGGATGCGTGCGTGGGATCGCGGCGAGTGGCCGATGGCCCGGGGAGGGGGGAACAGAGGAACAATGGGGAAGACGTCGGAGCAGGTCTACGTGACGGACGGCGGCCGGCGGAGGTTATTTAAGGGAGCGCAGTGGTCGCTTGGGTCAGTCGGCTGGAGATTCTTGAACGTGCTAAGCGGGGAAGGGTCCGGGGGTGACGCGCTTTA
Source organism: Haemaphysalis longicornis (assembly GCF_048455015.1). Lineage (NCBI taxonomy): Eukaryota > Metazoa > Arthropoda > Arachnida > Ixodida > Ixodidae > Haemaphysalis > Haemaphysalis longicornis. The sequence continues at coordinate 98,851,610 of NW_027526233.1, read as the reverse complement.
TCGGAAGTACGTCGCCAGGCTCGCGACGAAAAGACGAACGCCTCGGCTTAGCGCTCGAGTTCGCCCGTCGCCGCGACTACCATTGCCGACAAGCTTCCGCACCCCGGAGCCACGAAACACGTAAGCGGCTGCCCGGCGAGGCCGGCTCAACCTCGCGGTGACTTTCCGTCGTTGAACCTGAGGGTTCTCCTTGCCTTGTAGAGACTTTCTGTGCCACGCCCCTCCTGTCGTATCTTGTTTATTGGCTCGAATTAAGATATCCGCCTCCTCCGGGTTTTTTTCTGGCGTCGCTTGTAGTTAATGGGTTGAGAGTTCTTTTAGATGCGACTGCATCTGATTCACTCCCCTTGTCCCTCCATACGGTGTTGTTGTCCGTCCACACTCCTCCCCCTACACTATAAAAAAGCGAGTTTTAGCTTACCGTTTTTCACGATCCGCTCCGCTCCGACAACAAGCGGGAGCGCCATTGCGCATGCGTGGCGCGCTTGGGCGCCAACGGCATTGGCTCTGGTTGTGGTGAGCGGGCCGCCGGTACCGGAGCGGACGGTAAAAAACGGTCAGCTAAACTACATTCATGGCAGAAACTCTGGCCCTGGTATTTGTTTTTCTTGGAGAGCATTTCAGTTTGATCATTAGCAAATGTCTTTTCAAATCGCGTGCCATCAGCCGCAAAGGGTTCGCACAACATCCGACAGGTGGCGACGAGTGTACTGGCCAGTAGGAAGACGCTGACGAGAGAGCGCTCGTCAGCAGCAATTTGAATGAGTCAACGATATAAGGCGCGTTCATAGCGTCGCATCCTGTGTCGGCTTTGTGGCGCAGTGGTTAGAGCGCCATGTACATTGCGTTCCGCCCACAGGGTCGAGGGATCGGAACCTGGCGCCGGATAGTATTTCTTTTTTTTTTAGTAGGGAGGGGTGCGGAGCGGACTACGGCCGTCAACGCGGGTGACATCGTGAGTTACTGAAATGCTCTGAATTTAAAATTGTAGCACTGGTAACACCACGCTGGAAAGATGGTGCAGAGCCTTTCCTTTACGCAACGACTTAATAAGAGTTTCGTGCAGAAAGGCGCGGGCTTGAATTGGTATAGGAAGTGTTGCCTGATTAACATAGGCCTTTACAAAGGAGGCAAGGATCTATTAGGTCTAGTGAACCTTTACCGAGATCTTTGAGTAATATATAGGTATACTTTTTTAGAACAAACTTGTGAAAGGTTCCCGGACTGAGTAGCTGTTTTAAGGCTTATTTTTGAATTCTTCTATGAAAAGATGGAGCAGGGTTATTGTTTTTATTAGGAGTAGCCATGTATTTATACGCAAGGTAAATACGGACCTTAAACCCCAAATAAACGAACCATAGCTTTTGTATGCCTAATTAGCCTGTTTGTCAGAATTGTCAAAACATGTGCTTCCAAGGTTCTGAACAATTATTGAGACGCTTCCTGACCTTGTCCAAACTTTTAATAGCTCAAGTGGTACACAGCTAACAGTTGTTAAAGTTTAAGCGTTACCAGCAGCAGTGGACGGATGCTGCGCCTAACAGCATTACTGAAATATAAAAACAACAATGTTTAAAACCCCGCACGGTGCACCTTGAGCAATCTTGGTGACGGTATTGGCGATAGCGTGGACCCCGATCCCGCAAACATAAGCTGGAACGAACCGTGGCGATGTGTGGCAAGGTGAAGGGTAGAAACCACAAATGGTGGCCATCAGAGCCAAGGTCAAGGTCTGGCGGATGGGCTCCCTGCCTGTTTACCAGGCAGGGAACTCTGAGACCTCTTCAGCTCTCAGAATAAGGCTTACGAAGGACGTACACTCATCCCCTGCTTTATACTATGGCGTATGATATTTTCTCAACCCCCCTCCAATAATCGGCCTCCCACAAAGGCCGCACCGAAGTACTTGGTAGAGAGAAGGCAGAACATTCCCATAAATATCTTGTAGTTCATTCCACAGGAGACACCCCTGTTGCAAAGAAGTCAATCATTTTTTTGGCCAATTGCATTTAGTTTTTTGTCGGTTCAGACTATGATGCTAAACAGATTTAATCCGGTGACCTACTTGTTCAAGTAAAAAGAAGAGTCAAAGCGAAAACCTCCTGAAAGAGACCACGTTGGCTGACCTGACTTTTCCTGGGACACCTCATAGAACTCGCAACTCCTGTCAAGGTGTCACCTAGGAAAAAGACTAACGGTGTGAGACAGCACTTAAACTTCTTCAGACGCTTCAACCTCAAAGAGGAACTTCTGCCAAACGTATTGTATGCCGAAGAGCAAATGAAATTATCCCAACAGAGCATCTTCTCCTAACATTTGATTTCACAACCCCACCCGAAAAGGTCACAGTGGGCTTCCTAAGCTGCAATGTGCGAACATATGTCCCAAATCCAAGGCGATGCTTGAAGGGGACAAAGAAATGAATATGGAACTGTATTGCGTCGAGGAAAGATGACTTGTCCTAAATGGCAAGAGACTGATCATTCGTCGGATGACTGTCAAAAGAGCACACTGAAATTCCCGAATCGCAGTGGCCCACACGCTGCTTATTTGTGAACCTGCCCCAAATTGAAAGCAGAAAAATAAATTCTACAGATGAAAGTAACAGAAATCATCACCTTTACTGAGGCACGCCAAAAGCACAGGCTAATTTTGGCCACGTCCTTAGCAGACGATTCCCGCCGGTGGCTGGAACGGCGTTTGGTAAGTACAGCGGCACCGTCCATCCTTGATGCTGATGTGTTGCTGTCCCAGCCCCTGGCCGAGCAGCTACCCGCTGCCCCACTGCCTCTAGAGGCTGCGGGGGCCCCGTCTCTTGCCGGACTGCCTTCGGTAGTCCAGAGTTGCAATGAATGGATCAGTGTGGCGACTCCAGGAAATGTGGTGATTATTATCACCACTGGCTGCTCTCTCGCTCTCACTGTTTCTCTCCACCGGCCCTAAGGACACCTGAGGGCACGGAGGAGATGTACATGAGCGGGACCACAGCAGCACCTATACAAGCCCCACCAGCTGCCCCGCCCGCGGCGCTGGCGGCTGGAAGCAAATGCACCCGAAATGGCGCCAAGTCCTCTGGGTCTGGTCCGTAGTACACCTCCCGAACATCTGATGAAGAAATGGACGTCGGACCGTTCCTGCCAATACAAAACCCAAAGAAACCCGCTCCAAGAATACCATCCCCGATAGACAAAACATGCAGCCACGCACAGGTTACCGTAGCTCTAAATGTACATAATGGGAACAGAAAATATCATCCAGTAAAACTGCAGAGGCCTCCTTGCATTGCATTCCAATATTGCATTCCAATCAGCCAAGTGTGATGTGACGAGAAGAAACACATTTAAACACCAAACGCACAAATCTCTTGGATAGTTACATGGTTTTTAAGAAGGACAGGGATGGTGGCGGTACATCTTCAGGTGGTGTGGCCATGATTGCCCGAAAATTATTGTCATGTCACCATATCCAATTACAGACTGTCTTTGAGGCTATAGCCGTTAGAACCATAATTTTCAGTGGGCTAATAACAGTCTGCTCCATCTATATCTCTCGTGATTTCCAGCCTTAAGCTCCGATTTTGAGGGCCATGTGGATCAGCTACCCGAACATTTCATTCTTCTAGGTGACCTCAATACACGCAACACTCTTTGGGGCTCTCTCCTCATGGATGCCCGAGGTTTCCTAATCGAAAAATCTCTAACATCTTCAGTCGCATGCCTATTTAACAAAAACAAGCCTTGATACCACATTATATTATACAACACTTATTCAAACCTTGATTTGGCTATTGGCTCTGCAGTACACTTTCCATCGCTTGAGTGGGATTATGGCACTAACCCATATGGAAGTGACCACTTCCCTACCTCACTAACATACATAGGTAAAGGCCTTTACAGTTCACCTTCCCATTGCAAGTTTATAGAAGCAAGAGCAAACGGGAACACATTCACAGAGACATCGCAACTACAATACACATACATAACACACACAGGTGTGGAGAAGGCAACCCAGCTCGTCACGGTGGACATTTTCGTCGCGGCCGAAAAATCAATTCCCCAGGCCTCTGTGGTCCCGCGCCACCCGAGAAGGCCCTGGTAGAATGACGACTGCAGGGGTGGTCGGGAGGCCTAGAACAAAGCGTGGGGCATCCTTCGTAGATAGCCAACAAGTTTTATCCTCATTGCTTTCAAAAGAGCAAAGTCATTAGGTAAGCGTGTGCGCCGTTAGGCAAAAAGGGATAGCTGGAGTGCATTTCAAACATCCAAAAATTTATACACAGGCACCCACAAGATACGGACACGAATGCGTAAATTAAAAGGACAACACACACAGTCTTCCCCTGGTTACCACGACAGGGGACACACCGGAAGTTCACGCTAACACACGTGCACAACACTACCAACACGTGTAAAGTTCTGCACACTACACAAACAATTTCTTGCAACACAAAACATCAGCCGAAAAGAAGCCTATACGTGACAAGAACAAGTGAAAACTCTGCATACAACTCTAAATTTACACTCCATGGGCTGGACATTTCTCTTTCCAGTTGTAAGCATTCAGCTCCAGGCGCAGACAACATTGCATAGTCTATGATTCAACACATACACGCAGACACTCTTGACATACTACTACAAATATACAACCATATATGGCTTCCTGGGCACGTTTTAAGGACTTGGAGGGAGGCCATAATGGCGCCTTTTCTGAAAGGAGGGAAGTACCCTTCTTCTCCCACAAGCTATAGACCAATTGCCATGACATGACAAGCTGCCTGTGGAAGCTTTTCGAGAAGATGATTAACCGGAGGCTTATGTACTTTGTTGAGTACAATGGTCTTTTCGAGAGCTGCCCTGCGGGCTTCCGGGTAGGGCGGTCCACAAATGATCAGCTTGTTGCATTAGAATCATACATTAAAGATGCCTTAATACACAAACAGTATTGCAAGACTGAATGTTTTGCGTCGAAAAAGCGGATGATACGGCATGGCGATACGTAATTCTTGCAGGCTTGCAGACATGCTGATCGTATGGTGTAACAGGTACATGCTGAACTTTCTTGATAGTTATTTGTCCAAACGGACATTTTGTGTCAGAGTCGGGTCGGCCCGGTCAAGATTTCACCTGTAGCTAAATGGCAAGCCTCCAGGAGGAGTTTTGAGATGCACGCTGTTTATCATCAAGATGAATTCGCTTCGTAAAGCAGTGCGTCCGTCGATCTCCTGTTTAGTGCATGTGGAGGTTGTACAAATATCATTTAAATATTGTACGATATCCATCTATGAACGTAAACGTCAAGTCCAGCTGCGGGTAAAGAAACTTTCTTGTTGGGCAGAGGAAAATGATTTCAAACTTCATCCCGCGAAAGGTTCCTGTGTAGTACTATCAAGGAGACGCGGAGCAAGGCCTGATCATCAAATAAATCTCAATGGTGACCCAATTCCTTCTAAAAAGGAACACACGTTTTTGGGTGTCGTGATGTACAAAAAGTTCACATTCATCTCACAATCAAGACTTTTCACCGCAATGTCTAAAAACATTGAATATTCGGAAAGTCCTATCTCACCAATCATACGGGGCAAATAAACAACTCCTGCTGCGCCTTTATACCGCCTAGAAGGGTCTCGTTTATATTATGGAAGTGTTTTCTACAGGTCGGTCACAAAAACTGCGCTAAAAATGCTCGACCCAGTGCTGCACTTGGGTCTTCGAATCTTGTTGGTGCTTTCTGTACAAGCCCTGGCCAAAGCCTGTATGTGGAATGTGACAAATGTTGTTTGGAGTGCCAGCGAACTTATGTTGATCTTTTATATACTTGTAAAATATCATCAACCGACAACCATCTTTGCAAACCTGTTTTTATGAATACATCAACATGCAGCTCTTTTTAAATCGCCCAACCTTTTCTTTTCCCTTCTAACAGAGAGTGAGAGAGGAGGCGGCTATACCTAATGTCTCTATTTCAAACACATTCAAATCATCTTGCATTGAGGTTATAACCCAATGGCACCTTCGCACTGCGTCGTGTGACTTGTCTTTCATCCAACTTTATCGAAATCGTGTACCGAGAAATGCGATTCTGCGCATTTTCTGTCACTGAAGGAGAAAACCAATGTACACAATTTTTTAGCGACGCCTCCGAAACTGCCTCCGCGGTGTCATGTGCTGCGCGTCGACCCAATTTTAAAGCTTCTGAATCCATGATTGTAACAGGTAGCATATTCAGATCAGAGGCTTATGGTACCTTTTTTGCTGTGAATCACGTTGTGAAATGTCGTATTCCAAAATCCGTCGTTTACACTGATTCACTAAGTGTCGTAAGGGCGTTATCATCTCGAAATAAATACACTAATTACACCATCAAACTTGTTTTTAGGACAATTATGTCGGTATATTGCGGAAACCTTGCGGTGACTGTCTTTTGGGTCCCAGGCCACTCAGAGATCGCTGGAAATCAGACGGCAGATGAAATGTCCGCTGCTCCACTCACACAGTGCACATAACAACAGTACCCTACACCGACCTAAAACCACAAATAACACAACGATTACGTGAACGATGGCAAAAACTTTGGAGTGAAGAGAGAGACAACAAGCTGCACATTGTACTGCTGAGCACGAAGCCGGCGGTTCGATTCCCGGCCACGGCGGCTGCTTTTTTGATAGAAGCGAAAAGCAAAACCGGCCATGTGTACAAGATTTTGACGCACGTTAAAGATCCTCAGGTGGTCAAAATTATTCCGGAGCCCTCCAATAATGCGCGCCCCATCGCCAGCGTTGCTTCGGCGCGTTAAACCCTACAATCAGTCAATCATCAACCTACACACTGTAAAACCCCACTTGAGATAATGCGCAACCGATTCACACAACCGACACACAGAGGTGGCCTTGGCAAGGTTACGGGTAGGACACACACATGTAACACACTGCCATCTGTTGACTGGATTCCCAAGACCCATGTGTATCGGGAGTGGAGAGGGCCTATCCGTAATCCACATACTCATTCAATATAAGCCACTTGACAATACACGACGGAAACACTTCCCACAAATATATAAACGACATATTCCACAACAGCCATCACACTTATTAGGAGACGAGCCCATGTTTTCAATCAAACGTTCTTTTGAGTTTCTTTCCGACGTAAAATGTTTACATGTTTTTTCCTTATCACACAGGTTGACAACCTGGCTAATTACACAGTCTTGTTCATTACGTTGTGTTTTACTTTGCTTATTTTTACGACAATGTTTCACTTTCACTTTCATGTCGCTCTGATGAAATCACTTTTGTTTGGCGCTCTTTGCCCTTAGATGGCCGTGCGCCATTAAAATCCAAACATCATTGTCAACAAAATAAAGAAAGCAGCCCTACAATTTAATTGTCACTTCAGCCGTCAAATACCACTTTGACGTGGGCACGACGCATTGTTAAATTTTTATTTGTTGCGTACAATTCAGCAGAATGACGTCGGTAAAAAATTAAGTGGTACATTGTCTCTTTTTCAGAAGTGCTCATGCGAAAACTTTTTTTCGCAAGGAATTTTCTATAACGAGCTCAAAAATGCAATGCATGGCTCCCTACTTAACATAATTAGAATACTAATAATAATCTTTCTTACAGGAAAAGGACACATTACATTCCAGCCCACTTAAGCAACATGGAAGAAACTTGCTGTGGCATTTTAGTGAAGCATGAGAGATTCAATATTATGAAATCTTTTATCGTCGCACAGTTTTTGCCACTGTTCATTGAAGAGGCTTGAACATGTCGTTGAAATATTAGAGGTGGCACTGCAAAATAAAGAAGGGTCAATATTATTTACACACTTAAAGGTCAGTAGGAAAGGAAGGATCGCAATAACATTTATTTAAGAGCAAAATAACTAATAAAAGCCTTCTGTGTTATAGCTGCTCGATCATGTAAAATAGAAAGTAACATTTTTATTTGTTCAGGCAGGATGCAAATTATAAGTCGAGTACGATGAAGAAAAGTGTAAGCCTGTTGGAGAGAAAGTGAGTTGACCTAATGAGGCCCACTTATAATATGGATAGAAAACTGTGTCAGTTTCTGTATCTGTGTGCGTGTACAACTATTGGCCTGTTTAAAATTTCACAAGTGTCCTACGGTTGGTCCGCATCATCACTTTTCAGGAGGCCTAGCCGAAAGTTTATTACATGCCAACTATGTTTAATTCGTGCCAACTTCACCAAAATTCGAGCTTTCTGGAAGACATATATAAGAGACATGGAAAATTTAGATGACATATCGTCGCATATTCCTTTTAATTATAAAGTCGTGTGACAAACGGTTGTTTTAACGTTAATACTAATGCTAATTGGTAACTGTTGGCGGAATTATAATTTTTTTCAATCTTACAAGCTAAGTGCGGGTGGGACCCACATGTTTGTGGGAAATTATTAGTGGCAAGAAAAATTGATCTACCTTTAGTTTTATGGCAGGAGAATATATGCAAACACAGCAATAGCGGAAACACTCACCGCAAAAATGTGTGACGAAGGCATGCGTGCCCTTGGTATATCTCAACAATCGCTTCTTTAAGAAAGTGTAAAATTTATTTTAGCAAATTAAACTGCGTCAGTTCCTATTCTGACTACACATTTATCGACATTCGTCAAACATAAAAATCCTAATCTTCTCTTCGATGTAAATATCTACAGCCCTCCGACGGCCGCGCAGGGTGAGATAGACCGCCTCTTCAGAACGGTTCAACGGTCATGATTTGGTAATAACAGGAGATCTTAATGCGCAACATACAGCTTGCGGCTATCATAGGGGCAACAAAAAAGGACAGCGATTTTACAAGGACATACGATGTAATTGCTTGCACTTGTGCAATGCCCAGAAACTCCGACCCGGCTCCGAAATAGTGTCTCTCGATGCACTTCGCGGAATGGGTTTTAACAGCTGGAGTTAATGATGTCAAACGGGAATGTGTTTTCGAAATGCTGGACAGTAACCATTACGTTATTCTATTGCAACTTTAGCCCTATCGCTATCAATCACAAAAAATTAGAACTACCCTCTAGCCGACTAGAGGAAACTAGGTGAATTGGCAACAACCAGTCCCATTAAAAAAATGTAATAATAGACAAAGTGAATGTTAGAAATTGTGCAAAAACAAACAAAAGATTTGGTCAACTCGAAAGATTGTTCCGATGTAGATGCGGACCATTCGCACCGGTGGGAGGACCGCACAGGGCTAACTGAGCGGGGAAATGCAGTCAGCAAATTGCAAAATACTTTTGAGGTTAGCTGAATTAACGCAGGAAGCAGCTGACTGCGATATTACCCTAAGCTAACAAAACTAAACTCAGTGCTCTACGCAAATGCCGGGTAAACTGTACGCCCCTAGAACGCGTCACCTCCTACGATCCCTTGTGGGAAACAAGGCATCTAAATCCGGCACAGACCATCAGTTAGAGCGACTTCTTCATAAAAACCCCGGAACAACACGCAGCTCCTTGATGAGCTACACAAGCTCTGTAAAGAGAACACCCAACCTACTCTTCCTCGCCCACCGTACAATGCCACTTCTAACCCGTAACTGGACTCCCCTTTACCCTTACCGAAGTAAAAGCCGTCGCACGAAACCTCTACCGGAATACTACACCGAGAAACGACAAATTGCGCATAGGCTCCTCCGCAATCTCGACTGAAGCATAAAAAGACGTTTTAGACTGCATAAATAACAATTTGGTAAAGAAGCAAATTCCTCCTCAGTGGAACCATGCAGATGAAACATTAATTCGTTAACGTGGAAAGCCATTCGCAACAGCAAAATTGAGACGCATTTCACTTACATCCTGCAAAGGAAAATTGTTGTAACATAAGGCCGCAAAGTGTCTCCCCCCATGCATTGAAGGACATGACCTTTGTCCCAACACCATGTGTGGCTTTCACTCACACCTATTGACTCATGACGTACTTATTCAAATCAAAGACCCTCTTGACCGTCTTCCCAAGAATAATAAGCGGAGCCTCCTAGCTCCAGTCATACGGGGTGCTTTCAATAACATAAGTCGCCCCGGTATCCTTCAGGGACCTTCATCCGTCGATTGCGCCCAGATAGTGTGCAATTACGTATCAGCCTTGCGCAGTGAACGCACCGCCACCATGAGAAACGGATAATTGTGGTCTGCCCATTTGAAGACTATCGCTCGTGGTACTTCCCAGGGCTCAATCACCTCGACACTTTCGTTCAAACTTGCCATGAAGGACACACCACCATTGCTACAAGATATTCCCCACCTTTGGTAAACCATCTCCGTAGATGATCTCATTTTGTGAACCCCTAGAGCATCCATGGGTGATGTGACAAGAAACACATCAAGCCGATTTAGACAAAGCGCGAGGATAGCTTCGATAACGAGGCCTTGAAGGTGCCGGAAAATCGGCGCGGGTGACACTTAGCGCTGCTACGCCGAAACAAAACAATTCCACCGTACCGGACCTGGACTTTTTTATAAATGAGTAACCCGCGCTAACTGCGCCGCACTTGAGAATTCTGGGACTTCCGGCCTCCAAAAACGGCACTCGGTTGAACACAACCTCTCCCTCTCAGAAGACTGACAACCAGGTGACACACGTAACTAAGCATGTCGGACATCGGCATTAGATTCTCAAGAAATCTGACATGCTCAAAATATTTAAAGCAGCACTTATATGTAGAATCAACTAGAGAGCACCATACTCGGGCCTAAAACAAATAAAAAATCCGGATACTACAATCAATCGCCAAGCGTACAAAACTGCACCCTGGCTGCCGTCGAAGACGTGGACATCCCAAATATTACAATGAGGTGTACATAACAGTTACAATAATTGCGGGAAGCGCACCACACCTGTAAGATAGACTGCTCGAAGAAATAAACATGGGATGCGCTACTATACCCCCTTAGGGTATGCGACTCTAACGATCAAATATCAAAAAACAAGCACGGCTTTGAAGATTCGCAGCACGTACGAGTGTTTCGACTACAAAGATATATTCAGCCAGAGTTCAAGGAGGCCAGATGAATTGCCCGCGCACGAGCTATGTCATCATGGAATATAAACATCCCAAATACATGTTAGGTGGAGACATATCCTTATACGCACCATCCCACCACGTAACATGTGTACTGCATGTACGGGTACAATAAATAACATCCTCCACAGTAAATACCACAGCGATTAACACTGCCGAAGAAGCCGCCTTTGCACACGCCATCACTACTACCCAAAACTCAGTCCCCTGACTCACACACAATCAGGCAGCTTAAAGAAAGTACATACAACATCACATTTTTAAAACGGCCCATCATCTACCTTTACCAACACCGAGCATTCTCGAAGTTTATATATTTTGAGTGCCAGGACACAAAGCTTTTCCTTGGACTGATGCGGCTCACGCCACTGAGAGCGCTTTTACACATCGAGTCACTTTTCTCCCGTGGCAGTAACAACCTCTTTCTCATAAACCGAAACCTGTCTAAAGCTACTTCAATATCTTGGCGGAAGCCCCACACAAATGGCTAATTTTGCCCCGTCTGCAACACCAATTCATAGGGGATGAAGCGACACCGTTCAGACGACTACAATTGTGCACATATCCGTACCGCACAATTCGTGCCATTTATCCAACAGACTATCAAGCCACCTGAAGCTACTTCCCAGCGGCCGGTACCATATACTTTCACGTCTGGGAGTGCCAGAGAACATGGGACCTGATACGAATGCTTGATCCCTCTGTAAAAAAGAGAAGAGCCCAAGGCCCGCAACTTCGCGGTGGTATAATGTTGCTTCTATTTTACAAGATGGCGATGCAACGAAGACGAAGCCGCTGGAATAGAGCTGTTAAGGCGTGACGATGGGCACAGAAGATGATGATCGCATCGGTGCCGCGATTACGTTTTTTTACGTTTCTACCTTTTCCGCTGGCCAAAAAGAAGCCGTAATCGTTCCGCGTTCAGTATGTGCCTTAACTTCGTTCTTGTCAGATCCTCTGAGGTCGGAACGCGTGGGCCGTGGCTATAGAAGGACTGTTTCCTGAGCACCTTCCGGGTGTTTCTGTGAAGATTATGCAGCCAGACGGACAATTGGAGCCGATCTTTGGCGTTTCGGAACTACGATGCGAGCTGGTCAGGTATTTCCACTGAGGCCTGTAGACAGTGTCCTAGAGGCGACCACTCCTGTCCCAAGCTCAGTGCTCTGGATATCAGGTATTTCTTGAGTGGTGTATTCCAATTCTGCGAACGCTGCCTGCCGCATACTATCTTTGTTCCATTGTGTTGTCGACGTCGTTTCGTGGCAATCTTCATTGCATGTCTCACAAAATAACAAGATGCCATTATTTAGTTTGCTAAGTCGGTTTGTTTCTCGTTACAAACAGTTGTGTGTAGTATTGCCATTTCAGATCTCCAAATGGCGCATTCGTGGTGTACTGCTCGATATGTTCGCAATACGGAGATTTTTCTGGTGTCGTAGTATCGGATGAACAGCCACCTGTCCTGTTTGTGGTCTTCTCGGAGGACCCTTTTATTGTGTTTTACAGTAAGTCGTCCTCAGTTTGAAGGGCAAACTTAGGCAATGAGTGTGTCGCATTCTGAAGCGGCATCAAGCGGAGTTGACATCAAGCAGGTTTGTTCATCATAGGTCTTTAAATAAGAGGGCATGAAGTACTGTTCTCTCAAGGTAAAAAAAACTCCTTAAAGTTTTTGATGAGTTCAATGTCTCGGTGATCAGGCATGACTTCATGGTGTTGGGTTTTCTGCCTTTCATCGGCCCAAAGGTATAATCGGCACATGACACGCGGAACTTCGTCTTTAGAATCATATTTGCTTGCAAATTCGTGATATAAGTCTTCAATGTCAACAAACGGTTCACCTTTGTCATTCAAAAATCTCAATCCAACTGTAGTTTTTTCTATATCGTGCTGAAAACTGTTCAACCCATCGTATACATCCCCTGTCATTACAGAGAAGTCTAGGGCTGCTTTTGAGTGTCCGCATATTTTTTGAGCATTTACCCATGTCTTTTCTCTTGTGCCCTTCAGTTCATGATGAACACGCAGTAGTCTCAAGAATACTCTTTTCGTACTCTAAAGGTACAGCTTCTTCCAATGCTCCATAGGCTGCGCCGTTCTCGTCCCCGATTAGAAAACGTTGTCTCAAGCCGTCGGGGAAAATCGTCACAGATCAAGTGTCATCGTCGTCTCGTGCGCCGATCACGGGGTTCCGATTTGTGTAGCAGCACCGGTTCTGACCATCTCAGCGGTTCGTCACCGGCATCGAGGGGTCTCCCTTCTAACAGGCCTAAGTTCCGATAACCCCGATTCGGTGGAAGACCTCCATCCCGGGTTTTTTGGCACCAAAATGTAAAACAGCAAGAGAGACCAAGGGCCACGACGTCCGAGAGTTGCGATGGTGCTTGTATTTTGCGAAATGGCGATGCAACGAAGACGAAGCAGCTCGAGCTTCCGCTGTTCAAGCGAGGTTACTAGCACCGTTGATAATAATCACGTCGGTTCCGGGATGATGATTTTAAAGTTTCTACACCCTCCATAGCACAGTGGTCAGCTCGGTAGACCAGCAACGTCCGTACATTCCAGCTTGACCCGGTAAAACGGACCCTACCAACTAGTCGCACCGAGGGAATGCTGGAGTAGGGATCCACTCCACTGGGCGGGAGCCCTACCAACTGAGCATGTTGTTCTCAATAACGATTTTATTCATTCAATATTGAGTCTGACACATTTCAGCTGAAGAGTAGTTCTTGTGCTTTAAAAAGAACGCAGAAGTTGATTTTCCGAAAGATCGTGCTGCAACTGCAAAAATCTGTATCTTTCCACAAATACTCTCCAATTACATCAGCCTGCATAATCATATACTATTCGGAGAATCGCAGTATCCCCTACGGCACTATAATATTGGTCTATTGTTACGTGTACCTCTAAATGCACAATAGAGATGACCGACCTTGTTTTCCTTTCTACTGCGACTTTTTGTGTTTTCTCGTGTCCTGCAAAAGATTAAGTTCGCAGTGCTTGCAGCAAAAGCATTAGGTATTTTGTGCAGTAGGCATGGACGTTCCAACGGGGAATAAAATGTCCGGGATTTTCAAAAACTGCGGTCACCACGAAGCGACTGGATATTGTGCTCCTGGAAAAAATTAAGGAACAGAATAAACAAGCTCCAGCAATAAGCAGAACATATTACGGGACGGGGGTAGTCGGAGAAAAGATGGAGGAGTGTATGATGGTTCGTTCACTGCTTGCTCCTCCGTTGGTTGGGGTACCTCCAATGCTCATATCTCACAATGCATTATTTATGTTTCTCTCAATACAAAGGCGATAATGTCACCAGCAAAAAATCGTTTCCTTAAAATTTAAAACTGTCTTGACCATTACCCTGGCAGGAGCAATTAAGGTTCTACCCAGTTCTGACCTCTCTCGGAAATCATTAGGGCGAAGGCACGTGAGCCAGGGGCATGCATCGGCGGCCTGCAGATGTGAAAACCGCGGCGCACTCAGCCAATTGTTAACACCTAAGCTACGGCCTGGATCAAGCGTGAGAACCGGAAAATACTGTCACGGAGGCGTGGAGAAGCTTTGACCGCCTTGGGAGCACCATAGCGCGCTTCGAGCTCACAGGACAGTGGATCTGCTCAACATCATCTTCGCACTTAGTGGCCCGTTAACAGCGCCAATTATTTTGACGACCTCATCTCTGATTACCAACGATTTCAAGATGACGCAAGGCATCGACTGACACTGATATTGACGAAGGCATGTGATATTTTACCGGCTTGTCAAACTTTGAAGTAATCGATTGGCGGGAGGCCGCTATGTTTTTGCATGATCACCGAGATTAGACCTAGCGCCACACCGGTCGAAGTTTGCTCAACCTCATAAGATAGCACGTTTATAATCTGAAACGGAGCCGCCCATTTCGTATACTAGATATTTCGGCAGAATGAAGGTGCAAGTGGAGGGAGAAGACTTCTTGCAGGAGACAATGAAGAAGGCGGGATAGAAAATCGTGGGTGACTGACACGCCCGTACTGAACGATGTGAGACCACGTCGAGAACGGGCGAGGAATCTACCGCGGCAAGCAAAGCGGCGATTATTGCAAAAAGAACGAGATCATCAGCAATCGAAGCTGGGAAAATGCCAGCGTTACCGAGGTACAATATGTAATTTTAATTATAAAATTGGAAACAACTTGCTCACCAGAACACACCGCTTTAAATACTTAGGAGTGACTGTTACCAACGATATGGGGTAGCACACCCATGTTGAGGAGGTGTGTTGAAAGCCTGTAAAATGTTATTTTACTTCAGGAAAAAACTGAAATACGTTCCTATAGATGTTAAAATGCTTGCATATAAGACATCTGTTCGCCCTATTTTGGAGTATGCGTCTTCCGTATGGTGTCCCCCTCAGCAGTCACTGAGTGATAAACTAGAAAAAATTCGAAGTGTAGCAGTGCACTTCATTTGCTCACGCTACCGCAGGACAGAATCTGTCACAAATTTGCTGAAATTATGTAAGCTAGGACTCCTGCATGTGCGCCGCGAAAAGCAATGGTTGAAGTTCCTATTTCAAATGATAAAACACGAAGTAAAAATAAATAAAGACGCATACACGCAACCCGCACCCTAACGGGGTGTTCGGTTGAACCATATTAGCCTCACAAGGCCTTTTTGTGCGCGTGTAAACGTGATTAAAAATTAGTTTTTTCGTTATACTACAGATGTGTGGAATAGACATTCAGAGTAGGCTTTTAGTAGTTCTAATGTCAAAGAGTTTGAGTGTTCGAAAGAATTGTTTTACCGGGAACACGAAACCTAGGGTATGTTATGCCATTGTGTATTGTTTCCTTCGTTGTACTCCTCCATGTAATGACCCTCAAGTGAGGGTTAGAGTATCGATCAATAAAATAAAATATCAAGATTGTCATGAGGCCGAGAGGCGAAATCAACGTGGCTAAGTTAAGCCTGGTCAAAGTGACCGCGGCCGTTCACGCCAGAGCAGGGGCTGCCAAGGCAGCCGAACACGAGACACCATGTGCGGAAATGCGCAGCAGAGCACCGTCGTCATCTGCTCGAAAGAAGAAGAAAAAACAGCCGCTAAAGCCAAGTCAAAGAGACCGGCGTTAGACGTTTGATGTAAGAAGTGTTAGCCTGCAGAACTGACCCGCAAGACAAGATTAAGATAATCATCAGGGTAATCCATACGAACCAAACCCCAACGACATCGAAAAAAGATCCGCGGTCATCGTCGTCTTCAAGGGAACAAAGGTACCGAACTACGTGAGATACAGATTGGCGCTGTTCAGATGCTCGTTGTACTACATGAAAATGGGTGTCTGCTTCTAATGTTGGCGGCTAGACCACCGAAGGACGTGTGCCCCAACCAGAGCGAGAAGCGCTGTCCGGGCTGCGACAAGTTTGCACCGGGGTAAGAATACCCATGCCAGCTGAAATGCAATCTATGCGGAGGAGAACACATGACGGGCGACCGGGCGCCAAGACAAGCTTCAAAACGGCCTACGTGGTCAAACAAGATCGCGACAGTGGAACCTCGCTTTCGAAGAAGAGTAGCAGCTGCCGCTAAAACAATATTTACAAAAATAACTCCGCACACAAGACGCGGTCCCCCTCCAGGGGCAGCTTGGAATCGAGAGGCAGATGACCTTCGAGCGGCGGCATTCTACGGTGACAGAGCCGCAGTCTCAGCGCCACGCGCTAGAGAAAGTCTTCGTCGAGAGAGGGTGCGAGCTGGAAAGACAAGTGCAGGGAAACAAAGAGGAGCGGCGAAAAAAGATGCCAAGGAACGCCAAGAAAAGCAGAGCAAAGAAAATGACAGAGTGGAAGCGCTTAGACAAGAGAAGGGAGAACTACGTAGAATGCTGTATGGGATAAAAAAATTATACAGATCATGTCGAAACATCAGGACGGGGAGGCAACCCCGAATGCCCGGCTCGCAGTGATGGCGGAACCCCCGCCGAAAGAGCAGCCAATCGAGATACCGAGTGATGCCCGAGAACCCAGAGGACCGGCCATAAAGAAGAGAACAACCGAAAAGCGCGGCACCAAGCATATTAGTAGCACCAACCCCGCAGGAAGAAAGACTGAGCGGCGAGACATTGAGGATACAATGATGGACGACACGTCGAGCAAGTTTCAAGCGAAACTGGAACAGATGTTCGAGTCGATAAAGGCGGGAACAGCAGAAAAGAGCAGTATGGACCACCACGAGGAGTTCCTGAAAATAGCGGGCGCTATCGAACAGCTACAGCGCTAAATGGCAGCAGTTATTGATAATCACGACTCGAGCGACGCCGGGCAGGGAGGGCAAACAAAGTTAACGGTATAAACGTAGACGCAGAACCCACAGTCGTCGTCTGGCATTAGAACTGCTGCGGCATGTACAAAAGTGCGCCCTACGACTGCTACACGTCGAGAAAACCAACAGGAAACCAGCTGTTCTCTGACTACAGGAAACACTGGCGACTCGCCGGCTATTTCACGGCAACAGAGCGATGAGGTGCAACAGGGTAGAGTGCATCATAAAGCAAAGGGGCACACAGTGCTGGACAGAAAAAAAACCTTATACTGAGCTTGTCGTTAGCCTGAGAAATTGTTGTTTGTTATTCTGAGCCCAACGATGACCGAGGCGGCCCTTGAAATCAGGGAGGTCTGTATCTACGTGCTGTGGGATACCAGTGCTTCTCTACACTGCTCAGCTTTGGTAATAGAGATTTTGGGGGCACACCCAAGGAATCTGAGGTAGGGTGGCTGCGGCTGTGCAGACGGTGAAGTTCTGGTAAGGGACTCTGTGTTGGGGGGATTAGGTACACGCGGTTTGGGTGTAGATATGTGCTTGTATCCACAGCGGTGGTGGTGCAGCGGTGGCGTAGAGGTAAAGCATCCGCCTCACGTGCAGAAGGACCGTAGCTCGAATCCCGGTGCCGGACAATTCCCCCCCAGATTTAAAGAAAAGAAAAAAAACAAAAAAAAAATTCCCCCGCATTTCCCCGAGGGGGAGAATGTGAAAGTGCGAATGCACGGTTGTCGGCCCGCTTGCGGCGCTTGCGCTCGGCCCCCGCAGCCCACCGCCTCGCCGCCTTCTCTTCCATCGGGTTTGTAGTATCACGTGTACACCACGCAGTTATCAAGCCGCTATAACGCCGCTGAGTCGCCAACGCACGCCGCTGACGACGTAGTTTGAATGCGTTAAAGATATAAGGCGCGTTACTCACACTGATGTCAGCGTGGCTTCCGTGGCTTAGTCGGTAGCGCGTCGCGCTGTGGCCGCAAAGTCCTCGGATCGAAACCTGGCGCCGGAGGCTGTTTCTTTTTTAAATATAGAGGAGCACTGCGGACGCCGCCGACGCCGCCGCCGACGCCGCCGCCGCCGGCGGTGGATGGTTTGGGGTCGCTTATAAAGTGCATTCGCACTTAAAACGCGGATTGATGGGATTTCAGAATGGGGTTTCGGGTGCGGCCTGACCCCGGCGACAATTGCCGGTAACGCACTCCCTCACCAGAGAAGGATTGGCCACCCTGGTGTAGTAACTGCCAAAACCTCCCATGAATACGCCAATTACCCATGGCCATCAGTCTCCAGTGACTGCGAAGAAACTGACCACGGCGGTGGTGAGACCTCTGACGCATCAGAGGGTGCTAAGAATCCCTGGACCCGGACAGGCCGCCTTTGGAATCTGAACCTGGCAACGCTTAACACGAGATTCTTATCTAGAGACGCGAGTCCAGAAGTGTTGTTCGAGGAATTAAAGGGCAATAATAGGGATGTCGCAGGACTCAGTGAGGTTAGGAGGACAGGTGAAGCCCTTACGGTGCTGAAAAACGGACATGTCCTATGTTATCGTGGTCTAGTGGACAGAAGAGAATTGGGAGTGGGACTTCTAGTCAATAAAAGCAGAGCTGGCAACATAGACAAACACTATAGCATTAACGAAAGGGCAGCAGGTCTTGTAATTAGGCTCAATAAGAGGTACAAGGCTATACCCTTTGTACAAGGGTAAGAGGTACAAGGCTATACCAAGGCTATAATGGTACAAGGCTATACCCCCCACATCCAGCCATGACGACCATGTAGTAAAAAGCTTCTATGAAGATGTGGAATCGGCAACGGGTAAAGTAAAAACACAGCATACCGTAGTTATGGGGGACTTAAATGCTAAAGTAGCCAAGAATCAGGCTAAGATAAGGCAGTTGGGAACTATGGCCTGGGCTGTATAAATAGCAGGGGCGACCAACTAGTTGAGTCTACAGAGCCGAATAACCTACACATAACGAATATCTTCTGTAAACGAAAGAGCCGGAAGCGGACGTGGAAGAGCCCGAATGGGGACCATAAAAATGAAATAGACCTCATAATATGCAATAACCCTGGCGTCGTGAAGAATGTGGAAGTGCTCGGAAGGGTAAGGTGTAGTGACCACCGTATGGTAAGATCTCGAGTTAGGCTAGATTTCAGGAGGGACCGTAACAAGCTAGTACGAAAGAAGCCGATTAATGAGCTAAAAGTAAGATGTATAGTAGAAGAATTCAGGACCGTGCTGCAGAACAGATATTCAGTCCTTACCGAGGAAGCAGAACTTACGACACCGAAAGCCAGCGACAACATTACACGCATCATCACGGAGTGTGCAGTAGAAGTCGGGGCACGATAGCTAGACAGGATACTGCCAAGCTTTCAGTCCTTTGTCACGAAGACAAAGACGATGCAGTTGTCTTGAATGAGAAAGACGTTTATTGGAGCGAACTTGTGCTCCCCTATCAACTCAAAAGAATACAGAGGCGGCGAAGCAGCGGTCAACAAAGTGACTTGCGTCGGCGAGCGTCGCAGAATCGAATGCCGAGGCGTCTGCTCTGAAGGCTTTTTATCTTTCGGCGCGAGTGTTTCTGGAACCGTCGATTCACATCCAGAACATAGTAGACCACAGACGATTATTCTGGGCTAGCGACGTTAGGGCAAAACAGTTTGCTTATCTGAATGTGATAGCCCGTGCGGCATAAAAATAAATAATGGAACACGCGCTTCGCATGGGACACCGATAACAGAGCCTGGCACGGCCGGGCATTAAAAACAAACAATAAATACACAAACCCGAACATGGTTCGCGGCAGTATGGTAAGATCTCGAGTTAGGCTGAATTTCAGGAGGGACCGTAACAAGCTAGTACAAAAGAAGCCGATTAATGAGCTAAAAGTAAAATGTATAGTAGAGGAATTCAGGACCACGCTGCAGAACAGATATTCAGTCCTTACCGAGGAAGCAGAACTTACGACACAGAAAGCCAGCGACAACATTACACGCATCATCACGGAGTGTGCAGTAGACGTCGGGGCACGATAGCTAGACAGGATACTGCCAAGCTTTCCCACGAGACGAGAGATCTAATTATAAAACAGCACATCATGGCAATCCTCATCCTAACTGGCAGAATAGAACCAGCGGAGCTTTCTACTTTCCAATTTAATAAATAGGAGCAAGACAGCTGATATACTGAAGTGTAAAATGGAGATGATCGAACATGCTGTAAAGAATGGAGGTAGCCTGAAAGCAGTGAAGAGGCGTCTTGGCGTGGGGAAAAATCAGATGTATGCCCTTCAACACAAGCAAGGCAATGTCATCACAAATAGGGATAAAGTAGTCACAGTAGCCAAGCAGTTCTACAGGGAGCTGTACAGTAGCCGGGACATCCAGGATAATGCCGAAAAAGAAAGCAGTTCAGAGGAGATAGACATCCCACCAGTAACTACCAACGAACTAAGGAAGGCTTTGAAAGTAATGAAAGGGGGCAAAGCACCTGGCCAGGATTAGATAACAGAGGACCTCTTGAAGGATGGCGGTGAAATTTTACTTGAAAAACTGGCAAACTTGTATACCCAATGCCTAATTACCGCAAGTGTACCGGAATCTTGGAATAATGCGAAGATCATCCTAATCAACAAGAAAGGTGACACGCAGGACTTGAAAAATTACAGGCCGATCAGTTTACTCTCAGTCGTCTACAAGGCACTTACCGAGGTAATGGCTAACAGGATTTCTGCAACCTAAGAGTTCAGTCAACCTAAAGAAAAAGCAGGGTTCCGTAAAAGTTATTGAAGAATGAACCATATTCACACGATCAATAAGGTGAAAGAGAAGTGCGCTGAGTAATCTGAACCCCTATATCTAGCCTTCATAGATAATGAGAAAACATTTGACACGGTCGAAATCCTAGCAGTCATTAAGGCATTACGGAACCAGAGGGTAGATGGGTATTACGTAAGAATACTATAGGATATCTACAATGGGTCCACAGGTACCATCATCCTCAATAAGGAGATCAGTAAAATACCTATAAGGAAGGGCGCCACACAAGGAGACACGATCTCTCCAATGTTATTCACAGCCTGTTTACAAGATGTATTCAGAACGTTCGATTGGGAACAGGTGGGAGTAAGGGTTAATGGAGAATACCTCAATAACCTCAGATTGGATGATGACGTTTCCGTGCTAAGTAACTCGGGGGACTAATTGTAAAGCATGCTTTCCGCAATGGATGAACAGTGTAGGACCATTGGCCTGAAAACATATGCAGAAAACCAAAGTAATGATCAATAACCTCGGAAAGGAACCGCAGTTTGGGAGAGGGGACGAGGTAGTGGAAATGGTAAACGAATATATCTACGTAGGCCAAGTTGTGACCCCCGATCGCAAAAATGAGCAGAGATAATTAGAATGATCAGAATGGGGTGGAGTGCATACGGTAGACATTCTCAGATAATGAATTGGAGCCTACCATTGTCCCTGAAGAAGAAAGTGTATGGCAGCTGCATCTTACCGGTTCTCACCTAAGGGGCACAAACTTGGAGGCTTAATGAAAGGGTTCAACTTAAATTGAGAAAGACTCAGCAGGCAATTGAGTTGAAAATGATAAGTGTAATATTAAGGGACAAGAATAGAGCGGAGTGGGTCAGGGAACAAATGCGTGTTAAGGACATATTATTGAAATTAATAAGAAATGGACGTGGGTTATCTTGCATTGCATGTAATGCAATGCAAGATAACCTTCGGTTATTAAGGGTAATAGAGTGGATCCCCAGAAAAGGCATGCGTTGCAGGGGGCGGCAGAAAGTTAGATGGGCAGATGAGACCAAGAAGTTTGCGGAGATAAATTGGTCACAGTTGGCACAGGACCGTGGTAAGTGTAGAATAATGGGAGAGGCCTTTGCCCTGCAATGGACGTAGATAGGCTGGTGATGGTGATGGTGATGTGCTTGTATGAGCGTGCAGTCTTGCTCTTTGGCTGTTGTTATTCCCCGGTGCAGGGGTGGTAGCTTTGGGCGGCAGAGCCGGTAATGTTTTGTAATATCGGTATAACGAAGGAGACTGTCTCTGGATGACCTTGCCCAGTTTGGTAGGTAGGACGCCACTCCAGCTGAGAGTGTGCGGTTTTGTTCCCTTTCTGTCCAAAATGAACCGGTGCCCAAGGTATGACTACTGGGGTGAAATGGCAGGGAGGAAATGTTGCCGTGGAAAAAATTTCGAATGGTGATTGTTGAGTCAGAGATAATGGGGGGGATGGCGTGATGCGCTGCGTCAGTGCTACGGCTAGTGATGCCTCTCCGCTTCTTCTGGTTGTTTCGTTCGTGGGTTATAGCATGCACTGGTGATTTGTCTGTGCCTTTAATTACAACAATGGCGAAGGCTATTTTATGCCAGTATTCGGCGGGAACCACGAAGAGGGTGTTCTAACTTTGATAGTAGTTTTTTTGTAGGTAATGTGTCCTTAGTTCTGTTCTGTAGTCGTGATGTGTTGGGTGCGTATGCATCGGCAGTAGATTTATGATGAGATTGTCTTCTATTTCTAATGAAAGGTCCTCTCTCTCTGCAGATGGAAGCGTCCCCAACACAGTGCAGGGAAATTCAACTCAAGAACGTCGCGGTCGACCACGCAATGGCCGAGAGAATACTTGAAGAGAAGAAGAAGGAGAGCGTCTATATTATCAACGTGTACAGCAAACCGAGAAAGCGTAATTATGCTTCAGGCACACCTGCACAGGGCAATCTCTCCAGCAAACTGCTACAAGCTCGTGGTATGCGGCTATTACAATGCCCCGGACCGGTCATGGGGGCACGCGAAGAGCAACGCCAAGTGCTGGCACCTGGTGCAAGACGCGGTGGAGAAAGGATACATCATCGTCACTGACGCCTAACCCAACGAAAATGGGGAGCTCGGTGTCGAGCGACTCTACCCCTGACCTCACCTTCTTAAAAAAAGTGCAAAAATGCACAGGTTGCGCAGGGACAAAAACACACGTGGATCGACTGGGAATCGTTCTGAGCCCAGACAAATAAAAGCTCGGAGGGAGATGAACAGACACAGGACGTCAAGATCTGGATGGAAAGAAACATCAGGGACATTATGGCAGCCAAGGAAGCCATGAGCGAGATTGAAACGGACGACCACGGAGAAAGCATGGAGAGCAGACTGGCCACCTTATCAAAATGAAGAAATTCCTACAGAGGAAATGGACCAGGCAGAGGCGGATTAGTAGGCCTCGAAAAAATGTTGCTGAACTAACCAGCAGGATAGAGGAGCCCTGCTGTACGCTCGTCAGCAAGATGTAGAGCGAGATATGCAACGCGGCAGACACGAAACTGCACAACGGCAAGACCTGGAACCTGTTTCGGCGCGTTCTCAACCAGGCTAAGACCAGGTCTCACCAAAGAGACAGGCTGACCAAGTTCAAGCACGTGAAAATCAAGGAGAAGAGAATGGTGGCGGCGGAAAGGAAGCTGCTGAAGAAGTGCATCCCCACCACGCAATAGGTCAATCACAGAGGCTATCGTCCAAGGCCAACGGTAAGCTAGATAGAGGACAATGTAGAAGTGCGACTGCCCTTCGGGAACTCAACATCAGGGCGACACCACGACCAGACCGCATGCCGAACAGGGCGCTCAAGAAAATCGATGGCCGTTTTGTTGAGGCGCTCACGAAATAATTCAAAAAGTGCTGGAGAATGGGAGTCGTGCCGAAGGAATGAAAGTACTGAAAGATGATCCTGATGCGCAAGAAAGGCAAGCCATCAACCATAGACTACCTTAGCTCATGTCGCGCGTGAGCAAGGTATTGAAGCACATATCGATGTCGTGATGGCAGGACAAATTGGAAGACAACGACGTCCTGCCCAAGACCCTGGTCGGGTTACGAAGGCACTTGTGCAGAGAAGACGCCACGATCTAGCGGAAGCACCTAGTCGTTGACAAGGTCACCTGCGATGCCAGGGTCATCATGGGTCTCGACCTGCAGGGAGCATTCCACAACGTCGTCCACTCGGCGAGTTTCCAAGCAGAGGCAGACTGCTCTGCCTATGCATCCAGAACACCTTACAAGAAATAATCGAAGCTCATAGAATGGCGCAGTTGGACACACTGGCAACAACCAAGGCAAGAAGGAGAATCCTGGCAAGGCTGGGACTCCAATACTACAAGCAAGAAGGATTGAAGATGCCGACATCAGGCGGCGTCAGGCGCATAATCCGGCTGGATGAGGTCCCACGGTACGTGCCCTCTCGAGCACAACGAGGGCAGACGAAAAGCAAGGGCCAAGGCGCTGGTGCATATACCGCAGGACACGCGGGAGCTCGCTACGTAGACGCAGCTGAGCGCGAGAACGTAAGTGGTCTCGCCGTAACTGTCCTCAACTCCGAAAGCTACGTCAGGGCAGGCGCCAGTACAACTAGCCACAAAACCTGATGAATATGAGGAAGTGGCCATAGGACTGGTCATTGAATACCCAGGGTGCACCACCCTGCTCACCTACTCAAAGGAACCAGTCAGAATATTTGCTAGTGGGCGGGTCTCCCAGCACACAAAATTCATCTAGAAGCGCCAAGAATGTTGAAAAAAGTCAATGAAGTGGATCCCAGCACACGCAGGAAAGGTGTCGGATGCCAGTGCAAACTATAACTAAACCACACACCCCCAGCGCGCTAACAAACATGCCGCGCTGGGTCGATCGGGGAGCACCGATGGCACAGAACGTGTGACAGAATGATCAGCTACAAAGAAATCACCCAAGCCTATCGACTCGCCAGACATACCCACCCGACCCCCTGCAAACGGCTGAGCAGAGATGAGGTAGTCGTGTACGGGCAGCTCGAGATGGAAATGGTCATGAGCGCGCCTCTAACGCACCAGATGTACCTGAAGAAACCCCCGACGACGCGGGCTAGGTGTGTCGTAAAGCCACCGCGACCTTCGAGGACATCGTCTGGGGCTGTTTCAACTTCTCGAAAGAATTCACGAAGGGAACACTGCCGCCCGCCTTTGATAAGGCGAAGCGGTCTGAGTAGCAAGACGTCCCACTCTTGGCCGCCCTGCGTGGGTAATCGTGGCGCTGACCAGGCAGGAGCCCCATTGACCCTATGGGGGGCAGCGGGGCTCGGGCGGTGTGGCGACGACTAGGGCGGCTCCGGCCAAATCCTAAATCTTAGTGAACGCTTTTAATACCAGCCAAATAACTGTTTTTCGCATCTAATCCAATAGAGAGCACGAGGTGGTGGCGGGCGCGGATGTACATTTCTGAGAACATCAGGCGGTTACAAATTCAAGCGTTCGTGTTCGATGTGAGACCATCACAGTGGAGTGTGAACGTTGCGCCAGAATGTCACCGCAAGCTTGCACACCTAGTCGGACATTTATCCCAGTGGTCTTCTGTCCTCAGCCTTTGCAACCCGTGTAATCTGTTTTTTTTTTTCAAGTAATGAAACCTTCAAAATTTTCAAAACCAAGTCAATACACTTTGATCTTTCATGTGAACCACGACGATGATAAAATAGCGAAGACGAGAGAAATGAAATTGATGCCGAGCGGTGAAAGAAACGACACTGCCGAACAAACCTCGAAAACCATAGGTCCGCACGCGGAAAAGGGGCATCGACGGACTCCACCTTAAATGTGACGGACCGGTCGCTCGTTTGTAGTGAACGGTAGGTCATTAGTTCGACAAAGAAGCAGCAGTTCGCGAATGAGCTACCCTCATGAGTCCTTCCCTGTTCTGCCTGCGAGGAATTCATCTTGCGTCTCTTTTAGAGCACCGAACGTCACCGATCTCCAAATGAACGGGATTGCAATAAAGCTTCAGGTACCGTACGACGACGAACGGCAGACGAACTTGCAGGCCGCGCGAGAGCGATAGGCTTTATAAAGAATGTAAAACATTTGTCTGAGACCAGTAGCGGGAGTTGGCCACACAGTTCTGATGGTGCTGATACCAGCGGCAAGCCTTCGATGAAACAACGAACTATTCGCTGCAGCGCAGATGGCAACTTGGGGCCAGGAGCCACCAATATTACCAGCAGCAAGCAGCTCGTATGGCCTATCCACGTGAATGAGACGACGCATACAAAACGGAGCACCGCCTGCTCACTCGACCTCTGCCTTGTACTGGCTGCGATTGCAAATATGCAAGCGATTCTCAGTTAATTTATTGCGAGATCACGAGCTCCCGGAAAAGCTAAAACTCTGTGCGTTTAATATTGGCGCGATATGTATACGCTTGTTTCCATCGAGCGGCCATGGTGATACAAACAATCCCCTAAAATTGTGTGTACCCTAGCAAACTACTTCACCGTAATATTTTTAACATGCCCAAGCTGGTCAATAGTTAAGCCAAAATAGATGTTCTATAGATGATTTGCTATTTCACTGACCCGAGAAGAAAAATCATCACTGAAACAAAATCTTACGTTAACGGATGACACCAAGATCGAAACGTTCTCCGAAAAGCATAAATTAAGTTCAGCATTAAGAAAACTCTTCCATGTTTATGGCAGCTTTTGGAAATGGAAGCCTAAATTTCACCTAACAGTATTCTGGGGCAATGTATTTTTCACCCTTTACCGGGAGGGATAGACCGCTGCATTTCCTTTGGGATATAGAACATTTTTGGGGGGTATAGGACATTGCATTAGGTGGCCAACTAATACAAATTACATGCCAAAAGCACCTTCACCCTGCTCTTTTGCATACTAAGGTCATTTTGGGGGTCTGTGGCCATATAATATTATCATATATTATAGTTGTCATGTACTACCCATCCTATATAAATTAAACCTAAAACATCCAGCGAGACGTAAATAAACTGAGCTGGAACATCAAATGAATATTTAAAATTGATTTAGACAGAACACTCCCCAGATCTAAATCTCATCAAACCTGAATATGAACCGCTACGAAGCAGAACAGCGGAAGAAGATACAATCCAGTATAAATATCCCAAGAAATAGAAGATCACCGGATACTAAATATGCACTCTTAATTCGTTCGTCTCTTTTATCTTCAGGATCCTGAGCAACATAAATATTACTCCTTGTGCAATGAGACAATTGGGCAAACAAAATTTTACAAACATCTCTGAATACGTTTCTATGATGAGTGCATGTGCTAGCCTGTGCCTTGACAACAATGTGGCTTTAGTACAGGACCACTTAACCAGTTTTTAGACAGATCCTATAAGAGCGGCTTTCTAGAGAACATGCTTCAGAGCACTTTAGGAGGACCTGCAAAATCTCCTCCATCCGCGCAGACTGCCACCCCTGAAAGTTGCTTCGTTGTCCGTCAGAACTTCCCAGCAGGCACACCTTCACAATTTCTACGGGCATTGCCATCGAATGTTCATAAGCAAAATGCGTCATGCCAGTTCTCACACGGCGCGTGAGAGTGAAATGAGCTCTATAAGATGGTTGGCTTATTTAGAAAAAATCCAATTGCCCTGCAGATCCAATGCCTCGGAACCCACCAAGATATCACGAGATGAAGATTTAAAACAGTTTATAGGTAGCACCTAACTACCTAAAAATGTTTAATCAGCGGGCTAGGCTAGCCGTGGGCGTTAAAAAATGAACTCCCGAAGTGCTATTCTGATCGCAGGTTTGACTAAGGAGCGATAATTAGCGGGCATGAGCATCAAACACTCAGCTGGGTATACCCTGGAGACCTAACCCGGATATCTGTACGTTCTTGTGATGCTAAACTATGTTTCTTTTTAAAAACGTTTGCTAGTGAAACAATTCTACAAGGCAAAGTACAACTTGTAATACCCATTCCTTAAGGTAAGTTTGCATGTATCTTGAAAATATCACTGTTTGCGTACTTTCGCATTAATTTCGGTTTTCAATATACTAGCCCCAAAGAATACAGGTTGTCAAAACAACACCTTTCTTGTTTCTCCCTGAGAAGGCCTTCTGTAAAATGCTACTCTTCATGGAAGTGTTTGCGTATTTTTTAGGAGCGTTTCTTTCCACACTGGAGGTGCGTTTCTGAACACGTATTGTGGGCATATCATCTTGCTGGCCACGCACGTTGCCTCCCACTTTCAAGTAAAAGCATTGTGCTTACGTCACATACTCTGCGTCTGGAGTCAACAGCACTTAGGGTACAATGATATTCAACCTCAGCATTTTTTCTACCAAGCTTTCCTGTTATTGTTGAGTGAACCTAATTTTGCAAAGGTGTTTTCAGGGATAATGCACCAATTATATAGAAATCCCAGAAACGTATTTTGCTGCAGGTGAATGATTTGTTTTATATTTATCCTATCAACATAATTCGTAATAATAATAGTGTATCTTTTAAACAAAAAGCATTTTTCACAGAAACTCTCTAGACAATCTGGGAATAATGGAGGGTGCTGAAACTGTCTCTCAGAACCTTATAAAATTCAGGGGTAAGATAAATTTTTTACAATGCTGAAGGGATAGCAATTGAAAGTGTGTGCGTCACATAACCCTCTATTTGCCCTTGCCTGTGTCGACATACTTAGTGGGCAACAAAGACAATAGCGGTGCTATCAAGTCAATACATGTCCTATGTAGCGTTCTACAATAAGGCACTTCTATTGAAATATCAAAATTTGTTTTATTTTGCATGTTCTTCAGTGCACATTGTGGTCAGTGTCTATTATTGTAAAGGGCGGTGCCTCTACCCAGCAAGTTCAGTAGATGCAGACTTTTTCCATACAGATATTGCCTTCAAACTTTATTATTGACAACCACTTTTACTTTGCCACAAGGTTGAACAACATCATGTGCGCGGTGGGCTGCGAGACAGCTTGATCGAGACGTTCTTGAGATTGAGGTTACGGTGAATGAGAGAAAAAAGTCTTCGAACGAAAATGTTACAAAGCCTAAACGGAAAGGGGATTTTTGAGCACTTGCTTGCGTGACAGATCGGGTGCCATCTTTCATACAAACGACAACCTGATCAGAGTTTGCGGTTGAAAATACACCGGAACAGTAGTTTTTTTTGTATAGAAACGAAGAGCTAATAAAGCCCGAAAAATTAGCACTATAAAATCCGTAAATTTTATTTCAAAATTACATCCAGTACTTTTTATACATTGCAGATGAAAAGAAAGTATGCATCGACCCCTTTTATTGCACCGATTTCCTAATATAAAATAAATAATATTATGTTTTTTTTTAAAATACCAGATTCATATAAAAATGACATGTTGCGTGACAAACTGTCAAGAATGCAGGCGTCACAAATCTTTCTATAAAAATCCTTGATTAATCAGGAAATATGATGGAGAATTATTTTTTCACGCGAAGACATTTTGTTGTAGTAGCATTATGGGGCTTGCGAGAAACTGTTACTTGCCTTTTCGCCGGAGTTTTGTGGCAGATGCTTCAAATACCCTCTTAGGGGAAGCTGTGGCTCCTATACTCGAAGAA
This sequence comes from Haemaphysalis longicornis, assembly GCF_048455015.1. Lineage (NCBI taxonomy): Eukaryota > Metazoa > Arthropoda > Arachnida > Ixodida > Ixodidae > Haemaphysalis > Haemaphysalis longicornis. The sequence goes on along the minus strand of NW_027526233.1, from coordinate 98,821,848 downwards.
TATACACTTGTTACCAGTCATGAAGCTGTTAGACCTGTAATTGAACGGCCATATTTTTTTTGCGCGCAGTAGTATACCGGAAGAGTAAAACTGCCGGTATGCAATGTGCGTACCTGGAGGCCGGTAGTAATTGGGTAGGCCTGAGGCTCCGTACATCAAATTTCCAGCAAATTCTGTACAGAAAGAATCTGCCTTTCGAGGAATCGCCGTGAGATACAAGATAGATTCACTGAGCCGTGTGAAATATAATGTTTAAGACATTGTCCTGTATGTGTATATTTTTTATTCTAGTTCAGATATCTCCACATTTTCGCCTGTTTGCTACATTTTGTGTTTGGAGCATTAGAAAATCATGACAACCTTTGTTTCATCACCCAATCGACGTAGTTTCGCAATCTACGGTTTTAGAGCGTTTATGTATTACTATAATGTTTAGTGCGGTCAGAGTCTGGTGCGATGAACCATGGCGTTCGCACCCAAAATAGCCTATATTCGGTAGCTTAAACCAAAGCGTTTAACGCATCTTGGTTCAGGTGGTCTACCTCTGTTAAGCAGGCTGATATGTCAGGTAATTTAGCAGAGTGTTCGTTATATAAAATGGGTTTTTTCAGTCTCCTCAGAAAGGACATCAAAAGTGAAGAAAATGCAAATAGACATGTTAAATTCAATGAATAAAAGGTATAACAGTGAGGCTATTATTTCAATAAAATCCTTTACACTACAACAAAATTTTTGGAGCCTTAGCCTGTTGCAGCTACGTACCTTGCAAACACGCTATGCTTACAGGACATTTTAGATAGAGAAGTTTGTCGAATATTAGGCTTATGGTGTGTAAGGTAGGCGGGGTGTCGCAAACTTGATCCCGGTAGGTCTGCCTCTTTGCTAAGACTTTAAGGGTCACTAGGCCTCCTTAACCTAAACACTATGAATAATCTTTTGAACATGTCCAATCATTACCCCTATGTAAATGAATTCAGCTCCTTCTTTCGAGAACTGAATTTTCAAACTCTGAACAAAACAAATAATATGCAGGCAATCTCACATTCACCTCTAGTCAACATACGTGTCCTGGTCGGTGATCGTTCGGTGGACATCATTGCTTCCTTCAGGCACTCGCAAACAGTCGCTTTTAGACATAGATGGGTAATATTGTGTTAAGGTATACGCACCTCTTAGGGGGGAATATTATAAGCCACTAAGAACTATTCGCTTGAATGAAAATAATATAGGTTGGTGAAGAATGTAGGAATCACATGTGAGATGACCAAAATAAAACTGGCGTACACCATAAAACTTTATGAAAGCAGTGAACATTGTCAACATAACTCCCATAACCGAGCCGAAATGCCTTTTGGTCTAAACATTATTGGTGAATACAAGTTTTATTTTGGTCACGTTTTCTCAATATCAGCAGAGCTTCCGTCCAACACTCGATTTTGTTACAGGGTAGAAGTCAATAACTTGCGCATAAATATTAGCTGGTGCTTAACTGTTTAAAAAAAAATACACCAATAGGGATTTGAAGTCTTAGGGAGCGCCTCCAGCACGACAAAGGAAACGAATTTTTTAATTAAAAATATTCTCGCGGATATCGCCACCTTTGCCAATACAATTACTCTGTTTCAATTTCGGTACTATCTTACTTCTTCATAAACCCGTGCCACCCCTACAGAAAAAATTGCATTAGGTGGTTAGTGCATTAGGTTTTTGCCAACAATTTCCTGCTATGTGCAAAATTATAAAGCCGTTGGTTTTAATATAATTTTTGTTTATAAAGTTCCGTACAACTCGTTTTCCTTCACTAACGCCTTAGATCTCCCCACTCTCGAAGGCGATTAGCACCGAATAAAACCAACGAAACTCTCAGCACCAGTGTGTGGGCGCGCAACGTTGCTGAACTTTGAAATAGCACCTGTTTGTTTTTTTCGCACTCGTGGTAATGAAGCTCTGAAGAACGCCAAGTTCACTGAAACAGCGGCCAAAGAAAAAACATCGTGTTACTCGTCGCTGTGAAATTTCGGATTTGGCTACCGCTGGCAGGCGACGGCAGGTGCTGAAGCCAGTTTTGGGAACGACTTACACAATTTTTGAAAAAAAAAACACTATTTCTTATAACATTTTCATTATAAAAGGCATTTTCACCCTCGTACGACGTTTTTCTCTTAGTTAAATACTTCCATTATTTCAGTGCATTTCTCTTTTTGGTCATTACACCATCAAGCCTAAGACACCTAATGCCATTGCGTTTTCGCCTTTATAATGGTTCAGCCAAACAATGCCTTTAGGTATTATAGGGTTTTAAACACTTCAAGTCATTTTTCGTTACAGATGCCTCAAAAATAAACGGAGCAGGGGTTAGAAATTTTAAGGGGATTTCCCCGCCATGTGCCTAGCCCGCAACCTTTAGGTGACTTTTCACGAAAATCATTTTAAAATTAAATCGAGCAGCACATATTTTATTAATGCGGCAGCCGCATGCAATAGAAATTATTCTACGCTCACGAAGCCATCCTTTACATATTGGAGCGCTGGTACCTGTGGCACGCGTAATTAAAAGCAGCAGACTTGTTCTAAATAAAACTGTGTCAGCATGATGGAATTAAACACGTTATTTTACACCACCCGGGTGGCGAACGTTGGCTTACACGTATGAGCCCAGGGTGTCAATTAACTGCAGGCGTTTGGAGGGGCAGCAGCATATGACTTTCAGTTATCAAAACTAACCTGTAATATGCAAGGCAACTTCTCTCGTCGGTTGTTCCACAATTAAACCTAAAGAAGCAAAGAGACGAGACTACTAGCGGACATTTTAAAATGTTTGTTTGGGGAGAGAAGCAGGTGGCAAATAGAATTATCAAGCACAGAACACAGACCAGGTTTTCTGTAGTGGTTGTTAGTGTTTTATCTGTCTTTGTGTGCGTTTTCAAGTTCATCAGAAAAGGAGGGAAAAGAAAGCCAGTTCATGCTTGTGCTTTCGTATGTCTCCAGTTCTTATGTCTTAGTGCTTTGTTCATGTGTAGCATCTAGCAGTGTTTTATATACAACAATGAAGCATCAAGCCTACAAGCGAGCTCCCATAGATCTGCATGGGCGAACTAATGCCCGAATTGAAAAAGATATTTCCTCGGGTCAATCCTGTGGACGAGATCGATCCGTAAAGCATACAGAACCGAGCTCCGAGAAGACAAGATTACACTTAAGAAATCTGCGAAAATAGAAACCTCTAAAGGCTGGGGCAACTTTATAAAAAGCACATACGAGGTAATGAAAACTTTATATTATGCAGTAAGGCAGGAATATCGTAATTTAAAAGGAAATGTATTGGGCATAAATTGGTACATTGCGCGCAGGTGGGCGAGGTGTTCCGTCGTAAATCGCTAACTGTCGTCAATCGCAAAAACCTTAAAAGAAATTGGAATCCAGTGTACACTAATAAAAGCAAAGCAACACTGCTGCCATTTCTGATTACGAAACTGTACAGATAAATCACCACTCAAATTTTCAAAACTAATAAAGTTTTAATAATATTGCACGACCATTGTGCTGTATCAATTCTGAACTGGTTACACAAAAAATCAGCACCTTAAGGTGTTCAATTTTATTTTTTGAACACAATGATGCGCAGCCTGTTGTAATTGTTATAAATACGTAGTCCGCAGCAAAGTTTTACATGTTGTGGCATTCCTGTTTGCTACGAGGGAGCAACGGACAGCCATCATGTTTGTCCCAAATAACAAAACTTTTAAATATATAGTAGGGTGTATTGAGTTATAACCCATCACACATATACTGTTCGTCCTTAGTCACGGACAGGAAAGTTTTTGCAGTTGAAATTACAAATTGTTACTGCTACCCCGTCAAAGGACGTACATTTGTTACAAAAATGGTGCAAATATTCCTGCCTTTTTAGTACACTGTTTACGGCCTGCTAGAGGGAAATATAAGTCCCTACTGCATATCCAAATACTTGGTCACGTATATGCACTACGTCAATGTGAGAGTTGAAAGTACCGGATCTGTGGAGCATCGATTCTGAAAAGAGGTCACTCATTCTCTACTCAAGTACTGCTCTACTGAACAACAGCGCCCACTACAGAATAACTCCTCCGATGAGAGCTGTCTATCCTAGGTTAACCTGGCAGCACCGTCAATAATTTCTAAAGGCTGTCCGAACCGCACGAACTGTGAACTATAATATCGGCTACATTGAATATCACAGAACGTAGAGCAGATACCCTTTTTGAAATTTCTACTGGCGGTGTCAAGATTGTGCTTGCATGAAGCATCGCCTCCCCAATGCATGCGGCGTCGCGCCGGTTCCCATTGCTGCCAGATCGCCGAACTTTTTGGCTCGCCCACCGTGCGGTGGCGCAAGTGGCCGATATTCAGTGGCGGTTGAGGCGTCAGCTGATGGAGGGTTTTTGCGCGCGATTTTGCTTTCGTCTGAGGTACTTTCTATGATAAAACTTGTTTTCCTGGGTTTTTATTGTCATTTTAGGTACCTTAGCTCATTTCCAGAGTGCTTTGTTGTGCAGTCAATAAATGAAAAGGTTTTGTTTCGCTCGTGCAGTCCCGCTTTATTTTATATAAGACTTGTCGTTCTTTGGCTTATTTATGGGCTACTTTATTAGGCAAATGCAACTCCAATCTGTAATACTTTTCTGCACAGTTTGCTATTCGAAGATGTTCTGAAAAGTTGCGATAATTTCCCCGCATGAAACAGCAGCGGTGAAGATGCCAGTCTCATTGGGCGACCATATGACTGAGACGGAAAATACACATACGCTTTGACAAATTCAAACAGATTAAACGACATCAGACAGCATAAGAACAATTATCAATGAACAGAAATGAAACAGATGTGAAAACAAAAGTGCGAGTACAGAAAACGTTACACTGCAAATACATATGCACGCGTGGATGCATGCATATATATGTGAAAGCAGAAGTTCGGGTTGTTACGTTACAGTGCGAGCACATAAGAGCGGAAGAATGAGATTCAAAGCTTAAGAACTTTCCGTGGGAGGGCTCTGTGTATTATATATTCTTCTTACTTAAGTCGTGTCGGTCTTATCAAAATGCGTGGTTGGTGAGCAGCAGCGCAATAAACTTTCTAAATATGAGTTACACCGACTCTCGCCGATGACCTAGCATCGATGGGATTTTCCCAATCCAAGACTGGCATTGATGTCATTAGCTCAACTCTGTGTTGTAAGTATGCTTTGAGGGACTTAGGAAACGACCGAGTATCTGAAAGCATCGCGTCAGAAAACTTCAAGGCAAGCAGTAGTCGCCCTAGCTGCAGCATTGGATATCTTTCCGATCTTGGCGGTGTGTAATCCCGCTTTTTTGTTAAGCTAACTTCGCTCCTTGCTTCTCTTTTCGGTGCGCCCTCTTGTACGAAGGGTAGTGCAAGAAACAATAGGCACAGCAGCTTAATTCTTTTCCTGTTAGTCCGAAAGTCTTCGGAGTAAAAGTGCAGACTGCAGACCATCGAGAAACTGGACGTTGAGTTGGGTTCCCTGTTCTTTCTAGAAATGTTCTTTACCCGTTGTGCTTTCGGGGCTTCGTTCACTGAGGACTCATGGTAGGAGATATCCGACTCCTTCTTCCGTACGCTGAAGAATGGGCGGCAACAATATCGTATTCTTCGGTTTTTAATTTCACGAGCAAAATATCGTCGCTTGTTAACTGGGCAGTTATTTTTACACGAATTCCGCGGCAGGTATGCTCACAGATATTGTAAAAAATAAGTATTATGAAGAGCCATTCACTGCAAAAAGCGGGAATGCTCAGTGCACGGTTTTCCAGCGGATCGTCTGCTACTACGCGACTTAGTGGGAGAGGATCGGTAGCTGGAGGATCGGTGGATAGCGCCGACACACGGAATTCCGATGCAGTGGGAGAGGGCAAGGCGAGCATGCTTTGGGGTGACGACGGAGGCATCGTAGTTGTAAAGGAGAGGTGCCGTGAAATATCTTATGCTACCATTCTGGCCGCATCTTAGACGGCAGCGCTCTGAAATCATGCTCCTTAACATGTCGAGATGGACGATGTAGTGACAGAAAGCTGCAGCAGTAATAAATCACCCAAAAAATTTTCAGACTAGGCAGACGATGGTTTGCACTTCAAGCCTACCTGGTTTAAAATGTTCCTTTTGCGCGTTTTTGGACCTGAGCGGTGACTTGCCTGCGACAATTAAATGCCTCCGAAGTCTTGCAAAAATCTTGGGTTACTCTCGAGACCATTCGGAATACTTTGTACATACGTTTAACTTCAAACCATGTTTTAACAAAAACCGGTTTTGTCGTACGGCATTGGTACAAAGTCAATGACAAACACTACCATTCTCTCTCACAGATCACAATTATCCATAGGATCATCAAAACCATCATTATCAGCCTGCTCAGGTCCACTGCAGGACAGAGGCCTCTCCCATACACTTCCAAAAGCTCCTTTCCTGTGCCACTCGAGTCTACAGTTTAACCCCGAGGTTCCGCATTTCATCCCACCATCGTGTTATTGGTCTTCCTCTTTTACTAGACCCCTCTCTACGTATCCACTCTGGTTTTTGGTTCGTCTCACTACATGAGCAGCCACGGTCCAATTCTTTCTCTTATTTGAAGTATGATATCGTCAATTCTAGTTTATACTCCCATCCAGGTAGCTCGTGTTCTTGTCCCTGATTGTTATTCCTAACATTCGTCCCATGGCCCGTTGAGCCGACCTAAGTTTGCTTTCTAGTTGCGCAGTAAAACGCCAACTTAGAGCTCCGTATGTATTCGCTGGCAGTATGCACTCGCTGTAGATTTTATTTTGTGTGACAGAGCTTGCTGCTTGCCTTCGGATTATTTGGAAGTGCCTGCCTAGTTCTTCCCAGGCATTCTTTATCGTGGTTAGCGTCAGCTAAAAACTTCTGTTTGAGGTATTTGAATTCTGTTACTTCTTCTAGCTTTTAGCTTCCTAAGGTAAAGAAGATGTTCTTGGCAGGCCTATTTCTGATTACGTTAGGTTTATTGATATCAATTTTAGCTCCACTATCACGTTTACGATTGTAGTTCCTGAGGCATTGTTTGTTGGTGTTCGGCGTTCTTGCTCAGCAAGACTAAGTGGTTCGCAAAGCTCAAATGATTCAACTATTCGCCATTTATGCCTAATCCTGTCTTCCTAGTCCAGCGTTCGATAGTTTTGAACAGTTTCGGAGAGATGGTATCTCCCTTTCTTGTTCCCTTTCGGAATGGGAGTGCATCGCTTTGCTTGTGGAGGGTTATCCAACACGTGCGATGTCTTATATATGTCTCCTAAAAGTCACATGTAGGTCTCCTCTATTCCCTGGTTTTTTATTTATTTTAAAATGGCTGCAATGGGTGCCAAATCAAACGCTTTCTCGTAATATATAAATGTCATGAAAAGGGTTCAGTCTACTGCGCGAATTTTTCTATCACTTGGTTGACGATATGGATGTGATTCATGGTTGAGTTCCCTTTCCTAAACAGAGCCTGCTTTGGGGTTGTTGGGAATCCATGCTGCCACCTATGTGGATAACTATAACTTTGGTAAACAGCTTGTAAACAACTGAGAGTAGGCAGATGGGTCTGTACTTATTACGGAACTTAAGATCTCCCTTCATATAAATCAGAATATTACTGATATTTTTTCAGGCTGTAGTCACTTCTTCAGTATTCAAGCATATCGAAAATATTTCAGCAAGCTTTTCAGTATAATATATTCTTCCTCCTTGAAAAGAGCTAAGGTTATGCCGTTAACACCTGCAGCTTTTCCTATTTTCATGCTTTTGAGATCCTTTCCAAGTTCCTCCTAGGGGCGAAGCCCCTTAGGAGCTAGGGCTGTGCGCGTCTCGTGTCATCGTCATAGGCGTCGTCTCGAGTTGTCACGATACTAAAACACCGGGACACTCGTTAACGCCTCACGCTACAACGTAACGCGTACTGAAAAAACTCCCGGACTCTCGTTCACGCTTCGCTCTGGAAAGCTTTGTAACACGTGCTAAAAAACATTATAACACTCGTTTATGCGTCCTGCTAGAACGCTTCGTGCTGCAAAAACAAGAGAATTTCACAGCAAATTTGTATACGTCTACAGCCAACAGTGTGATCTCCGTTGGCATAAACACTAAGGCGCCAGGAATTCATTTATACTTTGCATGATTCGCACCTCACCAGGTTTCACGTAAGCGGAAACGGCACAGGATTTTTTTTAGTTGATGGCGGGACATCGCCAGTTGACCATGTATTCTTAGTAGTTTCCCCTCATCTAAAGTCACTCGCATACACCCTGGTGTAGAATCGTTGTGCTACCCTAATTAAATTGTCCAGGTTGTGCGTGATGTTTCCCTGCTTATCCCTGAGTTGGTACATCCTGTCCTTGCCGATAGCTAGCTTTCGCTTAGTTTCTTTCATGCTTCCCCTATTTTCAGCGTTCGCTCGGTCAGGCCATGTTATCTGCACGAACGTCTTTTGTTTTATTTATATTAGTCAGTTTTGACAGCTCGTCCAATCCAATCTGTTCCACCGTACTTGAAAATTGCATGTACTTACCTTTGGCAATTATTTCCTTTGTGTTCTTAGTTTGACAGTTTTTTCTCTACATGCTGCATGTCCAAGGGCTTCTGCTGATTTACTAAGGGCCCATGTTTGGTTTTCATTTAGCCTCTTTACAGTGACCTAGCTCTGGTAGTTCAAAAGCAAGAATTTGTTTTGAAGCAATATTTTGAACTCCTAGAAACTGGCTCTGACTTATTCCAAGCGGGGTTTCTTAGTGTTTATGAGTTTCGATCTTTCTCTTCTAAAATTCAGCCTTTGCTTGCATTTAACGGTCCTGTGATCGCTGATACAAATCTTACTTAGAACTTGTAAGTACACTATACCAGGTTATCACTGAAAATGAAGTCAATTTTGTGTACGGTTGTACTATTGGGACTTTTCCGTATCCATGACCTATTGCATTAATGGTATAAGAATGCGTTCGTTATTCTCAGGTTATTTCTCTAAATGAATTGCAGGAGTGTATCTTTTTTGATTGTTGCGATTTCATATTCCCACATTTCCCACTGAGCTTTCTCCGATTTGCTTCGTACCGACCTTTACTTGTGAGTCTCCCATCACAATCGCGAACGCTGTTGTTGCCTTCTTCATTGCCGATTCACCGTCAGGTCGCGGGTTCGATTCCCGGCCGCGGCGGCCGCTTTTCTGATGGAGGAGAAAAGCAAAAACGCCTGTGTGTACGAGATTTCGGCGCACGTTAAAGATCCCCAGGTGGTCAAAATTAATCCGGAGCCCTCCACTACGGCGCGCCTCATCACCTGCGTTGCGTCGGCGCGTTAAACCCCACAATCAATCAATCCGATTCACCGTCCTCGAAGAAGCTATCTACGGCTTCATCACCCAGCTGGTTGTTAGCGCACAGGCCCGTACTATCTTCAACCTGTATCGCTTGTTTACCTTGATCTCTTACAAAGTAAGCTTGAATCTTGCTGATAAATTCATTGCCAGAGTCTTTTCGCCCTATTTTGGTGTGTTAAAATATCAGCCCTACACACAGCTAAATGTCGTAAAATCGTCATGATTCTTGGTTGAGCTTGGCGTGCCTTTGTTGTATCAGTAGCTTCTTGACGTATTTTGAATGAGTCATTGACATAAGGTGCGTTCGTAGCCGTTTCTACCGTCGCGGATTTGTAGCCTGGCGGGTAGAGCACCGCGTACCTCCCGTTGCGGCAAGAGAGTCGTGGGATTGAAACCGGGCGCCGCCAACTATTTCTTTTTTCTATAGTGTAGGGGGAGAGCTGCGGACTACAGACGGACGCCGGACGTAGCCCCTAGCAAGATATGCGTTGCATATAAATACTCGAGTAGCGAGAAAATGCCAGGCGCTAGTGAGCACTCACTTCGGAACAACCACCGAACGTGAACACCTTGCCCAGTGGCTTGAGAAAAAACGGGCAAAATCCCAGCGAAGCCCGGATATACCGAGCGCTATGGGCTTCCGCCGACTGTCCCCGCCACACGCGGTGGCTTTATAAACAGGGTGATAGCCCCACTTTATAAGCAACTGCTTTGGTGCAGTAAAAAAATTTAAAAACGCCGTTCTACTATGTTCTGAAATAAGCGCCTTGTTAGACCGGTTGATCAAGTTAACAAAAAGGGCAGGGAGAACACGCCGCAAAAGGACAAGGTTTTTATTTATTCTTATCCTAAGTTTATTTATAATAGCGCCTTCGCAGAAAGACACGTATCTTTATCTTTTTTACGAGCTGAAATATTTCTATTACAAAAATCACCAAGAGGAAACAATATAATCATCCTGGCACCTACACTGCATAATAAACACGTTTGAAATGTTTCATTAGGGAAATGCTCTTCGCATGCACCAAATATTATAATTATGTTCATAGCATTTACATTCTACAAACGGCTAGGCAGCAACCTGTAATTGGGGACCACAAACTCAAGCTAGCTGCTTTCTGACGTAAAACTACAACAGGCCAAGGCTACTCTCACTACGTTTGAAAACATTTTAGTAAGGCTATTACACCTCGAAATATCCATCACTTCAAACGTCATACGAGGTAAGATTTTCGTCATTGTCAAGTTCAGTATATAATATCTCGGTAGCAATATTTCATTTTTAAAGTATTTTGCCCTGCGTCCCCGAAAAGTGAAGGGTGAGTGGCAGTGCTGGTATTCAATACTTTTCTTGTACTTATAAAATGTGCAGTGACTGACAAAATTACCCATGTACCTAAGGTAAAAAGACGTTTCCTTTGTGTTTAAGTGGTGGTCTGTTGCATACTTATGAAGAACTCCAGCCGTTTTCGACAGCTGGAAGGTACGGTTTCAACTGTCACTTATTGCGGGACGTCAAATTCTGCAAAATATTAATCTGGCCTGGCAATGTAGTTTGCTGGACTTTTGACGGGTTAGAAGTGTCGTAATGGCTTCACAAGCGTTTTTTGTATTTATGACCCGTGGATGCAACACTTATCTCCCACCGTTTTGAATTCAGAGCCTATCCACTGCACCTTAAGGGAAAGAAGTGCTTACATTTGTTTCTTTTTGTTTTTCACTAGCGTTGATATTCTTGTCAGCTGAAGTTCTTGGCGTTGTCCCTGGAAGCTGATAATTTCTAGGTTATATGTTGGCTCCAAAACCACCTCTCCATTTTCGATCTACTAACTTCTTCCTTTCTCTGTATAAAAAGGAGGGTTTCCGTGGGAATTTGAACAGTCCATCCGAATATATACAAGAATACGAAAACCAGCAGTTCAGGTATTCACTCGTCCGCCAGGAAGCAAAGGTTTTGCAACATACCTAGTCATAGCTCTCCACTTTGAATGCTAACTTTATTACAGTTACCCTTTGCAGTATGAAGAAAAATGCTGTGTTTTTTGGACATCATGTATTTTAGGTCTGTTGTTTTTAAGAGAAGAGTGTGTCGAGCAACTGATCGAGGTACCTGTCAGTTACCTATCATTACTCTTTCGAATTACAGTGGAACCCCCATAATACGACTTTCAAGGGATCGCGAAAAATCGTCGAATGACCAGTATGTCGTACGACCGGGGTGCGGGTAAATGCCGGCCTCGTAGATGGTCTCTTGCGACAGGGGGGCTTAGAACCTATTTAAATTCTGTTTTTAGCACGTTCTCGCGTTGTTTTTGAACCTTTAGCGGAAATCCTAGGTAAAACAAATGCACCGCCATTGTTGTGCCCACCTCCCCTTGATGGCGTGAAGCTAGCCAACCAGCCAAGCGCCACGCTCTACGCGATATCAGACCGACCTGGTCGTGCAAATTTAGAGCGGAGAAGGCGAATGTGAAAATGCCAAGCCAAAGCAAAACGAACGATAGTACAAGGCGGAGATGAACAAAAAACAGCAATGCGGTACATGGAAACATGCTTTGAATGGTCCCGTGCCATCGATATTCGGTCATACTAGTGCTCCACACATAGCTGTTTTCGTTTCCGTCAAGACCAAGCAACACGAAATAGAGAAGATAATTCAACCTTCCCGAGTGAACGGTGTTATGGCGAAAATTATAACGCGGTCTTGCTACAGTGACTTCCTGCGGCGGCCAGGGAGGGACCCAAAATGGCGATGCCAACGAGTATTGTCTCCCCCCATCGCCTGCTGTATTTTCCTCCACCCTTGTGGCATATGCGTGTGAATTGAGGCTCTCTAGCAATGAAAAGTGCGGAGTGACAACGCGGCTATTCATAAGCTGAGAGCAGAGATATAAGGAGAAAGAGCGTCGTGAAAGGAAGAAACTTGCATTGAGCGGGCGGGGAAAGCGGTTGTCCGTTCATCGCCGTGGGGCTGCGTCGTAAGTTTTCGCTTTCGTCGGAGGCTCAACGGGAGCTTCCAATTCGCGCTCCACCGGCCACCTGAGCTTCGACTTCTCGCGGTTGGCGCGTTGGCATACTTCTGCTGCGTGGGGCCGTTTCAGGTTAACTTCCAGTCACGAGCACCCGCCCGCTTGCTTGCGTCTAAGAAAGTTTAGGTTATTAAGTGGTCTGACCCGCCTGCCGACCTTTGAACATTAAGGAGCGTCAAACAGGCGTTAAGAAGAATAAAGAAGCGGGGAAGCGGTGTAAAATATGGGAGTAGCGCCGGTTTATCCGTGCCAGGATCCGTCGTGTGAAACGAACCGTGTGCACCCGAGCATCATATAATTGGGGTTTTTAATGCATTGTTTCTATGTGGGGTTTGCCGAGACCGCGGTGATCTGTCGCAAGAAGCGAGTAGTCGTAAGTCCGCCGGACGTTTCAGAAGGGTTCCACCTAATTTTATAGGTACTTTATTGCAACAAAGATAGCTGGTGGATGACGCTGCCAAAATTGGCAAGAAGGGTGTTCTTTCGCCGGCCGCCATGACTCCTGTATTACAGTAGTCGACAGAGTTTGCTGTGCAACATCGCATCCTGACAACATCCGACAAGCTCCTCATCCTCCCGAAGAACTCGGGAGCGACTGAAGGCGTTTGCGTTGACAAGTGGCTCGTACACTTCAAGGAGAATACCTTCAACCGCTGCATGTACCAAACGTAACATCTGTGCTATTTCTCCGATAACATTGAAGTTGAGACTTTCGAGTGGTACCTTGCCGAGGTGTTCGATATTGGGGCATCTTGGGTGGACCTGCATGCATGACGCGACGCCTCGCAAGAGGCGTCGCGAACAACTTTAGTGAGCTCACTCATGGTTGACCACAACCTCAGGCACGACGAGAACATCAACGACTATTACAGTACAGTAAACAAATGTGTATTACACGTCTTGCCGACCTGAAATACGGGTACCTTTATCAGGTGTCATCCACGGTCGCCCTTCTGACATGGCGATTGATTGATTGTGTGGTTTAACGCGCCGACGCAACGTAGGCGATGAGGCGCGCCGTAGTGGTAGGCTCCGGGTTAATTTTGACCACCTGGGGATCTTTAACGTGCGCCGAAATCTCGCACACACGGGCGTTTTTGCTTTTCGCCTCCACCAGAAAAGCGGCCGCCGTGGCCGGGAATTGAACCCGTTACCTTGTGCTCAGCAGCGCAACGCCTTAACCACTGAGCCACCGCTGCGGGTGACATGGCGACCGTTGGAGCCCGTTCACTTCTGGCGTCTTTGGAGAGCTACTTTCTTCTGTCCGATTCTCAATTCCGCCATTCGACACCATATCACTACAAACAAATGCTGTCACTGAGCGGACACGCCGGGCATTAACTAACAAGATTGCCATGCACGTTGGCCCTCGTGAAAAGAACTAAACCGTCATGTTGCCCTTTACTACTTATGCTTAAAACACTGCAAATAAAGAAACAACGGGTTATATCCCGTTTTACCTTGTTTATACCCGTGTCCCCCCGGCACCTTCAAGCCAACTTTTCTTTTTGCGTTGACGACAAGGCCAGTATATATCGAAAGCACTCAGCTTTGCAGAAAAACACCGAGATTGGCTCGTCTCTGCATACTGACATCACAGCACGGCCACAAACACCGCTACGACCGCCGTAGCAGCGATATGACGTACTCCAGAGGCGACCTGGGTTGGCTCCAGACGGAATTAAAAGAAAACAGATATTTCAAAAAACCCAGAACTTAAAACCGGTACTGCATTGTTACTTTAAATAATAACAAAATGGCCATTTTTTATACTAAAACGCTTTACAAATTTTTTTTACCCACAAGATACAAAAAAGTGCACGAGGTGAAAGCATACAGCTCGGGGTTAGAGGTTTAAGTTTAATCGTACAACAAAAAACAGGCCCAACCCATTGCACAACAGGTGTGCGAATATATTGAAAAAAAAAGCAGTTGCTCAGCTCGGCTATGCCCTAATATACGTAGCGTGAGCCAACGTTCAGCTGTTTATTTTGAGCCTTCTTGGCTGTCTAGAAAACGCCCCGCTGTATGTATACCCCACTGATACCTCTTCGCATGCGCACAAAGTGACAGGCGCCATTAAAGCGACAGGCGACTTGGCTACTGCGCAACGGAGCCGCACAGCTGGGCACGCACCGGCGCCAGTGCGTCTGCCGAGGCTATGGCTATGACGCCACTCCTCTGGAATGCGGAGACCGGCGAGGCGCACGCAGCGGCGGCGCTGGCGCGCCAGCTATGTGCCGTGTGACGTCAGTGCTCCTCGCGCATGCGAAGCATGGCTGTCCAGGACCACGCGAAACTGCTCAACCTTGGCCAGTGTAGCTCACGCTCCAAATAAAATTATTCAAGGCTCCATTCCCTTTATATTGAGAGTAGCGTGACCGGAACGAATCAATCGGAGAGGTGGCCGAAGAGAGAGGAGAGTCAGTTACGTTGCAGAGGCTGCAGAAGAGTCATCTTTTGACTAATATTCAGCGGAGGGAGCATATACGTATCGATTGTTGTTACTAGGGGAAAGAAATTTGCCTGGGCATAAATCAGGCTGGCTCTATTCAAAGGTTTTCTCATTGTGCCTTTGAGCGGTTTTCGGAGGTACAAAATTGTAGATGATGCTTCCTTTCTCGCACAGAAAATTTACAAAATTGAAAGCAAACTAAGGTAGAAAATGAGAATTTAAAATCGAGCCTCCAGCCTAAAAGGCAAATTCTTAACTTCTTACGCGAGAAAAATCTGTATGTTGCCTGAAGTGTATTGATTCACATTCGACGGTCCAACTTTGTCTATAACAATTGCTTCTCACAGAAATATAATGCCAAATTTGATGCATGGTCTCAAAAATCTGAAATAATTCGAGAAATAAATTGGACAAGCTCAGCAAACAAGAAAGGGCGCTGGCGTAGCAACATAGACACAAATGATCATTTCCTACTGAAAGATTGTCAAATTAATTATGCGATTGGTTTGTCTTGTAGTGGCCCCAATTTGTGTGGGGTTCCTTATGCCACTTGAAATGTTATGAACAGCCCGTACATGCTTGCAACGGAGACCAATGATCTGAATGAACATTAACGAAATTTTCATAGCGGCTGTCTGTTTCTTGCAATACAGGGCCGCATCGATACGCTGAAAGCACTCAGGCACATTTGTGAGTCCGTGTAAACGCAGAAATTAGATAGTCAACCGATTGCGCGAAAAGAGAAATTTCTGGAACTACGTGACCGAAACAAGCAGTCACAACAATAGTATGCGGTGGGCTTTTGCAGTGTTCTGTTTCAAACTTTTTAGATTATCCAGAAAGAAATTAAACAGGACATCCATGTATGTAGGGCAAACTACTGATCGGCAGCACGGTAATTTAACGTATCTTGCTGGTACATATTGGATGTTTCCTTCACTGAATGGAACCTCAAGGAGCGAAGAGACTCTCCCTTTGATGTAACCCTGCGCCGGAATATATTTTAAACACTGCTGACATTTATGATTCCCAGCTCAGCCTTATCTTGGATACCTTCATAATCGCTCTAACACGAATAAACGCAAGTTTTACATTTGGTGGAGCATTTTCCCCGCCTAGCTCTTTTATTGCGGTGGTCACACAGATGAAAAAAAAAACGACAAATTTCGGTAGCAGTTTTGGACAAAAAAATTATATTTTTACTGTTGATCTTCATAAAAGAGACGCACGGGAAAGGAGCACTAGGACTTTTACTTTCCTGGTGAGAACTCAGGTATTTATACATCTGCTCCTGCTATTTCAGTTATAGCTAATTTGTACTGTTCTCCAAATTACACTCCATAATTTAGGTTCCCTGCACGAAAGGCGTGCACCAAAGACGCATGATTTCAATAAAGAGTTTACCACCAGTGTAGAAGTTGTGTTTAGAAAACCTAACAAAAATAATAATTGCCGATCAATTGAAAAAACGAGTCATCTTAGATTTGTAGATGTCAGTACATAGCTTGCCGTGACACAACGGCAGCTGCCATGTTCGCGCAGGGTTGCGGGGTAAAGGCCGCGGACTTCTCTACATCTGTTATCTTGAGCAATACTAGGAACGCTGAGAGCACTAAACCAGATAGGGCTGCGGTGATGTCAAATGCAAGCTATGTATATGTAAACCCGCCGGGACCAGCAGGTTTTGAATTAAAAGTTCCCGTCAGTAAACCTAGTATGGTACAGATAAAAAAGTGTTGTCGTGCGAACGTGCCGAGTAATTAGCTTCAAAATTACGTTATCAAATAGATGAACGAAAGGAGAATATATATGTAGACGCCGATGTGGTTGTGCTGTTGACCCTGCATTTATTAGAGATTCGGTGCGAACAGGAATCCGGGAACCCATGAGCACCCGTTGATAGCGGCCGAGCAGCGCAGAAGCCCGGGTGTTGTCTCATACGCGTGGCTTGTCCTGGGTGCCGTAGCCGCACGCTGGAGACGGCGGCAGCGGCCCATGATGATGATGTTAGGCGCTTGCTGTCGATGAAATACGGCCGATACAGGGCTCTCCTCCAAGCGCGGAGCGTGTAAACATGAAGACAAGATCATGTGCAACTAGCGAGGGAAGCCAATGGATGGGTGTTAGGAACATGATGAAGGGTACTAAATGTGCGAGGGGTACAAGATGCTTCCGGCACCAAAGGTCGTGAGCAGTTTAAGCTTAAGGGTATCTAGAGGTTAAGGTTGTCCCGGTCAGTTGTAACACCATCCGTGACAGTAGGAGTAATCGCCTGACTGCTTCCGGAGCGCATTGAAGCGTCCAGTAGCCTAGCGTGGGAGTGGTGCAGCGGATGAGCTCGATTAGACCTCGGCGGGTTCCATCTGAAGCTGCCGCGGGTAAGCACCTCGTCGCAGGTGACGTTTGAGGTATGAAAAGGCCATTGGAAGTCACCGTATGCAGACGACGACATGTGCGAAACTGATGACGGTTTCTATTACCATGGACATTGGCACAGTCGGTTAACTTGTCGTGCCAGCCCAGAAGGCCGCCTTCACAGGCAGCGGTTGCGATGTCGGCGGCAACGTTTAGGCTCGACCGCGCCAATGATTGCTAGCGCGGGAGGATTGAAATCCGGAGAGGGTGTGTTATCGGCATAGTGACCCCATGACTCAATATTAGGACGTGCATGACGTATGTCTCAAAACCTTTACATCCACTAAGCCATGCTGGTCATGTGAACACCGCACCGCAGAGTCATCTGCCTGGGTTTTGCGGCGTGGTCCAGAGGGTTGTCTTTCACAACGTCCTTTTCATTGTTGTTACATTTCCGGGAGGTAGTAAGGGGTTGTGGTAGCTCGTAGAAGGATGGGCTTTCCTCGTGGTTAGTTACGGGTAACGCAGTTTGTGTCTCGTGCGTGCTTGTCAGCGACTGCAGTGGAAGTGCGGCGTGCACCGCAGTGGCGTCAGAGATGGCGGAGATACGTAGTGAAGCAGCATCTTCGACTGGGGAGATTTAGTGACAACAGGAATCCAGGAACTCAGGATATTGGGTCCTGTATATTGTGTCCGTGCAGTGCCGAAGCCTGAGTGTTCTCCCTGGCACCTGGCTTTTCCTGCGTGCTGTAGTAAGGATGGCAGCGTCCCATGATGATGATCGTAGGCGCTGGCAGTCGATGAAGAAGTGGCCGGTACATATTTATCTTGGGCAATATTTTGCATGATCAAAACATTTTGGCAATGAACGTGCACTGTTATTGTTTGACTGTGCGGTTGAACACGCCGTAAATTCACCTGTGCTTACAGGCGCGCCGTAGTGGTTGCGTTCTATGATAGTTTTTACCACCTGGAGATAATTTATTGGCACCGAAATCTCTACACACGGCCGTTTTCGCTTTACCATTCATTTGTAAAACAGCCAGCCCTGCCGTAATCTGAAGCGGGTCCTTGTGCTGGGCAGCACAGCTCCATAGCCACTAAGCCACTGGGGCCAACCCCGGTCCTCACCAAAGGGGCACAAATCCAATGTGCATTTCCGGTAATGGCAATGCGCACAACTTGGGGCCTCAGCTCAGACGACTCTTGCAAAATATAATTGTCTGACCAATGAGTGATAGAAAAAAAATTGAAGTCACAGCTAGGTTAACTCTTAAGATATACGATGTGTTAGCGTTTCTTCTGTAGCGAATGAACGTTTTGTAACGAAGTTGCTGCGTAAGGGATTTATGTTTTTCGAGCCCTGAAGGTCAGCCAAGAGTGCAAGACTAACGGCAACGGTTTTATTTCACCATCGTATAGCGAAGACAGGAAAGCCATCTATGCTTGTGTGGCTTTAGATGTGTGTTTAGAAGGTTTCGCCTGCGTGGTGTTCGTAAGTTTGAATCAGAGTGCGCACTGTAGGTCTCTAAAAGTGATTACAGTAAAGCCTTCTTATATAGAACAGCGCGAGGATTATAAAACAGTTCGATATAGCAAAAAGTTGATATAGAAAGTGAAGAAAAAATACTTACGTGAGAGAAATCTTGCCGATGGAGTCACGAGCTAACTCAAAGCTCATACCACCCTTCAGTTCACTATTGATACGACACTTTCTCAGAAAGAAAACAATCATTTATTGGGGAGGAAGAACTGCGTGAGTTTAGCCTGCTTCTTGGAGCGCAACGCGTTGCTGGTGACTTCTTGCTCCACGGTATCTAAACAGTCGACAAGCACAGCACCGCTGCCCTCAGTGGCACTGCAGTTTCGTCGTAGCAGGGACAAGGCAGCGACGGCTTTGCTCGTGCTCTGAAGCGGTGCGGAGTCCTCGGCGTCTTCGACAGATCGGAGGCAAGCATGCATACAAGCAAATAGCCGTGAACCCGGCGAACCGAGGAAGTGCGGGCAGCTAGTGGCGCGGGCTTGAAGTTCGGTGACACCGCAGCCCGCATCGCCCAATGTGGCGCTTTCGCCGTCAACGGCATGCATACGTAGAGCTGGTCCTCTCTGCCACGGCTTTATTGGACGCGTCTGATCTCGCGCGGAAGTCGCAAGCGACAGCCGCGCCGCCGCTGCGCGCCGAAGTATTGCGTGAATGCCTTCCGCATGCTTACGAGAGCGAAAAATCCCGCTCCGGAGAGTTCGATATACCCATTGTGAGCAAAATCGCGTTCGATTTAAAAAAGTTTTAAATGGATGTAATTTTTACCAGAATTATACAAGGTTTTGATATAGGATGTTCGATATATCCGTGTTCTAATTAGGCGGGCTTTACTGTATTTCCTAATGTCGTCGGTGGTCTGAACGTTCTTGTTTGCGGTTAGAGAGAAAATTAGAAAGCGAAAATCTTCGTTTCGTAAGAAATATTGCGATTTTGGGAACACTGGGTCCGAAGTCAAGAAACCCGAATGCGGAAGCTTCTCTCCTGCCCTTTCAATCAGCTAAGGCTAATACAGAGGTGGAAAGCTGATCAAAGCTGTCGCCCCTTTCTCCAAAAACTGTCTTCTATATAATGTTTGAGGTGTCCTCTTGTGAGAATAATCCTGCACAGGGCTAGGTTGCGGGGAAGTGGGTGCATGCTTTTTGCGTGTAGTAGGTTTCAGTTAACGTCAGATTTGTTCTGTCAAACAGCTTCGGCCAACTAGATTTGTTAGTATAATAATTGGTTTCTCTGATGCGCACAGGCGACGATTCTTCATTAATGTCAACCTCTTATGGGCAGGGAAGGATTGTGTACCTAGGCAAAAAAAAAGGGCGCGTTCTCCGAATTTTTCGGCCATGGAAGGGTGGCATTCGTTGTCACGTTATATGTGATTTTCGTACTCTCGGTCAGCAGTGTGATGCCTTCCAGAATCTCGCGTCCATGACACCAAGAAATTTGAACATCTATTTTTTGATGGAAGATGGTTACCGAAGCGTTTAGGTATTCCATCTGTAATGATGTTTGTAACTCTGCCGTGAGAGTACCCAATGGTGTTTGTGCTTCTAGATGATAGTTTCGCTATATAAATTACCAAGAGGATAACTCCAATGTATGCTTTTTCCGTTCCCGTTGGTGGGGTTGGGTAATATAGGCACAAAGATTGCCGCGGTTGTCCAGCCGGGCGATGGTTACCTCGGGACTATCGCACATGGCGGCGTCGGTGTATACTGTGTTTTTAACGTTTAAGTAGTTTATTCGAAGATATTTAATCCTGATCTATGTTCTATCCTTCTATTGGTATGAATGCAATTATTTCTTCCGGAAGAGTTTTTATAAGGGTCTATGATCGGCGAAATGTCAACCATGGCGTCCAGTTTCTTTTTAGAGAAGGTGGGGAGGCACCACCTTGAATGCTATAGCCCATCTCTATTTTTGTTTCACAGGCGCTCAATACGCGCTTCGAGAGTAGCTTAACTGTCGTATTCAAACGTGTTATAAAGACCTAGTTTTAGTAGCTTTTCGGTGACCATAAACATTGGGATGTTGAGGGATGCCTTCTATGCTGTTCTGATGAAGGTGTTTATTCGGTTTTCTTCGCTGCGGGTAAGTTCGCGATATAGGGCAGGCTGTACGATATCCGGCTCATAATCAGTGCCTACATAAGTTCCAGTTTAGTCTTTCACTGTTCATGATCCCCTGGATAGGCATTCCATAATGTGGCCCAATTTGTTGAACATTTTCTGTATTTTCGCGACTGTGAGAGCGGATCTGCCGCATCTGAGTATGGTAATGGTGGTTGTTGTTGCCGGATTGTTTTCAGGCAAAGCAGATATTTTGGCAGGCTATTTTGTGAAAAAACAACGCGAAATTTTAAACGTCATCACAGCCCAGCTACCCCTGGCACTGAATATAAAACTTTGGCCAAGACTTGTTTTGCCAAAGTGTATTTTTATAGGTTGCGTGAAACTCGGAAGCATATTTTAAATTTTGTTTAAATAATTTCGCGTAAGCTTTCACTTTAAAGCAATAATATAAACCATATAAAAATCGCCTGTGAAAGAGCCAGGTTGCTGTAGTAGAACAAATGCCTACAGTGCATCACAATTTTACATCACTGAGAACTCCTACATGACTGAACTTTTACCAGCAAGCGCTGTGTACGGGAAAGGTTCTTCTTCACGAACGGATGATATGAGTACGTTTTTTACAAATATTTTATCTGTAAAAAAGGCATTTTTATCGATTTTAAATAATATACCTCTACCTCAGCCGCCCTGCTCTTCGGAATTGGAGACTGGGAAATACCGGTGAAGAAAATGTCACTTTTTTCCTATTTCGGGTGGATTATTTGCTCTGAAAAAAACCATTAGAGGCGGTTATACTGTCTTGATTGACCGTGAATTGCTGCGAAGATAGTGGTTGTACCCTAAAATATCATGGTAAAATTTGTGGAAAGGTTATTTTAACGGACACTTTCAAATAAAACTTTATTCACCGGTTGGTTGCCATAACTGCAGCCCGCAACACATATAATTAAATGCCACGAGTTGAAGCCACTCAATTCTAGCTTGAGGCGTTGGCTTGCTTCGCGAATAGGAAGCTTGTGCTTGCCCTATGCACGTTTCAAAAACAGCCTAATTGAATTCAGGTACGTGAATAATCAGCTTATGATTGCCCTATACATGTTTCAAAATACAGGCCAATTGAATTCAGATATGGGCCACACAAAAAAGCTTGCTATAAACTTGCTTCATGAGGCTTCTCTTCTAAAGCAATCAGTGTTTCGATACCTTGTGTTTTCAGTACATAAAAAAATGATTGAATTTTTTTCCAATCCATCAATTACAAGTTATTTTTGAGCTTATTAAGCAAGGGTTCTAGAGTATCCTGCTCACGCGAGTGTTTTGAGGTTAGCAATAACATTCCAGCATTAAAAGAACAACTCATTTCCTGGGCTAATACATCTGATGGTATAGGGACTACATTGCATGAAGTATGTTTGCGTCGTTTCGGAATGAAATACTAAAAAATTACCAATGCTTGGTGTGGGAGCTTGTCCTAAACAGGTGCTCCAGTTCTGTGTAACTGCTCAAAGCTTGCAGAATAACTAAGAAGCTTGCAAAGCTTCTCAGTAATGAAAAGCGGCACGTTTCGTATATCATATATTATATAGTTTCATATAACTATATTACCGTACATCTAGCATCACCGCAAATAAAGATTATATGCCCTTAAAATAAAGATTATCTAGAAATAATCATTAGCTGCCCCCCTCGAAGAACGAAGATTACTAGCATTACTATGTCACTTCCACCGGCTTTATCATAGTCCGTCGTCATTTGCTCCATAACATATGAAACCTGCCCATCGCATTTTTCCACTTTTAATCACCCTTTCAAGGTCCGTCCATTGTTTGCCCGTACAAATCTTCTACGTCAATCTCAGCTGTTTTTGGACATCTTTCATTAGGGATCGATTACCAGTAGACATTGCCACAAGTCATACTCACGGTTTCTTGTATGCCATTTGAAGCGCTTTTTTATGTATACATAGCTTAAATATCATGGCCACGTACGGCGCGCTTGCTTTCTATTTCTGCTTCCATTTACTTCTTTTTCATTTTTCTGCATTTTCCGGTTACATACCGATCTTTACTGGGTTTGCTCTTGAATTGAAATGTATCCAACAGTTTGTACCTGCCCCTCCCTCCCCCCTATGTAATGCCTTCGGGGGCATTTAGGGTATCTGAATTAACACCTGACGTTAAAAAGCGTGATTATACGGAAAAATACTTAAAATAGCATTGCAGTAAAATATTCGTAGATATGCGGAGAACAACAATCTACAATCCCATCATTTCGTACATATGCAGCGAATTGGAAAACCTAGAAAGTGCCTGTAGAGGGGTTACTCCTCCGCTGCCACCTTTTAAATTCTTACTGTACTATCCCTGTAACATGTAGATAATAAATGAGCACACTAGACAAGCAATGATTTGAACAACAAAACCCTAGATATCGAAAGTTTCATAACAGAATGTTAGCTCTTGATATGATTTATAAATAAAGGGTTATTTATACTACTGCAATAACATCCTACCCGCAATCACAATAACAAAAGTGCCAATATTTAATGAGCTAGCAACAAGTGAGTCTTCCGAATCGGAACTATAAATATTGGTATTCCGTGATTTTACAGCCAAACCTTATCGTGTGCTGTAGGGTTAGTGTTGTTCAGATATTTTGCCTGATACTCCAAATATAGTGAACAGTAATACGGGCAACTATATGCTCCATGTACCAAACAATATGAGTGACAGAAAGTGAGCCAATCTGAACAAAACTTACGATACACATATTGATACACATAACATGCATGATGAATATATAAGACATCACACTAAAAAGGCAAAATAGTTACGACACTAATTCGATGTGCTCGGCCTGACAAACGCTGCAAGCCTGCAGATAACCGGAAAGTTTACTCTGCCGTTTTTAGTCTTCATATGTCACCAAAAAGTAAACGGAGAGCTCTCTACCAGTAGCGCCGTTTTGAGGTATTTACCTTGACCCTAATTTGTAGTGGGAAATTTTTATGTGTTTACTTGAAATAAAAACTCTTGAGTTGGGTGCACGCCAATAAGGAAGGTTAGCTGCCTCGTTGAAGAAAATGCAGCGGACGTTGTGACATTGATCATTCCGATTTTGCAAGAACGTAGGTCTTCAAGTGCTGTTAGTGGTTTCTACTTGCTCATAACAAACGATATAATGGCCATTGTAGCGGATACGTTTCTGTCCAGAAACAAAAATTCACTGAACAAACTTTGTTAGATTTTAGGCGTGAAGCGTACCTTTATGGCCATTCGTTTGTCTTCTATTAAACGAGAACTGTGGGGAGAGTTTATTGTTATCGGTTCAGTAGGTACATTGATTTATTTTTACACTAACAGGCGCCTTCAAAAGTTCTCAATTGGTTAAAATGTAACACAAAATTCACAAGTTTTTTAAAACAATGTTCCTTCAGATCATTTTGTGTTGGTGCTTAAGAAACATCAACACCAAATGATCTGAAGGCACATTTTTTATATAAAACTCGTGAATGTTTTACATTTTTACAGTTTTGCGTCCCCTGTTTCCGTAGCGCATACGGGCAGGCGTTCGAAGGTGAGTGCATTGAGATGTTTTAACCGTTGGGCGCGCAGGGCGGGAAAGGCTGTCTGAAGACCGCACTAACGGTTAAAAACCCATTCTTCGCTCTCCTGTCCAATCTATTTGGCGTTGTAGCCGGGATGGGGCACAGGACCGCCACCGAGGTGGTGGCACCAACTATCATACCATTGGAGTACCTTGGCCCTGCCTGACGGTCTTCATCGATGGACATTGCGACACCTCAACGTCTCCGTTGATAAAAGATGCAATTCTAGACATCTTGGGAGGGAAAACTGTATTATTATATTGAAGGCCAATACAGAAGGCATCTGTGGATTGCTAACTAAGCATAGAAGGTATATTAGTAGACTTGGCTGTAGTAAAATCAGCACAGCAGGCCAGATGGAGTTGGGGTGTCAATAAATTCAATCTTAACAAGGCACACTTTCAATCTTAACAAGGCACACTACCACCGGTGTGACTCGTTTCTGACGCACCTGTTCATGCCACGACCATTCCGGATCATGCTTGGGTTGTGTTGTCAGAAGTAAAATGCGACGTTCAGCCGTTGAACCCCAACCGAACACTTGTAAGCTGAGGCTGCGAAACAATGCCAAATAGACGTCACAATTGTCAGAGCTCTCGTATTCTCATTAGCGGAAAGTACAGTCGTGAAATGGTAACGGGAAAGTCTGCAATTCTTTCTGAATTATTGATCTTCCTCACATTTATTCAACACATTTACCAAAAGGATAAAAAAAAAGTAACAAAAAGTTTAAAACTTGTATGCGGCGCCTCAGGTGGTACTACTCATTCTAGGTTATTACTTGATCGGATAATTCCCATAATTCCCGCAGATAGCTTTCCATTTTTTTTTTCGCGATTCAGCATAACATCGCCTATTTTCTTCACAAATTCGAAATTCTTTCACTAACCTAACAGGAACTAAATCAGAGTGTTGCTTTTTTTTCTCTTGCACCACAAATCGTTCAAAAAATTCAATTACTGCAAATGACGTCCACAAACAGTTTATGTACTGTCATTATTTGCAGCTAAGGCCATTTTTCTTGTAGTAACGTAACGTCACATCTATTACTGACTCTGGCATTTGCGGAGCTCCAAATAAGACAGAGTGAGAAACTCCACCGATTCTTGTACAAGAAAGAAATGTTTTTTTTTCAGCGGCCCATCCAACTAAAGATGAAGAACAAGTGTAACCTGGCGATGTTCTTTTTCTTGGTGAGGATTTCATTTTCTAACTCTGATTCTCACGCCATTAAACTGTTATAGTGCGTTTTTATATCGTCTATTTTTACGCATTTATCAAAAAAGAATCCTTATTCACGTTTTTGAATACAAAAACAAATGTCTGTCATCTCCAAATCTTGCAAGCTTTCGGCATTTTTACATGGATCTGCCGGAAGCTTTAGTCGGTCGTTAACCTTTTCGGTCCTGCTGGCGTCAATTGTCGAAACCGCCAAAAAGTAGATCAAGCACCTTAAGAATGAAGCGAAAACTTCTAGTTTCCTGGTGAATTGTCCTTCACGAATGCCTATCGCAATTTCGTTGGCCATTTTTACCTTTTACCGTAGCTGGCCTCTACAAAGATTAAAACGATTAAATGAATACAAAGCAACGACGTTCAGGAGAGGTACCAGTGTTATTTCCAAGCTTGTAAATCGATAAACATGTGCGCTCGAAGTTCTATTTTTGTTTGTAGCATCATGTGCTCATGCCATTTCAAAAAAACGTGCAAAATCTTTTTCACCTCAAACTAACACTTTTAATTCGAAGAGGTCCTAATTATTGCCGCATTAATATACCAGGTAGTACTTGCACTAGACGTTTTATGCTTTCGTGGGCTTTTGATAACTAAAAAATTTGTTCGAACACATAGAAAACATTTTTTCGCACGAAAAAAAATTGTTGTAAGAGATATTCACAAAGGTGTTTTTGCAATTTTACCCATATTTCGTTAAGCCTTCACCATACGATGACGAGCAAAAGAAAAATAAACTACGCATACATATAAAACCCCTAAATGGAGTTGACATAGGCTTAATGGTCAAACGAAAGGTGAGATGTTTAGGAGAACTTTACAAACGTCAACCAAGTCCCTCACTACGTCTAGTATCGCGTTTTTTTAAATAAAGCAGACATGATTCCTCAAAAGAAATGTCAAACTAGTTGTGGGCGATGTGCATCTATTTACGCCTAAAAATCCCACAGTTATCAAAAACATTGTCAGGTAAATGAATGGTGACACGAGGCATGCAAAACGGTTTTGTTGTAATGGGAAGTGGAGCTTTGTGTATACTGATTTCCACAATATATATTTTATCTCAAATTACGTACCAAAGAACGTTTCATGAAGGAATTGAAATTTCAGAGAAATTGGTGCAGAGTACAAGTGCCAAAAAATGGAGAGTGCGAAACGTAGGGGTAGAATAATATACGGCGACTACATTCAAGGCCAAACTACAATAAACTTGAAGAGTGGGATTGAAGAATGCATTGGGGAATCCATATCGTAGTAAACCTACGGAGATTTTTTCTATTCAACTTCATTATCTAAATATTGGTATGTTCAATACCGAAGACAACGACGAAGATCAGTCCTGAATAGCTGCTATCACTTTCGGCTCATCAGTTTTCGTTGTTTTTCGTGTCCTCGACGATAATTTCCTCAAAAACGGCAATCTGCTCAAGAAGATTTTCTTCCGCACGCGACCCATGTGGCGCAACAGGGGCCACTTTTATGAAAGTGCATCAAAGATCAAGCGATGGAGCCACCATAAATCCTTACACGGCAGCTCCGAGCAAGAAACGGGTGGCTGTTACCATGGATGACTCACCAAGGAGGCAAGTTGGTAAGGCTGACACCGAGCACACTTTGGACGGCGCGCCATCTGAGGACGGAGAATCCACCACTGTAGGATACCGCGAAGGTGTGGCAGAGATGACGCGCCTTGATGGCCAGAGTTTCGAGGCGCTCATTTACGGCAAAAAGCGAACTCTTGGCATTCCTGTCGTAATATCTGCGGTTGAAGTTGAACAGGACTTTATGAAAGCAAATCCTTTTGTTTTCCATAAGCACTCGAGATATTTCTGGGCTAGACGAAACTACGCAACCGTTTTACAGCACAGGGCGGTTTACTTCTCGTGGTGGCAACCTAAGAAGAGGTGAATACTCTTTTAAAATGCTATCGCATCGTAGATATTGCCGTAGTGTGTATTCTACCTCACCCTTACCTGCAAAACACTTAGAATATCGGAGGATTCCCGACTTTATACACAGACGACAGCATACCTCAAGTCGCAAGGAGTACTTCATGTAAGGAGAGTCCTCCTTCGTTTCAGTCGTGAGTCTAAGGTGTGGAAAGCAAAGCACACGGACCGTGCGGATTTTTGTTCGGGCACAACATTGAACAATCCGAGGAGATAAATCTTGGTTTTACTAGACATAAAGTTGAATATACTGAATCGCCTTCTCGATGCTTTAAGTGTCAATGTTTCTGTCACGTCTCAAAGATTTGCGAAGGTGCGCACCGATGCAAGCGTTGTGAAGGTCCGCAACACTTTACGGAGCGCAAAGAAGACATCGTATATGCGAATTGCTGCAGTGACTAACGTGCTAGGTTTAGTCGCTCTCCCTTCCAGGTCAGCGCTGTACATCGGCGTATGTCATTTATCTCGGGGCCTAAAACACTGCCATCAACAGACGTTGGACACCTTGGTGAGACACATTTCCCCCGCTAAATGATATGAAGCCTGTTAATGAGACAGATGATGCCCAAACTTCGAAGAGCCTTCTTAAAACAGATAAATGTAGTGTCTTCAAGGGGAAAGACGATGCCGAAACTTCTTGAGTCCCCACAAAACAGATCGACGTAGTGTCATCAAGGATAGCCAATCATCCGCTGAACAGCTTCCGTCGGCCCCGTTACAACGTCGGCGAGAACCCTACGCCGGTGTCGTGCCGACCCAAAGCACACAAACCAAGGAGGCGTATGATGACCGGGAGGACAAGGTGAACGAGTGCAAGGAGTTTCTGCCAGTTGTTTTTGCTGACCTGCCGCCCCACCTTGCAAGTATTGCTCCAAGCACAAGCAAGACTGTGCTTGACGCGATACGCGCCCTAGAATATGTGATATACATTAGCTCACAGCGGCCTTCGATGCAGCGAAATGCCCTCTGAGAACAAAAATCGCTGATAAAAAGTGCCTTTGATTTTATAGTGAAACTGTGCCGCTCTCTATAGCCATATATGGGAAGTAAATTTGTTTTTGAAGGAGGCGATACCTATACCAACATTGGCATTACTCATGAAAGGGTCGGTATCCGGCTACGTGGGTCATAAGAACATTTGCGTTTAAACTTGGTTTACAAGAGTGCTGCTTTATACGACCGGTGTGGAATCCCCCACGTAGCTTTGTGTGTGAGCAACCTGTGCCCTGACAACTTCGACGTTGTGCCTGTTAGAATTGAGTCAATGGCGTGATGACTCCCCTAATGGGGAGTATTACACATTCATGTTTCAGAGTTCAGAGTCCGAGGCTCTGAACACGGACCAGTTGGTGAGTTTAGCTTTACCCCTCTTTGTGAGAGTGTGGGCGACCATGATTAACAGACATTAAGTAGTGGTCGCTGCTTAATGTGTCCGGCATGCGTGTGCAGTGTACGTATGGTGTCTTGATGGCAAAAGTGAGGTCGGGTGTAGTATCCCGCGCCACACTCGGGACCAATCTGTATGGTTGGATACATCATTGCACAGTACAAGTTCATGGTGCTGGTTGGCTTGTAACAGAGCCGTGGCCTTTTTTATGGCTTGCGCGTAGTCCTAGACATGGTGTGGGGGATTCAAATCTACCAGGAGCAACGAGACTTACTAGAAGATCTTGCGCGCTTCTTTAAGCAGGGTTTCGACCCTTTTTAGGGATCCCGATCGTGCGCTATATATGTTAAGAATATATGTGTGTGATTGAGAAGAGTGACTAGGGATAATTCCCAGAAAGCTGTTCACCACCTCTGGAGGAAGATGGTGGGTCTGAGCGTGATGTCATTTTACTGTGCTGGCCGTTCTGTTTTGGTGGTCTCCCGAGAATGAGATATTGCTTCACTGTGCACCTATTGTAGGAGGGCACCGTACGGCTTTTTTGGAGGATGCATACATCAACGTCTTGCTGTTGTGCGATATGCAGTTCCATTGGGTGAATTTGAGAGACACCAAGGCTTGGGAGTGGGCTAGTTGGTGTTTTAACATTATGAAGTGCAGAGGTACCCTGTCTGACACGAAACGTAGAATAGGGTGAATAACACAAAAAGAGACAAGGTGAGGCGCAAACTATCAACTGTGTATTATCTTGTGAAGCGGGGCGGTTATATATGACAGAAATAAAAAACATGCACGAAAAAATAATAATAAAACGCTACACATGACATGATATCTATTCCTCACTTAGGAAACTTATTTCACGCGCCGAAAGCCGGATTGAAGGGGCGCTAACGCAATCTCCCTCCACTCCTGACAACATTGCATATGCTTCGTATATCTCGCGGGTAACCTTGTCTCTAGAGGGGAACCAGATGGTTGTCCCCTCAAAATCGGGCGAACATCTCTTGTAGCACTTCTTAACATGCGCGGCCAAATTTCCATTTGCCGCCAGTTGCGCGCATGCATTCTGATGTTCCCGTAATCTGTCGTTGAGACAGCGGCCTGATTGCCCCATGTACGACCTACCACAGGAGAGGGGGATCTTGTATACAATACCCTCTGCGCAGTTGACAAACTGGCGCCTGTGCCGTGTGCCACATTCGAAACCTTTTTGCCTCTCTTGATTTGCAGCCTTGCACAGTCCCTTTATTTTCAACGGGGCAGAAAATACCACCGGAATATTATGTTTGGCGCCCACTTTCTTTAGCCGGTGCGAAACCCTGTGAATGTAGTTCATGACAACTGGTCGAGTCTTAGGTCTTTCCTTGTTCTTCTCCGGGCTGTTCGCGTTTTTCACCTTCTTCAGCACTTTCTCTGCAACTGATACAAGTACATGGGTAGAGTAACCCCCCTTTTTCAAGCTTGTGCATTGGCGGTCTAGGCTGTCCGTCACAGTGTGCGAGCACGATTTCGTGATTGCCTGCGTGATGCAGGAAGTTGCAATTCCACGCTTAATCAATTTGGTGTGGGACGAGTCATAAGGCAGCAGTCCCTTCTCCCGTCTCGTGCGGTAGGCCCAACATGTGTGAAATTCTTCTTTTAAAAACAGGTCAAGAAATTGTAGTCACTTCTTTTCCGGCTTTTCGTGTGTTAATTCTAGCCCCACATGCAACCAGCTGAACTGTTCCATGATTTTAGGGATGGCACTGTCGAGGTTTGTTCGTGAAGACATGCATACTAAAAAGTCGTCAACGTAGCGGCAATCACGAAATCGTGCTCGCACACTGTGACGGACAGCCTAGACCGCCAATGCACAAGGCTGAAAAAGGGTGGTTAGCCTACTCATGTACTTGCATCAGTTGCAGAGAAAGTGCTGAAGAAGGTGAAAAACGCGAACAGCTCGGAGAAGAACAAGGAAAGACCTAATACTCGACCAGTTTTCATGAACTACATTCACAGGGTTTCGCACCGGCTAACGAAAGTGGGCGCCAAACATAATATTCCGGCGGTATTTTCGGCCCCGTTGAAACTAAAGGGACTGTGCAAGGCTGAAAATCAAGAGAGAAAAAAAGGTTTCGAATGTGGCACACGGCACAGGCGCCAGTTTGTCAACTGCGCAGAGGGTATTGTATACAAGATCCCCCTCTCCTGTGGTAGGTCGTACGTGGGGCAATCAGGCCGCTGTCTCAACGACAGATTACGGGAACATCACAATGCATGCGCGCAACTGGCGGCAAATGGAAATTTGGCCGCGCATGTTAAGAAGTGCGACAAGAGATGTTCACCCGATTTTGAGGGGACAACCATCTTGTTCCGCTCCAGAGACAAGATTACCCGCAAGATATACGAAGCATATGCAATGGTATCAGGATTGGAGGGAGGTTGCGTTAGCGCCCCTTCAATCCGGCTTTCGGCGCGTGAAATAAGTTTCCTAAGTAAGGAATAGATATCATGTCAAGTGTAGCGTTTTATTATTATTTTTTCGTGCAAGTTTTTCATTTCCGTCATATATAACCGCCCCTTCACAAGATAATAAACAGTTGATAGTTTGCGCCTCACCTTGTCTGTTTTTGTGTTATTCACCCTGTTCACGTTTCGTGTCAGGCAGCGCACCTCTGCACTTCATAATGTTGAGAGACACCGCATGGACAGTAGTCATCACGAATGATTAGATGAAAGTCTCGAGAGACGCTGCCGTCGTCATATGCATGGTACTTTGCTTTTCATGGTTAGGCAAGGGATTGGATGTTACGGCTGGTTGTGGAGAGGTTAGATTCGTCCAGGGATTCTGTAATGGTGTCCAGCCAAGTATCGAAATGCTTATCAATCTCCTCGGGCTTATCAAGCTGCCCGTTAGTGGAGACGTGGTGGAGTGAGGAAGGGAATTTGTTTTCTTTTTCTGTGAGGCCATCTAGGTGTGCCTGAAATTGTTTTTTTGCACGGTGAATTTTTTGTATGCTGTTAGATAGGTTGATACGGTTGGTTGTTGTTGGACATATTCTAATTGAAGTGGCTGTCAGGGAGCACTGGGAGGGGCACGCACGGTCCCTGACCAGCTCAGCAGCGCCGTGGGTAGTGGAGGATCAGGGACTCCAGCAGCGTTCTCCTAGCTCCGCTGCTGTTATTGTAAGTAGTACTGGAACTGCCAAGGGTCTGTTTTCTCCCCCGCTGGGGTGGCGGATTGGGAAGATACCTTTTGGGAAATTCTATGCTAGCAGTGGGGTGCGGTTGATGATTGTTTTATGTTGCAAGCGAGGTGTGCCCTGTCGTGTGGGAGCAGCAGCACCACACTTGGGATAGTTTTTGTTCTCGGGTGAGGGGGCAGGGGGGCCAGTGGCCCTGCAGTGGCTATACTCTCCTCCCTGTTGCCGTATTTGCGCCACCCTCCTGTACGGGCGTCGGGAAATAACATCAAACCCGACTTTTATATAGATGCGCATTCTGGTTTCATGGAAGGTCAGAAGGGCTGAAGATGACCCGCCCAGTTGCCTTGCATGAATTAGGTAAGGCTTACGGGCAGCAGTCATAACCAGTAGGGCGTCATTATTGATGTCCTCCCGTAGGATGGCACGTCCCGGTCGGCCGCTGCGTGCAGGCAGTGATTTTGATTCTGTTTTCCATGAGAGTGTGGTTGTAATTGTTCACAGCTTTCCTTTGTAGCCACTTCGATGCATTAAGGTGAACGTCCAAATTTTACCTGCAGAAAATTACTCCACCTTGGGGCTTTCCTTTAAATCTGGTCGATGTTAAACCTTTGTACGATGTCTCGCGTGACCCGAGCTCCAACACAGAGGCCTGTTCTTGGTACATAGACGGGGATTTAAGGCTACTTGGAAAGGCGAGAAGGTGGAGTAGTGCGTGCAGGAACGGGAAAGTGAGGGCTGGCGGCAGAGTTGCTGCTAGGCGTGGTTGAATTCTCGGCTAGCACTTTGTGGAAAACTTGGGGGTTCACGCGGCGATACCTAGATCCATGGTATCGGTAAGTGGATTGACCGGCTGCTGGATACATCGTACTCAAGGGCAACTGTTGGCATTCCGGAGCTCGGCATCGGGAGGCCCGTATTAGTTAAGGCTGAAAACGAGGCGTAGTGGTGCTGCCGGCGGGTTTGGGGAAATTTCTGGTCTGGAGTCGCCCCCCGAAAGTCTTCGGGGGTCATCGTGCTATCTTAGTGGTCCGCTGGACTTCACACAGCCAAGGGTGAAGTGTTCGAACTGCTAAAACGCAGCATCTGCACATAATTGAGCTTCGATTTGTTACTTTATTTTTTCATTAATTTCAAACTTACTGCAAGCCCGTTGAATATCCCAGGGAGGAGGGGCATCACAAGAAAAACATTACCCACAATACACATTACATTACATTAGGGACTTTTATTGAAATACATGGATGCTTCGTATAAAATAGGATAGTGGTTGTTGGGCTACGGTGGCAAATCAACTTTAGCCACTGCATGGGTGCGAACCGCGGAGCATTGGAGGAAGCAGAAGCCCTGCGCTGCGCACATGGTGTCGTCATCTGGAAGTGGTACTGGGAAGCAAATTCGTGTTTTTCGCAGGGCGAGCGCGAAAGGGCATCAACGTTCGAGTCCGGCGGTCGCTTCTGCCAGGTGGTCGCGGGAACGGCGCCATGTCATGCTGTTTTCCTCCCTTCAGCAAGCATTGCAATGACCATGAACTGCCAGCTGTACACGCAAAGACATGGCTGAAAACGCAAAGATTTGATCATATATGTTACAGGGGTGGCAGTAGACTATCCCCTTTTGACGACATTGGCAGCGAAGGAAGCAGATAGGCAGTCAGTTTTTATCTACGAAGTCTTCGAGAAAGGTGGTCGAATCCAATAAATACGTTGCCTCAATATCAGGAATGATATTTGCTGTGTAGGTTAGTTTTTAAACCAAATCTTTCTACCTATACAAGCCAACCGCTCTTTCGTGGCGTGCGGGACAACTACCTATTAACGTTTCGGATGCGGTGGCGGGGCGAGGTTGGAGGGACGGAGGGTTTCACTGACGGAGCACACCAGAGATGGTGCCACGAATATACCCAGCATTCTCCGCGCGGGAGTGCCTGCTCGCCGGCGGTGGTGTCGTCGGTACGACTTTGTAGTATGCTTCAGCGTTGGTAGTTTTGGGTCTGTTTTGGTGCAGCTTCGCATCCATTGCGTGGTGGCTTCTCACGGCTTGAATAGCATGTTCAACAGTGCCTCCAGGGTAACCCGCA
Source organism: Haemaphysalis longicornis (assembly GCF_048455015.1). Lineage (NCBI taxonomy): Eukaryota > Metazoa > Arthropoda > Arachnida > Ixodida > Ixodidae > Haemaphysalis > Haemaphysalis longicornis. Next base: position 98,787,600 of record NW_027526233.1, on the reverse strand, counting down.
CCCGACGGAATTAAGTGGTCGTATCGCACACATACTTTAAGGATTGGCTTCCAGGGTGGGAGAAGAAAGTGTACAAACCCCCACAGAGATCTGGCCACTAAACAAACGCTAGCGTTTGCGCACGGCTTGCCAATAATGCGACTCCGTTTTCAAAATTTGTGATTATCAATTCGGTTCTCTCGTAAGAGGTATTAGAAAAGGCGAAAGACACAACAGGTTCTGATAAATAGTAATGATAAAAGTTCCCTCAGCTTTCTCGCAATTCTCAAACTTACTAAACGAACTAGTTTAAATCGGTACAAATGGGAATCACTAACATCCCATGGCGAGTAGTTTCCGTGTCTGCGCTTGTGTCGCATGGCGGTGGATACCCAAGCCAGCACATCAGGGTGGCTAGGTTCCGCTGTCTCGCCCTTCGAAAGACACTGCTCTTCGTTTTCTCTCTCTCGACTCACCGCCGGGCTACAGAGGCGGCATCCGCCACTGTACCGCTCTAGCCAAGCCGTGGCAGACGCTGCTGCTGCGTTCGGGACGCCGACCCCCGGGAATTCCTGGTAAAGGCTGGTAGACTCTCTAGTTTTACTCTTTGTAGAGCCACGTCTGTGAATTACGTGACGTCGCATGGGCAATTGTTGTGGGTGTAAGTAAAGATTGATGACGTTCGTTTACACGAAGTGCTGTGTCGATCAGGAAACCAATCGTCCGGGCTCCGTTTAATTTGGCAGGGGGCCCGCAGTTCGATGCTGTTAAAGTTCTCGAAGATGGTGACGGAATTGAAGAAGTCGAGGCGTTTCTATTTGATGAATGGAAACGAAGGGTTTATATACAACTATTTATATTCAATAAATGAGTACATAAGGAATAAAAAGAAAGAACTACAGTTAGACACTAGCTCTAAGTGCGTACAAGTCACTCGAGCCTCTCGACTCTAACTCTCCTATGCTCGGAGCGTACACAAACCGGCCGAGAAACGACGTCCGGGACTGTGTTCCTGCCGCAGGACTCGTCTAGTTTTCCGGTACAGAGCTCTACCCTAAACTTCCGACGCGATCCTCCAGTCTACCTTTTGGTTGGGGGGCTCACAAATCCAACCTAGCTTCTTCGGTTGAGACTGCTTGTCTAGCCGGGAACTGCCTCGATTAGAGCTCAGAAATGAATGCTCTTTAAAGGTCAAGTTCGGCCTTATAACACCTCGGTATTACACTCTTTGGAATGCCCCGCCAACGTCCGTACACGCGTAATGGAAGGCCCCAAATTCACGAAGACAGCTGTCACTCAGCCATTTGCCAAATATTCACTTAGGCGGCACCACCTTCGGGTCAAAAAGCCTGTGCGTAGGCGAACAAGGACACGGCGACGAGTACACAGACTCCGAAGGGTGGAGGAAAAAAGCGGCGGGTAACGAAAGGCAGCCGTTCCTTCGGTGGCGCCCGACAAAGAGATCTCGCTGGAAAGCCGCTGCTGCCGTGCGGTCCGACGACGACAATTAACCCTTCGTTGTAAGCTGCACGCGCAATCCTCAGAACTTCGATGGGTGGTCTGCCTTCGTGAGAGGGCTTATTTAGGCGGTATTCTCGGCATCCGGGCAAGCCGTCTCCCGAATGCACCGCAGCGAATTGACGATGGCTAGAGGGCGAGTGAGGTCTCATATCGGCGGATGTATGGTACTGCGTTGAACACAAAAATAACCGAGCCACCAGTGCGACTTCCCACTTGGTTAGTAAACTCCGCTCTACAGCTAGGCAAGGAAAATAGGCGTGTATCGGTAGGCGGCAGCGAAGTCTCCGAAAAACCAACTACGAAACAATTTTTAGCTATTAGGGGCATCAAGTATAACAAGTGGTCCTTATGTTAGGTAAGCTGCGAATATTTAGGTAAACAGTGATTTAATATTCACAACCTTGTTCCGAAGAAGATTAGAACTCTGATCAATGGTATGATAGGCCACAGTTGAGTGGGCGAGATGAAGCAATATCCTAGAGCAACACCACAGTCTTGGCAAGACAATGATTATGACGCGATACAGAACATGAACCTCAATGTAAAACTTGCTAGAGAAAGTCAAACTTGAATATCGATTTAAAATCACGTATAATTTGCTGCCTAACGAATTGAGTATATCCCCGCGGTCCTTTCCCAACACACTCGGGAAGGACAGGATATCAATATGTGTAATAATTGTTTTGTAACTGTGAATGGGTGGGGAAAAATCTCAACAGAATTTAAATATGGCGGTGATGACGAGAACAAAGCAGAATAAAAGTTTCGAGAGATTGATATTGATGTAGCCCCGTTTGGCAATTTATATACTGAAAGTTAACGACTTGTGCTTCTGTATCTATTTTGAGCCGTTTATTTTAACGCGATACTTTACGAGGACGCAACAACGTGTGGCTGCACACGTTATTTTTCTTGCTAAAGAGTGCATTTAAAGTTATAAATCATGTCCTTTAAACTGAACAATATTTGTAGTTTATAGGGCACGATAGTATTTTACGGCGGTAATCAACAAGAATAGTATTCCTCCGCAAACGGAAATTACTCTTTTGAAGAGAATTTCGTCAAATAATATATAAATTATCACTTCCAGCTCACCACTACAACAGGTAAGAAAGTGCATGCTTATTTTCGGGACAGTTACACGTGTTTGGTTTTGCAGAATGGAACAAAAAAAAACACAGAAATTGTGCACTGGTTCTCTGTGCTTTCCCCGTGCGTTTTGTATGCATCCAATGCGCCTTGTCATACACCACCAGTCATACACTTCTCCCGCTGCCTACGTGGCGCAGATACTTGTGTGGTCAAATGGTGCGAATAAACTCTCACACATGGGGTCATTGCATACATTCAATGGGCAGTTAGCGTGGCCTTTTATTTTGCGGGTTCACCACTTGCGGCAAAATAACGTGGTGAAGCTCTGATTCATAGGCGCAGGCATGCTAACTCTCGACGTATTCGAGTGAAGCTCTTCCGGTGAATTGTTTCTTCAGGCGGGAGATATTTCTTCTTACCTTCATACAAAAACCACTTCGGTGCGGCATGAAGAGCCCCGCTCTGGTCGCGAAGCGAGTTCCACCACTTTTCGTAAAAAAACATTTTGTTTATATATACACGTTCAGAAATCACAAATTATAGTTATTGGATGTTTATAAGTAGTTAGTCTAGTGAAGGAAAGACCGTAATTGCTTGCCACAAGTTCTTTCATGCTTGTAAGCAGCTCACAACCCCACAACGCAACGCAACGAGAGGCTTAGGAAAAACCGAATCACGTGCTGCCACGGCCGGATCAACAATGGTTTGGGCCCGGTTCAAAAACAAAACAATCGGGGCTCATCGCCCTACGCCCGCCTTGCTATTTTGTCATTTTTGATACTTGAAGATTTTTTTTGGAATTCGCTACAAACAACACATGACGTATTTAATTCAACAATGTCCCATGTATTTGTGAACATCGCCTGTGCGTCTACTTTGTCACAGAGCAGCTGCAGACCGTGTCATAGAAATTGAAATGTACCGGGAGAAGAAGACCCATAGAGAGGATGATGATATGTCTGAATTGTTGGATCATACAAAAAGAAGCTAATATCTAAACTACGCGAGAAGTTAGGGCGAAAGGACGAAATTAATACGGCACTTAGAACTGCTGTCTACATGTCATATATGTTTCTTCCATCCGTATTTCCTTTAGCGCAGTTGAACCCTTTTTCAGTGGAAAACATTCGAAACTCACAGAGCGCATTCGTGCAAACGACTTCCTCAATCTGATTCACCAATTCGGCCGCACACGCTGTGTTTCTCTGAGTGTGAGCACTGTATAAGCTGACACGTGGGAATTTTTAAGAGAGTGTTTGCCCATCCCTGCCGTAAAAATGCTTCCAATCTTCTATCTATTTAGTAGTTTCTTCAAGCAACAGAAATTTAGGTTCTCCCAAAGCAGCGTTTTTATACAAGTGATAATAAATATATTCTATATGATGACTGAGCAAAACAAAAAAGTTAATTTTTCTATTTTAAAGGTTTTCGTTAGGCTGGGAACTAAATTTGTTAGAGAGTTTCGCACGTACAGAAAACACGACCGACGCCGAACCTTTCCCAAAATGTTTTTCATAGCACCCAAACAAACAATTATACATACTCTCATTTATTCAGGTGTCGTTAGCTTTTAAACAGGTAATACATTTAAAATCATGCAGTACATATTTACTTTTCACAAGAAGAACACCAGCGAAAAGAGAAGTGAAAAAGTTGCATAAGAATTTTTTGCTAATAAATTGCGCAATAAATTTAGATTTCACCTTTCACCGGTTTTGCGATTCGCCAAAATTCAACCTTGAAATGCGACATCTATACGTAATACCACGTTTCTGGCCACACCTATTTACTCTCTGTCCTTACCTTCACCTTCTTTCACTGTTCTCATCTTTTTTACACTTGTTCCCCTTTTCCACGTGTAGGATAGCAAACTACGACTAGGCATGGTTGACATTCCAGCCGTGCCTTTACCTTTATTCCTCCCGTCCTTCTGTTTTTATTTATTTTAAAGAAAAAGAAGGGGAAGCTTGTGCGTCTGTACAATAATTTTCCTGCCGTGTGCTGTGATGATCTGTTGATGAGATCGTAAACATTGACCCCTCAAAAAATCTCGGTCGGGTTGTTCTCTGTGTCCATATGCTGTATCAGCTCCGTCGTTGCACGCCATCCATGGTTTTGGGCAAAGGCAACGTTTTTACCTCTGACTGAAGAAACGTCAGCTCACATAATGATTATGTACATTACGCAACGAACGGTCTTTTCGAGGCATTCAACATTCAAGAGCATGACGAGGCATTCGTGATGGTCTTTTCGAGGCATCACAGAAATGGAGGGGAAAGCCAGAATTGCTGCCCGTTGTTTCGCAAGCGCTGTTAGCAGTGGGACCCTTGTTTGTTATTGATGTTCCAGACCCCCCTTTCAGCAGAAGTCAAAGCGCGTAAGACAGCGCCTAGCCTCATGTCACGTCCGCCTCTACACGTGCACAGTAGCCAGGCGAAGTTCGTTGGTTGCGCAGTCTTCTTTTGTCATTTATCTTTAAAGTGCCATGTCTGAAAAGAAAAGTTACCTGTCTTTTGTTAGTGTCGCAATTGAGACGTCGGCCCGAAGACGGTCTTAATCTTGTGCGCGGCTGCGGTGGCCTTGCCGTCGTCGCGCAGCAACAGGCCCAGGATGCGGACCTGCTCCGTGGATCGTTGTGCCGTCGATCGTGACGATCACGTTCGGCGGCGGTTCCTTCTTGGGCCTACCTGGCTGCACCATCAACAGCTCCGACTTCTGCGGGGCACAGCTCAGCCCGCAGGTGTTGCTCGTGTTTTTGTGGACTACAAAACAGGCACCTACCTGTTTGTTGATTTATTAGATACGATGCGGTTTAAGCTGGCGGTTAGGCTAGGGAACGCGCCCGTTTCAAATCCTTCTAATTATCTCTCTCTCGCGGTTGGGATCCAGGGCACTAAGTGGCATAAGTAGACATAATAATTTACATGTTCCACTGCCTCACCCCCAATTTCAAACCGCTGTGGTTTCCCGAGGCTGCTGAACATTAATTTAGTTTTCTGAATATTAATTTGCAAGCCCACGACTCTAGTCTGCTTGCCCAGTGAGGCAATCATGCGTCGCAATTCGTCTTCTGAGTTATTTAGCAGGAAACATCACCAGAAAATCTGGGGTCTGAGGAATTTGCCATTAGCTCTTACCTAAAAGTATTTATCGAGTCTTCTTTCACGGGTGAATTATTTCTAGTGCATATCAGTCGACGGATATCTTTTAGCGGCACCGTTATGTAACGGTATCTCAAGAACCAAGAGAAAGTATGTCGTCGGCTATTTTGGTCTCATCAGCGGGAAACATAAGCATCCTTCCTCCCACACGTTTTCTTACGTTGCCATACGGAATTGCGAAAGAAATGAGGTACTAAAACACACTGTAGGGATGGATGTACACATCGGTTTCTGCTACGTAACAATAAGCTACCTTTACAGTTATGTTTTATTGCTCACCAGCCAATGACCTGAAATATAAGAGGCTCCTAAAACATGTGCTGGCATTTCTTTCCTGCACTGTAGTACAACTAATCATGACTTTTATCATATTTTGTTCACAAGAGGGTTGTCACCGAATCTCCTCTCCAGAGCTGCTGTTCGCGCCTTTCTTCTTCCCTCGTACTCTCCCGGCGTCATTTTACGTGGAAGGGGCTTCGACGTGATTTTTGCTCGCCAGTGTTCTGGTATGAGGCCCGGTGTTGGCATCAGCTCGATCTTCCATCCCGAACCGGACCTCCAGAAAGCGACGATATTGCGGAATGTATGACGAAATTCAAGACAGACTTTAAAACAATAGTGAATCATTCACTTTCTGATTATTTGTCAGATCTGTCTCGTGCTGCTGACCCGGCAGGATTAGGCCCAACTTGCTAGGAAGATTTCATTATCATACTTACTGCTGATTCAATGGCACACACACACGGTATACGCATTATGTGTCTTGGCTCCGGCGCAGCGTCACCAATCGCCCCAGAGCTAAGCTGGTCCCACAGGCGCACGCCGGTGTTGCTGCGACGCATGAGCCATTGGTTCCACGCCCGGCCACTCCTCGCATGATAATCATTTTTAAAACACTCAGTAGCTTCTTGTGAATGAATTAATTGAGGGTGCCGAATTAGCTGTTTTTCATAAAACCAGCCACAACGATGGCCCTCGTGCCTTCGCTGAAGCAAACGTTGACAGGGACAGCCTAAACAGTCGGCACCTCTGTGCAGTTTACCGGACTTGTACAGAACTGAATAATCATGGTCTTGGAGGTATTGAGCCCAGCGAGAAAGGCGACCTCTGGGATCTTTCAGAGAAGAAAGCCAGCATAAGGTGTGGTGGTCGGTTACAACGGTAAGTGAAATAGATAACTTCTGTTTCAACCAGCAGAAATCAACAGGAGGCTTGTACTTTTTCTAAAAAAACTTGATGTTGAGGAGATGACAGCCCTCGCGACAGGCCCCTATGTCTGGTGGTGGGGGGGTTTGGGAAGGGAGGTGGCGGCGGGTTTACTTGAGCCCTTTGAAAAATGTATAACCCGCTCCTACGTGCAGCCCGAAGCTCGCGCTCGGTTGCTGTACTTTGAGCAGCGATGCTTTTAGGCAGGTGGTTGGGCCGACGAACGAGCGAAGGAAAACCTCGTGGAGCGATGGCACCATCGCGCCTGCGCGCACCAATGCTTTACTGTAGTTTTCACTTGCCGTGCTCGGGCGGCACTCGTGTCACCAGCCGTCTGTTGCGCAATACAACTGGTACAAGCACGGCTTTGAAAAACGCGTCGTGGGGCGCCTCACTCCATTTGCTTGTTGCGACGAGTGGAGCAGTTTTTACAGTGCAAAGAGAATAATTAATAGCAAATTGAAAGAAGGCAAAAGACCTAAAAGTGATAACTAGAGACCGGAAGTTTATGCAAAATGCCTTTTTTTGTCTGAGTCCGTATCGAGCCTATTTAGCATGTGTACGTTAGTATGATATTGTTCAGATAAACCTGTATGCCTGAAATTTACATTCTTTACACGTTATTTGGAAGTTTGGCCAGCCCCCTTTCCAAGGTTGCCTACGTGTTGTGGGCATTTATACTTCAAATATATGTCTTGCTAGCTACTCAGCACTGTTCGCTGTTACTTGTCACCTGGTTTCTAGAATAATGTGTTTCCACTTTTGAAGTGCTGAATACTGCATGAAGTCTCATATGTGAAGTGCCAAGCTGAACACACACTCTCGCAGAAGCACACGAAGCAAAGCTCTAAACAACAAATGTCGCATCGAAAACAAGAGGCAGTAAGTAACATCAAACCAGTCCTGATCACCACAAGCGCCCTGGACAATAAGGCAACCAGAGTAGCGTCTTCGAATTGTACCATACAGCACGGCTGTACAGGCCTTCTGCAAATAAACTGTGACAGAAAGTACTGAAAATTTAAACTATTTAAAATCACAGTCTCCCATCCTGTCTGTAAGTACCTGCAGTTGGGTAGTAAGAACGCTTTCAAAGTACACGTAAAACACAAAAGAGTTCAGGTAAAACAGTTTATATTGACTTCCAGATTATGTAATATTCCTTCGCAACACAACCACTTTAATTTTCATTCCTATCTGCCCTGGCCCACAGGGTACACATTGTACATTTACAAAAATAATACAAATATTCATGACTATAAATAAGACACACAGAGAAAGGTTGAAGAAAAAAGGAAGAAAAGCAAACATGTAAACCCAGGGTACAAGCACAAGATAGTTATGCAACTTGAAATATCGTACATTAAAATGATTGCGTGAAAAACAACGCAAGAAGAAGTGTGAAAACAAAGAAATGATTGAATGGTGGTAATAAAACCACAGCAAATTTACGAAATAAATAGTTCACATGTAGTGAAAAGTTTGTGAAACAATAAAACAAAAGCACCCAGGAAACACAGAAGTGGTGTTGAGTGGTGGTTGTGAGTATCATACAAATTTAAGCTACCTTAAACAAACCAACATATTGAGAAATGGTTATGATCTATAGAAAAGGTGTGTTTAAAGAAATGACTGTACGGCGGTTACAAGAGCAGTAAGCATTTACGTGATGAAATGATTCACACTTAGTGAAATGGCAGGACAACAATAAAATAACAAAAAACTTTACAAACAACGTATTGAATTCTGGTTAGGAAAACAAAATATTACACTATTTGAATATTTCACACAAAGTGATATGATTTGGGAACAAACGAAAAAACGGGGAACACGGAAATGATTGAATATTAGTTACAAGAAGACAGATTTACATGACTACGTGATTCGCACCAAGTGATACGCTCAAAGAATAACACAAAATGAACACGCATGGCTGCACGGAAATGATTCCATGGTGGTTCAATGCCTCCATCATCAGTTATGGTAAACACTCTTGAACAGTTTGCGTTCTTTGTTGTGGTGCCAGAAACTGCCAAAATAGTTGCAGACCGGATTGGTTGGAAAGTGAGTAAAACTTTGATGGTCCAAAGGCTGAAAGAGATTTAATACCTCTTCTAACAATAAAAACTGAGAAACCGCAGTTTGTCCACAAAGCTGATATTTGCGCAGGATGTGACTGACAATAAAAATCTGGGCCCTATGCATTGTCTGGTGAAATAATTTGATATCTCTACCAACACAAAGATATCTAGTTACACACTGCAAGATACCAATCGGAGATGGAAAAAAGCGTGTTCCCTGTTTCCCGAACCAGAAGAAGTCCTGCGCCAAGTTGACCGTTAACAGTAGCTTGAGCAGGCGCCTTGTGCAGACTGTTGCAGTACCACCTCCCTTGCAAGCTATTCATCAATCTAGGCATGGGTACAGGAAAATCTTTGTTGTTAATACAGCTTTTAAAGACTGGTATAATACAGAATGGCCGCCTACCATCGTCCCTGAAAAAGACAGTGTATGACAGCTGCATCCTACTGGTACTCGCCTACGGGGCAGAAACTTCCAGGATAACTAGAAGGGTCTAACTTAAATTAAGGACGACATAGCAGGTAATAGAACGCTAGAAGATGGGTGTAACATTAAGGGTCAGGAAGAGAGTGGAGGGGATATAATTTAATGTCAGCACTGGCACTACTAAGGCAACCTTAACACTAACTATGACAGCTAATGTGAAGTACCACTATATATAAGAACTATATTTCGTGCATTGCGACTCTGAGGTCATTTTAGCCCAGCTACAGGTCCCTTCTGAACTTGCAAAATATGTTTCTGTGTCTAGTATAACCACTTGGTGGATTGAAGTGACAATATATACACGGATGAAGCAATGTCCACAAAATGTGGCAAAGGGAAACATGCAGAAACCCGGACAGCGTCACTGCCATGGACGTGTACAGTAATGCCTCGTTAACTCGAACTTGCATATCTCGAAAAATCGGCTAAGTCAAAATTTTCCGGAACACTGAACCATTTCCAAAACGTCCCATGTATTTGTTAGCCCTTTATTTCGAAGTATTTTTGGGCCAAACTGAGTATATCTCGATAGCTTGACTGAGAATGGAACGAAAATTTTGCTCCCGCGGGCCGTTTGACAAGATTTGCGCGATGCTGCTGCGCCTACGTCCCTAAATATTTTGCTCTTTTAGCCGCACCTACCACCGAACCGATATTTTCCCAGAACGTGAAGTCTGAGGCTAGAGTCATATCAACTTCGGAAAGCAACCATGTGGCACGTCATGTGATGGTAGGAGACATGCGCAGAGGTAGAGTGTACTACAAGATAGAGGTGTGTCATGCAGGGAAAACGCAAAGGAGAGCGCGGGTCCCAGCAGGTGAACGTCTCTTGTGTCTATGTTTTCTACTTCAAACCTTTATGAAAAGCAAGATTGGAAGCTGCAAGATTGGAAGTAGCGCCTTTCCAAAGAACTGGATATTTCATGGCAATTCATGCAACTTTGCTTATCTCGAAAATTCGCTTATCTTGAAATATTTCCCGGTTTTTACCACTTCGAGTTAACGAGGTATTATTGTACTTCCTGCAGCAGAATGGCGAGGTGCGCTAGTTGGTATATATGCATAACTAAACCTTGAAAAAGCACATCACTGGATAACTCGTCATGTTGTCCTGTTCGCTTGTCCTGCTAGGCCTACATTTCAGTTTCAGAATATGTTGTCCAACAGGAAGCATCAAATTAGTGAAAGACATTTTTACAGTACAATCACATTCACACATAGTCTAAGTTGGACCAGTAAGAAGCCTGCAACATGTAAGTTATTAGCAAACGACAGGCCAGACAACAGATTCATACGCTGCCTTAAACCTGCGAAATCCCAAATGCTGTGTTACTCTGATCACCAACGTGTGTTACACACTAAATTCATTAAGCTGCAAATTCCATAAGTGACAGAAATTTAACGGCCATTTTTGAATATTTTTACTAGGTTCTGAAAGGTTAATTTACGTTTACGATGCTGCAGTAAGAGTACGAAGCACAACCAGCGCTGCTCATACTATTTACCGGTTACGACATCCGTGTAGTTCTGACGTTACAAATAAATTCGGGTTGCATACACGTTGTTTATTCCAACATTTTACCACCAAAGTGAGCGTTCAAAAACATTGAACACTCAATCGAAACGCGAAAAAAGAATCCAGATGGCATTTTAATATTATGCTATACTCTCGGAATTCACTCGATCGATTATTTTATTTTAATGCTACCCACAGGGCAATCATTGAATTGATTGTGCACGTTTGTTAACCGAAAACTATTATGACAAAAAAACGGCATCTGGAGAAACGAAACAAAAACCAATATCGCGCTAAAAGTACACGATGTGCGGGTACCCTATACACGCCTATATTCGCACGCGCGCTTATATTCGCACACGCACCTATATTCGCACTCTCCAGCTTCCCCTATTTCATTTTATATCAAAACATTCGCCTAGCAAAAAAGGACAGAACACCAACACTTCACCAAACACAGGGCTAGAAATCGCGCGAGAATTGATTCTATTTACAAAAGCAGCAGCCAGGTACAAGGGTCTACCGACAAATCTCCGCAACGCACAAAGCGAGTCCCTCAAATCATTAGGGCTAACCGCTTACGCGTACCGTAATTCGAGAGCAACACCACTACGTTAAATCCATAGGAGAAGAAAACAAGGTTCACTAGTACTCACTTACCTCCACTACTTGGCAGTATTTCTTGCTGCGGTAGATAAATCCATGGTAGTCAAATCACCGAAATAACGAAAGATGAAGGCGTGTACACCCGTTCCTCTTTAATAAAGAGTTTCTCTCTCTCTCTCTCTCTCTCTCCGTGCCGTCACCGGCCTGTAGCAGGCGTATCGATACGGATTGCAGTTAATACAACTGCCGGACGATTGGACTCGCCGCGGTGGAAAAAAAGCTGCATTTGGGTTGTGGGCGCCGTAATTTTACGTTTTGTTCTGCGGCCGCAACCACTTGCAGCATATTTTCCGCGCTTTCGCGCGTCGATATCGCCCCGCGTTGACGGCGTCGGCAAAATGCACGGCGACCTGAGCTTACGCGGGAGGAGGAGGAGAAGGAGTAAACTTTATTCAACAGGTAGATCGAGCTTCGAAGTTGGCGGGGTCCAAGTCCAGGACTCCTTTGATGCGGCCTGCCGTACCTCTTTCATCGAGCCAAGGCTGCTTACTTAGGTCCGAGCTGGCAAGTTCACTCTCCCACTGCTCTTATGTAGCTACGCCGATGTCTATGCTGTTCGCCAGATATCAGCGTTGGTGCAGCGCCAGAAAGCATCCGAAAGCAGGCGACATAGTCCGAATTCCATGTCCATCTCCTGGTTTGGGGTCATTACGTTCTCAGAAAACAATCATTTTTTTTAACGTGCGGTAACTTGGTGTCTTGAGGTAAATTACAAGCTATTTCTGTTCGCAAGTGCGCATTCCTTTGTGGCTAGCTTGGCTTTCATCAGGGAGATCGGGGTTTGGGAGAGCTTTTTGCGAGATAAATACGGGAGCTCTGGCTACATCGCTTGTAGTGTTAGCATGATGGGCTTGTCTGCAATATCGGTGCGCAACGAACAAAGATTATCAACGCCAGAAATCTAGCGGTGCATTCAATTTCATTCGCGGATAGCGTAGCTTGCATAGCGAGAACGATGAATCGCGATAGCTTTCCTTGGCGTACATAGGGGAGCTTTGGTTACATCACTTGCAGTATTAGCATAATTGACCTCGCCTTCAAGATCGGTGCGGAAGAAACAAGCGTTAGCACTGCCGAAATTTGTCAAATACGCCCAAAACGAATCACCCGACAATATTTGCTGGGAGCCTCTGTTAGGATACCAAATTCTTGGGTCAACGCATTGTTTTCCGGCATGGTCGAGTGGATTGGAGCTTAGGATTTGGCGTTGTGTTTTTAAAGTCCATGGTTCGAACCTTGGCAAAACCTAACGGATTTTTTTTAGTTTTTTTGCAATAAGGATGTCATCGAAATTTTTTTCAATGCAAAAAAAGGCAGAGTACCTTGCTGTTTAACCTACAAGTGACGTTTGACGGTAACCTCAGTATCAAGGCAGCCCCGAAATTTGCTTTGCTCACACTTTGAATTCATGAAGCTGCCGTCGGTACGTAATATCAAGGTTAAATCAAGTAGCAAGTAAAGTTGTGCTTATTGCGTCTTCGTTCGTCATCCTGCCCAACAAAAATAAAACTTACAAGGCTCGATGACAATGTCGCTTGTAAACAAATTCTGCACGAAGTTCCTGCCTCTTTCCGTGAGGTTCAGTGTTGGGCTACTGTTTTTAGGGACCAAGGTTCAAAGCAATAGTGGTGGATTACAATACTTGCACAAAACCCCTCGGTACAAATCCCTCACAAAACACATACCCCTCGGTAACTTCAAAACAGTACGCCTGCGGAGAGTTTGAAAATACAGTATAGCAGATATAGCTAAAATAAATGTAACTGTGATAGACATCTTCGAACTAAACACGGACATACCAGCCACATCTGAACAACGGCAGCAAAATATGTCTAAATACTGTACCCAAATGAAGCAGTAGCAACATCGAGAGTAAGTCTTTAGCAAAGTTGAAAGAACGTCAGACATTAAGGTAACGGCAACGTTATCTTAACATCCAAACATTTTCATTAAAATATCGCACGTTTTACGGATGTCTAGTAGAGATACTGCAGTGACATACACATTCGGATCTTTTTGGGACGTCGCAGAGATGATAGTGGTTTGCTGGGAAACAAATATATATACTAAGTGAAGGGAAGCATGTTAATCAATAGTTGATTGTGCCTATACATGTCTATTTTGAAGTTCGCCCCTATACAAGCTTTTAAGCGCCTATAAATGCCTTTTTTGTGTGGTCGAGTAGAGATTTCGTTTAAATCGCTCGTTAATCTCGATGGAGAAATGGGACATCTATTGTAGGACCTTTGGGAATGAATGAGCGTCTTGTCCGTCTCCATTGCTCACATTGCTAACATTGTTAATTTTGCGCAGACCTATGCTTAGCATTAGTCACTGCTAACATCCCTTGGGCGAAGATCGAAAACAACACTTTCAAGAATTTCTTGCAAAAGTACTGCAAATCAAATGTACCATCGGAGTCGGCTCTTCGCAAGGCGTACCTGTGACCACTGTACGAGAAGACGCTACAAGAAATTAGAAGAGAAATCGGTAAATTCCACATATAGATTTCTGTGGACGAGACGACAGATGCGACCGGAGGAGTACTCGGTCACTTGGTAGTAAGATGTAAGATGTAAGCAAAGGGCGTTTTACATGAGCTCGAGTTAGCTGCAGCATGCTAATGGCGGTGGAATGGTTTTAAAGAAGCGGATAAAAAGATAGCGGGGTACTGGCTTTGCAATGCAGCCAAACAAGCACACCGAACGTTGTAGACGCTTCCTCGTGCGCCGCAAAAGAGTAGCCATTGAAAACGGCCGACCATGTAAATATTGTGGGAGTGGACGGAGGACTGAACATTTTCAAAATTATTACGTCTCCTGCACCCTTACCCTTAATGTCCCTTTGTGAAATAGCAGTGCGCTTGCACTGAAATTGTTAGAGGGAGAGAGATAGTTCTTTATTTATACCGAAGCGGTTAGCCCTGCATAATTTGATTATCCAATTTTAGATGGTTGGTATACGTGTAGTTGGGGTTAAAATCTAAAACAAATAGTATAATCAAAAATGGAGGGAACAGGAAACGATCCGTCAGAAAAACAAGAGTACACACATTAACAGAAAAAAAATTAGCAACAGAGGTAGTAGCAGGCTGGCGTCTATACCCCACTCTTGAAGGAAGCAAACAAAAGCTTTATAATTCGGCATGGTAGTGAGATTGGTGTTACAGCAGCAGGGAAATTCTTAAATGCTGAGATTTTTCGTCACTAGTGAACTTCGTGCAGTCAGTCGCGGCGAGAAGGTGCTAGAACAAGCACGAAGCAAGTGTTCAGTATCCTATCCTACACCCTAAAGAAGACACAAAGGCGATGTCACCAGCCAGATCTAAACAGAACGTTTTTGGTATACGCTACTCTGAGGCGCAGGATACATAAATCACATTCTTTTGGTTGAGACAAACCGTGTGGTAATGGAAACGTACACTGTGAATCGATATCGCAAATTGTATCACAATACGCACAGTCGGAACACGTTTATGTGTGAGGAGCGACGGAATCCTAACGGAGCATCAGTAGGCGCTGGAGTGGCTGTGAAATCCTCCCGTGGCTTTCCGCACCGCTCAAGCACAATCTTACGCACCGAGCTCATAGGAGCCACATTTGGTCCATGAGGTTCTTGTTATTACATTTCCCCACTTTGGCAGGGACGAGGCACCCAAGTTATTCCTCCCCATTGTTGATACTCAACCTGCCAAGCTCGCCGTGCGCCCGTCTTAGCAGCCATCACTGCTCCGATGTCGTAGTTAAAGCATGCTGGCTCTTATAAGGACTATTCAAAAATATAAAAAAAATCACAGACAATGCCTTAAAACGGGTCTCTATAAAATAGTGTTGAGGCTGACCGACTAACCTCCCAGTCATAGAGTCATAAATGAACACCATTGCGATTCCATCCTTCCACACCAAACCTGATGTGCCTCCAATAACTATGCCGGGCACCCGCCTACACAGAAGAATGCCAAAATGTGTTCGCGTGCCAAATGCGTTCGCGTGCTCCGTCTGACGGAGCACGCGAACGACAGCACGAAAAGCCCCAGACCAACCCCACCTCCACGACTGTACTCGACCCAGAGCAGTTTCCATCCTTACCACACACACCTCCGATTATCGGTGCTGTGCAGACTGGCGTGATACCGCGATACAACCTCCGAAGGGCATACAAGGATGTCGTCCAGGCCGACCAATCCAACTGACTATCTACCACCCCAGGTGAACTCTCTGTTAACGTAGTTTCCAGGAACTTTTCGGAATACGGAAGGTTGTTGAAAAAAGAGTTACATTTGAATGTGATGTCAACACCTTAATCATCTATGAAAAATGCGATGTTGTTCCAAAGGGTCTCCGGCTTCATTTAGAGCCGGCTACATCCGAGTTTTCACCTGAACTTAAACAAAAATGAAAAGATACCCTGCATGAGGCGTGTAAAAAGCTACTGCACTATGTGATACAACAAAACCGGTGCTACTTACTTTCGCTCAAAAATCAGGAAAACAAGGTCGTCAAAGAGAATCCCCTAACAGAAAATGAACTCCGCCTCTTGGAACTCTTTATACAAAACAAAGAGCGCGAGCTGCAGGAAACCAAACGTAAAAAGCTTCGCCGTGACGGCGTACACTCCACTACTGACAGCCGATCAGAAGGAGCCTCTACATCTTCGTGCGCTGGCCATTCAATGATACCCCAAACTATTAACAAAAGTGAAGACCCGATTGTTCACCTTTCAGATGTAGAACAATCGAAAGAAGAACATAGTTCTTTCCAAAGGCCTCAACTTTTGCCCAGCTACAGCTCCGTCAATGAATTTCAGCTCTACAGAGAGTAGATAACTTTGCCAGATCTTTAAGACTCAGCGAATATTTCCTGGACAAGCCGCCAAACACGGATGGCGAGGCGAAACTCCCATCTAGTCGTCAATGGACACCTCCGGCGCAAAGAGACAAATGCTTTTATATCAATATTAGGGCAGTTCAACGTGACATCGTGTCATCATATAAGAATCAGACACCCTACCGCAAAAACCTTTCCCGCGGGGAAGAAAAGGAACTGGAGGCTTTGAGCACCCGTACCGACATAATACTAAAACCAGCAGACAAGGGAGGAGCGATAGTCGTTATGAACCGATCAGACTACATAGCCGAACCTCAAAGGCAACTGGTTAACACTTCGTTTTACAAATTATTGCCGAACGGCCCAACCCCTCACTTTAAAGATAACATGAAGGAAAATCTGGACGACCTTGTGAAAGGACCAAAAATAATTGAATCGGTGGCGCAGCCTCTTTTACCGCTTAGTCCAGTACCTGGGAGGTTCTATACTCTGCTTAAAATCCACAAGGAGAACAATCCAGGACGACCAATCGTGTCTGGCATAGACACAGTGTCCGAATACATATCCAGTTTTGTGGACGGCTTGATACGGGACATACCATGCTCTCTTCCCTCCTACATTAGAGACACCACCCATTTCCTTTCCCAAACCATTTACCTCAGTATAATTCAGCCTCTCAATGACCCTGGATGTAGCCTCGCTATACTCAAAAACCCCTCACGAAGATGGCATAAACTCAGTAATACTTGCTTATGAGGAAATGGAGCCGCTTAATAGATCAATCGATAGTCAGACGCTTGGGGAACTCTTGAAAATAATTCTAGAAATGAACAACTTTGGGTTCAACAACAACCATTGTGTGCAAATCAATGGCACCTCTATGGGCACAAAGATTGGTCCCAATTATGCCAACATCTTCATTGCAAATACGGAAAACAAGTTCCTAGGCGACTACCCGTTAAAACCGGTCTTCTATAAGAGATTCATTGACGACAAATTTCCGATCTGGCCTCACGGAGAGGATGCTCTTTTTACGTTTATTGAAGCATTCAACACTGTCCACAGCGACAGCAGGTTCTCTCACTCGTACTCTGCGTGTAGCATAAACTTTCCGACGTAACCGTGCAAATATCTGGCTGTAAACTCACAACATCACTTTTCAGAAAACCCACTGACCGACACCAGTACCTAAACTTTCACAGCAGCCATGTTCGCTATTGCAAAACTGGAATTCCTTACAGCCAGTCCATCCGATTCAAAAGAATATGTTCCAACCCTCAAGACTTTGCCGCCAACTGTAACCAACTACGCAAAGATTTAACCCCCCGACAATGCCTTCTTTCCGTAATAAACAATGCCATTGAAAAATCGAAAACACTGGGCAGACTTTAACTAATACACAGTAGCAGCAACGTTCAAACTGATAAAGCTCGAACCAACTTGGTTATAACATATTCGGCATCAGCTCCGAACGTAAGAACAATTTTGCGAAAACATCACAACATCCTTCTGGAAAGTGATCGAATGCGACGTGTCCTCCCTGAACCGCTACGCGTCGTATATAGACGAGCAAAAAACCTGAATAACATCATAACTTCTTCAAAAACGGAAACTTCCCAATTTCAATGCTCTGGACCATGCAACAGACCCCGCTGTAAGCTTTGCCCCATTATGCCAAAAACTCTTGTTGCTAAAAGCACTGCCACAAGCCTCTCGTTTCGAATACGAAGAATCTTCGATTGTGACAGTGCTAATGTTGTGTACCTTTTTCAGTGCACTGTATGCAGCGCACAGTACATCGGTCAGACGGAAACACCACTGCGAGTACGAATTAATAACCACAGATCGCACACCAAAACGCTGCCTCACCTCCCTGTCTCAAAACACGTTACTTGCCTTGGTCAGTCTTTTGACAAATTCATGGTGACCGTGCTAAAATCAAAGTTTAGAACCCACCGCGAAAGAGAGATGTTTGAATCATTTCCAAACCACAAATTCAACACAGTGGCAGGTAGACTAAATGCACAAGAGGGCAAGCTTTCGTTTTTGTCCCCGTAACGCACACATCTGCTGCCTTATTTATTGATACACACAACGTAAGAGTCTGTAGGTTGTGGTGATGTGAAAAATCTGCTCATTCTAATTATGTATAAACATTGTGTTATTTAGGAGTTGACCGTGTACGCGTGCGTATGGATAAGCGCAGAATTGTGTAAGAAAATTTCTCTATGTCATTCTTCTGGTTTCTATACAAAATTGTTTCTATACGTCATTTCTATAGAATTGTTTCTATACGTCATTCTTCTTGAGACCATTGATAATGTTTTGTCTCGCCCAGTGTACCTGCGCATCAAAAGAAACTGTCTTGTCACTGTTTATTTTGCTTGATTTTCGGCCACTCGGTTGAGTTCGTTGCTTGGGATAATCGGTCAAGCCATTAGCGATTTTCCATCTTTCCGTGGCCACTTGGTCGTTTGTGTGTGTTTATTGCTTGTGTGCGCGTGTGCGCGTCTATTGGCGTTGACCTTTGCCCTGTTTCTGTTTTGATTTGTGAGACCGGTATCCGTCTCTTTTTCTCCCCCGTTAACTTACTACTTTCACTGTCTCTCCACTCAGACATCATCACTCTCACTCGACAGCTTAGCCCTCTTGTTGCCGTCGCGACTGTGGGCGCCTTCTTTCTTCCCAGGTTTCTCGTACACGTGGACCCATTACGGCTTTGGCGAGGACGGAAAAAAGGGCGAGGGGGTGGAGGGAGGTGAATGGGGGATCATCTTCGGGAGCCGACAAAACCACGCGCCCCCTTCTCGGGAGTCTTCAAAGCACGCGTACGTAAGACACCCCTTGTGTATTGTTCGCGGACGCTTACAACTCGTCACCCTTGTCAACCACGCAATTATGAGTCCTCTATCGCTCACGTTGACTTACTATTCTCGCTGTCTCTGCATGCAATATGATTCATTTCTCCTTACTCAGACATATTCACTCTTATTCAAACTTTCGGATAGCTTATCTTGTCGCCGACGCGACTGGGGGCGGCCTGTTTCTTCCCAGGTTTCTCTGACACGGCGACACATTACGGATTTCGCGAACAGAGCAGGAAGGGTTTAGGGAAGTGGATGGCGGTGCGTCTATGAAGGCCGACGAAAAACGCGCTCCCCGCACTGGAGTCTTGGAAGCGCGCGCACGTACGACACCCCTAGCATATTGTTCGCCGGCGATGTCCGCGGGCAAGTACAACTCGCTGCCGCTATCTGCCATCCCTGTCGACCAAGCAATTATGTGTCCCCCATCACTCCTAAGCTCCTGTTTGTCGTGTCCTCGCGGTTCTTTTAAATGAGAATGCATTTCTTATTCGGGGGTTGTCGTGCTCCGTCAGCGTGCGCCTGCATTCCTCCAGTGCGAGCGCATGTGAGCGCGCGGGTCGTAGTTCTGCCTTCGTCGTCGTCGTCGTCGTAAATGCGAATGCATTTCTTAGTCGGGGGTTGTCGTGCTCCGTCGGCGTGCGCCCGCAGGTGTTATCTCTCCGCGCTCCTCCTCTCCCCTAGCAACAGCTGTGGCGCGCCTAGCAACCGGAGCAGGTGGTAGCTCGGGCGGGAGTAGCGGAGGGCAAGGGGAGAGGAGGAGCGTGCTCGGGCGTGTGAGTGCGCTCGCATCGCGGAGCCAGGGCGGAGTAGCGGAGAGTGAGTGGAGTGGAGGAGCGCGCTCGGGCGTGTGAGGGCGCTCGCATCGCGGAGCTCGGCGGGAGAGACAGCTCGTGCGCGGGGCGGGCGTGTAGCGCGGGTCTCTCTCTCCTCTCCGCGAACCCTCTCTCCGCTCGCTGCGCTCGGAAAATGTTTATAAATGCAGTGGAGCACAGCCTCTCTCCGTTACTGCTTGCCGCAGCGCACTAATCGGTGCACCCAATGCATTCGCATTTCCGCACGATCCCCTTCGAGGAGGCGGGGGGAGTTTTTTTTAGTTTGCCTGTCCCCACCGCTGCCTTTCCATCCCCCTCTCTCACATACAGTCGAACACGGATATATCGAACACGGATATATCGAATTTTCGGCTATATCAAACTCGTAAATTATCCCCTAGAAACTCCTTTGTAAAAGTATAGAAATTCGCACGTTTATATCGAACGGCATTTTTACCCGCCATCGCATATATCGAACGCCGCGCGAGCTGGAAGGTGCGCTTCGGCACTCGCTGCGCCCCGCGACCTTCCCCACCTTCGCGGCACAGCGCCTCCGCCGACACCTGAAACGCTTGGAAAACGTGAGGGCTCGGGGTCTCGGACTGTGCTGTTGGGCGCCGGCGGCCTCCTCCTTTCGCCTTTTGTTTCTTTTTTGTTTTATGTTTTGTGAATTTTGATCAGCCACCCACAGCTCGCGCCTTTCGTACATCGCTGCTGCCCTAGAAGGCAGCCCGGGTAGCCATCGCCGCCATCGCGACTGTTCGCGTGCGCTTTGTTGGAGGAGTTCATTTCCCTTAGTTGTCGCGTACCACCGCAGTCTTCTTTTGCGTGCGTGCTGTGCAAAGGCGCTGCGGACTGCTTGAATTTTCGACTTCTCGTGTAGCAATGGCCAGCGTCAAGAAGCGGAGGAACCTTGACTTTGCGACGAAGTTAAAATCCATGCAGCGTGTTGAGGCGGGCGAAAAAAGTTCGACGGTGGCGGACGACATCGGGATACCACGCAGCACTCTGAGCACTTTGTTGAAGAACAAGGCGGATATCAAGGCAAAGGCGGCGGAGCAGCGAACGCCGGGAGCCTGTTGTGTGCGTGCTACTGCCCACGGGAAAGTAGAAAAGGCACTCTATGCCTGGTTTTTAGAAGTGTGCGCGAAGAACATTCCTGTGGATGGCCCAATGCTGATGGCTAAGGCCAAATGGTTTGCCGATGCACTGGGTGAGGACAATTTTGGGGACAACACCGGGTGGCTTCACCGATTTAAGCAGCGCTACAACATCTTCGCCAAAACCATTTCTGGCGAAAGGGAAGCCGTACGCAGCCAGGACATCCAGCAGTGGTTGACGAAGGAGTGGCCGGAAATCTCGGGGAGTTTTCACCCGCTGAAATTTTCAACGCCGACGAGACCGGTTTATTTTGGCAAATGCTGCCGAGCAAGACTCGACGTCCGGGGCAGCACGTGTCACGGCGGCGAAATGAGTAAAGTCCACGTGAGCGTTCTGCTGGCAGCCAACATGGATGGGTCTCGGAAGCTCCAGCCCTTTGTGATCGGGAAAGCAAGGGCAACGCGCTGTTTCAAGAACTGTAAGCAGCTCCCCGTTCGCTACGCCTCGAACAAGAAGGCGTGGATGACGTGTCAGCTGTTCACAGAATGGCTGCAAGCGTGGGACGTCGAGCTGGGCAGGTCGGGGCGTCGCGCTTGCCTTCTTGTGGACAACTGCTCGGCCCACCACACCACTTGCGAGCTCAAAAACATCCAGCTGAAGTTTCTGCCGGCCAACACGACAGCGAAGCTGCAACCGCTCGACCAGGGCATCATCAAGTCGTTCAAGGTGGGCTACAGGAGGCGACTCCTTGATAAGCTGCTGGTCAACCTCCGCATGGGCACCGAGCTGAAGGTTGACCTGCTTGGTGCCATTCAAATGCTGATGGGCACCTGGCGAGACGTGAAGACGGACACAGTGGCCAACTGCTTCCGGAAGACAGGCTTCGTGACAGCGGAACTTGCGGAAACCGGTGAAGACGGCGACGAAGAGCGCATAGACGACGCGTTTCGCGAGTTGTCGACACTCTTCCAGGCTGCCGTTCCACCCGAAGTGTCTGCGGACGATTTCGTGGAAGTGAACTGCAATGTTCAGGCTGTTGCGAGCCTCGCTGACGAGGACATTGTAGCTGCGGTCGCAGGGACCCAGGATGCCCAGGCCGACAGCTCAAGTGGCGACGAAGATCGTCCGAACGAGGCGGCGGCTACACGCGCGTACTCCGCCGCCGAAGTGGCGGCAGCGTTCGGCTTGATTCGCCATTGTTGTGGCGAAATGGAGGGAACCGGGCTGTCGCACCTGGACAGCCTCGATAAGATCGAGGCCAGCGTCTTCAACTTCATTTCGAAGACGAAAAAGCAGGCGAAGATAAGCGATTTTTTTTCACCGAAATAAAACATTCCGTTGCATCGTGTGTGCGGAATTAGTTGTCATTCTTGAATGCGCCGATTGTAGGTGATCGTCCGCCACAGGTAAGGTCTCGGGGCCTTTATATTTTTATATCGAATTTTTCATATATCGAACTGATTCGCGATCCCCTTCGAGTTCGATATATCCGTGTTCGACTGTATTTATGCTTTTCTAGTTTGCGCTTCCTTATTGCTGGCTTTTTCTCTCATGTTTCAATGCGCTTTTCTCTCTTCCTCCTCGCTCCCAATCTTAAACGTATGTCACCGCCTCCGGAACCTCAAGTGCTTGAACAGTATATAAACCACTTCCATTCTGTAAGATATCACTCTTGATAAAAAACGGTCCCCGTCCGAAACGCCGATGTAAAGTTAAGTTTTTGAATTAAACATTTTATGTTTTTTTGCGCCCTTTTTACTATTGAACCTTTACTAGCCTAACAGTTTATCTTATATATATATATATATATACAGAAATAAGGGTTGGCAGTCGAGAAAACCTCGGAAAGCAAAGGGGAGGATGTGGTAGATCATTGAAACAGATTAAGAATTTGGAAAGAAAGAAAGAAAGTGAAGAACAGCACAGGAAACAAACATAATTAACATAAATACCCCAGAAAGTGAATGGGAAAATCGCCCCCCCGGTAGCGTAGTGGTTATCGCACCAGACCGGTATTCTGGAGGTCGTGGGTTGGGATCCCACCTGGCGGGCATTTTTTCTTCACTTTCTTTCTTTCTTTCCAAATTCTTAATCTGTTTCAATGATCTACCACATCCTCCCCTTTGCTTTCCGAGGTTTTCTCGACTGCCAACCCTTATTTCTGTGTTATTTTCAACGAGCCCCTCATTTCCTATTCTGATTCCCCGCATGCATAGCGAGGACCTTTGTTCTGGCAGTCTTGGTGCCATAGGAAGCTTAAGAGGGTTCAACGCTGGTCGACCACCCTCGACATGTCGCAGACACTCGAGTCACGCCCCGGGGGTTAAAAAGAAGGTCCCCTTCACCCCGAGGAGTCCGAGTGGCGCTGGCTACCACCCCGAAGCACAGGAAACAAAAATACCTAAACATAAATACCCCAGAAAGTGGAGGGGAAAATCGCCCCGCTAGTAGCGTAGTGGTTGTTGCACCAGACCGGTATTCTGGAGGTCGTGGGTTCGGACCCCACCTGGCGGGCATTTTTTCTCCACTTTCTTTCTTTCTTTCGAATTTTTTATCTGTTTCAATGACCTACCACATCCTCCCATTTGCTTTCCGAGGTTTTCTTGACTGCCAACTCGCCTGGGTTCGGTCCCCACTCTGGGCGCGTGTTTTTCTTTCTTGCTTTCTCGCTCCAATTAATATGAAAACAATTATAATTTCAGTAACGGTAAAAAAATATAGTCCAACCATTCCCCTATGCCTTCTATGGCGTTGTAGACTGCCCGCATTTCTTTCTATATATATATATATATATATATATATATATCTATATATATATATATATATATATGTATATATTGTAATGAAGATACTACGAGCAGCAAGGGCACTTCCTTAAATGGGTATGTGCGTAGTATCGGGACAATTCCCCCAAAGCGGGTATGTGCTCGAATGTGGGACAATTCGCCACAAGCGGGTATGTGCCTGGATCTGGGACTGGCAGCCCCACCGAGAGTGCTGTGCGCGAGACTGCTTTTGAGACCCGCCGAGAGCTCGCTCTGACCCGTTTGGACTTCACGGCAGTAAGACCTCGCTATAACGCCCTGTCAATAAACCCCACTATAATATATATATATATATATATATATATATATATATATATATATATATATATATATATATATATATATTGTAATGAAGATACTACGAGCAGCAAGGGCACTTCCTTAAATGGGTATGTGCGTAGTATCGGGACAATTCCCCCAAAGCGGGTATGTGCCTGGATCTGGGACTGGCAGCCCCACCGAGAGTGCTGTGCGCGAGACTGCTTCTGAGACCCGCCGAGAGCTCGCTCTGACCCGTTTGGACTTCACGGCAGTAAGACCTCGCTATAACGCCCTGTCAATAAACCCTACTATATTTTGGTGGAGGTCCTACACTTTACAAGGTCCCCAACCTGGAATTACGCAGCAAGCGAGTGCTTAGGCACGTACCCGGAGGAATCGACCAGGAGGAAATGGTGTCGCCGCAGCCCGCACCCATCATGTGCTCCGGTGTTCTGCTCCAACGAGAACCCGCCCACTTCACCGGCGAGAATGATACCGACGCAGGGGACTGGCTGACCTCCTACGAAAGGGTGAGCATTCATAATAAATGGGATGACACCATGAAGCAGAACAACGTCGATTTGTATCTGGACAAAGTCGCAAGGTTGTGGTTCCGTAACAATACAACTGATACGCGCACTTGGACGGATTTCAAGGCCCGCTTCCTGGCAGCATTCGCTCGACCTGCTGTGCGAAAGCTTCAAGCTGAGCAACGCCTACGCAAGCGAGCCTAGGAAGAGGACGAGGCATGCACGAGCTATACAGAGGACGTCGTGGACCTATGCAGGCGAGTGAATCCTGCGATGCCCGAGTGTGATAAAATCAAACCCATTCTAAAGGGCATTGAATACCATGCATTCCAGATGCTGCTGGGAAAGAACCCGCAGACTGTGAGCGAAGTCACAAATTTGTGCCTGAGCTACGACGAGCTGCGAAAGCAGCGTGTTTTCACACGCCGGCGTCCGTCGCCGAATGACGACTTCTCCCGAGGATCGCTATCATCCTTAACCTTGCCTCCTGACCTTTCGTGCCTCTTGCCCGACATCCAGCAGTTCGTGCGGGAAGAAGTTACGCGGCCGATTTCCCTGCTCCCCAGTGCTCCTGTGGCTGCGGGTCCACTGCCTCCGACTGTGCGCCGCCTAGTTCGACAACAGGTTGCCGAGACGCTTCCTTCTTTCGACCAACCGCCGCCTCTGCCCGCTCCCGTAACTTCCGCTGTAACTGCACCGTTTGCTTCTCCTTCGACGGTGCCCTTCACGCAACCCGTAGCGGCAACTCTGGAACCTCAACTGGCAGTTCCCCTTGCGCCACCGGTGGCCACACCTCTCACCTCTCCTGAAACGCTACCGCTGAGTTACGCTGGAGTCGTGCGACAGCTGCAACAAGGCGCTTTCCAGCCTTACTACCGTACGCCAGATCTGCGAACTATGGCGTATAACCGGCCGCCAGCCCAAACGCCGAATCCCTGGCGCACTCCCGACAACCGCCCGATCTGCTACGCGTGTTGTACTCCAGGACATGTGGCCCGGTTGTGCCGCCGGCGGCCATCGTTTTCTAACGACGCCCCGTATCAAGCGCCCGCCTATGGACCGCAGCAGTACATCGCTCGTGTTGACACGTGCCCGACACCGAGTTCGTACCCTGTGGACCAGCAGCCCTTTCCGCGCCGCCGTTCCTCGTCCCCGCGTTCCCGTTCCCTTTCTCCCATGCGCCCTCGCCAGACTCCACCCACCGAGGGAAACTGACGGCTGCAGTTCCCGAGGCAAGAACTGCACTGACGTCTAAATGCCGAAGTCCTCGTTTCTCACCCGCCAATGTTATTGAACTGACCGTTGAAGGTGTAGCCGCAATAGGGCTTGTTGATACTGGTGCCGCTGTGTCCGTGTTAAGTCAACGACTCTGCCGCTCATTACGAAAAGTGACAACGCCACTCTCCGACCTTACTCTGCGAACCGCAAGTGCGCAAGAGGTTAAACCGCTAGCCATGTGCACCGCTCGTGTAGCGATACAAGACATCACATACGTCATCGAGTTCATTGTCCTTCCTTCGTGTTCGCACGACATCATCTTCGGGTTGGACTTCTTATCACGTCATCACGCCATCAATGATTGTGCTCGTGCAGAGGTCGCACTATTTCCGTCATGCGAACCACCATCGACTGACGTGTCCGTGAGGTTAATCGTGATGGACGACACGTCTCTCCCGCCCCATTCCTCCGTGCTTGTGCCTGTTTCTTGGGACGTCACCCCTGATTCCCCTGTTGTTTTCACGCCATCGAGTCTATTTTCGTCTCGGAAATGCTTTCCTTTGCCCGCTGCTGTCCTCGACGTCCAATCTGGGTCCAGTGTTATGCTTGTCAGCAATCCATCGTTTTGCCCATCAACATTATATCGTGGGGAATGTCTCGGATACGTGGAAGCTCTCGACCCCATTCTGATCATGGCCGTCCCGGAGGAAACATCTTCGTTTTCGGTAAATGTCCTCAGCCCTCATCCCAAGGAAGACCCTGATGTTTTTCAACATTCCCTCGATGGCGATCTCACCCCAGCACAACGGGACAAAATCCTCGCCATTCTCGATCGCTTCCGTCAATCCTTCGACTGTCATCAGACCGCCTTGGGCCGCACGTCGACAGTTGCCCACGAAATCGATACCGGATCCCACGCCCCACTGCGGCAGCGACCTTATCGTGTTTCACCTGCGGAACGGCGTGTGATTGACGAACACGTCGCTGGCATGCTCACGCGCCACGTCATTCGACCCTCTTCAAGCCCCTGGGCATCGCCCGTCGTGCTTGTCACGAAGAAAGATGGGTCCATCCGGTTCTGCGTCGATTATAGGCGTGAACAAAATCACCCGCAAAGACGTCTACCCGCTACCTCGTATCGATGACGCTCTTGATTGCTTGCAAGGCGCTGAATTCTTCTCGTCTCTCGATCTACGTTCAGGCTACTGGCAAGTTCCCATGGCCGAACCTGATCGCTCAAAAACTGCCTTCGTGACACCTGATGGACTTTACGAATTTAACGTCATGCCTTTCGGACTTTGCAATGCGACCGCAACATTTCAGAGAATGATGGACAGTGTTCTACGGGGCCTGAAGTGGAAAACATGCCTTTGTTACTTAGACGACATTGTCGTGTTTTCGCCCGATTTTACCACTCACCTTGAGCGCTTAGAACAGGTCTTGACGTGCCTCACGTCTGCTGGATTACAGCTGAACTTGAAGAAATGCCGCTTTGCTGCTCGCAAACTGACCATTTTGGGTCATGTCGTCTCAAAAGATGGCATCCTTCCCGACTCGGAGAAGCTTCGCGCCGTCGCCCAATTTCCGAAACCCGCCACAATTAAAGACCTACGAAGTTTCGTCGGATTATGTTCCTATTTTCGCCGCTTTGTCCGGAGCTTCGCCACCATCATCGAACCTTTGACGAAGCTTCTCAATGGATCCGGTAGAGAAGCTGTCGCCTGGTCGCCTGACTGCGAGGAAGCTTTTGTGTCTTTACGGCGCTTGCTTACATCGCCCCCAATACTACGCCATTTCGACTCCCTCCTACCAACTGAGGTACACACTGATGCCAGTGGTGTCGGTCTTGGCGCTGTACTGGCTCAACGAAAAGACGGCGTACAGGAGTATGTAGTTGCCTATGCCAGCCGTACTCTCACAAAGGCGGAGCGAAATTACTCGGTCACCGAAAAAGAATGTTTGGCGATCGTTTGGGCGATTCACAAGTTCCGTCCTTACCAGTATGGCCGCCCGTTTACCGTTGTCACGGACCATCACGCGTTGTGTTGGCTGTCGTCACTAAAAGACCCGTGCGGCCGACTTGGCCGTTGGGCTCTCCGCCTCCAGGAGTACGACATTCGCGTTGTGTATCGGTCCGGCCGCAAGCATACGGACGCCGATGCCCTTTCTCGATGTCCCCTGGAGTCAGAAAATGCCTGCATATCCTCGCTCGACTGCGCCCTGGCGTCACTTGACATCCGCGACATGGCTGCAGAGCAGCGGAAAGACCCCTGGATTGCGTCCTTACTGCAATACCTGTCGAGTCCGTCGACAGTTTCGGCGTCCCGTGCACTCCGTCGCCAGGCTTCACACTGCGCCGTTCGGGATGAACTCCTATATCGGCGCAACTATTTCGCAGACGGCCGCAAATGGTTGCTAGTTATTCCGCGTCATTTGCGTTCCGCTATCTGCTCATCCTACCACGCTGACGCTCAATGCGCCCACGCTGGCGTCCTCAAGAGATATCAGCGGCTGCGCATACGCTACTACTGGCCCGGAATGTACACGTTTGTTACAAAGTACATCCGCTCCTGCCTCGAATGCCTGCGCCGCAAGTCTCTGCCGCAACACCCTACCGGACCTCTACAGCCACTACCATGCCCGGCGCGCCCTTTCGACCGCGTTGGGATCGACATCTACGGGCCCCTCCCGAGCACAACCGCAGGAAACCGTTGGATCATCGTTGCAGTGGATCATCTTACCCGATATGCGGAAACAGCCGCACTCCCCACTGTCACGGCGCGTGATGTGTCAGAATTCCTCCTCCAAAGGTTTATTTTGCGCCACGGCGCGCCCAAGAAGCTCTTGAGCGAGAGAGGACGCGTCTTTTTATCCGACGTTGTACAAGCCCTGCTGACCCAGTGCCAAGTCGTTCATAGAAAAACTACAGCGTATCACCCACAAACCAATGGGTTAACCGAAAGATTTAACCGCACGCTTGGCGACATGCTTTCGATGTATGTCTCTTCGGACCATTCAAACTGGGACTTGGTTCTGCCATTTGTCACGTTTGCATATAATACGGCGACGCAGACTACGACGGGCTTCTCGCCATTCTTTCTACTC
Organism: Haemaphysalis longicornis; assembly: GCF_048455015.1. NCBI lineage: Eukaryota > Metazoa > Arthropoda > Arachnida > Ixodida > Ixodidae > Haemaphysalis > Haemaphysalis longicornis. The sequence goes on along the minus strand of NW_027526233.1, from coordinate 98,758,346 downwards.
TATGGGCGTGAGCCTTCCGGCTGCCTGGACACCATCCTGCCCTACCGTCCTGATGTCTCCGGGTGCAGGCCCGTTTCCGAGATAGCTAGGCATGCCGAAGAGTGCCGTCAACTGGCTCGATCCTTCACCGCTGCAGAACGAGGGCGCCAAAAATCTCGTCGTGAAGTTTCAGTCACCGCACCTACCTATGCAACCGGATCCCTCGTGTGGCTGTGGATTCCGTCCAAGACACCCGGTCTTTCACCAAAACTCCAAGCTAAATACCATGGACCCTACCGAGTTATCGAGAAAACGTCCCCCGTGAATTACGTCGTCGAGCCAATCACTGCCACGACCGATCTTCGTCGCCGTGGGCGCGAAACAGTTCACGTACAGCGCATGAAGCCGTACTATGACCACGTCGTTGTCGCATCGCCTTGAGCCGCCAGGATGGCGTCTCTCTTTGCCGGGGGGTGATTGTAATGAAGATACTACGAGCAGCAAGGGCACTTCCTTAAATGGGTATGTGCGTAGTATCGGGACAATTCCCCCAAAGCGGGTATGTGCTCGAATGTGGGACAATTCGCCACAAGCGGGTATGTGCCTGGATCTGGGACTGGCAGCCCCACCGAGAGTGCTGTGCGCGAGACTGCTTTTGAGACCCGCCGAGAGCTCGCTCTGACCCGTTTGGACTTCACGGCAGTAAGACCTCGCTATAACGCCCTGTCAATAAACCCCACTATAATATATATATATATATATATATATATATATATATATATATATATATATACATATATATATATATATATATATATATATATATATATATATATATATATATATATATATATATATATATATATATATATATATATATATATATATGTATATCTATATTATACTGAGTTATCATACTGATCACTTCAGTGGTGATTCTACCCATTCATGGCCTCCAGAAACAGTGCCATCATCAACATCATGTTCATTCCCACGCCACCGGCTGTCACCCGGAAATCCCGTGCCTCGCGCGACCGTCATCTTCCTTGGAGTCTTTGCAGGTTGCTCCTTTCGCAAAGCCGGAATAAACGATTTGTGCTTCCCCATGCCTTTGCCTTTCAAGTGGTGGAGTTGCCTCTTGACCCCATCCTCCGCCACTCCGAGTTACACCCCTGGAGCTCCGTAACAGTCGACGCATCATGCTACCAGCTCCGCCGATGCAGCGAGGAACTAGGTCGGCGTCCGCCGCTCATACGGTGTCGACGTGGTTGACGACAAGCCGCCAGCGTGACCCTCCCTTGTTCGATGGTCTTCGGGGAGGCGATGTCGACGACTGGCCCGAGGAGTTCAACCACGTAAGGCAGTTTAACTGGTGGGATTCCATTTGCAAGCTGCACAATGTCCCCTTAACTGTAAACGATGTCGCGAAGACGTGGTTGTATAACAATGCTGGACGCTTCACCGATTGGACCTACTTTACGGATGAGATTCGCAATGGCTTCGCCCCCCAGTCAGTTCACTCAGATTGCGTGCATCATCGTTAAGAAACATACTTTCTTTCATCGAGGACGTTCTTGCCCTATGCCGCACGGTGGACCAGAGCATGCCAAAGGCTGACAAGGTGCGCCACATCTTGAAGGAAATTGCTCCATTCGTATTTAGCACCGTTTTAAATGCAGAGCATTTCTTTAAGTCACGATGTCACCCGTTCTTGGGGTCCGAAGTTGTCCGCATCGCTCGCAGGTGCGCCCTCTCGGCGCGATCGTGGCGTGATAAAGGCGGTTGTCGGCGAGGCTGGAACGCGCTCATCGCCGCGCTATCTCGTCACCTTCGCTCCTCCTCGCCTACTCTCCGCTCGCATCGCGCGCTCTCTCCGCGTTCGGTTCGCGCCCAACAGGTGGAGGCGCGCGCGTCGCGGGATCAACAACATCTGTGGCGTGATCGTGACGTCAGCATCGCGCGCGCGTGGCGCGATCGTGGCGTGATAAAGGCGGCTGTCGGCGAGGATGGAACGCACTGATCGCCGCGCTCTCTCGTCAGCAGTTGCCACAAGTGCAACAGCATTAACGTAACGCAAACTACTTAACGTCATGCGCCCCCAAGAATGCTCTGCATTTGATCGTGCCCCTCGCTAGGGGGATGTTTCTTCCATCAGGAAAACGGTAACCGCGTGCGGGAATCGAACCCGCGTCCTCGGGCACAGCATTTCTTCCACCCGTCGTCTTGTCATCATTCACTCAGTTAGAACGGTGGCGCTGCTGAACACAGAAACGGCCGCCAAAGGGCTGCGCCCTAAAATAACAGCTTCAAAATAATTTTTTCTTCAGAACCCCACAAGCGTAAACAATGTGCGGACAACCTGGCTACGTCTCGACCAGTTGGACTCTCTTCGGCTGCAACCTCAGCCTTGGTCAACTTGCATCGATGGCAACATTAACTCACGCACCCGGATATGTCACATCATCCGTGAGGAGCTAGAAAACCGCAGCTCACCGTGCCCCCACGTGATAACTGTAACCCGAACGCGTCTAACCTGCGGGACCTCATCAAGGAGGAGCTTGCGTCCATGACGGCGATACCACCTGTTAGCCCGCCTCTTCTACCATCCAAGCCATGTCATATACCGATGCTGCTTCGAAACCACTCATTCGAGTGGAAGCTCTCCCGCTACCACCTTCTCACGGACATCTCACAGCAATCTCAACCGGTTCGTTTCCTCAGCCATACTACTCGCACGTCCTTCCCGACCATCAGATTCTCCCTCGGGACCGCCCCGTCTGCGACTACGGCGGAATTCGGAGCCACATTTCTCGATTTTGCCGGCAAGGCCAACCGGACGAGCGACGAGGTTACGCGCCTGATGAACGTGATGACACCCGCTTTGTATACGGGGGTCGTCGTAATGGGTACGTTTCGCCTCCTCACCGTACCTCACCTCCTCGAGACTCGACCGATCTTTCTCACAATCGCGCTGCACGACGTCGATCACCCTCGTCGTATCGACAATCACTGTCATCTCTTCGACCTGCTTCCCGTCCCACTGACCAGGCTTCGGAAAGCTAGCGCCTGCTGTTTTTGGAGGGGAAACTATATTACTCAGAGAAACCAGAACTCCTTCGGATCGTCCATCAAACATATTCGTAGAAGTGGAAGGGGTGTGTGTTTGATGTGCTTGTGGATGCGGGAGCCAGTGTTTCTGTTATTAGTGCAGAGTTGAGTTCCCGCGTGAGAAGAGTGAAAACTCTCTATACCGCTCCGTCTTTGCGAAGCGCAAATGGTGATAAGATTCGCTCTTTGGATACTTTACAGTGCGTGTTATGATTGGCGGGCTTCTACGTCATATTCTGTGTACGGTGCTGACTCTATGTGCTCATGAAATCATTCTGGGTTGTGACTTGTTATCAGCGTCGTCCGCGGTAATTTCCTGCCGACAACTGGCTATTCACCTCACCGAGACAGCCATTGTCAGTGTGTCAGATGCGCCAATATAGCGTTGGGTAGCTACCGAAGATTGTGTTCTCCCTTCCCGTTAAGAAACTGTATTTTTTGTGGCCTGCGAGAATTGTGGCCTGCGAGATGTCTTTGTCACACAAGCTGGCAGCTTCGCTTGTACAGGAGCTATATTACCCGCATGTCTCGTCCGCCTTTCGCGGGGAACAGCTCTAATGGCCACAGTAAATGTTGCTCTGAGCCGATTCTCCTTCCTCGAGCCATTACCATTGCCACTATTTCCCAGGCCGACATTACCTCTGCTGGACTTAACCCTCTTGCATCAGTGCGGTGTGCCTCTGATCCAGAGCTGACGTCCTCGTGCCTTACGTGTACCATCAGCCATGAGCTCAGCTTGGAAAAGAGGAAAGCGCTCCTCGCTATAATTAGGGTAAACAAGGCCTTGTTCGACTGCCACTCTTCCATTCTGGGCGGACATCAGCGGCAACTCATCGTATGGAAACAGATGGTTCGCGTATAATTCGCCGTCGTTCCTACGGGTTTTCGGCCTCAGAACGCAAAATTATTCAGGATTATTTTGACGATATGCTTCAGCGGGACATTATTCGACATTATTCACCGGTTGTTTTGGTGTGAAAAAAAGACGGCTTCGTGCGCTTTTTAGTGGACTATTGGGCGCTTAACAAACTACCTAGAAAAGGCGTTTACCCCATGCCCCCAATTGATAAAGCTCTCGACACTTTGCATGGCGCCATATACTTCTCAAGCCTCGGTTTTCGATCGGGATATTGGTAAATCCGTATGAGTGAATCAGACAAAAAAACAGCTTTCCCCACACCCGATGTCTTTTACGAGTTTAACGTGATACCATTCGAACTGTGCAATGCTCCAGCCACCTTTTAGCACATCATTGACACCGTCCTGCGTGGATTGAAATGGAAGATCTTTCTTTGTTACCTTGACGTAATTGCTATCTTATCGTGCACGATTGATGGGCACCTTCAGCGTGTTGAAGAAGTATTAACCTGCCTCCGCAACGGCGCTCTTCAGCTCAACACAAAAAAGTGTCGATTTGCCAGTACCTCAATCAAAGCCTTAGGCCACATTGTGAGCAAGGATTGAAAATTACTCCCACCTCCCCTCGCGGGAACCCCTGTGTAGATGCGACGCATAGGGGGTTCGGTTGTTGTTTCCACCAGGTTTATTCTCCCATCGCGTGAAACGTGGAGTGAACCCCCTGCCGCGGCTATGACGCAACGGGGCGCAGCTTTTACGCAACACAATCCAACACAATCCACTTTAATCCAATCCAATCAAAATCCAATCCCATCCAAGCCAAGCCAATCCAATAGAATCTAATCCAATGCCCCTCGCGAGAGAGTGTTCGCTATCGGAGAGGAGAAGGGGTCAGCGGCGGAGAGCGCAGCTCCCGCGGCGAGGAGAATGGGGGAGGGGTGTGGACGGACAATAACAACGCCGTATGGAGGGACAAGGCGAGTGAATGAGATGCAGTCGCATCTAATACGCCCGGATCCAAACAGGATCAACACGGTTCTTAAGTTCTCTCGTCCGCTCCGTCAAAAAAAACTTCATAGTCTTCTTGGATTGGCTTGTTATTTCCGTCGCTTCATTCGCAATTTTGCTAAAATAGCCTCCTCCTGAACAAACTATTGACCTCCGGAACCTCATTCCTCTGGACCGAATACTGCGAAACAGCTTTCAAAGCCATCAAACAAGCTGTCACATCTGGACCTGTCCTCTGCCATTTCGTTGAGTCGGCACCGACAACCTTCCACACTGATGCCAGTGGCCATGCTCTTGGTGCAGTCCTTCTACAGCGCAACCATTTGTCATTGGAGCGCGTTATCGCCTACGCCAGTTGCACGTTGACCCCGTTGAGTAGAACTACAGAATTACTGAGAACGAATGCCTTACCGTTGTATGGGCCATGTAAAAATTTCTTCCTTATTTGTGCGGGCGCCACTTCTCAGTAGTAACAGACCATCATGCGCTTTGCTTGTTATCCTCGCTCAAACACTTATCTGGACGTCTTGGCAGATGGGTTTTTTGTTTACAGGAGTACGACTATGCGGTGACGTACGAGTCGGGCAAGACTCACTATGATGCTGACGCCCTGTCCCTTTGCCCACAGCCGTTACACGATCGTACCTCGTCCCCTGCCATCTCTTCAGCCACGCTGACAATGGTGTCTTTGCACACCGCAGAACAAGAACATAATACTCATCATCATCACCAGATTATTTACGCCCGCTGCAGGGCAAAGGCCTCTACCATTATTCTCCAAATACCTTGGACCTGTGCTAACTGCGACATATTTATGCCCGCAATTTTTGATCTCATCTGCCCATCTAACTTTCCGGACCCCCTGCAACTCTTGCCTTTTCTAGGGATCCACTCTGTTACCCTTAATGACCAACGGTTATATTGCCTTCGAATTAAACGCCCTGCCCAAATTCATTTCTTCTTCTTAATTTCTACTAATATGTCCTTAACGCGCGTTTGTTCCCTCACCCACTCTGTTCTCTTCTTGTCCCTTATTGTTACAGCTGCCATCTTCCGTTCAAATGTGCGCTGTGTCGTCCTCAATTTACGTTGATCACTCTTAGTGAGCCTCCAAGATTCTGCCGCCTAAGGGGCCGAAACTTGGAGGCCGCAGTACTAGGTATTCCATCAAACCTTGCATCTCTTCAACGAACCGACTCGTACTGCCGACAACTCATGGAACAACTTGACAGTTCCGCTTCACCACCTAATGACCGCTCACACCGCCAACTAAACAAATTTAGCCTCTTGAATGATGTAGAACTTTACCGTCACAGTAATCACCATACCGGCGACAGATCGGTTCCAGTCATGCCTCACTGTCTTCAGGTCGAAATCCTGGAAGCCTTCCACGACGACGCCATGGCTGGCCATCTTGCTGTCAACAAAACTTACGACCGCATTTTGTGGCGATTTTTTTTTACCTGGCCTTTCCACCAGCGTCGCAAAAGAGGTTGCATCATGCACTGCCTGTCCGCGTCGTAAATGCCCGACCTCAGCCCCTGCAGAGATGCAAAAGCCTATGCGTGGCCCTCCCACTACATTCGAAGTCATCTGCATTAACCTATGTGGACCTTTGCCATCAACTTCGACTGGCCATCGGAGGATTGTGACTGCTGTAGACGATTTGACTCGATTTACCGAGATTGCTCCTCTGCGTATCGGCTCCGGTTTCGAAGTGGCAGCTTTTTTTTCTGCAAGCCATCCTTTTACTCCACGGACCACCTCACACTCTTTTAGGTGACTGAGGACGCACATTCCTCTCAGCAGTCCTTGCGGAAGTTCTTCGGGCTGCCGGGGCCATTCACAAGACCACGTAAAGTTATCATCCTCAGTCAAATAGTCAAATGGCCTGACAGAACGCTTTCACCGCACTCTGTCTGATATCATTTTTTTATATAAACCCCAACCAGAAAAACTGGGACGCCATTTTTCCCTTTGTAACATACGTCTACCAAACTGCTGTTTAAATTACCGCTGTATTTTCACCTTTTGTTCTCGTGTATGGCCGGCATCCACCAGCTGTTCTGGACGCATCTTTCTTTTTCTGCCCGGTTTGTTCAACACTTAACATGACAGATCAATTTGTTTCTCGTTTCGCGCATTGCCGGAACCTCGCGCGTTTGAACGCTGAGTCCTGCCACAATGACCGGACGTCTCGCTTCGATACAGATCGCCGGGATGTTACCTTTGAACCAGAAGACCAAGTGTTGCTTTACACACCTCTACGTGCTCCATGACTGTGTCAAAAGTTTAAGCCACGCTTCATTGGCTCGTACACAGTACTTCAGTGTGCCTCTCCAGTGAACTACTTAGTTACTCCAACGTGTGGTGTCACGAACCGTCGGTGCCATGGCGTTGAGCCTGTGCATGTTTAGCGTCTAAACCGCTTTCTTCGCCGATCGCCATCCCTCTCACTTACGGCCACGATGGCCACTTCGACCACCGGGGAAGTTAGTGGGAGTGATTTTTAAACACCGATCGCTACAGTGGCCATTCTCCCCATTCATTGAATTCAGAACGCTGCCATCATCAGCATCATCTTCATTCACGTGCCACCGACTGTCACCCTGACATCCCGTGCCTGGCGCGACCGTCTTCTTCATTGGAGTCTCTGCGATTTGCTCCTTCCGCAAAGCCAGAATAAACGGTCGGTGTTTCCTCATGCCTTTGCCTTTCAGTATATATATATATATATATATATATATATTGTCAAGAAGACAGCCGACACGCCGGTAGCCGGTTGAGGTTGTTTAATTGCAGGAGAGAAGCCGATGGATAACGCAGGTCTGAGCGTTGCGATCACCAAGCGCGTTTCTGGCGCATGCACGGCCTGGGGTTCATCGTCTTCCCTGACACCTCTTTGGAGCATATCCCCGTGTGGGGATTTGGCATAATCCTATATGGGCTATGCTGGTGAGGCACATACCCACATGTCTGAATGGCATGTTGCGTCTATTGCATTTGTTCATTAACCTCGTTACAATATATATATATATATATATATGTATATATATATATATATATATGTGTGTGTGTGTGTGTGTGTTTGTGTGTGTGTGTGTGTGTGTGTGTGTGTGTGTGTGTGTGTGTGTGTGTGTGTGTGTGTGTGTGTGTGTGTGTGTGTGTGTGTGTGTGTGTGTGTGTGTGTGTGTGTGTGTGTGTGTGTATCAAGCATACAACCCTTTAATGATGTCGCAACTGTTCGGGTTTGTTACGGTACCGAAGGTTAGGTAAGAAATTCGGAGTACAAAAGCCGCCTCTGAATACTCAGGACAACGTTGTCTGCGCCGTTTGCCGTTAGGGCAGCGCAAACCTTCTCTGTGTATTTTCATGTAAAGAAACAAGGCACTCTGGGGATATGCACCTTCTTGTACGCAGCCATAACCAAAGCCAATTTGTCAAGAAGAGAATGTATGCCATACTGCCTGAAGAAAATATCCACACGCACGTTGTGCGCCTGCCAAACATCACCAAACCTCCTAGTAAGATGTCCGTGACGGATAGCAAAATTGCATTAGGCAAGAAAAAAAGGTTTTATAAATCAAGTCAATAGACCGTTTGCAAAATGGCCAAATCGTTGGCGGAGAAGCAACAAGCCACTCTGGTAACACTGTGCACCCGCTGCGCCGCCATTAGAAAGGAAGCGAAAAGGCTGCGAGCACAGAGTTTCTATGGAGTAGCTACCGTCCACCGTCCACGTAATTGCATACGCGTCGTGGGGCAACAGACTCGTGAAGCCGTGGGCGAAAACGTGCAACCGCAACGGCGTTGCTACGACCTGCTTCCTTTCTAATGGCATCGTCGCGTTCACCACCAGTGTTACCATCGCTTAATTCTCAGTGTTGTTCGCCTTTTTGCAAAGGGTCCATAGCAACGCAAAAAATAGAACACAACCGCCTTATTACCTGCAGTGTGATGCGCGTGTAGGGGCCCGCTGTTTGGTACAAAGCGTTATACTGTTGAGTATTTTTAAGAGCGTCTCTAAAGTACTTACAAGAAGCCTACGCATTTTGAATACTTATCGAGGAGCTATGTGCACTGAAGCTCGCTAATAAGCTAGAAGACGAGTTGCAGAAGACGATTTGTTCTTTCTCTCCTCGTGTCTTGCAAATTTGTGCGGCATACAGCTTGAAATTATTCAGATGTGTCAGAAGCTGGCAAAAATAGGTGAATTACTGCAAATACCCTTTTAATACACTATATCATCAAAGCGCGCGATTTTTAGCACACGCTCTGCTGCCCCTTACTAGCGGAGTGTAGCAGATGACAGCAACGCGAGTCTCTAGGCTGACGTCAGAGCCAGGGGGTATCACCTAAACACCTCACCGCCAGTACGCGGCTTAACAAGTCTTACTTGCTGCTGTACGCTGCCGGAATATTGAGCGAAGAAATACCTCAAAGCTGCCAAAGTTGGCATGACAACCCGTTAACTGGAGGAATGGTTTCATATCTTCCCGGCTTGATTCGCTTTATAATTGCGAGTCCAACAACTATACGCAAAACCACCCTACGCCTGGCAGAAAAAAAAGGGCTGAACGGCCCTATGGCCCTACGACGATATGACAATTCCAAAAACTGTTGAGAGAGAATTCCTGCCGCCATAGTGCTGTTGGAAAATCACTGCAGGAGTTACGCAGACGTCGTTGCTTCTAAACCCCTTACAATCACGGCAGGTTTTCTCTAATTTGATTTTATATTTCCTGTACCACACAAAAGTGACAATTCCCTCATTCGGCGCTAATAAGCACAATAACGTACCAAATAGCACTGACAATCAGGGTTGCATCTTTGACTTGGGTTGCTTCGGAATAAATCGCCTCATGTATTTTTGTACTGCACATATTTTTAGGAGTGTAAAAATCGCTACAGCGCAGACGGCGCAAACGCAGCATAATGTTTTGGCCGCGCCAGTCGTCAGGAGCGGGTGTGCGAAGCTCTGGGAATGCACTCCGTCATGCTCATCATCATCATAGAGGTGGCAAGCATGATCATCAAACGCTGTGATGTGAAGAAGACGAAGACGTGCCTTTTACTGAGCGACTCGTAATTAAACAAGAATTCTATAGATTGTCGCCGCCTTCTGTTGATTGGCCGATCCCCTGATTGGGTATGTGCCATACTTAAAGTCACAAGAACTAAAACAACAACAATAGTGAGCGTGTGTTTTTTTGTGTGTGTGTGACTGCTACGAGGCCTCAAGCACAGCCTCATTCCTATACATCCTCTCCTTCGTTGTTCTACTGGCCCTGATCAGTTGTTACACCGGGACACTAATGTAGGGGCTAGGTACAGGAATGTGGGGTGCCCAGGTCTCCCTCTGACAGCCCTGATAGACCTCCCAGCGTCTGCACAACTGTACATCGCTGCAGCCACCGCAAGCGAGGCCTCCCTCCAGAACACTGCACCCTGCTTGACTTGGGATCAAAGCATCAGCCTGAACCAGAAATAATTGTCAGTTGTCAGTGGCGCCTCAGCTGAAACGTCCTTCCGCATACGGTTCAATAATCGCCGCTCTCATGCAAAAAGTTGTCCTCATTTGCCCCTGTCCAGACATGTGAATGGTCCCGGTCATCATTTGGATATCTTAAAGCAACAATTTTAGAATCAGCTTTCAAAGCCCACCTCGACCGCGAGGTTCGGGAATCTGATCTCATTTATAAGTTTGGGGCAGCGACGCTTCGTATTAATGAAAGCTACGGAAAACTAACGTGCCTATACCTTGAATAAAAGTGGCGACCTCATAATTTTCATCACATTGTTCATGATTGCTACCTTTGAGGTTCTCATCAGAATTCGCAAAAACTCTCCAAATACAGCAGCGTTGTTAGCCTAATGCGGCTCAAAAATGCGATTTGTCCTTGGGAAGGACAAATCGCATTTTTGTCTTCTCCTCTTCCTCCTACGTAAAAACGTTTAATCCTTTTTGATCTACGGACCAGGCGCGTAGCCAGGATTTTTGTTTGGGGGGCGGGCTAAGGTTGTTCTCCGCCCCCCCCCCCCCCCCCCCCAAAGAAAAAAAAGCACGGTAGTTTGCAGGCGCCCTTAAAGGCTATGAAGATAAAATTCATGTTTGGTTCATTAGAAAGTCTACCTTGTCCCGACAACAATGATACCAGTTTTATCGCAAACTTCAAAGGAATATTTGATATATTAAATTAAACGTTTGAAGCAATGGCGAATCCCCGCCAACTTTCCGGCGGGGATTTCACTATGACAGTTCAGGATCTTGTTTGTACGATTGGCGCCCAACGACTGAAGTCACCGCCAAGGAACATGATTGCGCGATTGTATAGGGGCCTCCATTGATCTTATCATTTGAATTCTAACGTGCACTTAGGACACTCACAACTACGTTTTAGTGCCAGCCTATATATATACCCCTCCTGCCGATATCACTTCACTGCAGCGCTAAATCTGAAGATTTTTGACATTTGTTGCATTGCTTCGGTTGAAAAAACGCCTGTGATTTGAATGGAGCGGTGCGAGTTACCAAAGGCTAGTTGCTATTCAATTGAACAAAGTTGTATTTTGTCGTTAAAAGGCCCTTTAAGGTTCTCTCATAATATTGGTGTTTATTATGATTGTTTTTGTGCCATCTGAAGTTGTAAACTGGGCGGAAATCCGCAGACCGCGTGATACAAATCTCTGTCCGTGATACGGGACGTACATTGCACGCACGGGAACCTTGTGCAGGCATTGCATTAAACGGCCATAGTTTCATGCAATTACTTGCTTTATTGCAACGTGTGACCCGCCGCGGTGGCTCAGTGGCTAAGGCGTTGCGCTGCGGAGCACGAGGTCGCGGGTTCGATTCCCGGCCGCGGCGGCCGCTTTTCTGATGGAGGCGAAAAGCAAAAACGCCCGTGTGTACGAGATTTAGGCGCACGATAAAGATCCCCAGGTGGTCAAAATTAATCCGGAGCCCTCCACTACGGCGCGCCTGATCGCCTGCGTTGCGTCGGCGCGTTAAACCCTACAATCAAATCAATCATTTCAACGTGTGGAGTATGATGAGTGTGACACCCGCAATAAAATGACGTAGGCCGTAAGAATTAGATTTTTTATTTAGTTGTTTTTGTTCACAAGGCAAAAGAAAATGTTTTGCATTCAACGCCCGTACAGTAGCGGCCAGTGTAAGGCCAATGGAGCTCATTCTGTGCAGTATACATCGAATCTATGCGCTTGCGTTATGTGTAGCGCAGGTATCATCTTTAAAAAAACGAGAGGCTATGAATTATGCATACAAGAAGCGTTATATATCTAGCAATAATTTTAACAAATATCAACCCTAAACACACAGACTTCACGCGCAATAACAGCGCTGTTAAGGGCGAAAATTACACGAACATAGCAGGATTAGACCACACGCAAAGCGGTATAATTCAGCCATCGGTATTTGTTGTCATGTCAGTTTAAATTTGCGCTTCTGTTTTGAGTCCCAACGCAGTCCATTTCGTAGCTTCTATCAGGTCTCCGGTCGGACATGAGAACCTTGTGCTTTGTAACGTAATGGATCTGGTTTACATTTCGGCACAGCTCAAATGTAGAGTCTGCTGTAATGAGTTTGGTGTTCTCAAATAGTTGCATTATTACCTGTAAATATTTCAATGCTTCGTGTATAAATACCCTATAGTCTGCCTGAAGGCACGTAGTATCCAGTAACTTTTTTGGAGCAGCCACCCTATTTAATTACCACTCCCAGATGAGGTAGAGCAAGTCACTGCAAAGTTCACTATTCGATGCTGTATCGAACTTTACACTTAGCAAGAACAAATAGTAACGCGCGCAGACGACAATGTATGACCATACTTTGCCGTTAGGCATGTTCTGTGCAATCTGAGCAAAATATTGCTGTTTTGAATTTTGTCGTGAGATCTGAGGAAAGAGTTATAATGCGGTCCTACCATTTTGGTTTCAAACCTTAATGAAAGGACATACTTCTGTAGCTGACACGTGCACTGCCATTTTTTAGCCGAGTACACACTGCCGGTTTTAAAGCTAAACGACAAAAAAGATCAGTGCATGAGCATGGGCGGCTCTGGAATGTATAGGGCGCACAGGAGGTTTGCAGTTTTCGTTAGAGACGCGGGAAATGGAAATTATGTTGGGAATCTCCTCGGACCACCAGAAAACGGAATATTGGGCAGCTCTGCAGAGCCAGCATGACATTCAGGCATGGTGCGATGCCCGAAACAAGTCAGCATTTTGCTTTTCGGAGTGCACCAAGAAAACATGCGTATTGGCATGGCCCCGCATACAGAAAGCCCAAAGGCTACTATGCTATGCTTTAACATGAAGCGGACAGTAATGACACAGTTAAACTATTTCCTTGGTTGACAGCGACCGTGATGTTGAAACTGAAGCATGCTTTCAGGCTACGGCAGGATAGATTGGCTAAAAATTGCAAAGTTGTTTACCGTGATAATTCCTCGGTCATTTCGGTTACTTAAGAAATGCTGACGATTGCTCAAAATGTCCTTCATGCAACATTTTAAAATGTATACGTAGCAGTTGTGGATTCAGGAAGAAAGACAACGGCGCCACCCGTATGTAGGGGGCGGGGGGGAGAAGGGAGGAGGAGGGCGGAGGTGTGGTGGTGCTCTTGAGAGGGCCTGCGGTCTGTAGCCCGTTTATTTAATTAGGAAATTTTGTTGTCTTGCACGACCTATCGAGCCTTGAAAGAACGATACTTCTGCGTCCACAGAACTTCAAAGAAGGCCAGGAAGAGTTAAAGGAAACTTCTACCAGAAAGGCACGTTCGTTTCTTCGCCACCAGTACGAAGCTCCTTCACTTGCGCTGTGCACGTCGCTATGGGTTTAAAATTGGGTGTAGCAGTGGATGCGCGCGTATATATGAAACGCGGTAACAAAAGTCCAGATAACGCGCACACAATGCGACAGCGGCTACCTCACATGGAGTTTCGTCCTAGTAAAAGCAAACTATTAAAACTGCAGTCAGAACAAATATATTCTTCACTCTTCATGTACTCATACTAACGCTGTCCCGATACACTCTGAGTAACCCTCTCCAACTTCGTGCATAATAAAATATTTAGGCGTTTACAGGGGTTGAATATACGTTTTCCCTCATTAAAAATCACCTATCCGCCCCACCGTGGGCGCTTTTAACGACCGATTCAAACGCAAATACTGCATTCGAAATAAAACGAGATACACATTTCTAGCTCGAAGACACAAGGTACTGTGACATCGTGTAAATATAAGGAAATGATTATTTCAAAGAATGCATCAAAGAATGCATAACTGATCTGCACTGCACAAGTTAACGTACAATGCAACCTCCATCGCCAAACGACATCAGTGATCATGCAAGGATTAATCACCGGAAGAAAATGACTTACAATTCGAGGCCTCTTTTGGGTGTTGGCACTTGGAACATGAGCTTCTCAAAGCCAGGGGTGCTTCTATCCTCGCGGCATATTGTCGTTGTGTTTCAGGCCCCTGAATATACACTGCTCTGGGCAGCCGCCGTCTAGGGAAAAAGCGGCCGTGGACGCAATAGAGGGGCTTTAGTTGTGATCGAGGTAGAATATGGCCTCTGATCGTGGTTACTGTCGCGACGCCGTATGCCTGTGGCAGGGCTGGTGATCGCCGTTCCTTCACATTTAGGATAAAGTCTGGGACTAGCGCTGGGAGCCGCAGCGCGCCCTTTTTGTCGACCCGCTGTTCTCCAGTTTCCTAGGTTAGGGGAGAATACCGCTGAACAAAGCTGCCTAATGGCAGGGGTGAAATTGATTGTCGCAACATCGCCGTCGGAAGGGGACACTCAGTGCGCGCAATCTGAGCCCACTCCAACAATACCCTCCCTGGCTCCACAGAAACCTGAAAAAGGAAGAATGAAGGGCTGACGCGAGGAAGAGGGGCATACCTTGCTTTGTGTCTCATTCGCAAAGTCCCTCTGCCCGCGCACGACATTCATCCAGCTAAACTGCATGTTTCATCCATTACCTAGGCCCATTGCATTCTTCAGTTACCTTGCACGAGTCTTGAATGTGTGCCCACTGCCGCTCTATCTCCCCCTTTCTAGGAGATGGAGCAGCCGTGGTCAGCCACCGCCGCTTGCACGTTGTTCTGCTTAACATACAAAGATCGACTGTTCCCTTTCGGGCCTGCATCGTACCAGTCTTCAACCATCAATGGCCGGCGTCAGTCTCCTCTGCTGAGAACGACTCAGCCGGCCAATTATTCTCTGTGTTGCCACATGTCTCGCACAAAGGGACACAACGCATGCCTTTGGTGTCCCGTGCGCTGAGCTTACCCGAAGGCCTCGTGGCTTTCGGGGCTGCCCCCTCCGCGATCATTCCTCAGCGGTTCGCACCCCTCAGGCGCATCGTTTTGTCACGGCCGGACTCGACTCCCTTTTCGCAGCGCGGAAAAAGAGTCGAGTCCGGCCGTGGTTTTGTGTAAACACCCTTGGGTAGGGCAGACATCGAGTCGTGAATGCTTCTATTAGTGGCACTTTCGAAGGATATGCAGCTTTGTTCACAGGCGACGTGCCAGGCAGTCCGGAAGGCCAGCTTCGGTTGGTTGAAAGGCCGTCGCAGGTGGCACCATGAATGGGGTCGTGAAATGAGGACAGCACTCCACATTTTTTTTTGCTAATGAAGACGGTCATTCTCTCTCTCTCTCTCTCTCTCTCTCTCTCTCTCTCTCTCTCTCTCTCTCTCTCTCTCTCTCTCTCTCTCTCTCTCTCTTTCTCTTACTCTCTCTATCTCTCTATCTCCTTTCTTTTTTTCTTGTTGTACCTTGGGCAAAGCCCCACTGCATGCATCCTCTGTTTCCGAAACATCTTCCGCTCCTTCTCACAGTTTTCTGCAAAGCTATATAAGAATTGTGTTCCAAATGTTTCTGACAACACAATCATGTAACTGTACTCTGGTGAAAGCAAGTCCCATTGCCGCTACTAGAGTAAGTCTTCCTTGTTATTGTTTTTTCTGTGTATCCGACTCTTTACTTATAGTGTTTTATTATTTATTTATTCAACGTACCCCTAAAGGCCCTCACGCAGAAGAATATTACATAGGGGGTAGTCAATGCAGCAGAAACAAACATACAAACACAAATATTTACACTGGGAGAAATAAAACATAAAAAGGACAATGCATGCGCGAATAGAGATATGATAAATGTAATGTTAGCTCGAAATAACGCGTAAAAAATAAACTCAGTAAAAGCAACAACGGTCAAAACGTTTTAGAAGAAGAACGATCTGTCAGAAGTTGTACAATACCAAGCGACAGTTTTGTTTTCAATTCACAACTTCCGTAAGTATTAGCTCATTACATCTAACAGCATCAATGACGGTGGATATGTGTGATGGCAATGGGTTGCATTCAATGATTGTACGCGGAACGAATGACCGAGAATAGTGCAATGTATGACATGGTAAACGCTTCACGTTGAAAGGATGGTCATGTCTGGGAAGAATGGAAACTCGTGAAGAAAAGAAATCGTCATGAAGCAATGGGTGGTGATAAAGTTTGTGAAAAAGTGATAACCTTGCAGCTGTGCGTCGTTGCGACAAGTCGAGCAGTTCTGCACAAATTTTCAACTCTGTGACACTGGAAGGACGGGGGTAGTCCGAAAAGATGAAACGAACTGCGCGGGTTTGATTTGAATCGATGTTGTTGATTATGTAAGCTTGGTAAGGGTCCCAAATGGTTTACGCATATACGATTTTAAGCTGTATAAGTGTGATGTAAGCGAGTTTGCGTAGGTGCAATGGGGCATGCTTCAAGTTATGTTTAAAAGACCTAGTGAGCGGTTAGCCGATCAAGTATGACGTCTATGTGATGATTCCTGGATAAGTCCGAACTAAGGTAAACACCAAGTTACTTGTAATTACTTGTAAGTTTAACTGGAGTATTATTTAAAGGGTAGAGTGCGAGGTTGATATGCGAGATGTGCGTTTAGTAAATGACATAAGCTTTGTTTTATAATTATTAAGGTACATTAACCATTTAGACCATCAAGAGTTTATACCATCTAAGTCAGCCTGGATGGCCTGCTCATCTTCTTTGCACAAAATTTTGCCATAGATCACACAATCGTTCGCAAAAAGCTTGATTTGGGATAGAACCGTGTTAGCCAAATCATTAATGAAAATAAAAAAAGCCGGTGTCCCAGCACGCTGCCCTAAGGAACGCCTGATTACTTTTCCCCAAAAGAGGAGAAAAGTTATTAACTGATGTGAACTGAAGTCTTCCTGAAAGGAAGTCTTAACCCATGCGAATACAAGTGGGTGAATGTTAAGGTGTGTTAATTTTATTAGCAACCTGTGATATGGGACCCGGTAAAGGCTTTAGAAAAATCAAGAAAAATTGCGTCAGTTTGTATGCCAGCATCAATGGAAGAATGTAAATTGTGAATAAACCCGGCAAGTTGAGTGTCGAAAGAGTAGCCCTTTCGTAAACCGTGCTGGTACTTGAAAATGATGTTACGTTCTTCTAGGTAGTTAATTACCTGCGAGTGATAGACGTGTTCGAGAACTTTGGAAATGGTACTTGTTAACGATATTGGTCTAAAATTAAGTGGGGATGAATGATCGCCAGATTTAAAGATGGGTATTGCTTTACAATTCGCCAGTCTTCGGGGATTAAACCAGATCACAAGCATAGAGTGAAAACAGCTGATAAGATACGATGGATGTTTTGAGAAACATTGTTTTGTATTTTGTTATTAAATCCAAGGTGATCAGATGCGGAAGTGGTTTTAGGTTTTCTGAGTTAAGAAAGTATACCAGCCTCGTTATTAACTATTTCGGGCATTGAGCTAACGGTGGAAGTGTTAATAGCTGGTGATGATGTGACATCCTCTCGGGTAAACACTAAATAAAAGGTGTTATTCAGGACCTGCCGGCACTTCTCCTCAGGAATTGCGTCGCCTGCAGCATTGGAAAGGGTGATGTCGGGATGGTTAGAAGGGTTTATTGTGCGCCAGAACTTTTTTGGTTGTTAGTTAACATTGAAGGCAGATCGCTGGCGAAAAAGTCACGGCGGGTTGATTTTATCAGAGATTGGTAGTGGCCATCACATAATTTGTAACGTTTCCAGGAAGCTCAATCTTTGTGCTCTTTAACCTGCCTGTAAAGGCACTTCTTTTATTATTAGGTCGGCGAAGCTGATCAATAAACAAAGAGACTGTGTTTGTGCAAGAATTGTTATGAGCGGTAAAAATATATTTATGAGCTCGGCAAGTTTTTTTCCAAACTCCAGTTGTTCTCTACTGATCGGGTTGAACAATCTCCGAAAACACCTTCTGCGAAGGTAGACACTTCCTGGTGAATGCCATCATAATTAGCCCTCCCGTAACACATTCTTTGGTTTTTAGTTGGGTTATTTTTAACTGGAGAGTATTTAAGGTTACCTGTGATAAAGCAGTATCAGAAGGACCATCAAGATGTATTATATCTGAACAAAGATCGGGGTTGTTTCTTAAAATTAGGTCAAGGATGTTAGCTGAGGTTTCGGAACGTCTTAGGGGCTGAGTGATAACTTCAACCAATTAGAAATCAAGGCAAGTGTCGAGGTAAGCGCTAGCCTGGGATTGCGTGGCAGCTCCTGATAAGGTAGACCAATTAATACGAGGAAAATAAAATCATTGAATATTATCAGCGGCGCATCAGGAACCTTCGAAGATATCTCGCCTAAGACTCTGTGAAATGCGACTGTGAACATGTTTGCACCAGGGGGACGATAAACAACACCTAGCACTAGCACCATTTTTCAGTGATACCCAAGTAGACTCGGTATATGAATAATAACGATGGGAATAGGAATAAGATCTTTTCTAAGAGCCAGAAAAACACTTCCGCGGCGATTTTCACGTTCGAAGCGTTATAGCTTAAATTCAGAGTTAGTAACAAGGATTCGATCATCAGGAATACTGTCATGTAGCCACGTTTCAGTGAGTGCGATAACAGATGAAGAACATGAATCGATTAGCGAGGAGAGATGCACGCTTTTGGGTACTATACTTCTGATATTAATAAACGAGAAACTAATAGTCATGTCCGTATCAGGTCGTGCACGTGGGAGTAAAGACAAATTAGCTTCACGAGATGGGCGAATGACTGAAGAGCGTCAGTGGCTGCCGCTATTAAGCGGGTTCGCAACGGGCTGTGAAGTTCGTACAGCGAATTCGGCGTCATTGTCCCTATTATAACTGTCGTTGTTATTAAGACATTTCTTGAAGTTAAGGCGCACACCATCACCATCTTTCTTCACAGTTTTGGAAAACTGGCACAACTTGCGTCGCCTATCGCGAACAGCCTCTGAGTAGTCGCAGGAGATGCTGAATGTTGTTTTTTTAGCATAAAGCCGTTGCCCATCGCCGATTTACCTTCCTTTTCGTTGTGCAGCTTGGCTATGATAGGCCGTGGTTTTTCAGAAGAAAAGCGGCCTATACTGTGAGCCCTGGCTATGGTAGGCACTGTTATGCCAAGTTTGTTAGTGCAAAATTTTTGGACGAGACGCTCTGAGACGTCGCACGTTTCACATTTCTCGGTGTCGCCAATCCCGTAGAAAAGAACGTTAGACAAACGTGAACGGATATCCAGGCCGTCAATTTTTTCTTGCCTTTTGGAGATGTTAGGTTGAAAGCAGGCGGAAGGTCCGGGTGATGCTTTCAACTGACTATTGGATTCGAGCTCTTGAACCCGTTTTGTTAGAGCCTGTAAATCGTTCTGCAGTGTAATATGAACCTGGATGATTTCATTAACGCCTTCAATGAGGCTAGTGTTACTGGCCTCAAGCCTCTGAACAGCGTTAAACACACTTTCTAACTTTTCTTCTTGAAGCTTAGTCATCGGACAAGGATTTAGCTCAATATCACCCCCAAGCACCAAAAGACGCCACATGTGCATTGAAACTGCGCGGAAACGCTTCAAAACATGAGGAGGCCACGACACCGCTAGCAGACAGACATCATCGTTGCGGTAGCAACTACGATCATAGAAATTGACCTGAAAGTACATGATGGGTGAGTGACGTGGCATTGAACCAGCGATGCCATGGCCAAGGGCTTCACTGAATTCCCCGCGCTTTATCAGCTGACGGGGTCAGCTGACAGCGTAGCCCGTTGCCAGACGACGAATCGCGTCTTTTCCAAAAGTGGTGGCGTGTCGAGTCGCGGATCCGGGTATTGGCCGCTATCGGTTAGGGAAGCGGGAGCACCAGCATTGGATACGAACTGCAGGGATGGCGCAGCGGCCAATAAACATCCGCATGCAGCCAGCAACACCATCTGAAAGTACATGACGCGCTTTGTGTGTTTTATCTCTCTCCTTCTCTCTCTCTCTCTCTCTCTCTCTCTCTCTCTCTCTCTCTATATATATATATATATATATATATATATATATATATATATATATATATATATATATATATATATATATATATATATATATATATATATATATATATTCAAAAACTTGGGTGCGACCACTTGGAAAACACTAACAAAGACTTTATTTCGACAGTTTCGACCAGTGGCCTGGTCTGCTTCAGGGAAAATTACAAGTGGCTGATTATGCTCTACGATACACACTTCACGAGAGAGGGGAATTTTGCCCTCTACCCCTCTTTCTTGCCAGAAAAGAAACCAAATAAATTATAACAAACATGTACAATAATCTCAGTGGCACATATACACGTCTCTCCCCAGGCGTGCGGCGATACAAAGCAAGGAGAGGGGAAAGGAAAACAGGAGAGAAAAGGAGTATAAAGAAGGAGGCAATTAGAAATAGAGAAAGAGGGGAGAAAAGGAGAGGCAGAAGAAAGAGGGGTTCTCAGAAGCAGACACCAACGAATACGAAGGTCGAACAGCGGGAACTTGAAAGGTAGAGTGAGGGACCGCTCAGCGGCTCAGAATGACGTGACGTGCCGCATTCCGCGTACTGTAGAGAAAGAGAGAGAAAAAAAAAGAAAAAAAAGGGGAAGAAAAACCCCTACGAGTGAATTATGATTGAAGAACGTTGTTGCAAATGTAGATAGGCGCCACATGGCCCCCAGTAGCTCACGAATGCCAATACATGGTCTAAACACACATAGCGAGAAGAGCGGAGGAAACATGAGTACGGAGGCTGCGGCGTCCGGCAAGGTCCGCGCACTCAACATGGTCGAAAAAGTCGTGTTGTAATCGATAGCCCGAGTCGGCGCGGCGCGCCACGGAGATTTATTGGTGCAGAAGCGCTAGCGGAGCGCCGAAACGTCGCCGGAGGAGTCATTCCCGTGCGGAAATGGACCCCCCCTAGCCCCCCCCCCCCCCCCCCCATTTTCCCGAAGCTCGTAACCGTGTGGTCGCCAGGCGCGTGTTCTCTATTTTGTTAAGAATGGCAAAACGATAATGACGAGAAAAGTAGGTTTGAACCGCAGATTTATTGCTAACAGCACTCGTTTGGCTCCCTCGCCGCACGCCCCCCGCCGCCTCCCCCCCCCCCCAAAAAAAAAAGGTTGACGTAAGGTCTCGTAGGCAGCCCAATCTCCCTGCGCTCTCGTTTATACCCTCAGTAAGCGTCCGAAATTTATGTATAAACAACGATTCTCTCTGTTCCCGCTCGTAAGTATTGCGGAAGCCGGACTGAATTAACGCTACTTGTATTTTTTTCGAAGGAGTGATCCGGGAGGCGGAGGTGCCTGGACAGTGGATGACCGGGAAGTCCCTTTACATGCGACTTGTGATTGTTAAATCTGTTGCGGAAGGGCGTTTCGGTCTGTCCAATGTACTCCTGATTACAAACGAGGCAATGAAGTTTATAGATTACGTTTGAGGTGTCGCAATTTAAATTTTCTTTGATAGCATATTTAAAGGTTGACCTGCTGGCTTGGGCAATATTAGTCGTCTCGATGTGGGTGCAGACTTTACAGCGCGGCTTGCCGCATGGTCGGCAGCCTTGAGCTCGCTCAGGTGGCTCTGTTTTAGCGTTGACTAAGAGGTCCCTCAAGTTTTTGCCACGTCGGTACACAACACGAGGGGGCTGCTGGAAAATGGCCGACAACCGGTCGCTCTGTTTGATGATATTGAAATTTCTTCTCAAGATGTCATTTACTTTAGGAATTTCGGAAGAGTAGGTAAGAACCAAATCAGTCTCGGGGTGGGTTTCTTTTCGGCTTTCGGCTAGAATGTCCTCTCTTTTTAAGTTGCGAGCGCGCTCAATTGCATCGTCAACTATTCCTTCTGGGTATTTTTGGCCAATCAGGGAGGTCTTAAGTTCACGTGCATTTTTCTCGAAATCCTCCTGCCCAGAGCATATTCTACGGTACCTGTGTGCCTGTAAATACGGTATGCCTGTTTTGCAGGCATACCGTAGAATATGCTCTGGGCAGGAATAGAATATGGTACCGTAGAATGTGCTCTGGGCAGGAGGATTTCGAGAAAAATGCACGTGAACTTAAGACCTCCCTGATTGGCCAAAAATACCCAGAAGGAAGAGTTGACGATGCAATTGAGCGCGCTCGCAACTTAGAAAGAGAGGACATTCTAGCTGAAAGCAGAAAAGAAAACCACCCCGAGACTAATTTGGTTCTCACCTACTCTTCCAAAATTCCTAAAGTAAATGACATCTTGAGAAGAAATGTCAATATCATCAAACAGAGCGACCGGTTGTCGGCCATTTTCCAGCAGCCCCCTCGTGTTGTGTACCGACGTGGCAAAAACTTGAGGGACCTCTCAGTCAACGCTAAAACAGAGCCACCTGAGCGAGCTCAAGGCTGCCGACCATGCGGCAAGCCGCGCTGTAAAGTCTGCACCCACACAGAGACGACTGATATTGCCCAAGCCAGCAGGTCAACCTTTAAATATGCTATCAAAGAAAATTTGAATTGCGACACCTCAAACGTAATCTATAAACTTCGTTGCCTCGTTTGTAATCAGGAGTACATTGGACAGAACGAAACGCCCTTCCGCACCAGATTTAACAATCACAAGTAGCATGTAAAGGGACTTCCCGGTCTTCCACTGTCCAGGCACCTCCGCCTCCCGGATCACTCCTTCGAAAAAATACAAGTAGTGTTAATTCAGTCCGGCTTCCGCAATACTTACGAGCGTTAACAGAGAGAATCGTTGTTTATACATAAATTTCGGACGCTTACTGAGGGTATAAACGAGAGCGCAGGGAGATTGGGCTGCCTAGGAGACCTTACGTGAACCTTTTTTTTTGGGGGGGGAGGGGGGAGAAGGGGGCGGGAGGCGTGCGGCGAGGGAGCCAAACGAGTGCTGTTAGCAATAAATCTGCGGTTCAAACCTACTTTTCTCCTTATTATAGTTTTGCCATTTTTAACAAAATAGCGAACACGCGCCTGGCGACCACACGGTTACGAGCTTCGGGAAAACGGGGGGGGGGGTGGGGGGCGGCTAGGCGGGTGCATTTCCGCACGGGAATGACTCCTCCGGCGACGTTTCGGCGCTCCGCTAGCACTTCTGCACCAATAAATCTCCGTGGCGCGCCGCGCCGACTCGGGCTATCGATTACAACACGATTTTTGGACCATGTTGAGTGCGCGGACCTTGCCCGACGCCGCAGCCTCCGTACTCATGTTTCCTCCGCTCCTCTCGCTATGTGTGTTTATACCCTGTATTGGCATTCGTGAGCTACTGGGGGCCATGTGGCGCCTATCTACATTTGCAACAACGTTCTTCAAACATAATTCACTCCTAGGGGTTTTTGTTCCCCTTTTTTTTTCTTTTTTTTTCTCTCTCTCTTTCTCTACAGTACGCGGAATGCGGCACGTCACGTCATTCTCAGCCGCATAGGGGTCCCTCACTCTACCTTTCAAGTTCCCGCTGTTCGACCTTCGTATTCGCCGGTGTCTGCTTCTGAGAACCCCCCTTTCTTCTGCCTCTCCTTTTCTCCCCTCTTTCTCTATTTCTAATTGCCTCCTTCTTTATACTCCTTTTCTCTCCTGTTTTCCTTTCCCCTCTCCTTGCTTTGTATCGCCGCTCGCCTGGGGAGAGACGTGTATATGTGCCGCTGAGATTATTGTACATGTTTGTTATCATTTATTTGGTTTCTTTTCTGGCAAGAGAGAGAGGTAGAAGACAAAATTCCCCTCTCTCATGAAGTGTGTATCGTAGAGCATATTCAGTCACTTGTAATTTTCCCTGAAGCAGACCAGGCCACTGGTCGAAACTGTCGAAATAAAGTCTTTGTTAGTGTTTTCCAAGTGGTCGCACCCAAGTTTTTGAATATTTAAACAGTAGCCATGAATTCCTTCTCTGCTATATATATATATATATATATACATATATATATATATATATATATATATATATATATATATATATATATATATATATATATATATATATATATAATATTGCAAGAACAGTCTCAGCGACAACTACCGCAAGATTTATGCTAATGTTGAGGCCGGGAGCCGGCATTTTTAATAAATAGGGTTGCTTCAGATCACAGGTGTTTAACCACATTTGTGTTATGAGCGAGGAAAGAAAATTTATAAAGAAAAAGTAGCCTCTACGCGACCAAGTCCAAGGAAGCATAAACACAAAAACAGGGGGTGCGGAGAACAAGGATTGGAGGTCGGAGTGGTGGCGGGAAACAGAAGAGAGGGGTCGTACATAAGAAAGACGAGAATTAAGGATAAAAAGAAAGCCTTGCATGTTACTGGTGACTCCAGTTGAAACCGAGAATGCGAGCATGAGGAGTGTGTCGGTGATTGCGTGTGCGTGGGCAATGATCCGCTGCGGATGGTGGCCGCCTGTTGCGGTAACAAGCTGCTATTTTTCTTCATACATTGTGGTCACACGAAGACGGCGAGGTACTAAGAATGTCGAAAATGCGCAAATACATAAGAGCCAAAGATGAAAGCACCGTTAAGGGAAACATGCGTGTAGCGTGCAGGGGCCGTGGTTGTAGCGTGTGGAGGGCAAGCGTAAGAAAAAAACAAACAAAAAGCAGAAAGGATAGGAGTGTTGTACGAAGTCCAGAAACAACGCGTGGTAATGCGCAATTAAAGAGGTTTGAGGAGAGTTCCGAATGCTGATTCGTTTCACATGAAGTGACGTGCCGGAAAAATTGTGTACAAATAACGGATTTTCACGAGGCAGACGTAGACAGGGCTGACACTCATACAATGCCACATGCTCACCTACTCTACTACTCCTCATGTCAAGCCAAAACATTAGATCCAGCTCGTATATTGTACGGCATCCCGAAGATCTCTCCCTCCTCCCGGTCTGAAATTATAATATGTAGAGGAGTGGAAGAGCGCAATGCTCAGAACTGACCGGTCGATGCAAGTATGGGCCGTCACAAGTGGTGGGAAGGCTGCCGGACTTCACGTTTAGGTCGCCACAACCCTGTCACAAATAGCCCAACACCCATTGCCCCATTTGTGACGCAATTAAAGTTTTAATCATATACTCAAGAGAAATGTTTCGGAATTTTGTGCATTGACACGTTAAGAAAACCCCAAAAAACAATATTTGTATAGACAAAAATTACTGCGTTCGGTACTCCTCGCTGGCAATTTCACAGTAGACCAAATAGCATTGAGAGTAGGTGGTTAAAACAGCAAAAAGTGATGGCACCTAAACAACAAGGACATACAACTGTGTGTACACGGTATTGATATTGTAGCGCCCTCTGGTCAGCGCTGTTAGCCGGATCCAAGGCGCCGGTTATGAAAGACGAGGACAATATAGAAATGGCTGCGTGTGCTTGGTGCGTCAGCACGGCACGGGCAGTTCGATTCCGAAACCCTGCTACGCTAGTGCTCTCTTTCTTGCATGGCGATGCGACCCCGCGGTTCCGGAAAATATCGTAACCATGTTTTCCCTATATAACATTTCCTTGTAAGCCAGCTAGACAGAATTCACGATGGTCGAAATGATGCGCAGCTTCAGGACTTCTTTGTTACACCTTGGTTGTATCAGCGCAACATACCTGAGGTGGTCAATGACAAAGAAACCTATTATATTCAGATATCCAGTGTATCCAATTTTTTACCAAAGGTCGCTATAAGTAGAAAAATCTGGCATTTTACGGTGACCCTTTAGGCAATATTTGGTTTAGTTATGGCTCTGCTAGTTTAACACGCTGTTTATTATTTTTGGCGTTTCTCTGCCGATTATAAATTCTAAAATGTTAACTAACATTTTGACGGTCTGCGTAAATATATATGTTCAGTTCATAGAACATCGCCAACCATTCAAAACTACGTCCAATAACATCCTCTACATCGGGCTTATTACTCAATAGCGTGCATTTAGAAAAGGCGGCATTACTTTAGAAATGATCTCTTTACCAGGAGAAATTGTTTGTCTTAACGCATTCTA
Source organism: Haemaphysalis longicornis (assembly GCF_048455015.1). Classification (NCBI taxonomy): domain Eukaryota; kingdom Metazoa; phylum Arthropoda; class Arachnida; order Ixodida; family Ixodidae; genus Haemaphysalis; species Haemaphysalis longicornis. The sequence goes on along the minus strand of NW_027526233.1, from coordinate 98,732,036 downwards.
AATCCAAACTTCAGCAATTCTGATTGGTGGAAATTCAGTGGTGGCAATATTTGGACACATCCTCGCCAGTTTAAAGGGAACGAAAAAAAAAGATACTTTCTAAAGCCTGTTTTAGAACACCGAAGTTTACCTTTTCCACATTGTAAACATTCTCTTATGATTTCAGGAAAATGCGCTAAAATTGATCTTTTTTCTGAAGTTGAGGAGTACCTTGAGGGACTCAACAACACATTGAAGGGCAACACTTACATTGAGCGCTGGGCATTTACTGAACATTGTGACAATTTAAGTATTTTGGACTCAACAAACGAGAGGTATGTTTCCATACTCTTTTTACATGTTCATTGAGTTAGCCTTTTGTAAGCATTTCACCAAATTGTGATTTCGGAAGGCTGTGCATTAGAAAATCCTCCTGAATTATTAAAAAAATGTAATTTAGCGAAAATACATATACGCTTTATAAACATTTGTTCAACAAGGTTAGATGAGAAGCATTTTGTTGACGAATTAGTATTTAAGGTTCAATAAACAGAATAGTTACAATAAATATTTTCTGCCACATTTAGAACAGAACGCTTTTGATTGTAAAACTGGCAATCAGTCAATGAATTTAAAAAGCTACCATCAATATGAAGGTCAAGACACTTTTTATTGCTCGGGAAACACGATGACATAAATTAGAATGACAATTTTTAGAACACGTCGAATGACAGTGACGCCATGCTTATGATGGCATGCTGTTGTGCCCGCGCGCCCGGCCCAAATTCGCTGCACTGCGCGATGCGCTGGCAGAGGAGCCGATTCACGCCTCGACCGAACCGCCCGCAGCATGCAGGCCAAAACTTGCATCGCCGCATAGTCGCCTCTCCTTTCCGAGTCCTGGCGGCTCGTTCGAATCATGCATCTGGCGAAAGGCCGGCGCCAGACGTGCAGCGAAATTGTTTGGAGAGGGTGCTGCTGTGTCGCCCTCTCATTACCCGTCGTAGTGGCTCGGCTGGCGCAACCGCTTCGCCTCCATTTGTTCGATTTCAAACTTCGGTCAGCGAGGGTCCTGCTTTGAGCATTTCCAACTTTTAGGGGCTGCAACGTACTCCCGTGGGTGTAAAACCCGCCCGAAATCACAGCGAACACGCCACTTTTTGGAGGCACCGAGTGGAGAGGTTCTGTCGCTTTTGTGCGAACCATGTAAGGATTTTGGTGCCCTTGTACACTATATATATAAATGTTGCTTCAACTTTTTGTGGGCTCCAGCACTCATCGCTCTGCTCTGCACCGCGTTGATAGTTACGGAGGAAGGCAACATTGCTAAACTGGACTTCGCTCGAATGGCCAGTCGCGGTAGTATGTGCAATGTAGAAGAATTCCTCGAACTCATATTCGACGCCTTGGGTGCGCATCGCCAAGGGTATCATCCTTCCCCGTATAAATTAGGTGCTTGGTAGCCAACTTGGTGTAAATAGTAGGCCTCGCGGTCATAAATTAGTGCGTGCCATGTGCCTCCTTAATGGATTTCCTACTACCACGTAGAACAAGAACTATTCTTAATAATTTAAGACTTTACGTCTTAACATAAACGGGTGCTTCATTCTTTTTGAATGTTGGCAGAACTGAGCGGACTACAATTATAGTACCTCGAACTATTTACGCCCCAAATGAGCTAGCTGGTGCCTTGATCTGGCAATTCTGTAAACAATTGGGGCGTCCATAGCAATTCGAGGTGGTGCAGCTGAGGACGTCATATGTGTTTTGGATGCAAAACATCACTTGCTCGGGGCTATATCCGGCGTCCGTCCGTTGTCCGCACCTCTCCCACTAAACTATAAAAACAATTACACCATCTCCCCGAAAGGAACTATGTGTTGATGCAAAGCAGAATTGTTGGCGTCCATTCAGCTAATCGGACAGTGCAGCGTATCTCAACCGAAGCAGCAACTGAAAGAGGGGCTCGCGGACGGGATTTATTATATAGAACAGATGGAGTGGAGAGGAGGAGATGCGAGAAGAGACGAGCATGCGCGCTTATCGCGCAGCAGGCGTGTTGCCGTTATGTTGAGTGATCTGGTGTTTAGTAGCGCCAGAGGGAATTCCACGTACGGTTCCACACCGGTGGCAAAGACACGGAAGTATTGTTGTGTTACGGTGAGTAGGCGGTGGTGCTCGAGGCGCCGAAACTCGCCCATCATGTTCTTGTCGATGTTGTCGCCTCTGTGGTGAAGCGGCAGTGTCCGTCAGCGTTGGTGAGGTAAATGTTGTTGACTTTGGTCCACCGGCTGAGAGCAACGTGCACGCCCTCGTCTTTGCAGCTTTGTCTTCTTCTCTTTCTTCTTCTTCAGCGGTTCTCTTACTGGAAGGTAATGACGGTGGTTGAACGCGAAGCTATCTCGTGGTGGATTCTTTGGTTTGTTCGTCCCTAGGGGCATCCTGCCACAATCATCATCAGAGGCACTGCGGACGGAGCACGGACGCGGGACATCCCCCCGAGCAAGAGACGCTGACATCATCCTCTAAAGTTTTCAGTTCGTCGTTTTTATTGACGTCCAGCTTCGCGTGCCTTCGTTGTATGAGTAGCTTCTTGACATGGTTTGAATGAGTCAAGGACATAAGGCGCGTTCGAAGCACTTGCTCCTATCATGGTTTTGCAGCGCAGTGGGAAGAGCGCCGCGTACCTCCCGTTGTGGCCAGAGAGTCGTGGGATTGATACCGGGTGCCGTTAACTATTTCTTTTTTATAGTGTAGGGGGAGAGGTGCCCACAACGGACGGACACCGGACATAGCCCCGAGCAAAAGATGCTTTGAATCTGAAAGAAATAGTTAGAGGCGACCGGTTTCCACCCACGACTTTCTGTCCGCAACGGGATGTAAGCGGCGCTCTTCCCACTGCGCTACAAAACCGGGACAGGAGCAAGTGCTACGAACACGCCTTATGTACTTGACTCATTCAAACTACGTCAAGAAGCTACTGATACAACGAAGGCACGCGAAGCTGAACGTCAATATAAACGACGAAAGGAAAACTTTAGAGGAGGATGTTAGCGCCTCTAGCTCGGGGGGATGTCCCGCGTCCGTGCCCCGTCCGGGGCGCCTCTGATGGTGATTGTGGCAGGATGCCCCTAGGGACTGGCCAACCAAAGAATCCATTACGAGGTAGCTTCGCGTTCAACCACGTTGTCATCTTGCCGTAGGGGAACCGCCGAAGACAAAGACCGAGAAGAAAGCAAAGCTGCGAAGAGGAGGCCGTGTACAGTGCTTTCGCCCCGTCCGCAGTCCTTCTGATGATGATTTTGCCAGGATACCCCTAGAGATTGGTCAACCATAGAATCCATCACGAGATAGCTTCGCCTTTAACCACCGTCGTCATCTTCCGGTAGGGAAACCGCTGAAGAAGAAGAAAGAGAAGTAGACAAATCTGCGAAGACGAGGGCATGTACGTTGCTCTCAGCCGCTGCACCAACGTCAACAAGCTTTACCTCACCAACGCTGACGGAGACTAGCGATTCTACAACACAGACGACAACATCGACAAGAACATAATGGACGAGTTTCGGCGCCTCGAGCACCACCACCTACTCAAGATAACAGTACTTGCGTGCCTTTGCCACCGGTGTGGACGCGGACGTGGAATACCCTCTGGCGCTAATAAACACCAGATCACTCAACATAACGGCAGAACGCCAGCTACGCGAGAAGCACTCATGCACGTCTCCCCTCTCATCTCCTCTCCGCTCCATCTGCTCTATATAATACACCGTGTGCTCGCGCCGCTTGCTGCTTTGCGGCTTCGGTTGAGGCACCCTGCATCGTCCGATGAGCTGAATGGACGCCAACAATTCTGCTTTGAATCACCACATATTTCTCTTCGGGGAGGTGGTGTAATTTGTTTACAGTTTTCCGGCCTTTGACACTACTGCGAACCCAAGATAACATGCATTTGTGTGCCACTAGGGGCTTAAGGGAATTTGGCCCCAGAATAACGATACGCAAAACTGGTCTCACTAGAAAAATTTTGCATCGCTAGAAACTACCTCTGAATCAGAAGAAAAAGAGATTCATACTTTTGTGGGACATGCATGATAGTTTAAACCTTATATTTTCAATCAGCGTGGGAAAATAACGCACCTAAAAGCCGACATGTGAAGTGGTCACACCAATACAAAAACCGCAAGCGCAACTTGGAAGCGCAAGGAAGCACAAGGATGCACAAGAATGCACAAGGTAGCACAACTTGTCAATAACTGTTAAGTACCTGTAATTCGTAAACTCAAATAATTCTTGCTCAACGTTCCTCATCCTAAATTAGCATGAAATGGCTCCACAGTATGTTTTTATCAAATTGCGAAAGAAGACATGTGTAACCTAAATTTGCAACAGAAGACACGTGAAATCTCAAAAAAAGACATGTGCAACCGGCAGTACCTATTCTCCATGTTATTGACGGCAATCATTTCCGTTCAAGTTTCGAAAGAGGAACTTTACGTTCCGGTTACGAAAATAAACATAAAAATCTCGTAAGCGTTATTTTTTACGACAATAAACATGAAAATCTCGTAACCGTGAATGTCACAATCTCCGACCGCATCACGCAAGCCTTTATTAACGTCAGAATCGTTGAGAAAGTAGCGTTACAATCTTTCGTAATACTTTAGTTCTTTGGCCTAGTAAACACGTTATAACCCAAATATCACGAGATGCTATTTGACTATCTCATTTTAGGTGAAAAATATTTTTGCATAGGACATTGTTGTACTGTGCACTAGATGTACGCTTCCAAGGCCCAAACGCGGCTTTGGAAAAAATTCGTGGACACAGTTTTTTTAGAGGGAATGGGGTGCAAAAAAATGGTGCATTATACAATTCTTCACCTACGCGATTAAACGGAATTGAATATTTAGTAATGCCATTAGTTTGGAACCAGTAATAAATACATCTATTGTGCCTATTTTTTAAGAGCACTGGTGAGTCGCATGTCTGAATTCTATTTTTCCGCAGGAATCCAATCAAAGTAGAGGTAAAGGGACTTCGTTGTGAAGATCACGGAGTCACAACCTCACGGCACAGATCCTGGGATTGCCGCGATGGGATCGCCATTAAAATAACAAACCCTATACAGAGCCCATTCAAACTAGAAACCAAGTTCAACAAGCCTCTATTAAATACACCATTACACGTAAATCTAGGTAATTTAATTTTCGACCTGAACAACCAAACACTAATTATGTACCCGCCAGATGCCCCAACACAGAACGTCGACACGTTATTTAGGGTGCGTATTGCTTGCTTTTCTCGTGTTTCATTTTCCGAAGATTTTTAATATTTTCACAACCATCATGATAACCGCCATGGAGCGTCCTCACCTAACCATGTCTTATACCCTGCGCGATAGAACGGCTTACCCATTTGATTTTACATGCTCTGTCTGGGGCAGTCCGAGTCCTGTGCGCACCACAAATCTCCTCATACTTGTTCATCGAGCATTCCGGCTCCACCAACATCTATTTGCGTTGCTCGATAGCCTCTCCATTCCTGTGGATGTCAGCCGGTTGCCCGTTGCCCGCATTGGCTGCTCCAGGCAGCTCCACTTCTCTTGCCTAACGTAGCTTGGAAATGCGCCAGCCTACATTGAACCCTACATTCTGAAACGTCCTCTATCAGTTTTCTTTCAAATTTTAGCCAGTCTTAAAATTTCTTGCGAACTTATTTTTAATGGCAGAGGCGTGGCCTAATAACCCTCATTGCAAAGAATTTGCGCATGCTCCCCGTCGCACAGTTGTAAGTTAGGTTTTTTTATGTTATATTTGCGCTAACAAATGTTTCATGGTAATTATACTCTCTCACATTTCTCGCGTATTTTATTTCATGTACACGTACGTGAGCGTCTTGAATACGCATTTACAGATTTTTTTCTTTTCCCTGTATTAAATTCCTACACGAATGATTTGTCTATGACATCGACAATTCTCTGCTGTCTCGCTTCCCCGAATTTTCAAACTAAGTTTTGCGAACAGCTCCTGTAAGCGTGCTGTCAGTAATTTCGGAGAGAGACGCCCCATTGTTTGTAACCTTCATAATAAAAAATTTCCTACTCCCATTAAGAAACTTTCTCGTGCCTGTACGTATTTGATATATATTAGCCGCGAATCGTACATTGGGTTTGTTTATTTGTGTTTTGCTTTTGCCGCCCGGCTACGCCGATCTGTGTTATCGGTGTTGTGTGTGACAAGGGAGGCGCGTGTTACGCTTTTTTTCTGTGCCGCATGTGTTATCTCTTCTGATAGGGAGCGCGTTCCGGACTTACGTGAACAGCCTAGAATAATCTTCGTTGATATGCAGTGTTCTGGGTAAAATTCCACTATTCCAGAAACCCTCGCGCCGAGTGATAAATTCCCGCTGAGCAGATGTCGCGGCATTCGAATCGTCGACACCAGTCTACGCACGTCACTTTGTTGACTGCTGTTTCGCCGCCTGTGTATTCTTTGAGTTGTTAGGGGAGCACAAGTTCGCTCCAATAAACGTGGTTTTTTTTTTCAAGACAGATGCGTCGTCTTTGGCTGCGTGACATCTGGTGTACGTGCGAGGTACGCACCCTTTATGCTACCAACAACCTCTGGAAGCCACCAAGCCAGCCCAACTACAGCCAGCCGCTGAGTGCAAGGCCTCCCGCCCGAGGTTAGTCTCCTGCAAGATGGACTTAAAAGAACGACCGCTGCAACCACCACCATGGAGCAAGAAGCAACATCCCCGATCGTCCTGCAGCAGCCACGGGAACCGCCATCCTTCCGAGGAGCCCCCGCAGAAGACCCAGAAAATTGGTTGGAGAAACTGGAGCGCGTCCGGATCTTCAACAGGTGGGACGATGAAGGAACTTTCCGGCATGTCTTCTTTTACTTGAAAGATGCAGCCCGCACTTGGTTGGAGATCCACGAGAGCTCCTTTACCAACTGGGCTCACTTCAAGAGCGAGTTCCTGAAGACATTTAATACCGTGGTCAGAAAAGAACACATGGCGCTATTGCTGGAAACCCGAACGCAGCACTCCAACGAAGGGGTCATGATCTTCGTCGAAGAGATGAAGCGATTTTTCGCCATGCGGACCCAGAAATAATGGAGGAAAAGAAACTATGGTTTCTGATGCGAGGTGTGAAGCAGGAGCTCATCGCGTTCCTTGTTCGCTACCCCCCCCCCCACCACCAAGACGGTGTCTAAATTCGCGTCTGAGGCCGCTGCGAATGAGGATAAGGTCGAACTCCGAACGAGGCAGTACGCCGCCCAATCAATGCGCTGGTTTGCAGACGAATGGCGCCGGCACGATTAACACCGGCTCACTACGCGACACCATACGTGCAGTGGTGAGCGAGGAGCTCCGGAAACGTCTCCCGACGACGACGCTACAACCTCAAGCCGCTTCCCTGACTGATGTGATCTGGGAAGAAGTACAGCAGGCTTTGTGAACTTCTATGCCGTCCGAAGACCCCGCGAGCCAGACGCTATGACCTACTCCGCGGCTGTTCGTCGACCCCGCCCTGCTCCAACACGTCGTCAAGAGGCCCCGCCGTACCGCCGCCTAATGTCGCCCACCCTACCGCTGTAACCCGACACCAGGCGCCAAGGAAGACCGAGGTGTGGCGAACGCCCTATAATTGCCCGCTGTGCTACCACTGCGGAGAGGCCGACCAGATCTACCACCACTGTCCTTACAAGAGGCTAGGTTTGCGAGGATTCTCTGTCGACGCACCTCGCCCTCTTCCTGGCCAACGACCACGTGAGATCGACGTGTAGCTCTCTCAAACAAGCCGTGGCCCAGGTCGTTTCAACGTCTCGCCGTCGCCTTACTCATGCCAATCGCCGAACCGCCGTAGCAATGCTGACTTTGCCCGCGAAAGGTCCCCCAGCCGACGCGGGGGAAACTAAAAGCAGCAACTTCTGGATACCCTTCAACGACGCAATGACGCGCCCAAGACAGTGATTCACGACATGCCCTTATCCCGGCGACCCGACCAAACACTGACGAGACTCCTGAACACGACGACAGCTACACGGTGCGACGCGTACCCGACATGACCGAGACTGCTCCTGAGAAGACGACGACGACGCACAGTGCCCAACCGTGAACACTCACAAGCCGACATGCGACGCCCCGACGCTCCCGGAACTCGAGGAAGGTGGCGTCCGACGCCAAGGTGTCCTTCGACGGCTTTGATGTAGTCGCCCTCGTCGACACGGGAGCCGAATTCTCAGTAATGAGCGGACCGTTTGCGTCTAAGCTGAAGAAAGGTATGACAAGAATAGGCGGTCCACACATACGCACAGCAGGAGGCCACCTCGTAATGCCAAGTGGAACGTGCACAGCCCGCGTCACAATAGACGGCACGACGTACCCTGCCGCGTCCGTCTTCTTGCCCTAGTGCTCCCGGGACGTACTTCTCGAAATGGAATTTTTGACGGATAACGGCGAAATAATTGATCTGGAGACCCAGTCGATAACTTTTTCTTCCGATCACTCCATGACGCCGGAACCGACCCCTGAAACCGTGCATCTGTAAGGATCGCCGATGATCATGTCACCCGGCCACCCCACTCAAGCTTTATGATCACCGTCTAATTTGAAGGTGCTGGTCCTGACATCGACGCTATTCTGGAGAGTGACCAAAGGTTGCTTCTCGACCGCGGTGTGTCTGTCGCAAGAGGGATTGTTCGGTTTAAGCAACGAAGATCCCACGTTTTGGTCACCAAGTTCACCGGGGAGTACCAGCATTTTAACAAGGGCGCTGCAATAGCGTTCCTCGAAGAAACGCAACAAGCAAGTGACGTTATCGCAGTCGCCGACTGTGAACGCGCACGCGGAGATACCTTCAAGCTCCCGCAACCTTTCAATGTGAATCCGGGGCTACCGCAAGAAAAAAGGAACCAGTTATTGCCTTTGCTTCATCGCTACAGCGAGTGTTTTTCGTCGAACTGAAAGTTACGCCTGGCACCTTTGGCTAAGCACCGGATAGTAACCAAAGATGGAGCCCGACCTACCCTACACTCACCGTACCGCGTGTCTTTACACGAGCGCGAAGCCATCCGGACTCACGTAGACGACATGCTCAGCGACGACATAATACAGCCATCCTTAAGTCCGTGGAGTGTGCCGGTCATACTCGTGAAGAAAGAAGACGGCACTTTAAGGTTCTGCGTTGACTACGGGTACTGAACAAAATCACCAAAAAGTACGTGTACCCCCTGCCACGAATCCACTACGCCCTCGGCCACCTCTGCAACACGTAGTACTTGTCATTGATGGATCTGAAGGCCGGCTACTGGCAAATAAAAGTTGACGAGAGAGACCGAGAGACGACTCCATTTATAACCCTGGATGGTCTATACGAGATCAAGATGATGCTGTTTGGGCTGTGCACGGCACCAGCCACGTTTCAAAGAGTCGTGAACACTGTGCTGGCTAGCCTGAAGTGGCACACCTGCCTCGTATACTTTGACGACGTTGTGGTATCGTCCGAACTTTCGATAAACACCTTGCAAGATTGGAGTCTGCACTCAAGGATATTCGCTCGTTGGGTTTAACGCGGAAACCCGAAAAGTGCCGCTTCGCTTACGAGGAACTCAAGTTTTCGGGACACGTCATCAACGCCGCGGGAGTCCCGCCTGACCCGGCGAAAACATCAGCCAAAGCGAACTTCCCAAGACCGAAAGACAAAAAGCGCGTGCGAAGATTTTTCGGACTATGCGCATACTACCGGCGCTTCATCGCAAGCTTCGCACGCATAGCAGAGCTCCTCACGCGCCTGACAAAAGATAGCACCCCTTTCACCTGGAAAAACGCCCAAGAAAAAGCATTCTGCGAGCTGCAACAACGTCTGCAAAACCCGTCGGTGCTCGCTCATTTCGACGAAATGCCGAAACGGAAATGCACACGGATTCCAGTGATATTGGTTTGGGTGCCGTCCTCGTCCACTAGCAAAGCGGTTGCAAAAAGGTAGTCGCCTATGCAAGCTGTGGTCTGTCGAAGGAGGAAAAAAACTACTCTGCCTCCGACAAAGAGTGCGTGGCTATCCCATGGGCCATTTCAAATTTCGCCCTTACGTGTATGGCATGCCGTTCAAGGGTGTGATGGGCCACCATGCGGTGTGTTGGCTCGCCAATTTGAAGGACCCCTCTGACCGTCTTGGGCGGTGGAGCTTGCGGCTGCACGAGTTCGACGTTACAATAGCATACAAATCCGACGGGAAACACTCCGTCGTCGGCTTCCTCTCCCGCGCCCCCGTCGACCCACCACCACAAGACACCGATGAAGACAGCGCGTTCTTCGGAGTCGTGACAGGGAGCGACCTAGCCGCCAAGCAGCGTGACTACCCGAACCTGCGCGTCGTGATCGACAACCTCGAAGGACGCAACGTCGCTGTGCCAAGGGTGTTCAAGAGGAACTTACCAGCATTCACCCTCAAAACCTCCGTCCTCGTGGAGAAGGATTTCAGCCCCGGAACGAGAAGGAATTATCTACTTGTCATCCCCGCACACCTTTGTGACAAAATTTGGAAGCGTGCCACAACGACCCGCCTTCCGGACATCCGGAAGGGATTTGATTCTGTGTCACACCACCTTCTTCTTTATAAACTGAGCAAGCTTATCTTAGACTACAGTCTACTTAAATGGATAGAAGCTTTTCTAGCAAATCGAACGCAGTATGTCACCGCCAATAGCTGAAATTCACGCATGCGCCATGTAACATCCAGGGTTCCCCAAGGCTCTGTCTCGGGCCCCTTGCTTTTCCTAGTTATATTAATGATCTTGCTGACCACGTTTCTTCTTCAAATCGACTTTTCGCGGATGTCTGTAATCCATCGTAAAGTTACCAACCCCGCAGACTCTTCTTTACTACAATCTGACCTCAATAACGTATCCTCGTGGTGCAACAACTGGCTCATGAACCATAACCCAAACAAGTGCAAATATATGAGGGTCTCTAACACTACTAATCGCCATAACCTGCCTGAAAACTTTCTTGACTCAACACAATTAGACACCGTTCTCTTCTACAAATACCTTGGTGTTCACATAAGTAACGATCTATCATGGCACAAACATACATGCTTGGCTTCATCCATCGTAATTTTTCGCTACTCCATTTTCTTTACAACTGCTTCTTTCTAAGACTCTTGTTAGAACTAAGCTCGAGTATGCTTCAGCGATTTGGGACCCTCACCACCTATCTCTTTCTTCCCTAGTTGAATCGATCAAGAACTGCTCACCTCGTTTTATTGTTTCTAACTACTTCCGCACCGCCAGCGTATCCATTATAATATCTAACCTTGGGCTCCCTGACCTATCTATCAGAAGAAAAGTATCTCGCATCTGCCTCTTCCACAATATCTACTTCACCAATCCTCATATTAAACACGACCTTGTCTCACCACCTGTTTATATTTCCGGACGTATTGATCGCAGATTTAAAGTTAGCGTGCCGAGCTCTCGAACAAACGTGCACTTCAATTCATTCTTACCAAGCACAGCCACCGACTGGAACCACCTTCCCACCTCCATCGCCAGCAACCCCGACCCACCATCGTTCAAGACGGCCATTTTAAACTTTGTATAAACCTTACCCAGTCCTCTCCGTAATGCTCTCTGAGGCCTGGAGAGTATTGTAATAAATAAATAAATAAATAAATCCCCAGGAGGTGATCGGCATGCAGCCACTCAGATTTTCCTTGATATGTAAAGTACGGACTGCATCCTGAAGCTTCTGTGTGGGAGTGGTTGTGGTGTGCAACAGCGCCTTCTAGAGCCCATTTACAGCCCCCTTTGACATCTGGATAGCGGGAAATGAACTGCTTGATGTCACGTATAGCTCTCTCAGCTAACCCGTTGGCTTCAGGGGGTTACGGCTCTGAGAAACACAGCTTCACATGGCGCTGGAGAGCCCAACTCTTTAACTGCTGGCTTTGAAAGGCTGGTCCGTTGTCGGCCACACTTGTTTTGGTGTCCTTAAACATATCCTGGTTGAAGAGAGATATGAGGCTCCTTGCCTCTTCCTTTCCGGGTTTACACGCGACCATTCGCTTGCGCTCATCAATATCCAGTAGGAGCGCTTGCGTGCTGCCTCTTCCCTCGCCTTTTGTTCTGAGCTCCGCGATATGAAGGTGGATCGTTGCGAATGGTTCTTTGGCGTGTTCTGCGATGACCATAGCACAACTTCTGGGTATGAACTTGGCCTTGCTGCTTTGACACTGGTGACAGGTCTGTACGTATTCAGAGATGTCTTGCTTCTAGGTGTTCCAATGAAATCTTTGCCTGATTTTCCAGTATGTGCGCCAAAATCAAGTACGTATTCAGAGATGTCTTGCTTCTAGGTGTTTCAATGAAATCTTTGCTTCATTTTTCAGTATGTGCGCCAAAATCCGCCATGTCCGCCAGAGTGAGGTGAATCATGGTAAAGAGCCAAGATTTTTGGTACACTAGTCTTCGGAACCTGTAAATGACCATACTTCAGGGACATCGCGTCTGTGCCGTCCCATAAGAGCGCGCTCACGTGGTGATCATCACATGCGGCAGGTATGTGAAGTCCTGACACGGCACCGGCGTCCGGTCGCTTGTCACCTGGTCTGTGAGCAATGTCAAATGCAAACTGCTGGAGTTCACTGACTCACCATGCCAGCGACCCTTTTGGATGGGAAAAATTAAGTTATATAGGTCAAAGCTTGATTATCTGTGAATAATCTGAAGCGTCGGCCCTCCAAGTACGTTCGGAAGTAACGTGGCGCCGTCATTACCGCCAGGGCCTCTTTTTCGGACGTAGAATAATATTCTCTGCCTTGGTGAATGGGTAAGAATAATAACCAGAGGCCCTGAGCTGTATTTGTAGTAGCGAATATGTGTATATCAATTCGGTCGCTGTCGTCGTTCAATACACACCACTACTCGTTCGAGTGCAAAGGAAAACAAACGAATTTCTTTATACAGAAGCACAGACGTTTACAGCGTTCCGTCTTACATGCTTTCAACGACCCAACTGGCCCCCGCCGCTGTCCTTTCTTTCGAAGGAGAGGGGGCCACGTTCCCTGGTGAAACAAGAAAAATATGTAGCGCGCTCGCGGACCCCACCGGTGGTTCCAGTTGACAGACTCCGGCGGTGGCGGCGCCCGCTTTTCTTCGTCAATTCTCCCGCTTCTGCGGGGTTTCTTTCTTCTTCGCCGAATGGGCTCAAGCACATTCCATCTCTAGCGAGTAAATGAGCTGTATTGGGCGCGTTAACATTACGCCGCGTGGAACTCTTACTGCGCACGAGCGCACTTTACCATCCCGTCCCTCAAAAACCTTTTCGATCCTTCCAAGCTTCCATAGGAAGCGTGGTACCGGTTCCCTAATGAGCACCAGCTGACCCACTCTGGGAGGTGGCAACTCCTTCCTGTTGGTAGCATAGGCGGATTTTAGCTCCCGCATGTACTCGGCTCCCCATGCAACCCAGAATCGGTTCAACAGGCGCTTTCGGTGCCTCCAGAGCACGCGGAGTGCCTCGGGCGTCAACGCAGGCTGCTGCGCGACTTCCGTCGGCAGTGTAGTTAACCGCCTCCCATTGAGAAAACCGGCCGGTGTAACGGGAGTGCCCTCTCCTACGTCACTGTATACATACGTGAGGGGACGGGAATTTATCACCGCCTCCACTTCGGTCAAAATGGTGGCCACTTCGTGCCAACCCAAAACTTTCCTCCCGATCACTTTCTTCAGCGCCCCTTTCCCAGAACGCACCAGCCTTTTGTAAAAGCCTCCCCACCATGGTGCCCGTTCGACAATGAATTTCCACTCCATCCCTGCGCTACAAAAGTGGTCGATCACGTCTGGATGTCGCAACACGTTCCACAGTTCGAGCAGTTTCTTGGAGGCGCGCTTGAATGTCAAAGCATTGTCCGAGTACACGACGCGACACAGCCCTCTCCGGGACACAAAATTGCGGAAAGGTAACAAACAGCTCGCAGTTGTCATGTCATGTACCAGTTCTAAATGCACAGCTCGCGTAACCGCACAGGTGAATAGCACTATATAGGCCTTACGCGTGACACCATTGTCTCTAACATAAAGTGGGCCCGCAAAGTCAGTGCCGATCACTTCGAACGGATCTGCTCTGGTTGTCCGATCACACGGCAGAGGTCCCGTTGGCGCGCACCCCGTTGTAGCACTGAAACGCTGACACGTCACACACACACGCACCACTTTCTTCACGAGTTCTCTGCCTCGCGGAATCCAGTATTTCTCACGAAGCTTGACGACGGTGTCTCTCACTCCTGTATGCAGATCCTGTCAGTGGGCGTCGATCGTCAGCAGCGTTGAATATCTGTGCTGTTGGGGCAAGACGACGGGGCTTCGCTCGTCGTAAGTCATGTTTGCCGAGTGAAAGCGGGTTTTGATCCGAAGCACTCCTTCGTCGCCGATGAAGGTGATGAAGTCTTGGAGGGGAGAATCACGTGGAGACTTGGTTCCTTCGGTCACACATTTGAGGTCAGCCGAGAACGCCGACTGCTGCGCCTTTCTCAGCCAATGTGTTCGCGCTGCTTGGATCTCCGTCGCGTTCAAGGGTCCCGATCTTTTTTCCGTGGACTTCAGGTTCCAAGCGGTCGTTCGGTTGAGCTTGGGCGCCGAGCTGAATCTGAAAATGTCGAGCAGTTCCTCAGATGGCTCCGTGGCAATCTCTAACACATCAGCCCGTTGTTGCTGCTCCTCAAGGTGGTCTTGTGGGAGCTCAGTGAGTTTTTCGTTCGGCCAATCCGTCGCCGGCAATGACAACCATTCCGGCCCTCTCCACCATAGATCCGATGACACCAGTTTCGATTCTCTCAAACCTCGTGTCATCAAGTCGGCCGGATTGTCCTTCCTAGGGCAGTGATGCCATGCCGCGCCCAGTGAATGGCTTGGGATTTCTCGCACGCGGTTTCGGACGAACAATTTTCTTCTGCTCGGGTCTCCCGTTGTCGAATGCAAGGTAATCGATGAATCGGTCCTTAAGTGAACCTCGTTGATTTCGATCTCGAGGCACGTTTTTACGTACTTATACAGCCTCGCGGCTATCAAGCCGGCCATCAGCTCAAGCCTGGGCAAGCTGACCTCTTTCAGTGGCACCACTCGGCCTTTTGCCAGAAGCAGTGTCGTGGTTGTGGCTCCAGTGTCGTCGATAGTTAAGAGGTAGACTACAGCTCTCTAAGCCACCGTGCTGCCATCTGCGTAAATGTGCAGCGCTCGATGGGTCACGTTTCCGAAAAGCTCCGTGGCGTAATACCTCGGCACGCTGATTCCCTTCAGGTTCGCAAGCTCATCGCACCAAGCGATTCATTCCTTCAGTAGCTGCTTCGGCAGTTCGTCATTCCATCGAAGTTTGCGTTTCCAGATCTCCTGAAAAAGGAGTTTGGCCCTTTAGACAAAAGGTGACAGGAGTCCGAGAGGGCGTATAATCTCGCTGTCGTCTGGAGAACGAAATGTTTTGTGTTTCCTCCGCGTTGTGCGAACTTGACCACCTGGTTCGGAGAAAAGGTCAGGCAGGCCTCCTTGGGCTTCCAAGTCATTTCCAGCATTTTCAGCACGTTCGCTGCATGGCCCAAGTTTCTTTCAACACCACCGTTCTCTTCAAACATTCCTGTTAGAGCTGCACAATTTGAGCCCCACTTGTGGAGTGTCATGCCTGCCAGCATAAATATTTCGTTGGCTTCGGCATACAGTCGCTTCGCCTCTGCCTCGCTAGCCACCCAAATCAAGAAATCGTCAACGTACACCGATTTCCTTAGCGACCGTGAAGTGCCTGGGTAGACACTCTCCATAGCTTGGAATTGGTGCTGAAGGGTAGCGACCAGCAAGAAGGGACTTGCAGTCGTTCCAAAAGTCACCCTCGTCATTCGCCAAGTCTCGGTTTCCGGAATTGGTTCATCTGGTCGCGGAGGGTATTTGTACCAGAGGAATCGGAGCGCGTCACGATCCTCTTCCTTCACTGCGATTTTCAAGAAGCCCTTTTCCACATCCGCGACCAAAGCTATTGGATGTGTCCGGAAGTTCAGGAGCAAGGCGACCAGATCCGGATTATTGGTCTGACCACTTACCAAGCTGTTGTTCAGAGATTTTGAGTTTGCACAGTAGGATGAAGCGTCAAATACAATCCTGAGCTTTGTGCGGCTGCTGTTTTCTTGTACTACAGCCTCTTGGGGCATGTAATACAGCACCTTCGCTGCTCCTTCTTCCCTACCTTCATCATCAACCCTTTCTGCTATTCCACTGTTCTGATAAAACCGAATTGCCTGATCGTACTCTTCGAGGAGACCTTTGTTTCTTTACAGTTTCTTCCTCCCGTTCTCCATTCTGTTTAACGCCACCTGCTTGTTGTCGGCGAGCCTGACGTAAGCTTTCCAAGAGAGGGCAACATCGTATCTGCCATCCGACTGAGTGATGCTGGCTTCAAAGTTCCGCCGAACATCTTCTCCCGGGGGGTCGTCATCCAAGGCATCGGTGATCCCCACCCTTTCGAGCTCCCAAAAGCTCCTTAGAAGCAAGGAAGACTCGAGATCTGGAGCCGTTCCCTTCAGCACGATCGCTCGGGAACAATTCATTCTGCTTGTGCGTGACCCCGTTCGTCCCTGGACTGCCCATCCGAATACGGATTCCACCGCAGTCAAACTTTCCGTCATTCGGTGGATCCGTCCGGTCATCGCAGTCCAGTAGTGGTCGGATCTCAGCTGCAAGTCAACGTCTCGATCACTCTGTCCACTCAAATCGTCCCCTACTGAGAGGCCAATCTCATCTAACTTGATCAGAATGCTTTCATCAGGGCTGGGAAGGTCGTGCTCACAGATCTTGCGCGTTTCTAGCACGTCGATCTCAATTTTTGTGTCATTCAGTCGGCTTCTCAAGGTTACCAGAACCCTCCGAAAGGGGCGTTCTTTGCTTTCCCCTCCCAACACGCCAACCGCCAGAATCTCCGTTCCGAGAAGTTTGCAGTTTAGTTCCCGTGACAGCTTTTCCGTAATTAAGGTGCGTTGACTACCGCTGTCAAACATTAGCCTGGCCAACTTAATCTTCCTGCCACTCTCAACCCATGCTGTTACGGTTTGCAATAGAACGGCTGGTCTCACGCTGCCCCTTTCTGTAGTATGGAGACTGACGGGCTCGTTCGGATTCTTCCCTTTTTTCGCGTGGACCGGTTGGTCAGGGATCCGTCTAGGTGGTGAGTAATCAGGGCCACACAGGCTGGTATCGTGCCGGCCGTTGCACTTGCCGCAACTCAGTACGCACGTTCAGATTTTCGCTGTATGATGCGGCATCGTGCCCCTAAAACACCTCCTGCCTTGCTGCAACATGGGTTTCTTCTCTGTCAGAGGGATTTCTTCGGTGCAGTCTTTCCTGGCATGCTTTTTTGAGTTGCACTGAAAGCATTCTTGCCCTTTAACTGTGCCGTGCAGCGGGGCGCTACTGGTTGTCGTGACTTCGCAAGCTGCTGTGGCTTCTCGTCCCGTTCATGCATAGGGAAGCGAGATGGAGGCTTACCAGTTCCGCCAGGTTGCTCGATGATGGACTTTTCAAGCGTCTCTATCTCTATGCGGAGAAAGTTCAAAAGGTCGCTCAGCATGCCGGGGTGAGCAGGCTTCTTTGAAGTCTCGGAACTGGTATCCCTGCTCGATGTTCCCGTAGAGCCGGCCTCTTCCGCTTTCCTCGATGTCACCTTTCTGTTGTTTTCCAGGCTCAGGTTGGATGGAAGTGCGCGAAGCAGGCCGAGATATAGCATGGCGCAGTACGACTCCTCTCCCACAACCAACGCCTTCAGGCTTCGCGGGTGAACTTGGACGTTGCCGTACATACGGCGCAGTGCTCGGACGTTGCGTGGTGACGAGACCGGTGTTAGGTTCATCAGGCTCCCAATGTGGTCTTGGATGAGCGCCGCCTAGTTTCCAAACCTCTCCTGCAGGATGTCGATGGCGTCATCGTAGCACTCCGATGTTGGCTGTAGACCCGGAATTGCCGCTGCTCCGTCTCTGATCAGCGCAGCCCTCAGGTAATTGAACTTTTTCGATGGCGCCAAGTTTGAATTTGTATGAATGGCGGTTTCGAACTGCTCCCAAAAAGGCTGCCAAATCCTTCGATTTCCGTTAAATTTTAGAAGCTCCAATTTTGGGTTTGACTTTTGCCGCTGTTGCTGTCCTTGTTCTTCTTGCGTTGCTGTCTTGTTCGGAGTTGCCACCACCTGAGTTATTGTTGCAGCTTCGTTTGACCCTGCCTTTCAGTCTCGCCAGGCAGGTTATGAT
This sequence comes from Haemaphysalis longicornis, assembly GCF_048455015.1. Classification (NCBI taxonomy): domain Eukaryota; kingdom Metazoa; phylum Arthropoda; class Arachnida; order Ixodida; family Ixodidae; genus Haemaphysalis; species Haemaphysalis longicornis. The sequence goes on along the minus strand of NW_027526233.1, from coordinate 98,713,771 downwards.
CTTGTCACTATACTCGATGGCCTGCGTTAACTTGTCTTCTGCGTCTTTGTCGGTGAGTAAAGGCTCAATTGCCGCGTTCACATCTTTCAGCTGAGCCTTCACAAGCAGCAGACGTTCGAACAGGACTTCAAGTTGGTCGACACTTGGCATAAGCAGCGGTAGCAGCTTTTCTGCTTCGCCAATGAGTCGACTTACTTGATCCCGCAGAGTCTTTCGTTTCATCTTCTGTAGCTCCATGCCGATCGTCGTCCACGTACAACGGAGCAGTCCATCCCTGTTGCTCGCCGATGCACTCAGAGTTCAGTCATGTTTCCAGCTCCCGGGTTTCGGAACCAAAAGTTTGTAGTAGCGAATATGTGTAGATCCTTTCGGTCGCTGCCGTCGTTGAGTAAACACCCCTTCTCGTTCGAGTGCAAAAGAAAACAACAGGATTTGTTTATACAGAAGCACAGAAGGTTACACCGTTCCGTCTTACATGCTTTCAACGAACCAACTGGCCCCCCGCTCCCCGCCACCGCGGTCCCTTCTTTCGAGGGAGAGGGGGCCACGTTCCCCGGTGAAACAAGAACCATATGTGGCGCGTGCACGGACCCCACTGGTGGTCCCAGTTGACAGCCTCCGGCGGTGGCAGCTCGCGCTTTGCTTCGTCCATTCTCCTGCTTCTGCGGGGTTTGTTTCTTCTCCGCGTTCTCAGACTGAATCCATCGCAACAGTATTTTTGGTGTTTCCTTGTCATCCCTTTGGTACAAAATCGCCCCGGCTCGTTAATGCGATGCATCTGTGGTCAGTTCAGACGGTTTGGTGAAATCTGCTAGCGTCAACACTTGGTCCGACAATATTATCTTTGTAAGCTCCTGATATGCGCTGTCGCATTCCTTGGTCCATTCAAAGGGAACATCTTTCTGCGTCAATGCTGTGGGGCATTTCGACTTAGTGGCGTAATCTTTGATGAATGCCCTCAAGTGGCCGGCGAGTCCTAGGAAGACGCGTAGAGAATGCACGTCATGGGCCATGCATAGCTGTAAAATTCGCTTGACGGATTCCTCTTTCGTGCTTTTCACCTCGCCATCAAAAACTGTTCCCAGAAAGACAACAGAATTTAAAAAAAAACTCACCCTTCTTTAAATTATTCTTCAGTTTAGCTTTACAAAAGGCGTCTAGCACCTGTGAGAGATGTGATATGTGCTCATCTTTGCTCTTGGAATAGATTATTGTGTCGTCGACGTACACTCCACAACATTGTCCTGTGAACTCTTGTAGGATGGTGTCCATCATTTGCTGGAACCATTCTTCAGAATTCTTGCATGCGAAGGGGAGTCTGTTGTACTCATATAAACCAAAAGGAGTCGCGAATCCAGTGAAGTGCTTGTATTCCTCCAGACGTGGTACTGGCCAATACCCTTGGCACAGATCGACTCCAGAGAACCAAGAGCAAGCGTCGGTTTCAGTGATGATGTCGTCTATTCTTGGCATTGGGTAATGGAACAGGTCAGTCTGGCGATTCACAAGCCTGTAGTCTGTGCACAGCCTATATGTACCATCGTCCTTGAGAACCGTTGTGATAGGTGACGCAACTGTTGATACGGAAGGTCCGATGATTCGATACCCCAGCAGACTTTGCAGTTCAGTATTTAGCCACTCCTTTTTTTTCGTAGGACATGACCTATGGTTTTTTTCGTACTGAAGTAACATTGCGCAGTTGATACGGCACTTCCATGACTGCTGCGGCTGGCGGATAAGTGCCTAGACACAAAAGTTCGGGATATTGTGAACAGACATTCTCGCTATTCGTGACCAGACTGATGAACGGTTCTGTCTGCGCGCATATCGTCTCAGCGGGATGGTCAACGAGCACCTCATCCTTCAAACAAACGTTGAGCCTCAGTCTCTTCATGTCAGGATGGGCTAGGATGAAATTAAACATCGCGTTGTCTATTAGTAATGCTTCTACAAGCACTTAACTTCCCTGGTACTCGACTTCGACGCGCGTACCTTTACCAAGCACTCTGGCAGTCCCATCGTAGCCATGTACCTGGACAACCCTACCAGGAAATGCGTCATCTGGCGAGGCAAGTCTTGTACTCGTGATTCTCACTGATGCTCCGGTGTCCAATAAAACGTTTTCTAGTCGCCCGCTGACATACATTGGTGCTTATAGTAAAATGTATTCAGATTTAATTAAGTACACAGTCTCGCTTGGGGGCCTTGGGTGGGACCGATCACCCTCTTTTATTCGTTTTTTGGCTGATGAGCACCACTAGGCGTGCTGACCGATAGTATGACATTCCGACCAGCGTCATACTGTCGGGTCTGGCCTACCGGTGGCAGACGGTCGACGCAGACATCCCTCAGCGCCTGGAGGAGTCCTTCCGCTGTGGTAGGAGCCCCTGGAAGAACCTGGTGTTGAACGGCTTTTGTCATACCATGGATGATGAGTGGTACAATGGACTCGGGGAGATTAGGATCGACAGGCTGCAGGAGTCTTCGCTTCTCGTAGAAGTAATCCACCAACGTCCCCTTCTTGTGTTTGAAGAAAATGGCCTGATCCCAATGCTCAACGGGGTTCAAGTCGAACGCACGGATAAAGCTGGTTCGCCAGTCGGCCCAGGGCTTGTCAGCGTTCCCTGCCATCCACAATTCATACGACTTCTTCGCGTTGACCGAAAGGTAACTCGTAGGTTATTTATCCGATCAGAGTGTGTTATCCAGAGATTGTTGGAGCACTCGTATTCGTAGAACTGAATCCATGCCGCTGGACTTAAGGTCTTAAGGACCAAAACAATCAGGCTTAACTTCCTATTTGTACCAGAACGGATCACGACTCAATTCTATGAAAGTCATAAATTGCTGTTGCTGCTGTGGTTGTTGTTCTTGCAATCGCAAAATGTGTTCCATGATACGCGTGAGTCCCCTTGGGTGGTCTGACCGTGCGTTCACTGATTCGCTATGCTTAATCACCCAAGCTTGAAAATCAGCGGCGCGCATGCTGACCTTGATGTTACTTTTCAACGCTAACTCGTCTAGCGTCAGTTTTGCTTTCGTGGCACGGGAAGATATGAAGTCAGGTGTGCTGACCTTTTCTTGGAGGAATACGGTCGCATCATCCCCGCTCTCAAGGTACCGTTGACGACCAGACGACCATCTTCACAGTGGGTCAGATTGAACAACACCCACATTGCCCGGAAGAGTCGGCTGCGACAAATGTAACGTTCCCCTTTATTGGATCGAGTTCACTATGTAGACAAACAACAGTCTGGTCCTCGTCCTTTCACCTCCTCTTCTTACTCCTCGTCTGGATGCTTCCCGGCTCCTCGTCTACCTCTTCCTCTTCCTGCTACATAGATATATTCGCTTACCACTTCCACTGCCGCGCCACCGATCTCAAACGGCTGTGCTGTACCGAGGTTCTTGATCATTACTTTAGTTTTCTGCTAATTAATTTTCAGTCCCATGGTTCTACTTGATTTGTTCAGTGCTGTAAGCATGCTTTGTAATTCATCCCCTGGGTTGCTTAGCAAGGCAACAAGGCAACAAGGCAAGATGTAGAAGCGAGAAAATAACTGTTTCTTCAATTAAAGCGCCCTTGAAGTGATCGCAAAATTTTTTTTAGAGTTTATGGTCTGCACATGCCCCTACTTCCAAGGTACGTGATTTATGTTTTTAGGTTTGGTCACTGGCTGTTTTTTCATTACAACGATGTTTCAAGATAACGAACAATTTTCGGCGATCCCAGGTGATTTGTTGTATCGAGATTTGATATCTGATTATGTTTATCCTCTAAATGAAACAATTGTTGCTTTAAACTTTCTCCAATTGTACATAGGTTATATCATAACCGAGTAAGCCGTTCCCTATTTTATCTCGTCCATCGGTCGTGTTCGAACCTTAGAGACGCACAGACGGCCACTAAATAACACATACGACAGAGCAGCGCGCGAAAACTATCCGCTCGACACCTTCCGTTCCGGCTGCGATAGTTCCTACGCAGGTTAGCCACTGCATGTCAGTTTTGATTTCACGAACAAATCCTAGTCTTTGTGTAATGCAATATACGGCGACGCCTTCTGCCACACGCTGAGCCAGCGGCACGATTCTTCGCAGCAGCAGGCAGCCTGTGGTATGTGCTGAAGCCGTGTAACTCTTTGCGTTGAGCCCGGAGATAATAAGGAGCTTTAGCTAACCGTTTTCAATGGTCGGCTCCGGTATAAGCGGCACGTTCAGCGCAACCGGAGCGTTCGCGGCCAAGCACTCCACGAAAGCAGTGGCGCTCCCGCTTGCGATCAAAGTGGAGCGAACAGTGACAAAACGGTCAGCTAAAAGATTATCCTTGCAATGAGCTCGGTTATTATTACTTTGTTGCGTGTACAGTAGACCGGCATTGAAGCCACTCTATGATAAAACTTCGTGCACAACTGAATGGTTGCCGGTGAGTATGAAACGCAAGAGACAGATAATATCAAGCAATACCACGGCTAGGTCAGCTGGTATACCCCCCAGGTAAGCGATAATTGCGCCACTAGCGCCAATTTGTCTCCTGGTGCTTGGTAGGCCAAACGGTCAAACCAAAAAACAGCAAAAAAATTACTGATGCTGCTATGGTGCCACTTTTGTGGATGCGCGAGGAGGAAACGCAGTGCCGCTTATCGTCTGCTATGGGCTCAACGAGCGCGACTGTCTTAGTGTGCCGCAAGCGTAAACAGACACCGCTGGCATTTTTCTTTTCAGATTGTGTTGCTGCTGCACCTCTTGTTTTCGACAGCTTTCAGTTGCTAATTTCCTTGGATTCTAAGCACGTGCAAAAAACATTTCCTTGGATATCTTTCTTAGTTGAATACGCGCGAGACAGCGTGCCCTGAAGCGTGACAATTTTGTTTGGAGCAGACAAAGTAGTAGGCGGGAAATGTGATTTCAGCACTGATTTTATTAGTAACGTATCTCAAGGGAAGTTCAATACATGCCACAATAGCACAGAGCTGTGTATCTCCTATATTAAGTACAAATGTCCGCATTCTGTGTAGGTTACACAAACATAAGGGACATCTTCGTACAATTCATCGTATACTGAAAATTGCTAGAGAGGTCACCATGTCCATTTGCTGTAAAGAATACAATTCTACAGAAACGATGTTTTATAAAAAACATGTTTGTGAATAATAAAATTAATATGAAGTGTGATTACCAGGTCCTCTCGACACCATAACAACCGCTCGATATTGCTATTCTCGTAAACTTGCTAGCCCAACAAACCTTTTATAGCTAGCGACTTTTCGGCTAATTTCGCCATATGTCGCACATAGTAAATTGAAAAAAATACCACCATGGATATCAACAAACAAGTAAAAGCAAAAAAAATATTGAGAGTGCAAACAGGGCACAAAAATGTCCTAGCTCAGGTTGAAAAGCGAAGCGCAGAACGGCCGTCGCGCAGGTAACTCGAACTTCTCGTAACACGGAATGGAAGCGGTCAGCTGTCACGTAAATAATATTAGGGCCTTCTTTCATGTTAATATGCATTCAAAGATGGTACCGCCACTATAAGAAACTGGTCGTAGGAAAGCTGTAAAGCCAAACCAGTTCGTCGAAGATGCATTTAAGCACATTAGGCGAACATAATTTCCAAGCATTCCTGTGGTTGAAAGAAAATGAAGAGCAACCGCTCACCAAACCGATACTGAAGCTATATTTCCGTCTGCGTGTCTGCTGGCATCAACCGGCTCATGAGAAATGTCGACAAGTAGCTTCACATGCTTACAACATTACTGACAAATGTGCTGTACCAAACAAAAATAAATCACTGTAAAGCAACAGAAGAATATTTTTCGGTTCGCCCTGCAGATTTCTTGTTAAGGATTGCACTTGCTTCTTTGTAACTTTGACTTAATAAAAAGCATGGTGACCTGCCGTCTACTGGGATGCGAAAACTTTTGCTGTTTCTCCTTCCCGAGTTGTCGCATCACACAGCATCGAAGCACGCGTTGTGTCCTTTTCTCAGTTTCTCTGAAGAGCCCGTTCGCACTCACAGACACCAAAAGTTTCACCTTCAAGGCAGACTACAAATTTTCTACACGTGCACGCAGTGAAAGCGGCAGGAGCAGGTGGACAGGATGGCAGCAGAAGAGATAAAGGCCAAAGAGGAGCCCGTCTGCACAGCGAATGAAGCGACCAAATAAATAAATAAACTCCCAAAAAAAGGGAAGAGCCATAAACACATTTTATTACTGCACATAATGGAATCGCTTTACTTTATTGCTGCGTATGTTGAAAAGGTAAAATCGCATATATAAAAGTTGCTGCATTTTCGCTTGGCTACCAGCGTCATGGCGGTAATTTATTTTGGGATACCGAAACTAGCCAAAGTGTGCGGCCCCTGGCAATTCTGCGCCGCTTTCGCTCATATTGTTTCCTTCCCTCGCCAACTGTTGTATTATTAGGATAAGAAAAGATAAGAAGTTCATTCGTCCAAATTAAAACATACATGTGCATATCCAGCCAGCATAAGCCCTGCGGCTTGTGTTGTAGGCTGGGCAGTCTTGGTTGAAAGCAGTTAAGCCAAAAGCCAGATAACCAGCTGACAAGGAACACAACCTACAACATAAGCATTCAAGTACAAAAACTGGACAACTAAACGACAAAAAACACAACCTACAGCATACGCATACAAATACAGCCTAGAAAGGGAAGTGTTCTTGCTTTCAGAGAACACACAGTCAATAGTAAACTACAATCTGATCTTGTACAGGAGATAACAAATTAGTGATATTAAGAGGAGCAATCAATTTTAGAACTACAGGCCATACACTCATCCTACTTTCAAGCTACTCACACATTTTCTTAGATATTTTTTATGCCTGGAAATGACGTGAGGTTATCATATTTTATTGAAGAAAACTGGGACGTAGTAATCTCGGGTTCTTTTACCGTAGATCGTATATATTCTCGGGACACTAAATTTATCAACGTGTCTTAGAGGGCATGGTTTTATTTTTGGTGATTTAAAATTGAGAGAGAAGTAATCTTTAACGAGTGCATCCAACATAAATTGACCTTTCACGGGAAACAATGTAAAATGCTTCATAACAGCTGAAATGTCTTCTCCATGTTGGGACGTTCCGTAGGCGAGAATAGAAGCAATTATTCAATGAATTTGTTAATAGCGTTTATTTGTATGCAGATGCATGACCATAAATGGTTATTCCGTATCTTAATATAGATTCCCCTATACTTTTATAAACCATCCTTCCAACATAGATGTAAGAAATCGACCTCAAGGTATACAAGTAAACACAAACCATCCTTAACCGTTTAGCAATATACTAATAGAGGAACACCAGGATAATGTGTCATCAAAGTGTAAACCAATATATTTCATGCTACTTGTAAGTTTAAGAGGAGGGCAAGAGCAGGACTGGCATTTGCTATTGGGTAGGTAAACGGGATGTGATGCCGTGATTGTTTTGTGAGGAGTGTGAAAACATAAAAGAGTTGTTTTAGAGTCGTTTAAAAAAATTCTGTTGCCGGCGTACCAACCTAGCAAAGAAATATTGTCCTTATCAAAGATGCGTGCTCCTTCCTTATACTCTGAGCTTTGCAAAGCGAGAGCAGTATCGTCTACATATAAATATATTGCGGATTAACGCGTGACCCCAGTTATATCATTAATGTAGAGCTTAAACAACATCGGCCCCAGAACTGAGCCTTGGGGCACTCCGCATTTCACACTGAATGGTTTGCTGAAACAGTCACCAACTTTCACATATTGCAAACGGTCGGAAAAATAGTTTCGGAAAAATGTGAGGTATGGACCTCTGATACAAAAATTGTCTAATTTTGAAAGAAGCACTGAATGGTTGATGGTGTCTAAAGCCTGTCTCCATATCAACAAACAGTGTGAGGACAATGTTGTTTTGTCATTTTCCCTAAAATAACGTCAATGAATTCTTCCAGCAAGCGCGTGGCGTTCAAACCACTACGAAATTCATACTGAGCATTGCTGATTAAATTATATTTCGTACAAAATGAGGTCATGTTTACGTGTATGATTTCTCCCAGAATACAGGCTGACGAGTTTAGTAATGCGATTGGTCTACAATTGCTACAGCTGCCTCTAAGGTCTTTTTTGTATAAAGGCCTGACTACGCTGATTTTGCGTTCCTAAGGAATTTGACCTGTCAATAATATTTCCTTGTTAATGTACAGCAGAAGAGTTTTGATGATGTTGAAATTGTGTATCAAATCTCTGATCCTAATTTTGTCTCTTCCTGGAGTCTTCGTAATAGACATCGACTGGAGAATTCTCCATAAATCATCTTCATTGACTGTTGGCATGTACGCGGATTTAACAGAAGATTTGGTTGATTTAAAAACATTCTTCATTATGTTATTACGTGTCAGATTGTGTACAGATTCAACAAAGCGCTGATTACAGTTATTGGCCAGAATCACCGAACTTGTTTTTGGAAGTGCATCCTGAAGTCCTTTATCAATATTTCTTTTTGGTAGCTTGCCAACAATAATATTTACCAAGTCCCCCGGTTTCCCGCGCATTTTCACGACATGCAGAAAAATTGCTAAGATGGTAGTACTTTCTTGCCAGCATAATTTTTGCGGTAATTTTGTTTCTCAGCTCATTAAATTCTAGTCTTTCTTCTGCATCATGAGGATTGTTCTGACATTTTTGTTGTAGTTTAATTTAAGATCACAAAGTTTTATTATTTCCTCATCTATCCACATCGTGCTAGGGTTTCTTCGCCTTAGCTTCACTTTTTTCCGCTTTTTAGTATATTTTCTAGAACTTCTTAACGGCTAGCTCATGAGCTTCTGTATGGTGGCGAGTGATGAGCGAATCCCAATCAAATGAACTTATTTATTAATCGACTTCAGCGTTACTGATTAGAGTGGTACTCTCAGTCATCGGTTGTACACTTGAGACTACTTCACCTAGCACTGTTAAGGTTACAAAATAGTGATCAGCCACTTTTTATTTGACGATGCTGCCTAGCAAATCTCTCTTGGCCATAGTTGTCAAGATATAATTAATGGATGTACGGGTTAGGTAATGCTCAAGTAGTTCCTCTCTTGTGTATCAATCTATAAGGTTTTCCATTCCATAACTTGCCAACAGGGTCAGGTAGTCTCTGTTGCTGGTTTATCTGTAGCTTTTACGTCTATATTAAAAACACCGGCCAGTGGAATTTGTTTTGAAGCGCCATATTTTCCTAGAAATTGTGATAGTTAATCTAAAAACTGGGATATTTTTGTTAGGGGGCCTGCATACACGGCAGGCCAGATATTCTTCGTTAGCTTTTGTCATCAGTATACCAAAAATCTCGGCCTCACTGAAAACCACATCAATGCGGTAGCATAACCAATCATTCCTGACATACACGAGGATATCTCTACCTCTTCTATCTCTCCGGCACACTGCGAAATTTTGGAAATTATGAGCATTATGAAAGGGAACACAGGAACCCGTAAAAAACACCCTCAGACCCAGCTGTCAGTGATACGCAGCGGCCGCCGTCGGAAACAAAGTGGAAAGGGAGACGCTGTTCTAACCACTGTTCCCAATCCCGCCGTGCGTCTTATCGGCTGTCGGACGATATCATATTATCGGCGAAATGATGCAAGCTGCTGCTTTATAGAAATGTCAGCGTGGTGGGAGTGCCAGCAGTTATTGGAAGAGCGCTCTCCTTCCGTCCTTTGTTTTTTGCAGCGCCATCCGCGTAGCGCTCCGAGTCTGTTTCGAGGCTCCTTTCATATTGCTCATAATAGTACATTTAGTAGGAGTATCATGATGAGTAATCCTGTTGGTTTCCCTAATTATGCATATTTGTGCGTATGCAGGACGTTGCATGGTCGGTGAATTCTGATTATATCATTTATTCCTATTTCCGTTCGTTTGTTTACGGCGTTTCATTTTTGTCTTCGTCCTCGGGCGGCGGAGTACACGAAGGATTTCTGATTTAGTTTATTTTTTTCTGAAATTTTATTTTTTACCATCTCCAGTTTATGTGTTCGCTTGGCCCGTTGTCTCAATAATTCCTATTAAAACAATTAAATTCATAAACTATACAATACCTGCATTCTTGTGCAGATGCAGGGCGTTAATGGGTTGGTGGTGTGGGTTTCTAGCCAAACATAGGGCACCAAGTAAAAGAGCGCCTGACGAACGTGTCTCGTAGCGGCCCGGTAGTACAGCTTCAGAGCAAGCCGCACGCTCTGAGAACTCGTACCGCTCACTGGTCTCTACACGCTGAACTAGTCGAGGCCCACCTCGCCAGCCAGCGTCTGTGACTCAGCATGACACCCTGTGGGAGAAGCCACCTTACCAGACTGGGAATGGCATTCCCCGAAGAAAAACCGCAGCAATTACGCGACGTACCTCCAAAAAGAGGGATAAACATTGGCGTTGCCCCTATACCCCGCAAGATGGACCCTACTCACCACGCAGGGAGAACAGAATCAAGAGCGCGCCCTCTCGACAAACGGCACAGGGACCGAGACCGCATGGTTTACACCGACGCCGCCGTCGATGCCAGAAGGGGAGCCATGACCGCCGTGGTTACTTCAACGGTGAACCACCTCACTAGCATCACCTTGCCCTTCACAACCACAACCCGGGCAGAGCAAGCAGCCATTGTTCTGGCCATCTCCCAGACAAATGCGGATACCGTTATTACGGAGTGGCAACAGGCTTGCCGAAACTTCCTTCGTGGTAGAATTTCCAAGACGGCTCTGAACATCCTTCTGCAAAAGCCACCCGAAAGAAAAGTGAAGATTGTTTGGACACCAGCCCACTCAGCCCTCCAGGGAAAATGACCGCCAACGACATCGCCCGAGATCTATCCCGCCAGGCGATACGAGGGTGTAGGTTAGAGACTGCGTGTCCGTTGGTTACATATCAAGACATAACGGGGTACTATAAGTGCCAAAGAATGATCTATCCACCCACTCATGAATCTCTAACCAAAAGGCAGGAGCACTGCCTCAAGCTCCTCCAAACAAATACGTTTCCTCATCCGTCAAAACTTCACTTGCTCCATCCCACTCAGTACTTCCCATTGTGCAAATTTTGCGCTGCCCCGGGCACCCTGTACCATATGGTATGAGAGTGTTCTGCCAACCTCAAAATTCAAAGAAAAGCGCACCCTTCCCGTGAGCAGTGGGAGAAGGAGCTGTCTAGCTCCGGTCTCGATTCCCAGCTTCGGCTGGTGGAAGGGGCCATGGCGGCAGGAGTCTTCAATGGAGTCTTGGAATGAGGGCCCCACACCACATTACGATGCTGTCAATAAAGCTTATCCTCCTGCTCCACGTAAGGCGCCGCCGGGTGTTTTCTTCGAGACAAATGAAGCGTTGCGGCCGAAATAAAAAAAATAATTAATATAAATTGACAAGCCAAAGACCTCCGCTCCCACTCGGCTATTGCGACCGCAGGTGTTTGCCGCGAGCTGTCACGCCGATTGTTCTGGCAGGCCAGTCGATTGGTTGTTTTTATTTTGTGGCCTTCTTTACGTGTGCTGTGTGACATACGCAAGACTGCATTTTAGGTTTAGATTATCCCACATTTCTAGTTATTTTTGCGAAAGTGCAATAATTATAATTATTCTAAACTACAACCATAGAACACCGAACATGTCTACCTAGATGGCATGTTCCCCAAAACAATGTTAGCTTTCCTCTACGAAAGCCAAATTGCGGTGTTGAAAGCACTAAACAAATGGTTTTCTATTTTCGTTCACATCTTGGTTAACAAATTGTCCATTTGGTGCTCTTTATTTCAGCAATGCCCATTCTTTGCAGAAGTATGCTTTCAAGGATATTTCCTGTATCGTCTTTCTGTAGCAAGAGGAGATACCCCTATTTACTACTGCGTTGGCGTTGGAAGCCTAGAGAATTCTAAGAAAGGATTAGTGAAACACCAGGAGGACGTGTTAGTGTACAAACTAACCGGACAGTACAGTGAGACGCAGTGTATCAAATAACTTTGAGCTTTCTCGTGGAAGCCGCAGCCATTGAATAAAATTTACTTATCAAGTGCAAGGCACTATTGAAGCAAAAATTAATAATGCAGTAAAATCTATGTTCTTCCCTATTTCTTACAGAAGAAACTACAAAGCAAATAATATTCTTTGAAGCATTGATTTTTTGTTTCATTGGACCTTTTCGCCACAGTGCATAACCTGAAGGGAATATGTTTAGGATCGTTTATATGTGCGGCACAAAAAAAAGTCGGCATGATGCCGGTGGATGCATGCAACAGAGAAAACTATATAGTAGAGCATCACTATTGAAGTTCAACAATTTCTTCTAAAGTGGGCCGTATGTCCACCGGCGGTGATCGCGGTGTCGGACTGGGTGATGTGCTGAGGCCCAAGTGTCTCGAGCTCGGGCTCGTAGGAGCTCTGAACACGACCCGCGGAAGTGATCTATTGTATTTGTCGTCGCCTTTGCAATATGCGCAGGCTGCAGAGGCCGCTCGAAGAGGGTACTGGAAATACACAAGTCTATATTGCTCGGACAGCATGCGTCAGTGAAAAGCCCAGGTGTATACTCGGAAGGGCGACCTCCTCCCGGCCAGAACATTTCAGTTAAAAATGTCATTCTTCACAGGTGTATAAACACTCTCCTCACAAGAAAATTTCGACACTGCATTAGTGTGTTTTCTTGGACTGAAAAAACTGGTCCTAATTATAAACATTTTTTTGTAAAACCTTTGCCTTTGTAGTAGACATTGTGAAAGCCGCCCTCCTAAATATCCGGCCCAGGGTAGGTCGTACAACTCCCATATGTTTTCAGCTGTAATAAAGGGCAACTTTTCTCCTCACCTGCCCCCTCGATGTCCTTACTGCCGTACCACCACTCCATCAGACCTCACACAGCTAGTTTGGTGGTGCCCAGCTTTCGCCACGCACCGTACATTTAAATCTCCCCATACCCATCCCGATCCACAACACACTGATGCACAACTATTATGTGAAATAGCGGTTTATTCAATTAAAAGCGGTCTGGCACGAGTTGTTTGAGCGGGTCCTCTCCCGAAAGAACTGGTGTATGTGCACTAACCCTGCGTTCAGGCACAGCTAGTCTTCATGCCGCTGCCGATGACATTCGCGTTGTGCTGGCGGGAAATTTAAACGTGGAACTCTCGCGGCACAATGCGATATGTCAGCGGCCCTCAATGGTCGAGCGGTTTGTTTGGGTTCGGGCTGGTGTGTTAAACAGACGATGAGATAACAACGGGCTGGTGTGTTAAACAGACGTTGAGATGACAACAACGCCGGGCGGAAATGGCCAGCCGCACAGCCATATGTTTGTCCACTAGAATAAACCTCGGGTGCTTCGATGTTTTAACTTCCTATGTGTCGTTCTCCCGGAGCAAGAAAAGGGGGTTTAAAGAATGTTTTGCCAGAACAGAAGCAAGCGTGGACGTGGACACAGTAGAGAGCCGCTGCCGCTTAAGTTTCCACCGCAAGATTCAGCCCGCCGAGCAGTTGGGAATCTCTGTCGGGTGAACACAAACGTCAACGTGAGCAAATATTTCTCGTTCAGATTAGAGGGCTTTCACAGCGACAATTTTGGTGGTGCATTTCACTTCTAAGCACGTGCTCAAAACTGGTTGCCGGTTTATCATGTACGAGGTGGGAATGTAGGGAATGGGGTGGCGAGGGGGAGAGGTGCAAGCGCAGATATAAGGTCCATGCTCTCACTGATGACATGTGCGTTGTGATGGCAGGAGGTTTAAACGTGTACAGTCAGATTGATTGCTTGTAGGGTTTAACGCGCCGACGCAACGCAGGCGATGAGGCGCGGGGTAGTGGATGGCTCCCGATTAATTTTCACCACCTGGGAACTTTAACGTGCGCCCAAATCTCGTACACACGGGCATTTTTGGTTTTCGCCTCCATCAGAAAAGCGACCGCCGTGGCCGGGAATCGAGCCCGCGACCTTGTGCTCAACAGCGCAACGCCTTAGCCACTGAGCGACCGCGGTGGGTAAGTGTTAGAGTCAGGATGAATTTGAAGGTGATTGCGGGAGCATCGGTCAGCGTTAGCATCGATCAGCGGTTCTTTCAACCTACAGAGCCGCCGTTTGCAGAACTTTGTAGAAAAAGTTAGCACTGCCTCCTCCTCTTCGTTGTGTCCTGCGTGATACAGCCCTGATATAACCCCCAACATAGCGTTTCTGATTGTTTCTTTGACGCCCGAGCGATCACCTCCCAATTCATCGCGACTGTACGTCCACCGCCCCAGTGCGAACTTTCTGGTGTCCACAGTGCTCGAGCGGACTGGGTTGGTGTGTTACGCAGACGCTAAAATACGTACTATGTGGAAGAAAACCAGCAGCTCCATGTTTGTCGACTACAAGAAATCTCCAGCCCCTCAAAATTTTATTGGGCTAAGTGCTAACTGGTCGATTCGAAATTACAAGCAAGCGTGTTGTTTAGTGCAGTATTGTGTACTGCGTCCAGCTTCGCAGGTCATCCTTCTTCACAGGGTGGAAGGGCGATAATTTTTAAGCACTTAAGGCACCAAGGAAGGTACTAAGCACCTTACAGGTACATCCATGCTGTGAATAGATAAGCGGATACTTCAAGAGGACGTTATAACACAACAGTGAAAGCGGTTTTTAAAAAAGTAACTATTCGGGTGGTCGCTTCAGAGTGCTCTAAGGCACTCTGAACACGGCCATTACACGGGTAACCTTCGGGAGATCCTAAGAAATAGGTGGAATATATCGAGCGGAACCGGACGTTTAACCGATAGCACGACAATTAGACACTGTGGGAACTACTCTTTATTCCGAAGTCTCTCCTAGCACATGGTTTCAGTACAAGGAGCGCACAATTTCGACATGGGTGTTCTTCAAGGCTGAGTTTTAGAAAACGCTTATGACTTTTGTAGGGAAAAAACGGTGGGAGCCTGTGATGAGCTCCCTGGAGAAAACAAGACCAGAAAAAAAAAACAGCGAAAGGAGAGGAGGGCAATCACCCTCTAATGGGTATGCGCCTCGAGGGAAGAAAAGAGCCTTGAAGAAGAGGGCGAGGTGGAGGAACGGGACGGGGCTCTTGGGCGGACGCACGTTCGGGGTGACCTGCATAGAGCAGCGAATACACCTATCGACGGCGCCCTGCGACCGCGCCGGCACATCGCCAGGTACCTTCTGATCACCAGCCGAATCCACTACTGCAAAAGGCAACAGCGCCGGGATCCCTCTCCGGCGGTTCTTGCAGCACCTGGTGACTTCGCCTTCCGTTCCGGTCAGCGTGGGGTGGTAGACGTCACTCGTGACCGAGTCACAACGGACGACAACAAAGTGACGCTGTTCTGCTTTCCTTGTCGCTCGTGCTCCTCCTCACGGATCGCCACCGAACTGTGACAGGGAACATGGAGGAAAGAAAAGTTTAGGAGGGAGCCTTACGTGACAATCGTGAAGCGTAGTCATAAAAAATAAAAAGGAAAGACTGATGGGAGATGTTCCACTCACGTGACAGGCAAGCGGTAGTTCTTTGCGCTTCATGTGGCCCTTCACCGACGCTGCGTGCGTGCGTCCATCCGTTTGGTTGCCGGCCCGTCCGCGTATTCGAGTTTCGGTGACGAGTCGTTGCGCGCAGCTCTGCCTGCAACCCGAAACGCGCAGCGGCCTGATTGTGCGGGCAAAGTGGTCGGACGGGAGAGGCAGAAAACATCTTTGTTTACTGAGCTTTCGGACCCGTCGAAGTTCACGCCACACTCGGAGAGTTGTGTGCTGCGTGCAGAAGTTGAGATGATCTTGTCAACTTTGCCGCTCAGGCAAAGTTGAAAAGATTAACCATTTCAACCATTTCTTTAACCATTTATTGCCAAGGCGCAGTCAGTCCACAATTCAGCAAGGTCCCTCCCAGACGTAATCTAGCATTCGTTTTTTTTTCATATACGTATGCACTGATCGAGCAAACCTCAGCGGACAAACAGCAGGCGTACTGCTTGAAACGCGAGGTGGTCACACCCAACATAAGTGTTCTGAACCCTTTGTTTTCCAGTTCACTGAAGTAGATTAAAACGTACCACTACGCTGAAGCACCGAAAAGGCGAACGTATGCAAAAGCGCGCGCGAGCGAAACCAAAGCTAGTCTCACCACCTCCCCGCCGACACGACACTCGTTACCCGCGATACCTCAGCAGAATGCCAAACGCAATCGTCACAGCACCCACGGCAAACACCGCGCAGCTGTAGGCCGCTCCATGCTTGTGAATGTTTACGGCGGCGCGTTGGAGCGATCCAACGTCAGAAGTGAAATTCGGCTTGCAGCTCATGAGGGTACTTCGTAGGAATGCGATCGAAGTCTCGCCTTGCTTTGAACAGCGACAGCGGCAGTGCTTCCACGATACGAAGATTGGAGCGCAACGCTGGCGAACAATCTTGTACGGCGCCTTCGGCGACGGCGCTCGCCTCCATCTCCACCGGCAGCCAGCCGGAGCCACTAAATGCTACCGCGGGCCTGAGCGTGGTACATTTTCCATAATGCACTGCGCGGGAGGAGCCAGAGGAGAGAAGAAAACGGCTTCAGAGGAGGTTGGCTTGCCGAAGTTGGGCCGCGTGACGTCATGCTCCCTCCTAACATTTTTCTTCCTCCAGGACAGGGAAGGACTTCGTCACGCTAACCACTCCCCTTTCGTTTCATTCTTTTATTTGTAAATTTTTTCCGATCCCGTTCTTCGCATCCCTGTCTTCTCGCGCTGTGCAACGTAATACGTCTAAGTTTCGCCTTCTTGTTGTCACTCTGTCACATTCATCTTGCGTGCACATCTCGTGCTCCACACCACCGAACCCTGACAACATCACAACTGGCGTCAGAGACAGGACCTCTTCAATAACGTCTCGAAGAGGTCATGAGTCTTGCCCAGGAGGCGTGAGGACAGAAAAGCGACATGGAGTTGGAGAAGTTAATGGCCTGCGGAAAGGAGCTGTGACTCCGCGATGCCGAACTACGAGAGTCGGTTAAAAAAGCCGCCCGCATCTTCCCACGGGGGGAACTCGAGTAAATGCGTCGCATCTACACGAGTCAAGCAAAGCGTCACGTCAAGCGAAAGCCAAGCAAAGACGCCCTTGACTGAATTGCGAACGCGCGCTCCGCCGCTTATATACGTTGAGGGGACTGCGTAAGCCGGTCCCAGTCGACGACGTTGGCGTACTTGTAAAGCGGCGTGGACTCTAGGTTTTTGAGCCAAGCGCGGATGTTGCTTCGCCGGAGAACGGCACACCGGTTATATGCGCAGCGCGCCCGAAGGAGAGGAAACCGCGGGAGAGAGAGTACAGCACATGCGCCGGACCCAGCGCGTCGGCCGCGGCTATGACGCAACGTGCCGCGGCTATGACGCAACACAATCCAACACAATCCAGTTTAATCCAATCCAATCCAAATCCAATCCAAGCCAAGCCAACCCAAGCCAAGCCAATCCAATCCAATCCAATCCTATTCAATCCAATCCAATCTAATCGAATCCAATCCAATGCCCCTCGCGAGAGAGTGTTCGAATCCAATCCAATGCCCCTCGCGAGAGAGTTCGCTATCGCCTCGACTCCACGCGCATGCGCAGTGAGCGTGCGGACTACGGACGCCAACGCGGGTAACATAGTGAGTTACTGAAATGCTCTGCATTTAAAATGAGAAAGCCCGCATGAACGAAGACAGAGCCACTGAACACGAAGCGAGCCGACTTGCAGCAGAGCTCATTCCGTATGCCGCAAACGAAGCACCAGAGCGTGAGGTGGAGCCCTCCAGCTGAAGATTAGACTTCAGGAGTCCGGTGGCAACCATCAGCAGGAACTAGTAGCTCAAGCATGAAGCAGCGGGATGATCAGTCCCAATAAACTCATCCATCAATTCAATGAACGACGAGACTATTTAGATGCATATCTAGTCAGATTTGAACGGATCACTCATTCTCAGAGCTGCCCGGAAAAGAAATTGGCCGTCGGATTGAGCACATGGCTCAGTTGAGACGCCCTCTTTGTTATCGGGAGGATAACGCCAGAAGCCTCTCTTTATTATCAAAAAGTCAAGCTAGCGCTCCTTCAGCGGTTTCGCTTTGCGTGCAAGAGAGTGGTTTCGTTTTGCTAGCGGCTACATTGCGAGCAAGAGAGTGGGTGTTTCTCCTATTTTAGCACAGTAATATGTTAATGCCTGATGTTCCCACAGAACACCTTAACACATATCTATTTTTTTATACTTGTTTTGGATTCTCGCCAACAGAGTTCGTGATTATTCGGCATCGAGACCTCGTTGTGGCAAGGGGAAATATCTCGTTCCTAGGCATAGGATTAGGAATCGTTCTTAACGTTTTTTTGGGAGATGCAGTGTGGTATCGTGGTCACAAGGAGCACAGTATGTGAGTTCATGTGCCTTTTGGTCAGTAGGTGGTTCTCTTCGAGACCATTGAGGCGGGGTGTCCATGTGACATTGCATTTAATGGGCAAGTTTTAAGTAAGCGCAATAAAATCACGAGTTCGTAAAGTTTTGCCAGTTCGTTCGGTGAGGACCCACTTCGAAGAACATACCAACGTGTTCAAAATCGCAGAGAAAGGCGAGAAAGGCTAGTGGCCTGTGGGAGATGAAACAAGCACAAAAAATCCGGGGCATCTTCGCTACGGTGAAAGCTGGGGAAGGACGAACCATGCAGTGTATAGGTCTATTCTTGGCGCCTTGGCGTTTTTGCCTACGGATACGAAGCCGTAGGAGGCGAGAGGTATACAGCTTTGCTGTAAATGTATATGAAGCACGAACCGCTATAATGCGAGGCATTGGAAAACGAGCATCCCAAAATTCCGTACGCGTTTTTCCCACAGAGATGAAACATCCTAGAGCAAGGCGTTGGAAAAGGAGTGCCGTGGTGTGTTCTTTTAGTACACTTTACATACTAGCGCGGCATTCGAAAACGAGTGCCCCGGTGTATTAGTACCGTGACTACATGACACGATGACGACGAGAAGAAACGCCAACAGCACGGGCCCCTAAGGGGCTTCGCCCTAAAAGAAAAATAACTCCCGATCGTGTTGTACTATGCGGAAATACGAAGAAAGAATAAAACGGGCCACTGGTTCCAAGAGAAGGCTTTCGAGTACTACGAAAGGGGAAAAACTGAGTCGCAGTGAACCTCTGTTCGCTTCTTAAAGGGTGGAGTGAGACAGGGAGGAGAAAAAATGGCAGCATCTTCACTCCGTCGATGATGGCGAGGGTGCGGAGTACGGGGAGTCGAAATGGCATCCAAGTTGCGCCCCCAGGGACATCCGATAAGCGCACCGACCGTCCTTCGATTGGAGCCGGGAGTTGCACCTTGATTATTCCATAAATGAAACTGCCACTCATGGTTCAATTGGAATTTCGCTTGATTTTCGCTTGAAGGTGTTGTGCGCACGGATGGACGCGGACGGACATTGGGAGGATCTAAGGTACTCCGCACCGTTACAGGCCAGTGAGTAAGCCATTGGACTCTCTGGTTGCCTTTGATAAAATATGTTTTTCCTTTAGGCCACGCACCGACTTTTTTTTTATTTATTCGCTACTTAGGCAGCTTCACCCGATCCTGTACAGAGAGCACGCCCCAGAGCCCGTGTGTTTGTTGGCCGCCGGCGTGGTGCGAAAAAAAAACGGAATAAGGTGATACTGACCCATTCAGCAGTACGATAGATAGTGTAAAACAGGAATAAGATGTGCTGCTATGGTTACTACTTAAATTTCTGCTGTTCACGGTAACACAACCATTTCACTGAGCCCTGTAGCGGCTTCGTAAAGAAATGTAACGCAGGAAAATTATTTAGAAGTGCTCAAAATACTCACTAAACGTTTTTACACCCTTTTGGCCAAAAAAGGTGTAAATGAATTGAAAAATGATGTTGGGAGGCCCTTACACCCTTTTTCTTGAATCTCCACACCCTTTTTCGTAGCTCTCCACCCTTTTTGCGTGAAAAAAAGGGTGTTGACCAACCTCAACACCCTTTTTTTTGGAAGGGTGTTGAAAGGGTATGGAATAGGTGTTCAGCTCTTCATTGATTGAGGCCAATAATGCAATATAATTTCAAAAAGACACCCCATTGCACCATTTTCCCAACCTCGCCAAAAATGTTCAGAAGCAAAAAAAAAGCTGCCAAATTCAATAAAAAGCAGCGGCAGCACCGACGTTGAAACAGGAAAAAATATCAGCCCTTGCTTATTACGACATCGACAGAATAACACTACCCCTCCCACTTTTTGTTTTCCACAGCCTTCCACGGAGCACAGCACAACCTTGAACTGTGACATCTGTATCATCATTCCGTCGTTCCCTGTTCCTCTCCTGCCCCACCAGCACAATCATAGCCCCCTCTGACAACAGTCATTCTCGTCGCTCAGTGGAGTTATAACGTACTAGCAATTACAATTTTATTCCATTCTTATTGTTAGCGACCGTAAATATTGTGTACAAATGCAATAAACAGACCACCTAGTTTCTCCTGCAGAAACAAGTTGGAAGAACAAGGCAGATATCAAAAGAAAACAAAAGTTGGGGAGGGAGGGGCATGAAATCGGGCTCTAAATAAACCAGCGCCAAATAATAATACGATTACTTACACTAGAACACTGCCAAATTTCATTGCGCAGTGTTATCTTACTATCTGCTGCTTTTTTTAACGTTCAAATCGAGCGCCAAAATCTTCAGTTCGCGTTTTGTGTTTGTAAACTTTAAATATCTAAGCTTCTTTATTATAATACACACAATAAATAATAAACTGAAAGATTATGTTATATTCAGTAAAAGATGCATTTATTTATTGTCGTTTTAATTTGTTTACGCAACTCCCTGCCAACGGCCGATACCCTGAGTACGGCACGCGGCGGCGTGGCCGGAGTCCTGAACAGATACCCCGTGACCCGTCTTTCATGGATTGTTTACTGTGGTGTGCGACCGTGCGGTTATACAAGCGCAGTTATTATGATTAATTGGACACCTCGTCGTCTTCGGTTATGTCTGTCGGGTTCGACTTCGCGATGAAGTATTTGAGAACACCTTTGCCACCTGAACACGGCTAATTTCGTTTGGCGCTTGCCCCTGAACGTCGCTCTCGCCTCTGCGTGGTCTCTGTCAGGTAAGCTGTCTCGTCACATTTGCCACCTTTCTTGTCACTGGATGCCGTTTGTAGCTGTCATCGCCGCTTTAAGGATTCGTCAACAGGAGCCCGCGTGTGTGAATTGTTTAACTGAACTGGCTAGATTGAACCTAGAGGGCTTGTCTCTAGAGAGGCGATGTGCGAAAGAACATTGGGGTGCTTGCATTGAGCGCTGAACGCACTGGCGCTCTGTAACGCAGTGGCGCTCAGTAACTCAGTAACGCTTCCCATTCCGCAGCACTATATTGAACAGCTTCAGAGTTCACCACTGCGAACCACGTCTTACGCGTAGTTTATCAGAACACGGGCGGCTACTTGTGCGGCGCAGCGTTTACGGCTTCGTTAATCACGGCTGTCGTTTGTGCCGTGTTGTAAATTGCGAGGGAAAATCGTTTGCGAGCGAATGTACGCGCCTCGCAAGCTTCGTTGCGTTTGCGGCGAGCCACCTCACCATGTGTACGGTGCCGCTGTACGCGGGTATTGATTTTGGCCGAATGTTGTGTTGCCCGAGTTGTAACATTCGTGCACCCAATAATTTCCATTCTTTCCAGAGTGGTAATCATGTGTCATCCTGTTTTAGACCTCTGGACGGTCTGAGCACATCACGTCCCTCCATTCAACCGGACAAGAGCCACAACCATTGTCAACAGTATTTGGCCGCCAGAACGTAAGTTTTCAAACAGTTTTGGTAGCACAGTGGGCTACCATACTTGAATAATGTTCGATCACTTTAATCTACAAGTTCTCGCCCCCGTAACAATTATTGGTGTTTCAAGCATACCCTAATATGTAGCTGCTAAATGGCAACCTTTATTGTTAATTTCGGAAAACTCAGTTTCACCCAAAATCATAATGTGGGCGTAGCAGTTAATCACCATGTATACGAATTTTCTGGTGTTAGTCATGTTTACGGTGAAGCCATATTTCTTAGGTGGTCACACAAAAATGTTATTACCTTTGTAGTTTAGTCTTCGATAAAGCCTTACCAGTTCTGTTTTCAGCTATTTTTTGGATGTTTATCATGTGAACTGACAGTCCTTGCAGTCCACTTTTTCAAATAGTTAATGTAACTGCCTGTACCGTTTAAAGAGGCCTGATTGGGGTTCTGAAGGCTGCGATTTACGCACGCTAGTGCTGTACCGCCAATAAACAAACATCCTTCCCCAAAGAAAAAGATTTGAAAGTGTAAAGTATCAGCTGCATTATTCTTAACTGGAACATGCTAATTGCAAGGCCTGGGGCTTTTCCTGGAAGCACTGTGGATGTTATGAGAGAGGAAAACCACTCAAACACATCTGCTAAGGCCGTTGCTGCTCCAAGATGCGTGCAAGCATTGAGTCTTCTGAGCAATACTTTACACCGTTTTTTTTAAACAACCGACGTGCATGCTGAACGTACTCCTGATTGGGCGTGTGCCAGGCGCGTAGCCAGGAATTTTTTTCGGGGGGGAGGGCGTGGAGGGGGGCCGTGGTCGACCAAAAGATGGGACGGGGAAATATGTAGGCAAGGCATCTTGCGCGTTGTTTTGGAAACGAAGCTTGAAATAACTGACTTGAACATGCGATTTGTGTATGCTCAATGCTAACTGTAAAGCCCACCTTAAGGAGCTTAGATGGTGATGATCATGATGACCACCTAAATTGCCGTTCGCTGGTCTGTGGGCCCACCACGGGCGATTCATTCGTCCGCAGAGCAGGTGGTTAGGCGGACCCACGCTCGTGAGCGTGATCATGAGTGCGCTCGTGAGTGACGCGCGGTCCCTGAAGTTCGTCGGGCGGACGTGCAGGCCAACACTGGTTGTTTACTATCAAGATTCTCGTGTTTTAGATTTTCCTTTAGAAAAGGGACTATTAAGTTTTCTTGTCTGCTATGAAGTACAGTCGAGCACGATTTGAAGGTTATCGCGCCAGCATCGAGCGGCCAAGCGGGCCACCAGCACACGGTTTCGTTTCGGAACCATGAAAATCGAGATTTCGCACACTTCGCTCCCTTGTTGGCTGTTCCATGATACAACAATGGCCCGAACGACTGACTTGCCACCCTTTGGGTTTCAAGCTGTACATTCGTTGTTATCAAGCACAGACTTGGACTTGGTTGCCCTTTATCTACGCCGACGATAACGAAACTTGCATGGAATATTTGTTAAAGCTGGTGTTCTTTCTGCTTGGTTTGAAAGAGTAGCTTCGAATCGCAGTGTACTGTACATGCGGCGCATTTGTATATTATGGCGGTGAAGCTAGCAAACGTGCGTCTTCGGCCTTAAAGGAGCCATGAAGAGAAAACACAAGTTTGGTTCATTCGAAAGATTGCCTCGTTAGAACCATAACGACACCACTTATAACGCAAACTTCGCTCAAATAAGCTACATAATTAGGAAAAAAGGAAATGATCACGCGACCCACCAGCTCATTTTCCGCAACAGAACCTATGATGTCACTCGAGAATGCTCTGCGATTTGCGGAGGCCGGCAAAAGCAAACGCATGTAAGGCAGGGCTTACAGTTTGCATAGCGAGCTAAATGCCCGTGAAACATACTGCACATTCTTTTTATGACAAAGAACGGTGGAGTAAACGGTTGAAGTTCCGAACGAACACGCAAGCGTGTATGTCAATGCGTACGAAACTACCGCCAGCCGAACTCGACATCTCGCCTTCGCCACCATCGCGCAGACGAATTTTCGGGTTCAAGGCTCTTCGGGGCCAACGAACCGTCCCATGGTATCGTAATCCCTTCACAGGAGGTTGGCCGTCATATCGCCAACCAGGAAATGTAAAAATAGAAACAAGGGGAGTAAGGAACACAGAGCAGCAACGAGATAGTGCCACTCGTCGCACAGGTTTCGGTATAGAGGTCGTGTTGGCTTGCTGCTGTCGTTACGAGCTCGTTTACAGTTTACAACCACTGAAAACTTCAGTTTGTTCGAGCACTTTAAAATGAAATTTCGTTGCTGCGTTTTGAAATGTCCATGTAGTACGGGCAAATCGTCGAGGGAGTGCGACATCTCGGCCGGTGAGATCTCCTTTCATGTGCTGCCCAACGACGAACCTCGGCGAAGCAAGTGGCTAGGTTTTGTGAACTTTGCAAACGGATGAAAAAGTGAGCTAAAGGAAGTACGAGTGTGCTCGCTTCATTTGCGAGGAAGTGATTACGGCAGGGACCCGGACAAGCTGGCGCTCGTCGCCGACTACGTCAAATCGCCGCCAAAGCGCTCTGACCTTGGGGAAAAAAATTGCCGTACACACCGCGCATTGACGCTCAAATCTTTCTGGTCCGAGCAGAGGGCTCGAGCGAACGGCTTTTCATACACGACACCGGCCAACTGGCATAAGCGATACTGCTACTAAAATTGAAAATACGGCACATACGTACCAGTCTGTATTCATCCGTCGCGACGGGGCTGACGAGGCAGCGGTGCCGACGGCTGGGCGTTCGTCTGTTGTGGCTATCGCGGAATGGTCGCTTTCCCGTCCACCGCGTATCCCACAACTCTTGCCGCTCGTGCACTTAGAAGCATTGATCGTTCAAGTGGTGTGAGGTTGTTAAATGCAAGCCCGAGCTCCTCGGCGAGAGTTTTGTTCTCTGGATCAGGCGATTCCATGACTAGGGCTGCGGGTGCACTAGGTTTTACTAGTATTTTTAAAATGGCCGCCGTCTCGGTCGACTCCCGCGTGTGGGTGCTATATGGAGTCGACATACTAAGTATATGTTCCATGGACCGGCTCGTATGACGCCATTGTTCACATGACGAAATGTGCAATTTTAGCGGTAGATTTAAAATTTTGGCTTAAATTGCCTTATTTCTCAGTGAATAAAGCATCATTTGCTTCGGGGAAAGCGCTTGGGGTACTATGAAACACCTAATCTTTTGAATAAAACAAACTTTTGTTTTCTCTTCATGGCTCCTGTAAGTAATCGCCTTTTGTTATTTTTTGTGCTAGTAACGTGAGTAGTGAACTTGCGCTAAGCGGAACACCTTATTGCACTGCTGTTGAATGTTGAGCTTGTTGCACGTTTCTTATTAAATTTCGTTATTTCTATCTGTTAAATTGAAACAGACATGGATTCAGTAAAATTCCGGTTAAGCAAATACAGAATGCTGATTCTAAAGGGAGGTCAAGGAAACAGTGGAATAGTGCCAAAAAAACAAAGCTCCGCAATAAGGAGAATTGTGTAGTTTTGTTGATGTGGAGGAAATACAAGATGGGCAGAGCAATGCTTTTTATGCAGCAGAAATTATGGACTGCAATAGTCAATGAAATGCGATGTCGGTAGAAAAATAAACATATCAAGGATTGATAGTTGACTGAACAAAATACAGCGACATGCTCTGTGATGTGATTTATTATACTTTGTATCAGTGTAAAGACAAGAAATGACGCGCTCCCGACCACATGTAAGCCTATATGAGGCTTTTCCTGCTGTTTTGCCATTCCCGGGCCGTGCTATTCCGCCAGTGAAACAGTGGGGCTGTTTTGATCGGCTCGCGGCAGGTTCCCGGCGCTTGTCGGTGTATCCGGCGCGAAATGCAGCCGGGCTGGATATATTGACAGGTACAGCATATGGAGTGGGCGCAGGGATCAGACGTTGACATTGCCCTTGTTGTCAGCTTTATATGAGCAAGAATGTCCTTAAAACTGCAGGTTCCGCGCCTGCAGGTGAATTTAGGGGGTTTTTCAGGCTGCTTAAACCGCGCCCCAGCCTTGGCATAAAACATTATGGGGGGGTCAGCGCGGCCCCCCCTCCCCCCACCCCACCTTCGGCTACGCCCTTGGCGTGTGCTTATTCTTTCTTGCATCCACCACATTCAGGTCGTCACGTTGATTTGGGAATGCTGGAATCCAGCATATGCTGGCAAGATACGAGAGCTTGAACACAACCCACTTGCCCGCAATGAGTTTTCAAAGATCTCCACCACCTGGAGGTACTGAAGTGAGATGTAAGCATTGCCTGAAAACCATACCAGATGAGGGTACCAACTCATAATTATGTATCTTTCTCGCCCATTTACGTGTTGTGAACGAAAAAAGTGTCATTTAAAGGTGACACGTCGTTCTCTGCCGATTTCTGATACCTGATTAAGTTTGTGGGCATTAATTTAGCAGCTTGCTCACATGTCTAACGTGTATGTGTGCTTGTTAGGAGTGAAGTAGGTAAAAATTGAAAGGTTTGATTGTAGTTGGGCATCGATTACCTACATTGTTTTCATCCCTAGAAAAGAAAAATTGAGGTAACCCTGCCAATTGTTCGGCATTGCTGCATTTTATTATGCTTGTATGATTCGTAGAACCTGCAGGAGTTCAGCTGCTTGTTAAAGGAGGAATAAACAGTGGTACAAAAAGAAGAGCATCTACTAAACAAAAATCTTCACAATCGCAGGATGCCAACGGTCCACCTACCAACTTGCGTCCTGCATTGTTTCTGCTGGCTGGAGCGGCGCAAGGAGCATTTTTCAGCTTCTCGAAGTTTGTGATCAAGCGCTGCCCCAAGTGAAGGATGTCGCAGAAGGATCTTCTGTTTTAATTTTAATGCCACAATTTCATGTGCTGAGCACTTACTCGTAAGGCATTTTAAATATTCATCATCCCAGAGGGTATGTTACCTTCGTCTTGGGTGGAATGTGGCTGCAATCAGGTAATTTGTGACAGAAACAAGTGAACCATGTGGTGAGAGTCATTGAGGCCTTGTTGATTGCGCATGCTTCTGAAATAACATTTTCATTCAGCTGAATACTTTCTAAATATTACAATGTGTGAACAAAATATGATAAAAGTCATGATTAGTTGTACTACAGTGCAGGAAAGAAATGCCAGCATATGTTTTAAGAGCCTCTGATATTTCAGGTCATTGGCTGGTGAGAAATAAAACAGAACTGAAAAATTGTTTAAAGTGAAATCAAGTATTTGTTGTCACCAGTGCATGACCCGTAGTAAAAGCTATCTGGTCTCGCAATTTCAAATGAGACAGGAAATGCCAAAAAAATAAGGAAATAAACAAGACAGCTTGCTACAATAAACCAATTCAAAGAATTGCTCAATGTCTATAAAGTGGTGATCCAGGTGGGTTAGTTCGGTGTTGATGAAATACAAGCAGGCACTCGCCTGGTCAAAAACAAATAAACAAATAAAGACGTTTTGGGGCCCCTACTGGTCCCTTGATCACAATGAAAGGGGGGTGAAAGGTCTCGATTATTTATAGGTTCGGTGACGCAGAGTGCGATTGTATATCTTGGGGAGATTACCCCGCGACCGGTTAATCGTGTTTTTAGTTGGTTGAATATGCACTGATTCTAAAAGTAGTCGTGTCGACAGGCGCTTCTCTGATGAGATTATGCATGCGGAATCCCAATCGATGACATGGTCAGTAGCCAGGTGATGATCCGCCAAGGCATTTCAGCTTGCATTGCCTTTTTTGACATCGTTCTGGTGCTATTGAATTCTTCTTTTAAAAATTTCCAGTTTCACCTATGTAGGATGCGTTGCAATCCTTGCATGGAATTTTGTAGGGAACTCCGGGGAATCTTGATTTTTCTAAAGGGTCCTTCACGCATACCAGCTTCTGCTTAAGCCTGTTCGTTGGCATGTGTGCAATTTTAATGCCATATGTGCCAAACACCCTTGCAAGAGCTTCACTGATGCCTTGCGTGTAGGGGACGGCAGTGCATTTTTGCCTGTCTTCTTGAGGAACCCTTTCGGAGGAGCAACTGAAGCCCGCAATTGTTGCGTCCTCACAAGCTTTGAAGGTAGCCGTTGCTGCGAAGGTCCTTCCTTACCACGGCTTCCTCTTGCTTGCGTAGACCAGGCTCAGAGCAGATTCGTTATGCGCGTGAGAAGAGTGCAGCGGTGGCGGAGCGTTTTTGGCCTATAGTCGAACCCCAAGTATCTACCCGTGTGGGTCGGCTTTCGATACACACTGGTTGTAAATCCTTTGGCCGACCGTTTCAGAAGTACGTCGAGGAAGGCGATCTGTCCATTATTTTCCTGTTCCATGGTAAACTGGATGCTTGGAACACAAGAGTTTAGATGCTCAATTAAAGGCATTACGTCTCGGTGGTGGATCACACAAAAACAGTCGTCTACGTAGCAGAAAAAATCTTGGGGCCGTCTTGTACAAGCATAGCGCAGAATTTTCTGGAGCCTCTAAGGCAATATTTGCACAGACTGCTGAAACGGAAGCTCCCATCGCTGTTCCAAACCGCTGCTTGTAACATTGTACATTGAAAACAAAACGTGTTCTGCAGGCCAAATTCCAGGCAAAACGACGCGGTCCGGAGTTGCAAGGATCTACTCGAGAACGATGTATCTCGGCCTTCATGGTCGCCAATTGAGACGCAAGACTTATATCATCTGCTGGAATTTGGCCTGCAGATCACATATTTT
Source organism: Haemaphysalis longicornis (assembly GCF_048455015.1). NCBI lineage: Eukaryota > Metazoa > Arthropoda > Arachnida > Ixodida > Ixodidae > Haemaphysalis > Haemaphysalis longicornis. The sequence continues at coordinate 98,685,271 of NW_027526233.1, read as the reverse complement.
GTTTTCAACGGACACTATTACAAGCAGCGGTTTCGAACAGCGATGTGAGCTTCCATTTCAGTAGTCTGTGCGAATATTGCCTTAGAGGCTATAGAAAATTCTTCGCTATGCTCGTACAAGACGGCTCCAAGATCTTTGTCTGCTACGTAGACGTCTGTTTTTGTGTGATCCACCGCCGAGACGTAATGCCTTTATTTGAGCATCTAAACTCTTGTGTTCCAAGCATCCAGTTTACCATGGAACAGGAAAATAATGGACAGATCGCCTCCCTCGACGTACTTGTGAGACGGTCGGCCAAAGGATTTACAACCAGTGTGTATCGAAAGCCGACCCACACGGGTATACCTGGGGTTCGACTCTGCGCATCCTACAGGCCAAAAACGCTCTGTCGCCGCTGCACTCTTCTCACGCGCATCACGAATCTGCTCTGAGCCTGGTCTGTGCAAACAAGAGCTAGCCGTGGTAAGGAAGGACCTTCGCAGCAACGGCTACGCTTCAAAGCTTGTGAGGACGCAACAATTGCGGGCTTCAGTTGCCTCCCCCGAAAGGGTTCCTGAAGAATACAGGCAAAACCGCGCTGCCGTCCCCTACACGCAAGGCATCAGTGAAGCTCTTGCAAGGGTGTTTGGCACATATGGCGTTAAAATTGCACACGTGCCAATGAACACGCTTAATCAGAAGCTGGTACGCGTGAAAGACCCTTTAGAAAAATCAAGATTCCCAGAGTTGCCTACAAAATTCCATGCAAGGATTGCAACGCATCCTACATACGTAAAATCGAGATCATGACGGAATCCTGTCTGGCCGGAAGGGTACATTTGGAACGCAAAAGAGACGCCGACCACTCCAAACAAAACGTACTGACGTTTCGGCTTCCAGCACGGAATCCTCGTTCACAATAAATGCATCACCAGAAGTGGGTCGTTTAAGTGGGCTTGAGTAATCGCTGCAAAGAGCGTGCGTAGATCGGGTTTAGATTTCCGTCGTTACGATTGACTGTGTTAGATGTGGTCTGAATAATTAGTGATTCCAGATGTAGCCGTGAGGCTGTCACTTTTTCTGTAGCGACGATTCTTGCATTGTCCCAATCAATCTTGTGGTCATTCACGATTGCGTGTTCGGCTAAAGCATTGTTGCGGACGCTTTTATTCTTTACGTCACGTGCATGCTGCTACAGACGATTCTTATAATTTCCTGATTCCCCAATATACATGCCGCTGCAGTCTACACAAGGTATCTCGTATACCACACCGGGGAAGCGCTCCTTGGGCAAGCGGCCCTTGACTCTCACGAGCTCATGGCGCATCTTTTTGGCTGGAACGTGGGCCACCTGTCGAAGTTCCTGCACCAAGTTCTGGCTCTGCTCGTCGGTAAAGGGACCACTCACGTTCGTAATTCTTTTGATTTTGTCGAGAAGACTCGCAACACCGTGATCGAGAAAGACGACTTGATGGTGTCCTTCGACGTGAAGTCCCTTTTCACGAGCGTTCCGATTTACCTGGCTGTCAACGTATGCACCGCTGCTCTCGAGGCTGATGAGACGTTGCCCGGGAGATCACCGATGGATGTGCCAGAACTACGCGGGCTTCTAGATTTTTGCCTGAACAATACGTACTCCGTCTTTATGGGCCATTTTTACAAGCAAAGGCCGGGGACTCCAATGGGTGCCGCTATTTCGGTCACGGCGGCGAACCTGACCATGGAAGCGCTTGAAGCACGCGCGCTAGCCTCCTTTTCCCCTCAACCAAAAGTGTTCTTGCGTTATGTCGACAATTGTTTCTGCGTCGTTCAGAAAGACGCGGCGAACAACTTGCTGGCCCACCTCAACAGTATGGAACGTGCCATTCAGTTCACGTCAGAAGAGGAGGCCGATGGCAAACTTCCCTTCCTGGACGTCCTCGTGTCTCGGCAGGGCCAGAGGCTACGTTTCAGCGTGTACCGCAAGGAAACGCGCACAGGCCGCTACCTGAACTTCAACTCCGTGCAGCCCGCTTCCCACAAGAGGGCTGTTGTTAGCACGCTACTGCAGCGTGCGAAAAGATTGTGCTCGAAGTCCGAGGATGCGGCGGTGGACACGGCAAAGGTACGGGACGACGTGGCTAGCTGAGGTTACCCAAGGCACTTTATAAATGCAACGGAACGCCAACTGACCTGACGGGGACAACTGGACGTGGCTTCTGCCCCGATGAAGCGAGCTCCTGTGCCCTACCATCCAGGAACAAGTGAATTCTTGGCACGTGTCCTACGGGAATATGACGTGCAGGTGGCCCACATTCCAGCCAAAAAGATGCGCCATGAGCTCGTGAGAGTCAAGGACCGCTTGCCCAAGGAGCGCTTCTCCGGTGTGGTATACGAGATACCTTGTGCAGACTGCAGCGGCGTGTATATCGGGGAATCGGGAAATTATAAGAATCGTCTGCTGCAGCACACACGTGACGTAAAGAATAAAAGCGTCCGCAACAATGCTTTAGCCGCACACGCCGTCGTGAATGACCACAAGATTGATTGGGACAATGCAAGAATCGTCGCTACAGAAAAAGTGACAGCATCACGGGTACATCTAGAATCACTAATCATTCAGACCACATCTAACACAGTCAATCGTAATGACGGAAATATAAAGCCGATCTACGCACACTCTTTGCAGCGATTATTCAAGCCCACTTAAACGACCCACTTCTGGTGATGCATTTATTGTGAACAAGGCTTCCGTGCTGGAAGCCGCAACGTCAGTACGTTTTGTTTGGACTGGTCGGCATCTCTTTTTCGTTCCTAATCCTACATAGGTGAAACGAAATTTTTAAAAGAAGAATTCAATAGCACCAGAACGATGTCAAAAAAGGCAATGCAAGCTGAAATGCCTTGGCGGATCATCAACTGGCTACTGACCACGTCATCGATTGGGATTCCGCAAGCATAATCGCATCACAGAAGCGCCTGTCGACACGACTACTTTTAGAACCAGTGCATATTCAACCAACTAAAAACACGATTAACTGGTCGCGGGGTAATCTCCCCGAGATATACACGCGCACTCTGCGCCACCAAACCTATAGATAGTAGCGACCTTTCACCCCCTCTTCATTGTGAACAAGGGACCCGTAGAGGCCCCAAGGCGTCTTTATTTGTTTATTTGTTTTTGACCAGGCGAGTGCTTGCTTGTATTTCATCAATAAATCACTCCCCCCTGACGAGTTTTCGTCGAACCTTGGACTCTGTTGGTGTCAGTGGGTTTACACAGCCAACTTGTGGGGACGCACATAAGCTCCTAACAAATGAGCTGCGTAGTGGCTATGCACTAGCCATGGTTTTTATTAGTTGCCTTGATGAATATGATTTTCTGTCGCAGTGTTTTAGGTAGCTCACTCGCACATTATGCCTTTGTTTTTTGGATATTGTGGAGTGTCTAATGATTTTTCGTTCTATTTCTGATTTTTATTGAAACTGTAAATAGGTCAGGAGTCCCGTAATGAGTTTCTGGCAGTAATAGAGCACTACTGTGTGCATGAAGGCAGCCTAAATAAAAAAATTGGCTGCCTTGCCTTTGCTTAGAGGGGCCATGCAGACAACACACAAGCTTGGTTCATTCGACAGACTGCCTCGTTAGAATCATACTGACACCATTTTTAACGCGCACTTCACTCAAATAAGCTATATAATTAGGAAAAAGGGAATGGCCATGCGACCCACTAGCTCATTTCCCACAGCAGTACCTATGATGTCATATGTTCTCAGCTGTGCGATTGGCTGAGGCCGACAAAAGCAAACGCAAATGGGGCAGGCCTTATAAGCATGCCGAACGAGCTAGTTGCGCTTAAATGTAATGCATATTCATTTTACAGCAGTAACAATGGTGCAGTAAACTATGAAAGTTACGAAAATACGCGTAAACATACAAGTACCGATGCATACTGCTGTTGGTACGGCGTGCACACTATGCTTGTTTTAGCTGGACAGCACTCCGCCGCTTTGGAGTTGGCTTGCACGGCACTGGCCGATTGTCATAGGCGTTGTGGTCTTACGTGACCCTGTTTGTCGAGGATACCCCGTGTTTCACAAAACCATTACTTTCTACAGTAACGAAAACAAGCCAGGTGCAGATACGATCAAAAACAAAGCAATGGCAAACAACGGTTCGCGGATGAGTATGGTAGCTCCACGTGGGAGGACTGATGGCTAGCAAGGCTTCAGATTCGAGTGACGCAGTAGTTTGTTTGATTACACGCACTTATGGCTTTATTGCTGACCTCCCAAAAACACACGATATGGTGGGAGAATCAGACTTTTAACCTGAATTATTTCTCAGTGAATGCAGCCTCATTTGCTGCCGGTAAAGTGGTGGGGGCACTATAAAACAGGAAATATTTAGAACAAAACAAACTTCTGTGTTGTCCGAATGGCCGCTTTAATGCACTGTATTGTATTTTTGGTTCCTGTAGTGATGTCACCATGAAGGAACCGCAGTAGACAAAGTAAATGTCAGCGCTTTACCATGCATTTTTTTGTGTTTGATTGAAACAAATATAATACTCTAACAAAGGACTTTATCCGAAGCGTTCCCAACGTTTCGGAACCCACTTGGCTCCTTCATTAGAACTGTCTATGTTTGACCAAGAGCAATAGTTCTACATATAAACAATTTTTTTGTTTGCTGCAGCGGATCAGAGGCTAGGGCACAAATAGGGGGTAGGAAAGCTAGATATCTGTTCATCTTTCGCCGGCTTGCTTGGGTGTGACAACTGTACCTAGTTGTCCATTCCAATTTGTTGTGGTAAGTTTTTCTCAACTAAATTGTAGCTTTTTTAAAGATTATGGTATGTTTTTATGGGCCTAAAGGGTTGCCTCATTGCATGTTTGGCCTATGTAGCATTGAAAGCGGATATTTTGCTTCAAAGCGGAATTCGGCATAGCATCATGGTCCTTAGGTTGCTGCTCACTTTCATTCATACCATTATTTTTTATATTATCACATAATATAAAAGTTAACCAATCTGCTGTCATTTTAATTTTGTCACCTACTTTATACTTTATTTTTTTCCAACTGTCTGTAAGGAGTGAAAATTCGTATTTTTATGATACCAATGCCTCGGACTGTGCTAGTTGGTACATGTTTGAATGGATGAAAAACCAGCGGAAAACACAGGGTACGGAAGAGAATGACGGGATAAGCTTGTCCCGTTGCTCTCGTTTAACTGTGTCCTGTGTTTACCGCTGGTTTTTCATCCATTCAATTTTCATGTATTTTTTGAACAGTGATTAGTTTATGTGCTCAAGCAATCTTTGTCTTGAAGGTTCCCTGTAGCATTTATATAAGTGCTCTCTGCTCTTTTTTTATCCAAGACCCCATTACCAGCCTTAATGAGAGTGTCTTTTGTAGACATGAAGTTGAAATAAGTATTTGTTTGCATTGCTTTACATATTTTGAAAGAATTGCTTGCTCACTTTCTTTCAACCCTGTTTCTTAATCCTGCTTAAAGCATTTTTCCATGTTTATTTTTTTTTCAGAACCAGGAAGGGTGCTCATCCTCGGTTCTTGCTGAAGCACCAGTATCTGTACTTCACACGTGAGCTTTGAACACGCAGTAATTATGGTATGAAACATTTTACCAGTACTAGCTTGCTTTGTGGAGGTCATTGTAGATGTCAAAGCTCTCGACAGTGTAGTACAGTGTCTGGTGTAGTGCACAATCTCTCTATAACAGCACCCGCTGGGTGCTCTTGTAGAGAATAATTTTGTGGCTATAATACTTGAGATTATTTTAAAATGTACGTCAAATACTAGTAAGAATAGCTCTCTAAATTGGTGGCCATTTTCCTGGTGGAGGCAGAAAGTGAAAATACCCATGTGTGGAGATTTAAGTCCGCAATAGATATCCCAAAGCTGCCAAAGCTAATCCAGAGCCCTCCTCTGCGGTGCACTTAATATCCCATGTGCAGCTTTGTGTAAAAACAGCCAGAAATGTATGATCAATTTAAATTGATTTTAATGTTTCTAAATGCAAGTATTCTCAGTTTAAGCTGCCTTATTTAGTAAAATATTTTCTAACAATTGCATAGCTACCAAAGGTTTACAGAAAAGCTTTCATTGGTTATGCACCTTCTCAGCGAAATAAAAATGTCATTAAGAAAAGCAGAAAAAACCTAAATATGGAAAGTAGCAACACTAAAGCTGCTAATGAAAAAGATGCTGAACGTTTTATCGATAATATTTTGCTGATTTTACTTCTTATCAACTCTAAAAGGGCTATAGGCGGGTTTACCTCGTAATACTAGACGAAACTAATGGGCACTGGCTGTTGGGTTTTCATTTGCAACATTGAAAAATGACCCCACATCCACCAGCAGGGACATAATGCAAGGCACCATGGACAAGCTAGACTCATGATAAAATACTGCTATAGCAACAATGTCATCACATTTCAACCATGGGCTTCACCAGGGAACGCATACCTGCTAGGTTTCCCAAATTTTCCAGGAGGCTTCCGAATTTTGATGGTTTCGTAGGATTGTACGACCAAAATAAAAATCTCCCGAAAACGCACCCGTCTTTGGCCAAATGTTTTTCCCAGTGTGGCCACAATGTGAGGGAGGTATACCTGACAATACAACGCGACACCAATTGGCATCGTTATCAATGAAGTGCTTAAAAAGTGTAGTGGGCCATGTGCAGATGGTGAACCTGTTCGACCCATTGTTAGTTTACTGTTTATAGAAACGCAGCGGCGCCGCCGCCGCTTTTATTTACACACGAGCACGGCCGTTCTGGACGGCGGTTCTGAAGATTTAGCAAGTTTCCAGTGGTGTAGCTTGTTGTTAGCTTAGACGAAACAACAAAACAGTTCAGTTCCTGCTGTTTTGTATTGTACTTGCAGTACTATTTCCAGGACTTTCTGATAAGGGTGGTGTCAGCCTCGTCGAACATTTCAGTGGTCTAGCTTCTTGGTAGTTTGTACGAAGAAACAGTTCATTTCGTGCTACGTGTTAAGCAAATAAAAAAAAAATGTGTGTAAAGTTACCCATTCTGTTGTAGCTACTACACCCCCCCCTCCCCCCCCAGTAAGATCTCCCTAATGCCACCCCGGCAAACCTAGCAGGTATGCATATGCATTGTTCTGTGATGTTTACAGTTCTTGGTATCTCTATGGGGGGTCATTTTTCATGAAGCAAAAAGAATAATGTAAAATAAAATAAGTGGCAGTGGGGACCCAACTTTTATGGGTAGAATAAAGCCACAGTACGGAGGGAAGTATACATATTGCATTTGGTCTGCCTTAATATTGAGCTTTTCTGCTCAGCTCAAGAATAAGGCACTAAACATTGCGGGTAGCTACCGTGATTGGAAGTTTGATGCAATGCTGAGAAGCCGAGGGTTGTAAGGTTCAAAGAACTTTTCTGCAGTTGATGTGTTGCACGCCTACTTGCTTTCACTGCATAACACGTTTATGCTGTGCAGTGAAGCTCGAAGGATGTGCGCTGCAGTTCAGCAAAAAGAACATAAAATTGAATTTTTAAAACCTTTTTGAGTAATCAACAACCTCTATTGATACAACTTCTGTACTGCGATTTGGCTGTAATATTAGACTTTATAAATGGATGTTTTAAAAATCGGTGGGACAAAAAGTTCAAGTAAATTTTCAGCTGACATTGCGTTCAATGGAATGTCTCGTAGACTGGAGCTTGGAAAGCACGAATGTTTCATACCATAATCGTGTGTCATATTGTGCCATATGTGGCTGCAC